>NC_091456.1:81480052-82215052 GCF_027789765.1 Dendropsophus ebraccatus | reverse complement strand
ATTTTTTTGTATTATTTTTTTAAGTCTTTTTATTGGAAATTTAAAATCAAACCAAGCGGGGGGACCTAGTGAATGAACTGCAGAGAGCTGGGACCAATGTAACAAAGCCTACCATCAGTAACACACTACGCCGCCAGGGACTCAGATCCTGCAGTGCCAGACGTGTCCCACTGCTTAAGCCAGTACATGTCCGGGCCCGTTTGAAGTTTGCTAGAGAGCATTTGGATGATCCAGAAGAGTATTGAGAGAATGTCCTATGGTCTGATGAAACCAAAGTGGAACTGTTTGGTAGAAACACAACTTGTCGTGTTTGGAGGAAAAAGAATACTGAGTTGCATCCATCAAACACCATACCTACTGTAAAGCATGGGGGTGGAAACATCATGCTTTGGGGCTGTTTCTCTGCAAAGGGGCCAGGACGACTGATCCGGGTACATGAAAGAATGAATGCAAACCTCCTTCCATCAGCAAGGGCATTGAAGATGAAACATGGCTGGGTCTTTCAACATGACAATGATCCAAAGCACACCACCAGGGCAATGAAGGAGTGGCTTCGTAAGAAGCATTTCAAGGGCCTGGAGTGGCCTAGCCAGTCTCCAGATCTCAACCCTATAGAACAGGGGTCCTTGGCTGCTGCGCTGCTTCCTGCACAGTAAGTATCTGTGAGCGCTCGTAATGAGCGCTCATAAATACTGAGCGGCAGCACTGACAGAGAGGAAGCCATTGGCTCCCTCCCTGTCAGTTACCTCTCACTGGCCGCAGCGGTCACAAGAGGCCAAGTTCCCACTCTGGTGTTGGCGCTGAGTGACGTTCCTGCGCCGGCGGGGAGTGCGGCCTCTAGTGACCGCTGCAGTGCGGCCACAGGAGGAAGAGAAGAGGACGCCCAGGACTTAGGTGAGTATAAGTTTTTTTTTTTTTTTTGCTGTATGGGAGGGGGGAGAGCACAGGGGGGCTATATACAGGGGAGGGAGCACAGGGGGGCTATGTACAGGGGGAGAGAGCACAGGGGGGCTATATACAGGGGAGGGATCACAGGGGGGCTATATACAGAGGGAGAGAGCACAGGTGGAGAAAGCACAGGTGGAGAAAGCACAGGTGGGGCTATATACAGGGGGAGAAAGCACAGGTGGGGCTATATACAGGGATAGAGAGCACAGGGGGGCTATATACAGGGGGAGAAAGCACAGGTGGTGCTATATACAGGGGGAGAGAGCACAGGGGGGCTATATACAGGGGGAGAGAGCACAGGGGGGCTATATACAGGGGGAGAGAGCAAAAGGGGTCAAATACTGGGAGAGAGCACAGGGGGGCTATATACTGGGAGAGAGCACAGGGGGGCTATATATAGGGGGAGAGAGCACAGGGGAGCTATATACTGGGAGAGAGCATGGGGGGCTATATACTGGGAGAGTGTACAGGGGGGCTATATACAGGGGGAGAGAGCACAGGGTGGGCTATATACTACAGGGGGAGCGCACAGGGTGGCTATATACTACAGGGGGAGAGCACACAGGGGGCTATATACTACAGGGGGAGAGAACACAGGGGGGCTATATACTACAGGGGGAGAGCACAAAGGGGGGCTATATATTACAGGGCGAGCTATATACTACTAATGCAGTCACCCCCTGTGTACCTAATTTTAAAGGGCTGGTGAGATAGAGAAAATGCCAGTTTTTCCGCTAATAAGCAGCAATTCTGTATGTAAATAGTTCAACAACATTTGTGAAAAGTAACAAAACACGTTCCCTACTGATGTTCAGCTCGGACCTCCACCTGACAAAAGACCCCGGTAAGTGGACCTTCACTAAAAGTTGTTGAGTGCCCCTGCTATAGAAAACCTTTGAAAGTCCGTGTTGCCAAGCGACAGCCCCAAAACATCACTGCTCTAGAGGAGATCTGCATGGAGGAATGGGCCAACATACCAACAACAGTGTGTGCCAACCTTGTGAAAACTTACAGAAAACGTTTGACCTCTGTCATTGCCAACAAAGGATATATAACAAAGTATTGAGATGAAATTTTGTTACTGACCAAATACTTATTTTCCACCATAATTTGCAAATAAATTCTTACAAAATCAGACAATGTGATTTTCTGGATTTGTTTTCTCATTTTGTCTCCCATAGTTGAGGTCTACATATGGTGTCAATTACAGGCCTCTCTCATATTTTTAAGTGGTGGAACTTGCACTATTGGTGACTGACTAAATACTTTTTTCCCCCACTGTATCATGCCCATGTATGGACATGTACCCCCACTTCAGCTGCTTCAGTCCTCCCTTTTTATCTCTCTTAGCTTTAGTCAAACTTTACTTACTCACTCAAACTCTTGGATATATTCTCTTTGCCAAGCATAATCCCTTTTCTGACTCTTAATTCTCTTGACCGAGCCTGCCCCCTCCCTTACCTCAGACCCAGCCCCTTCTCCAATTAACACTCTTTATGAATGGATAAAGGCAACGTCCGCTCCCTTCTCACCATTCCACACTAGCCTCACTATCTATCCGCCACTTGTCCAAATCTATCCCCCAGTTACAAAAGAAGGTAAAAGTACAGGACCAAAATGTCCCTTCGCGTGCTATTTAACTTTATCAACTTGACCTCACAGCCTTTATTCAAATCATCAGTTAAGTGTCCCTTCCATTTTATGTTTAATTACTTTCTTTCCCCTTTATTCCATCCATCCATCCCTATCCCCCCCCTTCCCCCAACCCTTCTGGGCTCCAGCTTTTCACTACCTAGTTTCTCCATAGCTACCCCTGCTACCCTTGTCCATTTAAACTAACAATACACTCATACTATACTATGATATAATCACTAAAAATAATCACTATAGAAAGACCAATATTACCAATATATTACTATACAAAGCTCAAATCATATTACTACTTTGTGCCTTTTATAGAATAACAATGCAATAAGGATTAATCAATGCCATCATACTCCTACCATATTGTGGTAATATACTAGTTTTTCAAAGTAAAGTTTTTGCTGACTGGGGTGCTTCACTATTGTCACCTTTTTATTCTGCCTAGAGCACCATGATGACATTTATGATTTTACTGTTTACAGCCCAGATGTGACACTTTACTTTTTCAGCCCCTGAAATTCCCCATCCTGCTGATACACCGAGTTTGGTGGCTTATGCTATCTCATCTGTTTCTATTACTTATCTATACTAAAACTTGGAGGAAAAAAAGAAAAAAAGAATTATATGTCTTTTTAGGGACCTTCTCAATAATGTCTGAATTTCTCCATGTATGTACCCCCAGAAACGTACATAGTGCTGCACTATGATATATACTGTGTATATATATATATATATATATATATATATATATATATATATATATATATATATATATATATATATCCGTAAGAATCAATATATTATGCCACAAGATTAAGAACTTTATCTGTGGGGATGATTGCCCATCAACACTGGCCCTGGATGTGTATAGATAAATGGGTTATATAACAAAATGTACATTAAAATAAATAAACATTACTTTTATAACTATTTCCCTTTATGTGCCAATTACAAGTGTAATTAATATATAATATACATTGCCACATATGGTTGGAAATGCTCACACCATCTTTTACAGATTAATTATTGAACATTATAGCTTTATAGCTTTACACATTGCACATAATAAAAATAATCCCTAGTCAGATATCTGAATGGTCAGGAGAGTGTTTCATATTCACTAAACTGCATTAGTAAATGAAAATGGAAACAGAATTTAAAACTCTTAAATGGTTTCACAGATTTACCATGTACAGGCAAAATTTCTTCTTTCAGCAATATCCAATGAAGGTAACTATTGGTAACTGTTGGTAACTGAAGGTAACGATCGTCTGTGGATGGATGCCTGCCTTGGTAAACCCTTGTCATGTCGCAATACTCGCCACAGAGTTAGACTTTGACGTATAAGGGGCCACCCTGGTATTTCCCTATTTATGTTCCAATACTCGCAACCGAGTGGGACTTAAGGGGCTATGTATCAGGGTGGTTTGGTGATCTCCCCACTAGGAGGCACCCCCTTGGCAATAGGCTTCCCTCCCCTGGAGGGATATCTGGCTATTCCCGTGTTTTGAGACTTGTAACTGAGACTCCACGGACCCTTCTTTTGCATATTTAAATTTATAGGGGGCAATGCATCAGTGGAGACTCTTTAGTGAGTACTCCATCTGATTTTTTTTTGTCGCTGGTCTCCCTGAGTTCAGCGATTGCTGTGTTTTGTTGGTCCTTGCAGCCCTTGCAGCAGCAGAAATACATTACCTGTCCAGGCTTCTCCGCGCTGTCTTCATCCCAGGGTCCCGCGCGCTCTATCTTTTGAATGGCCGGTCAGCTGACAGGCCACACTCAGCCAATCACAGGCCGCGGCGGTCCCGGCCTATGATTGGCTGAGCGCTCCGTCAGCTGACCGGCCATTCAGAAGATAGAGCGTGTGGGAACCTGGGATGAAGACAGCGCGGAAAAGAAGCCTGGACAGGTAATGTATGCTGCTGTCAAATCCTTACGCAGTGTGAACATAGCCTTAAAGTGAAAAAAGTGTAGTAAAAAAGTTTTTTAAAGTGTTAACAAAAACCCTTATAACCCCCCCAATAAAAGTTTAAAATACCTCTTTGCCCGTTAAAAAAATAAAATAAACATATTATATATCGTATCATGCGGAATTGTCCGATCTATTAAGATATTACATTATTGTTCCCGCACGGTGAATGGCGTACACCATTTTGTTACACCAATATGATATGAAAGGGGTTATCCAACACTACAAAAACATGGCCACTTCCCCCCTACTGTTGACTCCAGTTTGGGTGGGGTTTTGAAACTCAGTTCCATTGAAGTAAATGGCGCTTAATTGCAAACCGCACCTGAACTGGAGACAACAGTAGGGGGAAAAGTGGCTATGTTTTTGTAGCGCTAGATAACCCCTTTAATAAAAACTAGAGATCATGGTGCAAAAAATGACATCCCAACCAATCTTGTTGGTGGAAAAATAAAAGCGTTTTGTCTCTTAGAAGGCGGAGAGGAACATTGCATTAATTTGGCCCTGACATCCTGACACAAATGACCTCGGTATTGAAGGGGTTAAAGCATTCTTAATTTCCACCCTTTCCATCTGTTCGCCAGGAATGTTGTCCAGGACTTGCTAGGTGAAACTGTAAGAGCACCTCTTACCAGTAAGTCTCCTAAAACCACATTGAAACCTATCCACTATACCCTGTTTTTACAGGTTACGTGTCACTTACTCTAGCCTCCAACCCACTACTTCTATGAGGATATGTAAACTTACATTTGTTTCCATCCCTGACACGTCTGTGAAGGATAATGTCAGGAATCTGCAGTAGCCTGTGTGAACTGGACATGGTGTTTTGCTTTTGTGTGCCCCACCCAATTGCTTCTCAGCTTCTGGCTATGCAGGAGTTAAGCTGAGAAGCTTCTGGACTTGATTTTACACCTGTGTTGTTGCTGTGATTGACGGTTTCTCTGCCTGTCTGTATCTGGGAGTTCAGAGCGCCGGTCCAATGGGGATCCAGACCGGGCTCTTGGTCAGCATAAAGCAAAGCTGAGGCTGAGTCCCAGCGCTGGCTATTTAGGTTAACTCCTGGTCCCAGCTTCCCCGTCTATTCCTGCGAACCCCTCTCCTAATCCCTCTGTTTGACTCAACTTGTAATCTGACCGTCTGCCTGACCATTTGACGATCCCTTTGCCTGCTGATTTTGTACTGCGTTGCCTGTGTGGATTTGACACCGCTTTTTCACCATTCTTTTATGTTTGTTCATCCGTCTTATTCTGTGTGCACTTTATCATCAGCGTAGGGAACGTCTTCGTGGTTGTCCACGGCCGCCATGGCCGTTTCTAGAGCCCGCCCCACCCATCATCTGCTCCGACCACTGGACCGCCCGTCGTACCTCAGCTCCGCCCCTCCCTTACGGCGCTCAGCCAAGCTGAGCGCTCATCGCCCGGTTGGCTACTGCCGCCCCCTCACACATCGTATCCCTCCAGCAGCCACAGTGATGTCATATCACTGCGCTGAAGGGAGACGATGTGTGCGGGGGTGGCGGCAGCCTGCTTGCTCCTCGCAGGCCGGAGAAGAAGAACAGACAGAGCCCCAGTCTATCTATTGAGGTGAGTATAATGGGGTTTTTGTGTGTGTGTGTGTGTGGGGGGGGGGGGGTTAATAATATGAGGACAGCATGGGGGGAATTGTTACTATGGGGGCAGAGCACGGGGGGGGTGTTATTAATATGTGGACAGCAGGGGGATTTTTACTATGGGAGCAGCACAGGGGATATTATAATTATGGGGGTATAATGTTGTTTTGTGTGTGGGATTATTATTATGAGGACATCATGGGGGGATTTTTACTATGGGGGCAGAGCACAGGGGGGATTAATAATATGAGGACAGCATGGGGGGGATTGTTACTATGGGGGGCAGGGCACAGTGGGGGGTTAATAATATGAGGACAGCATGGGGGGATTTTTGCTATGGGGGGCAGAGCACGGGGGGATTATTATGAGGACCGCATGGGGGGATTGTTACTATGGAGGGCAGAACACAGGGGGGGGGGGGGTAATATTGATATGAGGACAGCATGGGGGGGATTTTTACTATGGGGGCAGCACAGGGGGTATTATAACTTTAGAGGCAGTACAGGAAAGGATTGTTACTATGGGGACAACACAGGGTGATTATTACTGTGGGGACAGAGCACTGGGGGGATTATTAAATGGGCACAGCACAGGGGGGATTATTATTATGGGGGCAGCACAGGGGGTATTATTAGTATAGGGGGGCACAGCAGGGGATGCTACATACAGGGAACAACCGACATACCTACTCACTTTACTGCACATGACACAAAAAAGTGGAAGTTGTAAAAGTGCGGAGCCTAAAATGTTTGTCTGGCAGGTTCACAAGAGACAAATTGTTGCTGCAAGAAATCATTATGGTGGTCCAGGCCAGAAGGAGAGGAAAAGGGAACAAAGAAGACGTCACCTGTGAGTAACTGAATGACTTTTTTTTGCCCCAAGTTGAAAAGGGTTAACCCCTTAACGACATCGGGCGTAAATTTACGCCCTGATGCCGGTAAGGGAGTTCAGAGCGGGGCCGCGCGGCGGCCCCGCTCTGAACCGCGCCGGTCCCAGGTGCCGCGTGTAGCCCGGGACCGTAGGTATTAGCGGGCACGGTCCGATCGCCGTGCCCGCTAATACAGTAATCAGATGCAGCTGTCAAACATGACAGCTGCATCCGATTACCGGACGCAGCGTCATCCCTGGTGTCTAGTGGGGAGATCGCTCCTCCGGGATGTTATCCCGGAGGAGCGATCTCCGTAAATGAAGCCGGCCGGGGACTGCTCCAAGATGGCGCCGTCCTCGGCTCGGCACTCGTTCGTTTTCGGCTGCAGCAGCCGGAAGTAAACGAGTGCCTATCTCATGGATCTCTGCAGCATATCTATGCTGCAGAGATCTCAATGAGAGATCCAAGTGTATATACTAGAAGTCCCCCAGGGGGGCTTCTAGTATAAGTGTAAAAGTTAAAAAAAAAATGTCATTATTAGTAAAAAGCCCCCTCCCTTAATAAAAGTCTGAATCACCCCCCTTTTCCCAGGTTATAAATAAAAGTAAATAAATAAATAAATAACATGTTTGCTATCGCCGCGTGCGTAATCGCCCGAACTATTAATTAATCACATTCCTGATCTCGCACAGTAAATGGCGTCAGCGCAAAAAAATCCCAAAGTGCAAAATTGTGCATTTTTGGTCGCATCAAATCCAGAAAAATTGTAATAAAAAGCGATCAAAAAGTCGTATATGCGCAATCAAGGTACCGATAGAAAGAATACATCATGGCGCAAAAAATGACACCTGACACAGCCCCATAGACCAAAGGATAAAAGGGCTATAAGCCTGGGAATGGAGCGGTTTTAAGTGTCGTATATTTGTTGACAATGGTTTAAATTTTTTACAGGCCATCAGATACAATATAAGTTATACATGTTACATATCGTTTTAATCGTAACGACTTGAGGAACATATATAACAAGTCAGTTTTACCCCAGGGCGAATGGCGTAAAAACACATTTCCCCCAAATAAACAAAATGCGTTTTTTTTTTCAATTTCACCACACTTTGAATTTTTTTCTGGTTTCGCAGTGTACTTTATGCAAAAATTCAGCCTGTCATTGCAAAGTACAATTAGTGACGCAAAAAATAAGGGCTCATGTGGGTCTCTAGGTGGAAAAATGCAAGTGCTATGGCCTTTTATGCACAAGGAGGAAAAACCGAAAAAGCAAAAATCGAAATTTGCTCTGTCCTTAAAGGGTTAAATAACACTGCTCTATGCCACAATACACACACTGCTTCTCCCTAGCAACAACCGCCCCCCTCCCCCACACACACATCACTTTTGGGGGGGGGGGGCGCTTTAAGCAAGATTCGCCCTGTAGTTCAAATTACCTAGAAACGATGTCATATAACTGCGCCTGCTAGAGGGAGAAGATGTGTGTGGGGGCAGCGGTGGCGGCCTGCTCCTTGCAGGCTGAAGATGAGACAGGGACCCACTGTATGTTACTGAATTAAGGTGAGTATAATGGTTGTTTTTTTGTTGGAGGGGGAGTGCATATCACAGGGGGGATTATTAACATGGCTACAGCATAGGGGGGAATTTTTACTATAGGACAGACTATGAGGGGGCACAGGGGGATTATTACCATAAGGGGGGGGACACAGGGGGGATATTCCTAAGGGGCAGAGCACAGGGGGATTATTACTATGGGGGGGCACAGGGGGGATATTCCTAAGGGCCAGAGTAGAGGGGGGATTATTAATATGGGGCAGCATAGGGGGGATTTTTACTATAGGGCAGACCGGGGGGGGGGGGGGGTATTACTATGGGGGGAGCCCTGATGGCTGCCTAGGGCTGTTCGAGGCAAGTAGGCAGGTGACAGTGGGTGGGTTCAGACCTAGGGCCCACTGTCTTGTCGTATCTGTATCACCCGATCCTGACAGAATAGCCAGCCCAAAACTGTTGTTTGCCTCATGGATAACAGGACTGCTATGGCTAACATTGTGGACCAAATGCAGCGGCTCAATACTATGGTTCAGGAGCTTGCTGTAAGGGTCCAGGATCAGGAGACAGCCCCCCGACAACTTACTGTGACCTCCCCAGCACCTCCTGAGACGCCTGTCCAGCTCCCAGACAAATTCAAGGGGGACAGGAATAAATTTCGTGCCTTCTGGGAGGGGTGCAAGTTATTTTTTAAATTACGTCCCCGCTCCTCAGGAGATGAGACCCAGAAGGTGGGCATTCTCCAAGGGCCACCACAGGAATGGGCCTTCTCCTTACCACCAGACTCTCCTGAGTTACTGACCACAGATCAGTTTTTTGTAGTGCTGGGATTGCTGTACGATGACCCTAATAGTGCAGCCAATGCTGAGCGTCAGCTGACGGGGTTAAGGCAGGGCAGACGTCCAGTAGAAGAATACTGTTCAGAGTTCAAGCAATGGAGTGGCCTCTCCACCTGGAATGACTCTGCTCTCCATTTCCAGTCCCGTGCAGTCCCGGTTAAAGGACATCGGAAGGGTCACCGAACGGCTGGTGTCCGAGAAGATCATGCAGTACGGGCGGGATTATCTTTTCTGCCGCTGAATTCTGATGCAGGTGCACCCATGCGGACCCGCATCCGAATTCCCCGCTGCTCACAATGAAGCATGCGACCGGATGCATTAAATAGCTGCCGCAGAAAACTGACATGTCCCTTTCTTTCGGCTTCGCTAGGGATCCCGGCCAGAGTGTATACTATATGTATACATTCCGGCCTGGGATCCTATGCTTTCAAATACAACGTGTGTGCTGTATAAATCATGTCCGTTGTTGCAACGGCCGTGATTTCGACAACACATAAATTATGGGAACATAGCCTCAATCTGCAATCCCTGAGCCTGCTTACCAGATTTTGCAAACACAAAGATGCGTTCAACAGGCACTACATATGGGCACTTCCTCAGTCACACACAGTAAGACACACATAATGCGAGCAACTATCACCATATTTTTGATACAACAGACTTTGTGACAACAGCAAATATAAGAGTATAAGAACTTATATAATGACTTTTCCTACAGTTTAAACATGAGGTCTATGTAAATTGCTACTTTCTACTGTTTTTTAACCAGTTTTTAAAATAAATAGAAACCTAAAATGGTGAAGTGGTGAGCCCCCGGATGATGTTGTAGCGTTGGGACGGCTGGTCACTTGCTAGATGGAAGGGTGATGCCACTACTGTGGTGGATGGCCGAGATACAGCCGGACATTTGGGTTTTGTCACGTGAAACCAGTGCCCCTGGGCACACAGGTGTGAGGACACCTCTGCATTTAGAGGTGTAAGGCTTACTGTACCCTTTTCCCCTATGGTCGGTGTCCTGTCGGGCTGCAGCAGGGTCCCTTGGGATAGTGTTTTCACAGGTGGCCAGAGCGGTGTTATGACCCTTCCGAGTAATGATAAGACCCGCCACCCACAAAAAGGGGAGATGTCCCAAGGTTGCGGTGTAAGTATTGTGCAGGTGGTAACGAATGATCACAGACTCAGTGTATAATGTTGACTTTGTTTACTACTTGTGAATGTGCAGCAGGTAATACAACTAATCTTGAAATACATTTGATACAGTTGAAATAAATGCACAAACATAGAACCACCAGATCTGTGTGATAAGTGCTGAGTTTATAAGGTTGTACTGAGGTAGTGTAGTAGAGAGGAGAGTGCCGTGAGAGTCTCAACCCATGTACTAATGTGCTCTGCCGGGATGTTGGAGTGTAGAGAAGAATACTTGTAGTAGTAGAAGAAGAAGAAGAAGGAGAAGAAGAAGAAACAACAAGACTATAGGAAAGGTACTGCCTTTCCTATAGTCTTCACACCACCTTATGCCCCAGACCTTGTTACCTGGGATGAGCAGAGTGCTGCGGTTCCCTGGCTGACACTCGGGCTGCAAGGTGGAGTTCCTAGACTTTCCATTAACTTTGTTCCTAGCTCTTTGGATTTTATAATGGATACTGTCCTGCACTGTAGAACTCTTAGTCCCTGGAGTGGGTCTGTTAGCTGGTCCTCTTCTGAAGGGTTTAGCACTGCATACTGCAGATGTGGTGCTTTAAGAAAGAAGTGTTCTGCGTCCTACCCATGTGATGTACTGACTAAGACTGCCATTAACAACTCCTCCCCTTCTTGTGTAAGGGCGCTGTAGTTGGGTGGAAAGAGTGCAACAGAAGAGTGGATAGGGGAGAGATGGTAGGACAGAAGAAAGGAAAGATCCTACTGGTCTACAGAATCTGGAATACATAAATACAATAACACCCTTGAGACACTTCAGCCATGCAGCTTCAATACTTCAGGTACACAATACAGTGACATGTAGTGGTCATTTTTAGTAACACTCCAGCTGCAATAGGACTACAAAAAGTGCAGACGTTTACCAAGGGTGTGGTTAATAGTAACTCCCCTCATGGGACACCACAGTGAACTGGATTGATTAACCCCTAGGCGACCTAGGGCATACAGGTACACCCTGGCTGCCTGTCACCAGATGACCCAGGACGTATCCATATGCCCTAATGTGCTATGAAGCATACTCAGGAGCAGAGCATGCTTCATAGCAGGTAAGGGACTGCTGCAATCAGCAACCAGGCCCTCACGATAATGACAAGCTGCACCGATGGCGCTACAGCCTCATTAACCCCTTAAGCATCACGGCATAAGTGTAAGCATTTAAGTGTAACAGGAGCAGCTCCTGTCACTTACCGATCTGGAACCCTGCAGTGTGACTGGGGGAATCCTGATCGCTTTCTTGGACTTCCGGAGGTTTTCTACGTTCCTCTATGCAGTCCGGCCGGCGGTATGCTCATAGGGGAGATTTATCAAAGGGTGAAAAATTTAGACTGGTGCAAACTGGCCACAGCGACCAATTACAGCCCAGCTTCTGGTGAAAGGAAAGAGGAGCTGTCATTGGTTGCTGTGGCCAGTTTGCACCAGTCTAAATTTTACACCCTTTGATAATTCTCCCCACAGAGTCTACCACAGGCAGGCTCTATAAGCAGAGTGCGATAACACTGATCAATGGCATAGCATTTTTTAGTATAATAGTAGCATAATGATTGCATTTACAAGTCTCCCAGGGGGACTTAAAAGTGTAAAAGAAAAAAAAAAGAAAAAATGTTTTTAAAAACACACCAAAGCCCCATTCTCCAATAAATTTTAATACATTAAAATCACCCCATCACATAATATAAATAAAACACATAAAAAGAAATAAATAAACATATTATACACCGTAGCGTATGTAATTGTCCGATTTATTAAGGTATAACAATAGTGATCCCATACAGCACAAACTAAATGAGGGGAAAAAATAGCCAGAATTGCTAATTTTTTTGTTACATTATATATAAAAAAAATAAAAATAAAAAGTGATTAAATTGTCCGATATACACAGATATAGTATTAATAAAAACTAGAGATCCTGGGGCAAAAAAATTACACCCTATACAACACCGTAGGTGAAAAATGAAAAATGTTATAAGAGTCATATTAGGCTCATTTTATTAAAAATTAATTGCAAAAAAGTCAATAAAAAAATTAATAAAACAATAGAAAATATTTGAAAACCTGCATATAGTTGTGTACGGACTAACATATAGAATAATGGTATTATGTTTCTTTTAACAGGAACCCCCTAAAGGATACAATATTGCATTATTTTTTCTAATTTCACCCAAAAAATGTCATAAATAAAATTTTGGGGTTTCCGTCATACATGTTATGGTAGAATGAAAGGCGAAAAAAAACATGCCCTTACATGGCCCTTTAGATAGAAAAATAAAAGTGCTATATCTCTTAAAAGGGGAGAAGAAAAAAATAAAACCGCAAAAATTAAAATTGGTGCCATCATATGGGCCATTTTGGGATTGGTCATGAAGGGGTAAAAATATAGGACTATGCACTAAATAGACATTTTGTACAATAGAAATGGCTCCAAAAATCTGCATCATTTCCTTTCATGAATGTTTTCTTTTTTATTTCTCGTTAAGTAAAATGTTCTATTATTTGCATTTGCATTGTAAGTATTGCGGAATTTGTATAATTTTATAATTCAAACTTATCTAAATTAAACGATTTTCATATTTCAATGTATACAGATCCCAGTAGGTAATATGCTGCATGATATTAGAAGAAAAAAGTAATAGAAAACAGTTCTTGCTGTGCAGACAAGATTCTTCTTGGCTGACAATCTTTGTAACAGAGGTATTTGCAAGCAATGAATTGTTACTTTAACTTTTTTCCCCTCTTATAACCCAATTTACTGCAGATGTCATCTGGTACTGTGAAAACGCATTGAGTAATAATTTCCCTGAGCTTAAATCTTTCTCACAGCTAATAATTATTTTTCTTTCTCTTGGTAAGCAACCTATTCAATTATATAGTTTAAAATGTTATTCACTGAAAATGTGTCAGTGCTAAAGGAAATGAAATAAAGTCCCATGTACCTAAGATTTAACACAGAACATTTCATAGGCAATTACATAAATGCAACTTGAAAACAACTAATGACACTGTGTCTGACACATATTTGGGGCCATACTTACAAAGTGTTCTAAATTGTTATTAAAGTACTTTGGACTAGAATATTTCACATTTAATGAACAGAAGGTCAAGAAGACTATTACATACATTACATTTTCTTTAAAACTAACTTATCTTTATGACAGGTCAGCTCAGCTGATAATTCAGAAAGGCAAAGTAAATCATATGAGTAAAATCTTTTAGTGAGTTATCCAAGGGTAAAAAAATAGAGATGAGCGAGTACTAAAATGCTTGGGTGCTCGATACTCAAAACTTATATTTTCCGATGTTCGGGTGCTCGTTTCGAGTAACGAACCCTATTGAAGTCAATAGGAAACTCGAGCATTTTTGCAGTGGACTAAAGCTCTACATAGGGAAGGTTGCCTGAAAACCTTGAAGCCTCAGAAAATGATGGAAACCACACAAAAATGGACAGGAAACAGCAGGGGCAGCATGTTCAGTGAGGAAAAGGTATAGCTGAACTACAGATCCCAGCCAGCCAGCCAGGAGAATGTCAGCAACAGGACAAATTGACTTCTGACAGCAGTTTTGGGGGTAGTCGTATAGAATATGAGTGTAACTGGTGCTGTTTTTTTTAAGCACCCGTTGCACAGGACACTGCACAGTGAGGATAGGTATAGCTGAACCACAGATCCTAGCTAGCCAAGAGAATGTCAGCAACAGGACAAATTGACTACTGACAGCTGCACTACAAGTCCAAGCCAGCAGCCATGAGTAGCAAAAAAAAAGTATATGTTTTAAAAATGTAAACCCTTAGAAAGACTGTTGGGTTCTTCGTGTCTGATTCCTGTCTAACAGCACACTAATTCCCTGCCTAACACTCTCCCTGACAGACAGCAGCTCTCTCGCTATGTTCATCCATCCTGAATCTGACGCGAGCACCGTGGGACCTGATTCTTATATGCCCAGGTCATCTGATCTGGCCAGCCAATTGCTGCTATCGTCATGTAGGGTTCCCACGTGATGCTACGAGCTCCCGAAGCCTCTGCTGCGTGATGAGTAGTCATGCGACCAAAGGTTTAGGTGAAAAAAATAAAAAGTGTTAATTTCAGATAACAGGAAGAGGAAGATGCAATAGTCTTGTGTATCGCGAGATGCTTGTCCGAGTAACGAGCACTATCGGGTACCCTAATACTCGAACGAGTACCAAGCTCAAACAAGCATGCTCGCTCATTACTAGTAAAAAAAAAAATAAAAAAAAAAATAAAAATAAATGCTTCCAAAAACAATGTTACACCTGACCATAACCATAAATTATGTCTGGCCTTGCAGCTTAGCCATAATTAAAGTGTTATTGTTGTTACAACTTTCAAAATCTAAATCGATAGTAGATATGATATAAAGTTTGCAATTGACATTTTTTTTCCTTTTTTTTTTATTTTTTTTTTTTATCATGGACAATACGGCACTTCTTGTTTTCTGACTTTTTTTCCCCCCCCCACAAACCACATGCAAACGGTGGATGGGTGTGGTTCTTTTTTTTTTTAAATAAAAAATATATATTTTTATTTATTTTATCTTTAATGACTCCTTAAGGCTATTTTCCAAATACATAAAAATGACGGCCGTCTTTCTGGACAACTCTTTTTCCAGCCAAATGATGGTCCCCTGTTAGTAATGACGGCTGCTAATAAGAATCATGAACATTATTTGTGGCAGTCATTACCAATAGATAGACATCCTTCGGTGCTAAAATTACAGCTTTCCAGAAGTATGGCCATCATTTTTACGTTGTGGGAACATAGAATTAATTTATGTTTATGTATGTACTTCCATATTCTTTTGTTTCAAAATCAAGATGAAAGAAGCTGAGGTTTTTGAAGAATATTTATTTTGATGAAAATTCACTGTGGCATAGAGTTCCGGGCTTCATTGGTTGTAAACCCACTGCACTGTTTTCTGTAAACTGTGTAGCACCTCTGTAGTTTAAAGGGGTTATCTGGGTAACAAAAACAATATTCTAAATGATTCCCCTTCCTAATACCACCCTATGTCTAATATACATGTATAACCTATCTTGAACCATTTTCCTGTTTTTCCCCATTCTTATTGACTCTTGTTGTCTAAAATCCTCTACTCTAGGTCCACTCAGACCATGCTCAGCTCCCTCTCCCCCCCCCCGCCCTCCCTTTGTGGTCTGAGGACGTCTCTGGGGGCTGGGTTAACTGTCTATTGACTTAGTAACCCGCCCCAGGAGACGTCTTCTGCATCATCTTCATGCACATGTGCAGCTTTCATAGACTTACAAGTGTCCCTGAGCCTCGGTCTCTGTAATATGAAAAGCATTAGTTCTATTTCTGCTTGCTGAAAGTGAATGCATGCACTTGTACCTGCCTTTGTGTCACAGCTCTGTATATTGTAAATGTTATAGATGTTCTTATAGTTTGGATGGAACTAGAATATTTTAATTCACGGTCAGCAAGCAGAGATCTAAACCTACACTACACTCTGTCCCCGGTAAACAGATGCCCTTTATGCAGCACATAGCTACACCATACGTGCATCAGCTCTGCTACATCATCTGCTAGTATGAAATACATATTGTTGTGATGTGATGAAAAATTTGTAAAAAAAAAAACAGTCCTGTGTTTACTGTGCAATAGTTATGACAGCAGTGGGAAGGGAAGAAAGCTAAGTAGATGAGTATGCAAATGGACCAATCAAGGAAATTTATCATGGGAAATGTAGTTTTCTATCTTGGATATAGATTGGCTTTTAGAAAAACTTGTAACTCAGGAATGGGAGCAGCTAGAAAGACAAATGCTCAGGGGGACTTGGTAACACCAGCTAGCGTTTCTCTTTTTTTTTTTCCCGCTCTTAGGTGAATAACCCCTTTAACCCTTAGACGACCCAGGGCGTATAGTTACGCCATGGAAGTCTGTCCCCAGACGACCTAGGGCGTAACTGTACGCCCTGGGTGTTTCTCACGCTATGAAGCGTGCTCCGGAGCGGAGCGCGCTTCATAGCAGGTGGGGGCCGGCTGCAATCAGCAGCCGGGACCTCACCGGCAATGACACGCTGCAGCGATCGCGCTGCCGCGTGTCATTAACTCCTTAAACGCCGCGATCGCGGCGCGACCGCGGCGTTTAAGTGTAAGTGACAGGGGGAGTCCCCTGTCACTTACCGATCGGGACCCCCGCAGTGTGACTGCGGGGGTCCCGATCGGTAAAACGGACTGCCGGAGGTCTCTCACCTGCCTCCGTGCGGTCCGATCGGCGATCTGCTACACTGAGCCTGCACAGGCAGGCTCAATGAGCAGAGCGCCGATAACACTGATCAATGCTATGCCTATGGCATAGCATTCATCAGTGTAAAAATCCAAGTAGTGAATGTAAAAGTCCCCCAAAGGGACTTCAAATGTGTAAAAAAAAAAAGTTAAAAACACTAACACACAACCCCAAAACCCCTCCCCCAATAAAAGTCTAAATCACCCCCCTTTCCCATTATATAAATAAAACATATAAAAATAAATAAATAGATAAACATATAATATACCGTAGCGTGCGTAATTGTCCGATCTATTAAAATATAACAAGCGTCATTGCGAACGGTAAACAGCGTACACGAAAAGAGGGAAAAAAGTGCGCGGATTACCGATTTTATGTTACATTATATATATAAAAAAATTAATAAAAAGTGATCAAAACGTCCGATCTTCACAAATATGGTATTAATAAAAACTAGAGATCATGGCGGAAAAAATGACACCCCATACAGCCCCGTAGGTGAAAAAATAAAACCGTTATAAGCGTCTCAATAGTCCCATTTTATTTATAATTAATTGCCAAAAAAAAGGATTTCATTTAAAAAAAATATATAACATTAGAGAATCTGCGTAAACCTGCATATGGTTGTGTTCGGACTGACCTATAGAATAATTGTATCATGTCACTTTTACCATATAGTATATTACGTAGACACAGGAACCCCCCAAACGTTACCATATTGCATTCTTTTTTGCGATTTCACCAATTTATATCTTCATAAATAATATATTTGGAATTCCATCATACATGTTATGGTAAAATGAATGACGCCATTACAAAGTACAACTATTCCTGTAAAAAACAAGCACTTACATGGCCTGTAGATAAAAAACTGAAAGTGCTGGAGCTCTTAGAAGGGGAGGAGGGGAAAACGGAAACACTAAGATCAAAATTTGCGCGGTCCACTGGGTCATTTTGGGCCTGGTCCTCAAAGGGTTAAGGGTATGTTCACACTCCATCTTTTTTTGGCTGTCTTTTAGAATCATTTTAAGGGCAGCAAATGTCTGTGACTGTGCTGTACTAATAACAGCTATTATTATGAAATAATAGCTGCTATATGGCCTTAAAATTAAGTCCGTCATAAAAGACAGCCATCCAACAGCCAAAAAAAAAAAAAGATGGTATGTGAACATAGCCAGAAACGCTCTGTGCCTTTGTGTTTACTTTTAGGGCTCTGGGATTTGAACAAACAGTAATGGAACATCCCACCAAATCCATTCTTTACTCTTCTTATTTAAAGATACACTGTCAGTAGATTTATGAAACCCCATATAACAGCAGCATAAAGTAGTGATAGATGTATTGAACGGATGGATGCATTGCTGACATTGGTCTAGGCAGCTGTTGTTCTGATATGCAGGAGAATCAGCCTCACCACTCACTTCTGTTTTCAGGCGGTGGATGGAGAGAATGGTTCTTCAAAAATATCAAGAGATAGTGAGTGCATGTATAGAATGGAGAGGGATATTGCATAGCACTTGGTGGCCTTAATATTAATGAAGCCACCAAGAAACAATAATGTAAGTAATACGTCATTCTGTTAGTGTTTCTGTCACTCTGAGTTATACTGCAGCAGGAAAACGACTTGTAAAGTCTCACTAAAGTCTTACTATTTTTTGTATTATGTCCTGCCCTAAAAGAAGCCAAGGGAGGTAAAATCTTGGATCGGACAGAAAGCTTCAGCATGCTGCAAATGTTTTATACTAAGAGCTCTTAAGTGGAATAAAAGTAATGGAATACAAGTATTTTACTATTCTCAGGTGATCTGCACCTTTTTACATTAGTAAAATCTTATAGAATTATGTTATATCCATATGTATATTAGTCAGGAATAAACAGATAGAATAGTGATGTGTAAGCATGCTTGGATGCTGCTCAAATAACTAGTGAATAATAGTTCTGATGTTAGTTACATCTCTCTACAAACTATTTCAGCTCATGTAAAAAAAGAGTTGATAACTAAAGACCCCAGGGAGCCCTCCTGGTATTTTCTTCAAAAGATCCATAAGTCACCGAGCCAACCCCCTGGTCGCCGGATTGTTACCATAGGTCTTTATTTAAAAAAAAACAAAAAAACTTTTGTTTCTACACCCTCTACAGTGACAATTCAGTGTTAGCAAAGACTTCAGGAGAGAAGGATTTAGGGGTAGTGAATGCTGGGCTGTATACTGTGGCTAGAGGTATATCCAGTAGAAAGAGGGAGATTGTGATCCCCGTGTATAGAGTTCTAGTGAGACCACATCTGGAACCACACTATACCTACAAAATTATATTGATAAAATAGAATGGGTACAAAGAAGGACTACAAAAATGGTGGGGGGTTTGAATCATACAATGAGGAAAGACTTAAGGATTTGAATCTGTATAGTCTGGAGGAAAGAAGGAGGGAGGGGGCATGATCAAAACCTTTAAATATGTTAAATGGTTAAATAAGGTCCAGGAGGGAAGTGTTTTAATAAAAAAATGAACACAAGAACAATAGAACACAATCTGAGGTTAGTTGGGAGGAAGATCAGAAGCAATATGAGAAAAGATTACTTCATTAAAAGGGTAGTAAATGCTTAGAACAAACCTTCAGTAGTTGTGGTTGGTGAGTCTATAGTAACTGAGTCTAAAGATACATCTATCCTAAGATTGTAAGCTGTTTGTCTAGGTTTCTTTACCCCATGTATACTAACTGGTATTTTCCCCGCTCTCATCTCTAACAAGGAAACCAGAAGCTATCTAATCTACTGTACCCTGAGTGGCAGCTAAATAGTCTGTTTACTTTAGAGTCTCTCACTGTTCATTGTCATACATGCTGCTACATGTTATGCTAAAGGGTAATGCACGAAGTTGTACAAATCCATAATATGTCACTCAAAAAAATCTATAGGTTAGTATTGAAACTCTGTACTAATTTAAAATAGAACTACATGGAAATTCAACAGTATGCTTCTAAGTCAGAGTATGGTGCTGTACAGTGGCAACATACTACAGAGCAAGATAGAAATTGTGTACCACCATACAAATTCCATGTATATGGATTTTGGGTAAGAGGTAAAATACAGATTTACCAGCCTTTCCCTGTTTAGTTTTGTCTATACAGAAATATTTTGAATTTTGGATAAAACCCATGACTAGGAATCCAAACAGGCTAATAATGGGGGAGCTTTTTGACTAGATCTACTGTTCAGTCTTTAAGGTAACTTTGCTTTGTTTAGTTTTATAAAAATAGATGATGCAAGACACATTCTAAAATATAGCCTCATTACTAATGTCCCTTAAATGCACCATTGCTTTGAAGTGACATCTTCTATCAATGATATGTCTGCAGAGAAATTTACTGATGTTTAGAAAAAAAAAAATCTAATCGTAACATTATGTAACAGATTCTAATGAGTGACTTAAGAGTTTAAGTAGTTAGAGGTACTGCTGCCAGAAGTACATAATATCTCCACATAATATAGTGTGATCAGTGGATACTTTACTTGATTACTGCAAGCTTGTGGAAGGAGGGCCAGATGGTGCTTTTTCATGCCAGAATTACTTAGAAAACTCTGCACAGTGCTTAATTGGATCCTACATAGTGGACTATACTGAGAGCTAGCATGCTAAATATATTAAGACTATCTGCACTAGCTTTAATTAGCACATTTTATCGCACAATATTTTATTGTTAGTAATGAGCTTATTAAAGTACATATTGCTTTAGATTTTGGCTAGCAACTATTTTAAATACAGTTTGAGTGTTCAATGCATAGCAGGCATATTTTAGGATAAAAAAGAAGAAATATAGAGAATTTTTTTTATGAATAGGAAAAACAGCTATATGTTTACTGTTTCAATAAAGTCTCAAGAATATTTTTTATAGTTCGATAAAACTTATTTTCCCTCCAACTGGGATCTATTCACGCTTTCAATTTAAAGAAAAGTGGATTTTGTATATGCAATTGTTATATTTAAAAATATATAGGAAAACAGAAATATTATATGCCATTTATTATATTATATGCCGTGCCGCAACCCTGCTCTGAACCACTCCAATCCCAACTGCTTTCTGACGATTGTCGCGCCTGCTAATTAGGATATTTAAATGCAGCTGTCAGACATAACAGCTGAATTTAATTGCCTGCTGTAGCCCCTCCGTAGTGGTCTACTGGGGACATCCCCCTTTATGATGCGATTGCGGACAGGGGATTCCTTCTCCTTACCCGTCTGGACCTCAGCATCAGAATGGCACTGATCCTGGCTTGGCAATCAATGTATTTGGTCTGCTGCAGACCAGATTAATACAGTACTGATTTAATGTATCAGTGCTGTATTATGTATACTACACTGATGTATATGATAGATCAATGTAGTTGTATTAGAAGTCCCTCAAGGGGTAAGGTGCAGCTGGTGACATATAGGCACGCAAGTTGAAACACAGCAGGACTCATGGCTTGAACCGGAATAGCAGACACAGGCAGAACCACAGGTAGCTGGAAACAGGAACAGCAGGAATAACTGGTAGGAATCACAGGCAGGAATCACAGAGAGCTGGGACCACACACTTATGGTAAACATGCAGAGGCTTCAACAGGGGATGTCAGGACAGATGTTTTATTTATAGGGCAGGTGATTGTGCACTAACCAATTAGGGATGCAATGTCCCTTTAAATTTACATGGTAACATAGTTAAAAGGTTAAAAGAATACAAGAGTCCATCAGGTTCAACCTAGAGAAACCCTACTGTGTTGATTCAGGGTCCGGCACAGGGAGTAAATTCCTTTCCAATTACAATCAGAATAAATCCCTGGATTAATGTATCACCAGAGATCTAATGCCCATAACTTGTAATATTATATTTTTAAAGAAAAGCATCCAGACCTCCCTTGTATGTATTTAATGAATTAGCCATGACAACATCATGTGGCAGAGCGTTTCATAGTCTCACTGCTCTTACAGTAAAGAATCTGCATCATGTCTTTCCCCTAAACATGGAGGATACCCCCTTGTCTTGTTTACAGACCTAAGAGTAAAAAGACCACTAGAAATATCTTTGTACTGTCCATTCATATATTTGTACATTGTAATCAGATCGCCCCTAAGACGTCTTTTTTCAAGAGTTACAGCCAGTGCGCCTGTGCCCTAGGAGGCATCAACAGTGGTGCCAGGCCAATGCACGTGGGCTCCAGTGTCTGCAGAAGACAGCCATGTGAATGTGTGCGGCGTTGGCCCTGAGGATGGCTCACTGCTTACGTTGTTGAAAAAACGAGTACCCCCAGCTGGGGGACCTGATCAATGTCTGCATATCGTGGGTTGTTAAAGAGTTAAAGAGTGCAGTAGCACAGGCGCCTTAATAATAGGGAAAACTGCAATGGCTCTCACTTTTACATAAAATTTTAATAAGACATTAATAAAAGTTAATTTTTAGCCACTGGGGAACTTGGGGTATATACATTGAGGGCCTGTGATTAGTGAGCAGGAGAGTCAACACAGTAGCAGGGATGAAACGTGTTTCGTAGTCAGACAGGCGAAGGATCAGGGCATGTGGCTTTAAAGGCAGGTCAGACAATCCGAGTCGGCAACAGAAGAGGTACACAATAGAGTCAGATCATACTACTGAAACCAGTGCATGGAGCAAAGAAACAATGGGAGGGCTATTTGATATTTCAATGAAGCCAGATCATGGCATGAAAGAGATGGTGATATATAATAATTATATTCTTGTTTGCTGTCTCACTTTGCCTAATCTCACTTACACTAGCAGCAATTGATGACTATTGCCAGTGAACTTATATACTTACTGATCTGGACTTCTATCAGTTTCAACTATCGCTACTCAGTCAATCAGCGACTGAGGCGGAACACCACTGAAGCCTCTAATTGGCTGAGCAGACTCAGTGTGTATTAACAGTGCATCATTAATTAAAAGGTAAAATAAATAATGTGAAATCGTTTAAAATATGGCGTACATAGAATAAAAAGGCAAAATTATAATGAAACATATTTCCATATGAATGTTATGATTGAAAAGCAAATAACTTTCTAACCTCTACACACTGTACAGGAATAATTGCAAGTACAAGACTAGTCCACCACATTCAGTGTGCTTCCTTTCTTCCTAACATCTATGCCGTAGCACTTGTATTATAGTTTCAATACTGTAACAGTTGGTGTTGATAATTAGCGTTTGAGTCATGCAGAGAAATTAATTAATACTTTAAAGGTTCCCACTGTAGCATTTAAAACCTTGCTGTGGTGTGACATAGTAATCATCGTGTGAGATTGTGCAATAACCATTATTTTTACTGTATAGGGTTACACTGCAGTAAAACTATCTAGTTACTTAATGATCAGATCATACATAGGTAAAATATTTTTTTTCAACTTTGTAAGTGACATAATTGTGTGTTTTATTTTTATGACAAAAAAGTATCTTAACAGTAGTTTCACGTGTTTTAAAAATACTGTACATATTGTAGTAAATACAATGATCAGTCACAACCCCAAATAAGCGACTATGCTTGTTCGAGCTCAGTATTTACTTGAGTATTAAAAGAATACTCGAATGTACTCGATTTGCTGGAATAAAACTATTATGCATGTTTGGCAGCTTTAATCAGCCAATAAACATGTGGGGAAGGGCAGGGCCGGCTCCAGGACTGAGTGGGCCTTTGGGCGACAGAGCCTCAGCAGGCCCCTTTGTGGAGCAAGTCATGTGGCGATGCCCCCCTCTGCCAGGCAAACATCTTAAGCACATTACTTTTTCAGCACCTTCCCCTCCTCTATACAGACTCCCATCATTGTGCCCCCAAACATTAATAGGACGGTCTTTGTGCCCCAATCTGTAGTTGTGCCCCTCTTTGTGAAAAAGAACTTTGCCATTTTGCCCATATGAACTGTGCCAATGCCCCCCTATTAAAGTATGACAATGCCCCCTCGATAAACTAGGCCACTGTCTTCATAAATTATTGTTTTCCAACCAGTGACTCTTCAGGTGTTGTCAAAATAAAACTTCCATCATGTCCTGCCAGCTGTGGATGATGAAAGTTGTAGTTTTTCAGCAACTGGAGAGTCAAATGTTGGAGAACACTGGAGTAAATAAACTCTCCTTCTAAAGCTTTGTTTCCCAATCAGTGGCCTTTCAACTGCTGCCAAACTATAACTCCCATTATGTCCTGCCCATAGTGAATGATGGGAGTTGTAGTTCTGTAGCAACTGGAAAATCACATATTAGAGAACACTGCACTAATACACTGTCTCCTAAATCCATGTTTCCCAACATGTGACTATTCAGTTGTTATGAAACTACAACTCCCATCATGTCCTGCCAGCAGTGAACAATTGGAGTTGAAGTTTTTTTTTAGAAATTAGAAAGTATCAGGTTAGAGAACACTGCACTAAATTAACTGCTACATAAATCAGTGACTCTTAAGCTGTTGCCAAAATACAACACCCATCATGTCCTGCTAGCAGTACATGCTGGGGGTTGTAGTTTTGCAGCACTTAAAGAGTAAACAATACCCACCTCCCTCCTTTCCCTTTGCACACTCATCATCACCTGGCCCATTAGCTGAGCTTCTCTGCTGCTTTGGCCTCCTCTAATCAGGACTGGGCCAGGGCAGAAAGATGCAGGGAATACAGATCACACTGATCTGCAGCACAGAGCAGAAGCTGGCCAGCCGGGCAGGGAGGTGAATGCCCCCTATCTCCAGCCAGTCTCAGTATAAAAGACACCAATATAATGCAAGGACAAAATGCAACACGTGACATACAATAGGTAACCTTTGGAATATTTCAGTTGTGCAAAAGACAGGTTTCCAAACACACAGAAGGGTCACGACAGTAGCTGCTATACCCAGGATGCAGCAGAGTCCAGAGTGTACAATGCAGCAAAGCTGAGGGAGTTCACAGAGTGGCTATAGCCATATGAAGCGAGGGCGATAGACCAGGTCACACATAGGAGAGTCAACAAGGTACACAGGGTCAGACAGAAGCAAGGTTAGGAAACAGGCAATGGTCAATTACAGGATACAGGTAAAGGATACAGGAACAGACACCTTTGCAGTAGCAATATTTTGTTACTCAGGCACTGGTAATGAGTGGGCGGAGTTGCCTTAAAGGAGTACTCCAACTAGAGGTAATGTAGAAGCATGTAGCATTGCTTTACCTGTCTGATCCAGTTCTAAAACTACAAAAAAAAAAAAAAAGAAAAGAAAAAGAAAGCACACATTCATTTGGGGGTCTTTGTTCTGTATTTTGTGGTTGTACTTTCTGGTTGAGCAGTTGCTCAGTACTAAATGTTCCGGTATGCATTGCCTTCCCTCTGCAGTCCTACACCCCGCCCAAAGCTGTTGCCGAACCTCTAGGCTGTGTTCACACACTGAATTTTCATTGTGTTACTGAATAATTTCATTGTGGTTCCACCCACACAGCACACTGTATTCTCTACCTGTAACGCTAATATTGGAATAAAGTAAAGAACTTTTCGATTTTTTTTTTTTACATACGCACATATTACAATCAAGCATCTTTTGTCTTTGACGTTGATCCCATCTATAAGGACTTCATCCGATATTATCTTACATGGGATATACTGTTTATGCCTCGTTTTTCGACCAGGTAGGATTTGCAGTGTCGGCTCTGATCCTCTGTGCTGTTTAGCATCATTTATTTGTGTTACTGCATCATTTCGTGATGCTGCTGCAGTACTGTAATGTAGCTCCAACATGTGTGAACATAGCCCTAATGTCACTGCAGACTTTTGCACAGTGAAGTTACAGCAGCTGTTTCTGTCACTCCTTGCCTGCTGGAAGGGCGGGTCAGAGATGTTGAATTTGGGAATTACTTAGGGGGGTAGGAGATCCAGCCAATTCTCCTGTGACATCAGAGATGATGCATTGATACGGGAGAGAGAAGCTGGGGGTCAATACAAGTTTTGTAGTCCTATTTTCCCATTTCCTGTCAGTGGTGAAGCACAGAAAAGCCACTAAAGCAATGACAATTGATAATAACATTATATTATAAAGTAATATATTTTGGAGGGATAGTTTAATGTAAATAAAATTTTCTCATACAGGAGTTCCCCTTTTAATATATGAAGCCTTATAGGGATAGGTGGAGGACACATACAGAGTAGTGCATTGGCCCTTTAAGCTGCAGCCAGAGTGCATCCCCCCCTCCCCCCGAGGGCAGACCAGGAACTGCAGTCATGGTGGAAAAAGTAGGACAGTTATCAGCCGAGGAAGCTTGAGGCAGACAGCATGGAAGTGGAGTAGAAAGCGTGGCTAGGATTGCCTGGACACGCTGCATGGCATGGCAACCACTGGCATTACACACTGCATACTGCAAACATCTACAAGGTGTTTCCTAGAGATATTCTGATATAGTTGTCTAGCCATTACAATTAGGCCCATGTCAAACTCATTTAGATTCCTATGTTTTTAATTTTTCCTTCTTTCAAAACATTAACATCAAGAATTGACTGTTTACTTGCTGTCTTATATATCACACTCTTTGACAGGTGCCAATGTCACAAGATAACCAAGTTGTTTACTTCACTTGTCAGTGATTGTAACATGTTCAGCACACACACTGCACAACATCTGGAAGGGGGAGGGGTGTAAAGAAATAATAGTACATTTTCATGATATGAATAAACTGCATACAGAAAGACACAGTGCCCATGCTGCACATAAATTAGTGGGCTGATAACAATAACCAATTTGTATATTTTTGATTATGTTTTACTACTTTAAAAAACTTGACTTTAAAAAATGACCATATACTGATACACATGTTGTTTGTTTTGTCTTATCTTTCTGTCTGCAGATCTATATGATGATCTGTGAACTTTTTTTTTATTCTTTCAGTTTTGGTATTTATTTATTTTTTCTGGGACGTGATCGGTCAATTCTGGCTTTTTTTAAATTATTTACAATATTGTGATAGCTGCTAGGTATGGCGGGGGCTCGAGTCTTCACACATTTCATGCAAATAGAATGTAACTTTGTATCTTTAGTGTAGTGTATCTTTATCTTCACCAAAATGGATTTTAAACAAAACATTTTTGCTTTGTTGCAATGGATGGGGCGAAGAGGGGGGGTAAGTATGCCGGTTTAAAATACTTAAATGCACAGGGAGGTATAGAAATAAGTATTAGTTAAGGCCCTATTACACAAAACGAATATTAGCTGTATTCGGACGATATCATCTTGTGTAATAGAAGGCAATGATCAGCTGACATGAACAATGTTGGCTGATCGTTGCTGTTGTTTGTCTTTCAACATTTTGAAAGACAAACGACTAATATAGCAGTGATCTGCTGCCATCGCTCCATGGAACAGGAGCGGCGGCAGAAGAACTCTGCTATCCGTTATGGGTTTCCCGGACGATCAAACGATCATCCGGGCAAGCCCCCCCCCCCAGCAGCTCCCTGTGGCCCCCCATTACTCACCCAGCCGCCGGCAGCAAGCGGGGAAAAGGAGCAAGTGAGCGCTGCCAACGCTCGTTTGCTCCTCTCCATCGCCCTGTGTAATAGAGGCTTTAGAGGTATAGAGATAAGACATCAGTAGTAAACAGTCTGGTGTCTTTAAACATTTTTCAATATTGTTATGTAATAAGTATTTTAGTGCTATCAATAAGTTAATCCAAGTACATCTCTATTAAAATAAATGTCAAATTTTATAGACATGCACATTTTACTCTCCCCACTGTAATTTTTAATAATTCTTTTTTGTCAGCCATAAATGTCTTATCCTCAAGAACGAACATCCTATGCTTATCCTAGAGCAGCATATAAAGAAAGTATTCAGCCATTTAGTCCTAGGTCACATTTCATTTGGATCGTAGCCTAGTTTCCTCAGGGTTTCTTATCCATCTGTGCAGGTTTTTCCTCTTCCAGTGACAGTAAAGACCTATCACAAAAAAAATAAAGTACACTAACATAACAGTTGATATCAGATTATTCATTTTGTTATTTAACAAACACAAAGAGTAAATATTCTTAATTTATTATGTTAAAACTTTAATATTTGAACTACTTTTGTATGAGCTATAATCATTGCTATTATCAATGCTACCACCATGCTCAAAATATAACGATAATGCTGTTATTCTTTTGTTGCAGTAAACTACACTGCTCATCCACACTGAAAAAATGCATTCTGATGGAAATACTGTGTATTAAAATACTGGGAAAAATATCATTGTGCAATTAATATTCTTCACTTGCTGAAGCTTTAAGTACCATGGAACAGTTCTTGTGATATTAAAGCCATTTGCAAATATTGTGTAAGTGCAGTCACGCTGAGATGCATATTTTTAATAAATTATTAAAATAAATCATAATCGAAAACTACGGTTTCTTGTTGGATGCACCACTGTGCAGTGTACCGTCTTTGGTTGTGTTGGCAATTTATTGTGTTACTCTTTCAATTAACTTGTATCCGTTGCAATGTCAATGTGCCATTAGTTCCACTATTTGATCAGCATATTGCATTGTAAATAAATTTTACAAATTACCTAAGTGTTTCATATCCATGATTTATTATTATTGTGAAGTGATGGATGCGATTGTAATGGATAGGAGATAGAAAATATTGAGCTGATTTAATTGATACATTTTAAAAGGGTGATGAGCAGGGAGGAAGTGTTAGGGTACCAGAAAGTTTAAGAAATACTCCAACATTAGGTTAATAAAAAGAACAATTGTGTTAGAAGCATA
The DNA here is from genome assembly GCF_027789765.1 of Dendropsophus ebraccatus. NCBI lineage: Eukaryota > Metazoa > Chordata > Amphibia > Anura > Hylidae > Dendropsophus > Dendropsophus ebraccatus. The sequence continues at coordinate 82,186,442 of NC_091456.1, read as the reverse complement.
TTATATAGCTGTCAGGACTGTATCTTTGCGGAGCATTATGCGCCCCTCTGCTCGTGCTGTACGGCCGAGAAGGCGCTGATATTCTCTTATTCTGTTCTGTGTTTTGTTTTGCTGTGTCTGAACACTGGTTTATTTGCTCTCTTTGGGAGACACACCCGACTTCACCTGCTGAGTTCTGTCTGGCCATGTCAGGGTTAATCTGTGTTTTGGTTCTGCTGTGACTGACAGGTCTTCCTGCCAGTGGATCTGTCTTGTTCTCAGGTGTCTGTGCTTGGAGATCAGGGGGATGGTCCAATTATGTTCTGGATCAGAACCCTGGCCTCCTATATAACTACCTCAGTCTGGGATATCTTTGCCGGATATTGAGCTTGTCTCTGCCTGGTTCTGTGTTTCTATTCTTGCTCTGTTGATTCTGACCCTGCTTTGCCTTTCTGACCATTCTTGTTTGCTGCCTGCCCCTGACCATACTGCCTGTATATTGACTTTGCCTTCGGATTGTGATTTTGTACTTTTGCTGCCCGTTTGTTGTGACCCGGACTGTTGACCATTCGTTATTGTGTTTTGTCTGTCTGTCTGTCTTGTCCTTGTGTCCCACCTAGCCAGCGCAGGGACTGCCGCCCAGTTGCTCGCCGCCATTTTAGGGCGGATTGTGGCAAATAGGTAGAGGACAGTGGGCGGGGCTGAGCTTAGGGCTCACTGTTTGTCTTGTCCTGCTGTCCGGTTCCTAACAGAATAACCGGCCATATTTTTTTTTTTTTTTTTTTTTTTTTTTTTTCTCTCTCTCCACCTTGCTATGGACCCCATGAAAGCTCTGGTTGAGCAAATGCAAAGTCTCAACCAGCTTGTTCTGGACCTTACGCAACGGGTGCAGCAGGTAGAGTCTTTCCTGGGCCAAAATGCCATGCTATCTGCTGCTGTTCCCCCAGAACCTCCAGTGCAGCTTCCTGATAGGTTCAAAGGCGAAAGAAAGGCCTTTCGAATCTTTAGAGAGGGATGTAAGTTGTTTTTCAGACTTTGTCCCCGGTCCTCTGGGGATGAGAGCCAGAGAGTGGGCATCATTATGTCACTCTTACAAGGACCTCCGCAGGAGTGGGCTTTTTCTTTGCCTCCAGATGCCACTGAGTTATCTTCTGTGGATCAGTTTTTCTCTGCATTGGAGTTACTCTATGATGACCCTGACAGGGCAGCAGCAGCTGAGAGGCAGTTGACTACTTTGAGACAGGGCAAGCGACCGGTGGAGGAGTATTGTGCTGAGTTCCGCCAGTGGTGCGTTCCATCCGGATGGAATGATCCTGCACTTAGATGCAAGTTTAAGCAGGGGTTGTCTGATGGCATTAAGGATGCCTGGACAGGGCATCCAGAACCTTCCACCCTTAAGCAGGCCATGAATTTGGCTATTCGTATAGACCGCAGGCTCCGTGACAGACATAGGGAGAAAGTAGACTCTGACTCTTCTAAACAATCTGTCTCCTATTCTGTCAAAACCCCTCTTGTTACCCCTACTATTCCTGAGGACGAGCCCATGCAGCTGGGACTATTAGATGCCAAGACCAGGCGAGAACACCGGAGACACAACGGTCTATGTTACTACTGTGGTGACAGTGGCCATTTCATCAGTTTCTGCCACAAGCGGCCCAAGCGGCAAGAAAACCTGCACCCAGATCATCGGCGTCCAGGTGACTCCCAGGAAGGTCACTTGGGCGCACAGGTACCCTCCGGCGAAATTAATATTTCTAGTTCTGTTGTACCTGATTTGCCTGTATCTGATGTGAATTTAATATGTTGTTCTGCTCGTCCTGTCAGTAAGCCTGTTCTCCATGCCATGGACTCGTCTTCTGATGAATGGGAGTCAGATGGCAATCTTCTAAGTGAGGTTGAGTCCTGTGAGGGTCCTGAGGCCCCTCATAAAAGGGGGGGTACTGTCAGGACTGTATCTTTGCGGAGCATTATGCGCCCCTCTGCTCGTGCTGTACGGCCGAGAAGGCGCTGATATTCTCTTATTCTGTTCTGTGTTTTGTTTTGCTGTGTCTGAACACTGGTTTATTTGCTCTCTTTGGGAGACACACCCGACTTCACCTGCTGAGTTCTGTCTGGCCATGTCAGGGTTAATCTGTGTTTTGGTTCTGCTGTGACTGACAGGTCTTCCTGCCAGTGGATCTGTCTTGTTCTCAGGTGTCTGTGCTTGGAGATCAGGGGGATGGTCCAATTATGTTCTGGATCAGAACCCTGGCCTCCTATATAACTACCTCAGTCTGGGATATCTTTGCCGGATATTGAGCTTGTCTCTGCCTGGTTCTGTGTTTCTATTCTTGCTCTGTTGATTCTGACCCTGCTTTGCCTTTCTGACCATTCTTGTTTGCTGCCTGCCCCTGACCATACTGCCTGTATATTGACTTTGCCTTCGGATTGTGATTTTGTACTTTTGCTGCCCGTTTGTTGTGACCCGGACTGTTGACCATTCGTTATTGTGTTTTGTCTGTCTGTCTGTCTTGTCCTTGTGTCCCACCTAGCCAGCGCAGGGACTGCCGCCCAGTTGCTCGCCGCCATTTTAGGGCGGATTGTGGCAAATAGGTAGAGGACAGTGGGCGGGGCTGAGCTTAGGGCTCACTGTTTGTCTTGTCCTGCTGTCCGGTTCCTAACAATAGCTTACCTGTCTGTTAGTTCTAAAACTACCAAAATCCATTTTTTTTTAATATGTACAGTATGTAATGCTCTCCCCTACCAAGTCCTCTCACTACTTTCAGGTTGGGCAGCTGCTCTGTACTACAATTCCCAGAATGCATTGCTTTTTATCAGCTCTCCTTCTCACCCTGCCTACTTCTTTCCGACAGAAACCCTTTCCACCCAGAGATGTTGTTGAACTTCAGAAAAGTGTCCAAAAGCTCTGAATTCAACTCCCGGCATCTGGAGAAATTTAATGATAAACTAGGGCTGCATCCTGGACACTTCTCTGAAGTTCACGTAATATTATATACTGAGAGAGAAACAGAAGAAGAGAGACAGAAATATGATGATGATGTAGGCTAGAGGGTCTGATTAGAGCTGGGATGTTGGCTTTATAGGTTCAGTACTATAATCTCTGTATGATGTGCAATGAGATGATGGCTAGAACCTTTCTAGTGTATGAAGCTACTGTTCCGGGCATATCTTTATCATTGCTCATGTTATACTGGAAGTCGTATATTTATTTACTACATACTTTAGTAGCAGGTTTTACAATGTGGTTTATTGTTAGTTTATTATAAATTCCTGCAACAGGCACTACCCTAGACCATTAGGTTTCTGACCTACTTTAAAATACTGACCTCTATAGACCAGCCTTGTTGTCTAGATTCCCAGGGATTGAGGATTGGTTACAGACATTAACACTGTCATTTGGACTACCAAATGTTCCTTAGAAACCTGGATACTGTTTAATACTATTTGTCATGTGGCCCTGTAACTAAAGCTCCTTTATAGCCCAGGTAGATACCTGCTATGCTCACTAGCCACAAAGGTTTAGAAGGAACACCAGAACTGCAGATAAAAATGATGTCTGGCTTCCTGTGAGTGCCCATGCTTCTTCATAGTTTGCACTCTACTTTGTATTGCTGTTAAATTAGTAGAAGATGTGCAAGGTCCTACAACATTGTCTCATTGAAATGAACAGGGCAATGCTGCAGTTCCTTGCACTACTGCTACCGATAGTATAGTGATGCCAGGACTATCACATGTACACATTAAAGTGGCAACTGTGCTCAAAGGAGCACTATGGTCTGTTTAACCAGGGAGTACCAGAGGTCAGACCCTGCCTGGTTAGACCCTGCCTATAGCTTAAATTACTAAATAACTAGTTTATTATGGCGCTGTTCTTCTAATAAATTGTGCTGCTGTCAATTAAATACATTTTGCGACTATCCCCCTTAACAAATTGTGTCGACTGTGTCCCTGACAATACTAAACTGTCCCAGCTCCTGCACTGTTCCACCTCAGGCCTGATCTAGGCCTCTTCTGGCCTGTGCTCACAGTACCTGGAGATATCTGAATGATGTAGCAGTGCAAGTTTTTGGCCAATACTCCGGAAGTTGTTTGCACAACTCCGGAAGCTTGCCTTAGGGTCCTATTAGACAAAGCAATTTTTAAAGATTAACAAATGACAAATAGTCGCAAACGAGGTCGTTTATTATTAACCTGAAATCATTCACATTACACAGAATGATATTCGTTAGCTACGAACGTTACTATGATTGTTACTATGATCGTTTACTCCATTTGATCCCAGCAATAGAATGGACAATGTGCAATTACACTGAACTTTTAGTGAACATATGCGGAACTACAGTGAACAAATGTGGAATTACAGCAAATAATAAGCGGACGATTAACAATGATTTTAGGATCAGATCTAAATCAACAATCAACGATACACAATTTTTTTTTATTGTTTTCTGTTATTACACAGAATGATTATTGTTTTAATCTGAACAATTTTTAACACGATAATCATCCCATGTAATAGTTTTTTTTTTTGTTTTTGTTTTTTTTAAACCACAAAGTCAGGGCTGCCTATTGATTTGATACGTCCTGTGTGTAGATCTGTGTGTAGATCTGTGTGTAGATCATTGCAATCAACTACACATTATGCACACACAAAGAAATTGTTAGCAGTTGGAACTACTCCTAGTAAAATCCTGATGGTGTGAAGAGTGATTAAGAAATAAATGTGGTACAGCTGATACAATACAATAATACAATGGCACTCAGCTGAAAACAAATAAGTCCATTTAAGTATAGTTATTGCAGAGAAAGAATGCAGCTGCACCTGCGATTTTCTTTTATTCAATGCAAGCCATAGTCACTCTTACAATATACTTCATGCCTTATGTTCTATTTTCAACCAAGTATATTATCATAACTTAACGTTAATAGTGGCTATACATAAATAAAGCTCCAATGATTCTAGTCATACCTTTAATTAAAACATTGTGTCATTATGTCTAAACTTATCTAAAGATATCATGGCATGACCTGAAGGATGCAATGCCATAAATAACAATATAAATGAGTCTATTTATTCATTCAAGTTGAAAGTTACAAATAAAATTTTGGGTATTCATTTAACTTTCTATATAGCCTTTGGGCCTCATTGTCAGATATTCTTCCCTTCATTTCATAACTGCAATTATATTATTTATTGTTAATGAAGCTTAATAAAAGTTATGTTTTATTAACACAGTTATGTGCAATTCTCAACCTCTTCTTTTCCATTTGTTTAAATAATTCTATAATAATTTAAAACATTCTTAAATTGGTGGGAAACAGATTTCTTTATATCCATGCATGACAATAAAAAAAATATTGCCCTTTTAAAACCCATCGATTTTAAATATTTCTATTTTTAAAAAATCATAGCATGTTAGTACAGTATCAAGTAAAGCCTAAAGAATATCTATGAACAATACTGAACGGAAGCATGCAACACATGTCACGGCTGCGGCGGTGCCCCGTGCTTTAGGCTGGCGTCACACCTGTTCCCGGCGGATGCCGAACCCACGTGCAGGGGCTAAGCACTGCCGTACCTTCAGCCCTTCAGGGCGTCTTATCTCTCCGTGCACCTGTTTGCTCTCCTCACTGCCGATGCATGTGCCCCTGTGCCGCTCAATGAGATTTAAAGGGGAAGTACGTTATGCACCAAGCACCCTCTCTATAAATGCTGCACGTCCCCCTTTTTGAAGACCCTGCATGCTTAACCTAAGTTTGTGTTCCCAGCTATCCTGCCCATGATTCCTGCCCATGGTTCTTGCTGTAGTTGCTTTCCGTGACACCAGCCTGTGACTCCTGCCCGTGACTCTTGCCTTGGTTCCAGCCAAGTGTCTCTAGCTGCACCTTGCCCGCCACCGCTAGCAAGCAAAGTCAGGGTAGCAACCTGGGGGTTGCCTGCCACAGCACTTCCAACCCACCTTGCAGTGGGCTCTGGTGAGGACAAGCATCCTTTTAGACTATGCTTAGACTTCGTTACACCACTGTGGCATCTGGATGTTCTGGTCACTTCCAACCTCCAAGCCTTCCTGAGAGAGTTCCAATATGCATTTGAGGAGCCAGCATGAGCATCTTCTGTGGGGGAAATCAAGGGACTAGCACTAAGAGATAGAGTGGACCGGCACTACCAATAACAACACGCTTCTGCAGCAAATCATATACACACAGGGTACTTTTCCTGATAGACAGGCAGTAACTCCATATAATTCTATAACATTAACCCCTTAAGGACTGAGCCTGAAATAGCCTTAAGGACCGAGACACATTTTATGAATATGACCTGTGTCACTTTATTCATTAATAACTTGGGAGTGCTTTCATCTATCTGGCTGATTCTGAGATTGTTTTCTCGTAACATATGGTACTTTACATTTCTGGTAAACGGCAGTCAAAACTTATAAGGGATCTTTATGAAAAAAAAAACAAAATAACGTGAAAAATTGTGAAAAAATGCATTTTTCCAACTTGGAAACTTTTCTGCTTATTCAGAAAATGGTTATGCCACATAAATTATAAATTAACTAGAATTAGCAACATGTCTACTTTATGTTGGCAGCACTTATTGAACTATCTTTCCTTTTTTTTTTTTTTTTTTTTTTGCAATAGAAAGATTAAAACATTAGCATCAATTTTCTAAATTTTCAGTAAAATTTCAAAATCAGATATTTTTAGTGACCTGTTCATGGTTGGGTATTTGAGGGGACTGTATGTTAGAAATACCCACAAAGCACCTCATTTCAGAAACTGCACCCACAAACTTTGCAAAAGCATATCCAGAAAGTTTTTTAACCCTTTAGGGGAGTCACAGAAATAAAAGCTAAGTGTGTAAGAAATTTGAATTTTTTTATTTTCTGCGCAGAGATTTTATTGTAATCCAATATCTTTCATAATTGTAAACCTATTACCAGAGAAATGTACCCCAAAATTAACTGCCACGTTTCTGCAGTTTATAGAAAACCCCCATCTGTGGCCCTAATGCGCTATTTGACGCAACCACAAGCCTCAGATATAAAGGAGCGCCAAAGTTAATTATATTTGGTCATTTTTGACTGTACCAATTAAGGTTGGCAGAGGCTCTGTGGTGCCAAAACATAAAAACACCCCTAAAGGGACACCATTTAGAAAACTACACCCCTCGAGGAATATTATGAGGGATGCGGTGAGCATTTGGACCCCACAGATGCTTCACAGGCGTAAAAAAGGAAAAAATATTTTTTTTACACTAAAACGTTGTTCTAGCCTTCATTTTTCATTTTTACAAGGGGATAAAAGAAAAAAAAAAACACAAAACGTGTAGCGCAATTTCTCCCGAGTTCATAAATACCCTACATGTGGACATAAAGTGCCAAGGGGGTGCAGGATGAGCCTCCAAAGGGAAGGAGCGCCAATTGGCCTTTGGAAGCTGAATTTCACTGGAATGGATTTCAAGGGCCATGTTGGGTTTACAAAGCCCTCGTGCTGCCAAAACACTGGACACCCCCCACAAGTAACCCCATTCAGAAAAACGAAACCCCTCAAGGAATCTAACAAGGGGTGCAGTGAGCAAATGGACCCCACTGGTGACTGGCACAAATGTGGAACAATGTGACGTGAAAGGGAAAATTTTATTTTTTCACTTTCACGGCACAAATGTGCCCGTCATCTAGGGGTTCATATCCTCATTGCACCCCTTGTTAGATTCTTTGAGGGATGTAGTTTCCAGAATTGGGTTATTTGTAGGGGTTTTTCACTGTCTTGGCAGCACAAGGGTTCTGTAAATGGGACATGGCGTTCATCATCCATTCTGGCCAAATCCAGACTCCAAAACCCAAATGGCGCTCCTTCCCTTTGGAGGCTTGCCCTTTGCTAACATGGCACTTTATGTCCACATGTGGGGTATTTACGGACTCAGGGGAAATTGCTCTACACATTTTTTGAGTTTTTTTCTCTTTTAACACCTTGTGAAAATGAAAAAAATTCAGGCTAAACAAACATTATAGTGTAAAAAATGTAATATTTCATTTTCACGCCACATTGTTCCACATTTGTGCCCATCACCAGTGGGGTCCATATGCTCACTACATCCGTTGTTACATTCCCTGAGGGGTGTCGTTTCCATAATGGGGACACTTGTGGGGGGTTTCAACTGTCTAGGCAACACAGAGGTCTTTTAAATGCAACAAGGCCCTTGAAATCCATTGCAGCCAAATCCAGCCTCCAAAAGCCAAATGGCTTTGCTTCCCTTGGGAGGCTTACCCTGCAGCCGCATGGCGATTTATGTCAACATGTGGGGTATTTTCGTACTTAGGGGAAATTGCTCTACATATTTTGTGGTTTTTTTTAATCTTTTAACCCCTTGTGAAAATGAAAAAATCAAGACAAGCTCAATGATTTAGTGTAAAAATTAAAAAAAAATTATACTAAATGTTGGTCTAGCATAGATTTTTTAAATTTCCACAAGGAGTTAAAAAAGAAAATGAACACAAAACGTGTAGAGTAATTTCCCCTGAATACGAAAATACCCCACATGTGGACAAAATGTGCCATATGGGCACAGGGCAAGCCACCAAAGGGACAGAGCGCTATTTAGAGTCTGGAATGGAGGATGGAGGCCATGTCGAAATTACAAAACCCCTGTGCTGCCAGGACAGTAGAAACCCGCCCACAAATGACCACATTCTGGAAAAGACACCCCTCAAGGAATCTAACAAGGAGTGCAGTAAGAATATGGACCCCACTGGTGACGGGCACATTTTTAGAACATGTGCTGTGGAAAAAAAAAATCATTTTCACGGCACAAATGTGAAAGGGGACATATCCCTGCTGCACCCCTTGTTAGATTCCTTAGGGGGTGTACTTTTCAGAATGGGGTCACTTGTAGGGGGTTTCTACTGTCCTAGTAGCACGAGGGCTTTGTAATTGCATCATGGCAAGCCTCTAATGGGAATGGCGGCCATACCTATTTAATTGGGGCAAAAAGACAATTTTTTATTTATTTGGCTGGTTTTACGCCAATTATTAGTTTATAAGGTTAAAAAGGACTGGAGTCCATCAAATTCAACCTGTGTTGATCCAGAGGAAGGCAAAAAAAACCTTGTGAGGCACACGACAGTAGCCTCATCACAGGGAAAAAATTGCTTCCAGACTCCATAATGGCAATCAGGATAATCCCTGGATCAACGTGACCCCTGAAATAAAAATAAGGGAAAAAATTTTGAAAATGTAGAACTTCAGTGACTTGTGGTATGCCTTGAAGCGATCCTTTGTGCAGAGGCCGGGGTGTTCAGGACAGGTGTCACACTGGAACATGGTGTCCTTCCTGATCTTCTGGGGTCTCAAATTTTGCAGTGTGCAGGACGTCACCTGGAAAATGTTGCCCTGGTGCGATACGGGGTCCTTCATATCCAGAAGCGCTGGGTCTGCTCCATGGCTGCTAAATATTATTACTGCTTCTGATATTTTCGGATCGTGCCACAAGCTACAGTAGCTCGGGCAGCGAGGGACCGGAAGAGGGGGATGCTGGTATAAAAGTTATCCTCGTACAGGTGGTAACCTTTATCCAGCAGTGGGAAGATCAGTTCCTAAACGATATTCCCATTAACTCCGAGGATGGGGGGGCATCTGGGGGCTGAATTCGGGTGTCCCTACCCTTATACACTTTATGGCTGGGTTCACACTATGTATATTTGAGGCTGTATTTGTTCCTCATGTCAGGTCCTCATAGCAACCAAAACCAGGAGTGGATTGAAAACACAGAAAGGATCTGTCCACACAATGTTGAAATTGAGTGGATGGCCGCCATATAACGGTAAATAACTTCCATTATTTCAATACAACAGCCGTTGTTTTAAAATAACAGCACATATTTGCCATTAAATGACGGCCATCCCCTCAATTACAACATTATGTGAACATAGCCTTTCTGTGTTTTCAATCCACTCCTTGTTTTGGTTGCTATACAGCCTCAAACATACAGCCTCAAATATACGTAGTGTGAACATAGCCTAAGGCTGGGTTCACACTATGTATATTTGAGGCTGTATTTGTGAGGCTGTATAGCAACCAAAACCAGGAGTGGATTGAAAACACAGAAAGGCTCTGTTCACATAATGTTGTAATTGAGTGGATGGCCATCATTTAATGGCAAATATTTGCTGTTATTTTAAAACAACGGCTGTGGTATTGAAATAATGGCCGTTATTTACTGTTATATGGCGGCCATCCACTCAATTTCAACATTGTGTGAACAGATCCTTTCTGTGTTTTCAATCCACTCCTGGTTTTGGTTGCTATTAGGACCTGACATGAGGACCAAATACTGCCTGAAATATACATAGTGTGAACCCAGCCTAAGGGTGCGTGCACACTGTGGAATGGCGACGGATAACCCTTTATGCATTCCACAGCTGGCACCCGCCAGCGGACTGATGCAGGCACGCGTCTCCGCCCATGTCATAGTCTCCGTTCTTTGCACGGGCGGATTCCACCCTCTGTCCAAACAATGAACGTGTTCATTCTTTGGAAGGACGACAGAATCTGCCCGTGAATAACATGAAGTCTATGACATGGGCATGGACGTGCCTGCATCAGTCCGCTGGCGGGTGCCAGCTGAGGAATGCACAAAGGGGTATCCTTCACCATTCCACAGTGTGCACGTACACTAAGGCTATGTTCACACTACGTAAAACTATGGCCGTAGTTCTCGCCGCAGAACTACGGCCGTAGTTTTGCTGTGTGTGACATAGCTTTATGTTGAATGGCATCCCGGCCGGAGCGTACACACATGGTACACGCTCCGGACGGGAGCCCATGCAGCCCTGGAACAAAACTGACATGTCAGTTTTCTGCGGACGGAATTCAGTGAATTCCGGCTGCAGAAAGCCCTGTCAGTTCACACAGTGAAGCAAGCGGCTCCGGCCACTTGCTTCACTGTGTGCTATGGGGAGCTCCGATGCGGGCGCGCTGATGCGCCCGCATCAGAGCTCTGCGACCGGACGGATCATCCGGCCGGTACTTAAGTACTGGCCGCGATGATCCGGGCACAGACCGTCCGTTCCGTGACCCGACAGGGGTCACGGAACGGCCGGTCTGTTGCGTAGTGTGAACATAGCCTAAATCTGTAAGTATACCCTGAGGTACTCTCACAGAGTTTGTAGAATTTCACGCCATACCGTTTCTCTTATTGAGAAGGTACTGGCAGAAAAGACGTGTCTGGGGGGCAGCATACGCTAAGCTACTCCCAGACATGTCACTGGATGATGATGATGGGGATGAATTGTGGAAAAAAGGATCCCCTCCATTCATTCTCACTGTCTGTTTCGGTGTCAGAGGCAATAATAGCGTATGCCTCCACCGCCGAAAACACCCTGGGGGCCATTTTTATATGGGGATTGGTATATGGGGTATGTAAATGTGTAGTGGTGTAGTGTAAAACTTTATTTCATGTAGTGTAGTGTTTTTTACATCTTTTTTTTACAGTAAGAAAAAAAAAACCTACACCAAGAAAGGAGTGGCTGTAAAAAAAAAAAATGTAAAAAAAACTACATTACACTACACTAAATGAAATAAAGTTTTACACTACACCACTACACATTTACATACCCCATATACCAATCCCCATATAAAAATGGCCCCCAGGGTGTTTTCGGCGGCAGAGGCATATACTTTCATTGCCTCTGACACCGAAACAGCCGACGAGCAGAGATGGTCTGCTATACATTATAGAAGGCCATCTTCCCCGATCGCTGTGTGTGTACACACATCGATCGGGGAAACCACGGGCGTAAATGTACGCCTGTTTGCGTTAAGGCACGGGATTCTGGGGCGTACAGGGGTTAAGAAAAGTTCAGAGACACTCACCGCATGAAGTCTCCTTTATTGGAAAAACATTATAAAACCAGAGTTGCTAGCAGACGGCAAGGACGCCATGTGGGCAGTACAATTCTGTATTCCTAAAGTAAAAAGACAGTTGCACTCACCAATGTAGTCTTCTCAAGCTTTATTCTTATTATAAAAGCATGGACATGGTGCAGACATAGAGTGAGCAGACGCTAAGTGAAAGGAGTGGTGACAGTCTGTTTCACGCCCACGGCGCTTCTACGGTTTGAAACAGACTGTCACCACTCCTTTCACTTAGCGTCTGCTCACTCTATGTCCGCACCATGTCCATGCTTTTATAATAAAAATAAAGCTTGAGAAGACTAAATTGGTGAGTGCAACTGTCTTTTTACTTTAGAACATATGTTTGTGCGCTTTTCCAGTTAGCACGACCTGTCAACAGTTATACTCCGACTGAGACCAGTATACAGCTATACCCACAGTTTACACCAGTAGTGCCGCTGCCTTCTACATGTGCATGCACAATTCTGTATTTCGATCGCAGAACTCAACTGGAATAATACTGCCCTAGTCGCCACTTTCAAGAAGGATGTTTCCAGTTGAGTGAAAAATGTGTTTTACAGCCAGGACCTTCTATCCTCATTGAACGACTTGATCCTCCCAGCTCGAAATTGACGTTCCCTTCTCCGAGAGAAGGAGGAATTCCATCAAGAATGCTTGGTGGTCCGTCCTCACTGCACCTTCTAGCTGATACCACCATTCCAAAATCCACCCTCTTCCTCTCTCCAGCCAGAGTCCGAGGAGCCAATGCAGGTGGAGAGAGTTCGCCTGATCCCTGTGGAGAGAACTCGTCGTCGGGAGCAGAACTTGTGCATTTATTGTGCCAGCCCGACCACTTCCGCCTGAGCTGCCGCCGGACTGCATTGAGCACATTCCTGCAGCCAATACTTCTTTATCAACTGCAGGAACGTGCTGAATGCAGCCCAGGGGCTGGCAGTTTATGCAACACGGTGTGAACATAACCTAAATGTGCTCTACACCAGCATATCTTTTAAATTTCTGTACCTTCTTAAATTAACTAATGGCCTCTTCTCCATAGCATTCAGAAAAAAATAATATTTAATCAAACACCTTACCTCACTCATGACAGAGGACTAACTGAACGGTTGGCATAGAGACTGTACCCCAGGGAAGATTTCAAGAGAACATATAAAAAAGCCTACAAACAACAATGTAAAAGTTTTTTTTTTTATTTAGGAAACATTCACAGGGTAAACCTTCAGATAAGAACAATAAGAAAACCTGCATTCCCTTCTCCTTGAAGTTCAGCCCTGTAGTCAGCATTAATCATAAGGTGATCTGCAAGCACTGGGACTTCATTAACCCCTTCATGACTGAGGTCATTGGTACCTAGATGTCCAGGTCAAATTAATGCAATGTTCCTCCTCGTCTTCTAATAGCCATTGCACTTTTAATTTTCCACCTAAAGGGCTGGTTGGGAAGTCATGTTTTGGGCCATGAGCTCTACTTTTTATTGGTATCATATTGGTGTAAGAGAAAAATTTTGATTGTTTTTATAATTTTTTTTCTAATATATTATTTTAAAAATCAACAATCCTGGTGTTTGTTTTTTTTTCTCACTTTTCATTCATGGTGTTCACCATGCGAAAAAGATCTTGTTACATTTCAATAGATTGGACAATTGTGCATGCTATGATATGTAATTTGTTTTTTGTTTTTTTATATTTGTATTTGTATAATGGTAAAGGCGGTAATAAATTGTTATTAGGGCATTTTAATTAGTGTTTTCTTTTTTCAAATATGGTTTTAGAGTATTTTCAGCGATCTGTACAGAGAGTCTGCCTGAGAGCAGACTCTATCTAGAGATCGCCGATTCGACAGAATGGAGGTAAGTGGCTTACCCCCACCTGCTGATACAAGTGATCAGGACCCCCAGCAGTCCCAACTACCTTAAACACTGCAATCACTGTGCATTGCGGCATTTAAGGGAGTTAATGACAGGCAGCTGCGGGACTGTGCTTGTCTGTCATTCCCGGGTCTGGGCCCTGCACATATTGCAACCCCTTCACAGCCATGAATGTTTATATACGTTCCTGCTGCACGGGGAATGTGCAGCAGGAAGGTATATAGCTGTATGGCTGACGTGGAGGCTGCAAAGACAATTTAGGGAGAACACAAAACTGGCTGAATAAAATTATTGCAAAAGGTAATTACAGGTGTAGACATTGAAAATGGTGTAATCCCTTCTATCCATGCAGAACTGTTAGTTTAGGAGGAGTGAAAAATGAAAAGTCAATTACAGTGGTACCATGGGTTAAAAGTAACTTGGTTTAAGAGCGTTTTGGTTTAAGAGCTCACAGTTTTTCAAAATTGTTACTTGGTTTAAGAGCATTGCTTTGGTTTAAGAGCTCCCTGTGCTGGGTGGGAGGGGGAGTGGGGGAGGGACACGGTCTGCATAGCGGGGTCTACAGACCTGTACTCTGACCCAGGAAGTCTCCCTCACCTTCCAAATCATGGCAGATCCATTTCAGGCTGGGGCTTACATCAGGGGACAGGACTGTGGAGGTAATCTCTCTCTCCCTGGACAGAGAGCTCTGCATGTATGTGCCCACATATGTCCTGCTCATTCCTTCATGCCCCCTGCAGGCTCTGTCAGCCCTTGTGTTTCCCATCCTCTCCATTCCTTCCTGTACAGTCAATTATAATATCACATATTTTGCTGTTTCTGAATGTTTGTTTAATCTGTTTTAAATGTTATTCAGTATAATAAATCATTATTTTTGGGGTGTGGAACCAATTGTTTGAATTTCTATTATTTCTTATGGGAAAATTTGCTTCGGTTTAAGAGTGGATTTGGATTACAAGCACAGTCCCGGAATGAATTATGCTCGTAATCCAAGGCACCACTGCATATGATTTGTTGTTGTACTAAATAAGTAGTTTATGCTATAACATTGTGGTACATTCAGGGGAGGATTAGCTTTACCATAGGCCCCGGGCTGTTCACCAAGCCTGGGCCCCCCACCCCACTGTAACTATGGCAGTACTAGCCTGGCGTTCATAGTACAGGACAGATAATGTCATGATGTCCTGATTTGTGCAAAATTGCCATTAAAAAACTGATTTTTTTGCAAATCATGGCGGAAGTGTAGCCAGAAGACAGTACACCACTGAAAGTCTTTTTTGGTGGTCATGGGCCCCCCAGGAGCTCAGGGCCCCGTGCTGCTGCCCGGAACGCCCCTATTATAATCCACTACTGGGTACATTCTACATAGGGAAGACAACAAGACCAATAAACAGGAGATTCAGTGATCACCTAAGATTAATCTTTTTTGTTAAAGGAGTGGCTAGATTAATTCACCACATAACATAACAAAACATAACAACAGAGAGCTATTACAAAAGGAAGCTAGGTGGATCTTAGAATCAAACACGACGGCTTAAATGAACGCAATGATTTGAACATGTTCCTATAATACAGGATGATATATGGAATACTAATTTTTAATATGTTTTTAACCACTATAACGTTCTTTATTCACACTAATGTGCTATGTATTTAACCTAGGACAAGTGGTTGAGAGCAGTGTCTGGAGAAGGATGTATACATGCACGAAACTGCTGTTACAAATGATCTGTGTTGGCGTCCTTGTTGTCCGCACTTTGCCCCAAGCTACTAAAAGAATAAAGTGTAACGAAGTGGTGAGTTCCCTCCTGCACTCTTTATTATTATATTATTAATATGTTTTATTACTATTACAGTAGTATCAGTAGTAGCAGTAAGGTTGTGAATTTCCCTGCAATACAACTGACATAAGTAGCAATATATAGTGTACATAAATAACCGTTAAACACATTTTCTTTTATTTATGTGTAATTGCTTGCTCCAGCCTTGAACTCCCAAATATAACATTCAATCATATTTCTATTATTTATGGTGAGAAATTAAGATGTCATTATTTTCTACTATGTAGTTAATTTCATGAAATACTTTATTAGCATAAACTATAAAGTTGTTGAGTTTCTCAGTTTTAATGGTTTTATGTTCCAGCTAAAAATCATGGCTATTAAGGCTCAAGGTCGGCGAAGCAAAGGAAATCTAATATTCATATTTATTATCTGTAGTGTCTAATTGCCCTGTGATCTCCAACATATGGTGCTAACACAGGAAATTGATGTTCAGTGATACTCCATCTGTATGAATCCAACTAATGTCAGCACTGATGTGAAACAGTCCAAAAAGTCTCAATGCAATTTAACTATTGACCAGTGTTCTGTAATAAGAATATGAGAATAATATTTTGTATTCTGTAAGACAAATAACATATGTATCAGTGCTTCAATATTGTAAATGAATTATTGAAGTCTCTACAGTAAGACTTAGTATAATAAATTGATATAGAAGATAGAAAGAGAACAAAACCCTACTAATGGCTGTTTTATTTTTATCATATACAGTGGTACCTTGGTTTAAGAATAACTTGGATTGAGAGCGTTTTGCAAGAAGAGCTCACAGTTTTTCAAAATTGTGACTTGGTGTAAGAGCATTGCTTTGGTTAAAGAGCTCCCTGTACTGGGTGGGAGGAGAAGGGACATGGGCTGCATAGCGGGGTCTACAGCCCTGTACTCTGACCCAGGAAGTCTCCCTCACCTTTAAAATCATAGCAGATCCACTTCAGGCTGAAGCTTGCTTTAGGGGACATGACTGTGGAGGTAATCTCTCCATAGCTGTAACCCCTCTCTCCCCAGAGAGTTCTGCTATATGTGCTCACCCTATACCTTGTTCCTTTCTTCCTGCAGTCTCTGTCAGCCCTTGTGTTTACCATCCTCTCCAATTCTGCTATAATGTGCCTGCACTCACACTCAGCTATACACACTGCTGCTATAATGAGCCTGCACTCACACTCAGCTGTATAGAAAAGTTTCTGTCAATGTCCTCCTGCACAGCTCTGTGATTCTTAGAAGCAGCCCTGCTTCTCTATTCTAGCTTGTTGTGCTACGCTACTGCATTATGGGGATCTGTAGCTCCATCCTGTATCTACAAACAGTTTTTTCAGGTTTCTGCAGTTACTATACATTATACTCCACATGCGTATTGCTATACTCTACAGTAACTTATAATATCACATATTCAGCTGTTTCTAAATGTTTGTTTTATTTGTTTTACATGTTATTCAGAATTTTAAAAAGATATATTATTTTGGGGTTGTGGAACCAATTTTCTGCATTTCAATGATTTCTTATGGGAAAACTTGCTTCAGTTTAAGAGTGATTTGGATTACAAGCACGGTTCTGGAACGAATTATGCTTGTAATCCAAGGCACTGCTGTAATTGAAATATTTTAAACAGTAAAAATATAATTTTCTCAATTATTATTGTTGTGCACAAAAAGAGCATGCCTAAAAACTTTTCCCTGTTCTTTGTGTGCAGATTTTGGCGTACGTATCGCTGCTTTTGGTACAGGATCCACTGAATGCAACATCGTAAAAAGATTGCCATTTTGAACAAAGCAGATAAAAAGTGATGCACCTGTGTAAAGTGAGCTGTGAGCTGTGCGCCACAAGCAGTAGGGATAAAAGTGGAGCACCTGAGGAGGAGGTATGGGCCACAAGGCAGTAATTTTAGATGAGACAGTCACTGTGCCTGGATGCAGGAGTTGAACAGTGATGGCAAAAAGCTGCCCTTGAAAGGAATTACACATTTATCCAACAATGCATAATTTAAAGCATATTTATCACTTGGAGACTGTGTCAGGATATGTTGAATAAACCTTGCAGGTACACTATCTCTTGTCATGTCAACGGGAAGGGGGATGGGGGACTCCCTGGAGTGTTATAGACTATATTGTAAATAAACAATCCAGTCTACTGCACCGCCAGGAATTCTGTCTACTGCCCACATTGGAGGAGACAGTTCTTTTCAGACCTGCAGTGGCCTCCAGATCTTAGGCATTCTTTAATATTAACAATGTATCATGTTGTGTAAATATATTGTAGACTTTAAAGTGTATACAATGCAGTGTCCTATAGGTGGGAGCAGGTAGCCACTAGTTGTAGCACGCAGCTCTATCAATACTATTGTGTCTTCACAATATCTTCAAATCATATGAAATTCCTTGGCTAAAGGTTAAGTCCTGTGAAGTTAATTTAACCATGACTTCTTCTCTGCAAACCTCCAAAAGTACAGTAACTTCAAGTAAATTGGAGATTTATAGGAGGAATTGGTGTGTGCAAAATCTTTGCAACTTTTGGCTGATCTGTGCAGCATTTGCCACTTTGTTGGGACTAATAAGGGGGCATGGCCTGCTTCTAGAAAGCATAACTTATAGTGGATTTCAGCTCTGAGCTGTCTTAAATTATTTAGGAATGCGGTGGGATTTGTTAGAAAGCATACACTTCTTGATAAAGCCCTTGTGATCCTACACTGGGAAACCAAGTCTTAGTAAACTCCCCCCAAAATGCTCTAGGCATTGCTTAAAGGAGACCTGTCACCCCCCGTTCCGGGGTGACCGGCTCCCGACCCCCGTTAGAGCCTGTGCCGCTTCCTGAGCCGGTCGGGTCACAGAGATATCAGCGCCCGAAGCCCGGAGCGCGCTGACGGGAGAGTCCGACGCTCATAGAGAATGAATGGGGAGTCCGATGCTCCGTCATTCTCTATGGGCATCGGACTCTCCTGTTAGTGCGCGCGCCGGGCTTCGGGAGCTGATATCTGCGGGACCCGTCGGGATCACGTGAGTATAGGGGGCTCTAACGGGGTCGGGAGCCTGTCACCCCGGCACAGGGGGGTGACAGGTCCTCTTTAAAGGGTCAATGTCAAAAGATTTTAAAAGTTTTTATCGGTCAGGGTGTTTAGGCCCTAAGTGATCAGTAGAGTGAAAAGGGAGAAAAACCTGTTGTTGTGTGCTCCTGTTTATATTAACCCCTTAAGGACAGAGCCCAAATTGGCTTTAAGGATTGTGTCAATTTTCATTTTTGCGTTTTCATTTTTTTCTCCTCACCTTCTAAAAGCAAGAACTATTTTATTTTTCCATCTACAGGGCCATGTCGGTCTTGTAAAATTTAGGTACAGAAAATTTAAGTACAGAACCCCCAAAATAAAATTTATGGGGTAAAATGGGGGGTTTCCGTGTTTAGGTGATGCACTTCACGGTAAAACTGACATTTCATCTTTATTCTATAGGTCAGTCTGAATTCTAATGTTTTACGGTTTTTAACAGTAAAACTTATTTTTTGTAAATATTTAGATTTAAAATGGCCCTATTGCACCTCCTATAACGCTTTTATTTTTTCACCTATGGGCTTTATAGGGCATCATTTTTTGCGCCACAATCTCTAGCTTTTATTAGTATCCCATTTGTGTAGATCAGACATATTGAGCTATTTTTGTTATTTTTTTTTTTATGTATTAAATGTAATAAAAATTCTGGAATTTTTCACAGCCTTTTATTTATGCTGTCAACCGCGCGGGAAAATACTCTTTTATTTTACTAGATCAGACGATTAAGCTTGTTGCAGTATATAATATATTTATTTTATTATTTTTATGTGTTTTACTTACAAAATGGGAAGGGGTGATCACAGCATTTAAGGGGTTAATAGCAGGCTGCTGCACGATCACGGCGGACCATCATTAACGTTTGCAGCCAGTCCCCTCCTGCTAGGAAGCAAGCTTAGCTCCAGAGCTTGCTTTCTAGCATTACCCCCCTGGCAGGGTGTACATTTACGTCCTTCTGTGCCAAGGCCCAGGCTCCAAGGTGTTAAAAAGATTTTAACTTTTTTTTTTTTTTTAAGACCCACTCCTGGTTTGGTAACACAAACCAAAATAAGATTACTGTGCATGATTTCACCTTAAGGCTATGTTCCCACGCAGTATTTTTGCTCAGTATTTCATGGCAAATAAAGGCCATTATTTTAAACAACTGCCGTGTTTTTTATATTATTTAACATTCTTTGCCATTAAATGACGGCCATCCACTCAATTTCAACAGTGTGTGAACATGGCATTTCTGTGTTTTTAATCCACTCCTGGTTGAAAAATATTGAATAAAATACTGAGCAAAGATACTGTGTGTGAATGGCCGTTTTTTGGCACTCAAAACAATGGTTGTTGTTTTAGATAAAAATTGCATTGAAGTCTATGCACAAAAGCTGGAAATAATTTACATGATCATTATTTCAACGGACGATGTTCAATACATTATGTGAAACAATGGCCATTGTTTGCAATGACTTTAAATTGAAAACAACACATTTTTTTCATTGAAAGTATGTTGTGTGAACATAGCATAAGGCTATGTTCACACTGTGTACAAACAACTGCCAGATGAATATTATTGTAAATTCATTTTATGCAGGCCGTCCTATGGGTGTGCCTGAAAATCAATTAGCCGTTGATTTCAAGGCACACTATAGCCACAAGACAACTAGACGCTGTCTAGTTAATTATTTTCAGGTGTGGTTTGGAAACAATAGTTGGAAATAATTGACAGTTCATTTATTTCAATTGATGGTGTTCATTTTTATAAAGAAAAGAACAGCCGTTGTTTTAATTGTTCTTGTGTGAACATAGCCCAAATGTGTATCCTTTTTAATGGACAATGCGAGATTGTATTAAATTTGTTACAAATTGTATGAAGTATTGCAATTAAAGTGAGGTTAAAGGTATACACATGTGTACTTCTAAAGCCTTCCTTGCACAATTTCCTAAAGTACTTCTGCATAGGGTGACTCCTTGGCATTACATTTTTTTCATCCCTTTCTGTTTTCATCCCTTTATAACATTTATATTTGCCACCAATCTGTAATTACTTTATAGGTCTGGGCTAAAAACAGGAGGCTCCCTTATACTTAAAGCATACCTATCATTTAAACAAACTTCTGACACGTCATAGCAACATGTCAGAAGTCTGTATCAGTCGAGGTCCAGGGGCTAAGACCCTTGCCGATCATTAGAAAAAGGCAGACTGCTAAAGTAGCAGTCAATGGAAATATAATGAAGTCCTATGGAATTTCCGGTAATCACTGCACAGGAAGTTCCATAGAGCTCCATTATAATTCCATTGATTGCTACTTTAGCAGTGGGATGGAGATGAAGAGCCAGAGAGCACTCTTCTGCGCACGTCAGCCCCTCCTTTCAGTGGGGGTCTTAGCCCCTGGACCATGACCGATACAAACCTCTGACGTGTCGCTATGACAAGTCAGAAGTTTGTTTATATGATAGGTACTCTTCAATGCCACACCAAGCATCCTAATAAATATTTATTACATGTAGCTGATGTAGCCCGTTCAAATAAAAAGAAGAGGCATATACCACTGCAGCTAACCACTGACCTCAAAGGTTTTGTCCTTATGCGCTAGTAACCACCACATGCCACTTAGCACTGATCTAAAGCATCACTCACATCACTTAGCAACTGACACATCACTGGCAGCTTAAAAACACAGTGGATGTGTAGTCATTGGATTTTCTGCACTGAGATGATATGGGTTTTTTTCTTTAAAGATTTTTTTTTTAACTCTCAAAAAAACATTTTAACAACTGCAAATTAAAGGGAGGTAAACAAGATTTTTTTTAATGTGAAAGTTACCTGCTGTTATCTATCAAAAATGTATTGATGTGTTTTTTTTTATTTAATGATCTCAGGCATCACTTACCAACATGCTATGCCATATACAAAGATGTAAATTAATTACTCAAGCCATCTTAAAAAGGCCAGAAGGTTGTAAAGCTCTGCCATCTGGTTCTTGCAAAGGTCAGAACTGCTCTCAATAGTATTCTAAAATTCAGGAAATGTGTAGATCATGTCCACAATTCAACTTATCCACTTCAGGGCTCTGGTCAAGTGTGATTTGTCTTAAGTGGTTAGGAGGGAAGGCATCAACAGTAGCAGATGTTTATATGGTTTGCCAAATAAACACTGTAGGAGCCAGGATTCCAGCACTTTGTTCTGATAGATAACACATATAATTAGAATTTGGCCACCTCCTTAAATTGTTTCTAAAGTGCATTTAACTGTTTTTTGCTTTACAGATAGGTATTTTACTTTTTTTTATATTGAATAGTTATTTGTAATTAGAGATAAATCTGCAGTACAATGGGGCCAAAAAATTATATCTAAAAGATTACATGTCGAGATTACAGAAAAGCCAAACACGATCAAAGGTTCTGGGGGCATGATACTCTCATCTCAACTGAAACCTGTTAGATCTGATTCATGATTTATTTTTATTTTTTTTGCTTTTTATTTTTTTATTGTAGTTTTTATTGAAACTATTCAAAATAAGAGAAATTATGGTTTTTTTTTAATAATTGAACTAGTTTTTTTTTTTTTTACAACCTACAAATCTATAGAAAATCAGAAATCTTTAGATTTGGTATTTACTAACCTCTATTAAACTCTATTCTTAAAAAATAATGACAAAAATATTTTTTTTTTCAGTCAGTAGAAGATTCAAGGAATCTGTAGCCATCCATCTCTCTTTGTTGCAATTTAGAAAATATGATGAAAGTCTACCTTTTATCTCCTTTTCCTTATCCCCCTTGTGTGTGCCGAGCGACTGTAGCAAACACTGCTAAAAGAATTAATGCTTGCTGTAATAGTTAGGTGCATTGTACCTTGTAGGTGTATTGTAGGCAGTGGAGTATAAGGCTAAGTTCACTTTTCACTGTTTAAATTCATTAAACATTGGCCGTAGTTGCAGTTTTGCAACCATGGCCGTTATTTAATGAACTTGCAGATCACATTGAAGTCTTTGGAATCCTGGCCGAAGTGTTTACACACAAAACTGAAAGTGCAGACAATGTAAAGTGCGGCTCCGACCGCACTTTATATTAGCTGCTATGGGTAATTGGAATGCAGGCATACCCGAATACAACCGCATTTCAAATAAAAAGAAATGAAGTTCATTCAGCTGATACTGCATTACCAGCTGGGATGAACTTCACAGACTGCGGCTGTTCTGTGACAGCAGCAAATTCCCATAGAGAATGTCCTGCAGGACATACATTTTTAAATAGAAGTAAATTACAAATCTATATACTGTAACATTCTTAAACCAGTTGATATGAGAGAAAAAGATTTTTGCTGGATAACCTCTTTAAGGTATATTTCTTTCCACCAGTGGAGAAGCAAAGCCTAGGAAAATTCTGATTTTTTTTTTATAAAACTCAGACTGTCAGGATGTCTGTTGACAATTAGGCAGGCTTATCAGTGATAATCCCCCCTAGCGACACTAAATACCAGACAAAATGTTAATCGCAGGGCAGGCCAGCACCTCCAAGACGTACATTGCCAGTTTATCCAACGTGTCAAGCTTAGACACCCAATAGTTGAAGGGTGCAGAGGGATCAGGGGGGAAGCTGGAACAGTTAGATACATACTCTTTCACCATCTTATAGAACTTTTTCTCTTTGTGATCCTAGGCTGGTGATGTTATCCTGGCGGAGTGTCATGAACATGTCCCAGATCTTGGAAAATGCTCCCCTGCCTGTGTTGGACATGCTGTTCCCCCTTATTTCCTCTTCTCATCAGATTTGTGGTATAGTGTCACTGATTTGTGGTATTGTGTCACTCGACTACTGCACAGTGTAAAAAAAATAGTGTTGGCTTTGGGACTGAATACTGATGAATGTCTGTCACCAAAAGGCTGCTGAATGCTCCAGCCTATATGGCAACATCTCCTGAACTAGGAATCTGGGATCTGGAGAGCTGAATGCTGTGCTGGAACACATTGGGGGATGATGTGAATGACCATGCAGGCGAATGGGCAGTTGTAAGGCAGGAAATGCTTGCACCCGGGGCAGGTGAAAGGGTGCACATGCCTGCATCCATGAGGGTATGGGAAAGCACTGCCAGCACCTAATACAGGAAAAGATGCATTGGTGTCACCTGCAAACAATGATTGAGGACCACAGACTTTATTCCACCTATTCAGATGCTTAGCTGACATGTGTTGGATCATGCTGGTGGTGGTCAGGCCGCTAGTCGTGGCTCCCCTTCTGAGTTGTACATGGCACAATTTGCAAAAAACAATGCATCTATCCTTGGCGCATTCCTTAAAAAAAAAAAAACTAAGGAAGACTAACCCCTCTGCATGGATTCTTGCTCTAAGGGTGTGCTCCAGGGAACAGTTGCGGGACAACTTGGTTTGACTTGCCTTCTCCCTCTGGCCATCTGAGTGGCCCAGTTGGGAGAAAGGAGGATGAAAGAGAGAATTCACAGGTCCAGTCCCTTGGCCAGTGAGACCGGACAGCATTTAAGCCTGAGTAGGGAAGGGTGTCTGGTGCACCTAAAAACTGAAATTTATGGAAAAAACACCATTGAAATGGAAAGGGAAAAGAAGGAGGAGCATGCATGGAGGTCACTGAATTACGCCACACTGAAAATATTGTGCACCCAACCCAAGATAAAGTGAAATTTAAAAACTGTACATATACTTGTAGAGAAAAAGAAAAACACCCCATACACCCAACCTGGCCCGTCTCTCCCCTTAGTTCCCATCATCTATGACAATAATGGATGGCGTAGGTGAAAGAAAAATTAAAGTACACCAACCAGAAACTGTTAGTCTGAGTGTGTGTGTGTGTGTTTGACATGGTCAGACCCTTCCTGTTTAAATTTTGTAGGATGGACCTGTAGACTCATCAAGCCTATGCCCCAAGTGCAGAAGCTGCCACAAATCTAAAAGAAGGAGGCACTCCCATACATCATTGCACAAAAAGAAGTGCCTGGTGCCCATGCTGTAAAAAATGAGAGACTTATGGCGAGAGGATAATTAGGAGAGAGAGCCTAGTGCTGAGCCCCTGAAAAATATTGCTTGATGTGAACCTCCTAATAATTTTGGATAAGAGCCTTGTGTTTACCCTCACAATCAAATTTGAATTGAAAACTGAATAGAAAAAAATAAATTGAAATAAAATTTGAAATTTAGTTTAAAATGTAAATATTGTGACCCTGGTAAAACTGCTACAGGATAGGGATGCAAAGATTTTATACAGTAGTCTTAAGAGGGCCTGTAATTTTAAATTGAGTAAGCTTTTAATCCTTTCAATCCTGCAGTGGCTTTGTAGGCGAGAGCCTGTTGTGACCCTCCTTGTAATTGTGGGTGGTAGCCTGATGGTGACCTTTCTCATAAAAAAAATGGTGGGAGAAAGTCTGGTGGTACCCTCCTAAAAAACTGTGTGCACATGCCTGTGTTTTTATTTGGGTGACTAGTTGAGTGCTTCGCTGACATGTGTCGGTATATGCTGGTGGTAGTCAGCCTGCTTGTGGTGGCTCCCCTGCTAATCTTTGCACAGTACAGGTTTCAAAAGACGCTTTGTTTGCCTTTTCTTAAAAAAAAAAAAATGACCTCCCGCTCTTCACAGCAGCTTGCAACAGGGTAACAATTGCAGGTGGTGCTGCGGATCCCCCCTCCCCTGAAACACTGTGTCAAGTAGGCTCACCAGCTATGCATGTCGGATCAGTTACCAACTCCTCCTCTTTCAAATTCTCACTCTGCTCATCCCCCTTACTTTCTGCCCTAATAGCAACCTCACGACCGACAACTGTGTCACTTCATCGTCATACCCCTGTTGAGACACCACAAAGAAACCTCACTGGATGTGATATCTGCCATCCACATCAACATCTGCTTGCGCTGCTGTGGATTCAATAACGGGGTATGGCGGGTCTTTGCAGGAAATTCACCATTACAGGGTCTATGCAGGAAAAAGGTCACAAATGCAGTGAAGGAGCAGCAGTAGTCATTGGAGGCCAGTGGAGAATAGTTTTATTCTACACACATGCACGAGGTATATATTTGTGCCTCAGGTTAAATTTAAGGCTCTACATTTCAGTAACATCATTTTCTTTTCAATATCTCAAAGTAATTTATTTTTTCACCATTTCAGGGTCTATGCAGGAAATTCCCCATTACTGGGTCTATGCAGGAAAAAGGTCACAAATGCAAAGATGGAGCAGCAGTAGTCATTGGAGACCAGTGGAGAATAGTTTTATTCTACACACATGCACGAGATATATATTTGTGCCTCAGAAAAACACCTATGTCATATACACTCTCGCAAGGGTCCAACTATAGTACTTGTATATCTGTATAGAACTTTTTTTTTTAGAGTTTTATTCTACACACATGCACAAGGTATATATTTGTGCCTCAGGAAAACACCTATGCCATATACACTCTCGCAAGGGTGACAGTATAGTACTTGGAGATCTGTATAGCACGTTTTTGTTCTGTGCACCTTTTGCTCTCCTATGCCTAATCTATCTACCTATCTATCTTTTGCCCTCTCTATTTTTCTCTCTCAATCACTATATGTTTCTCCTCTCCGCTTTCCTAATAATCTTTTTGTCTTTGCTTTTGTACAATATCTTCTCAGTACAGCAGCCTGAAGCAGCAGCGTTTTGTCATTAACGAGCTCTGTGCACTGCTAACAGTCTCCTTCCTCTCTCTGTGCAGACTGCCTCATGCGGTCATGTGACTGCTCCTCTTAAAGCATTACCGACATCATGGGCTAGTGCAACATCCCTGCTGATTGGATGTGTTCCAGGCATCATGGGAAAGCGCTTTTCCCACCCAGAACTCTTCCTGCTTTCTAAAATGGCTGCTACCACTTTAGAAAGCAAGAAAAAAAAAATCGGAGAGGACTTCCAACAATCTGAATCCAACCGGACTCAGACTTTTGGAAAAATCCAAACCGGATCCCATACCTGCCGAACCGATTCTCTCATCTCTAATCACTATGCCCACATCATTGTCCTCATCCCTTACCACTAGCTTCACCCATGTTTTGTGTTATCAGCAGATTACAACATGTAAACTGGCTTTTTTAATGCATACTCCAATTACGTGAAATGTAGCACAGTATACAAAGGCGAATACCTACTTAAGCACACTAAGCCCTATGCTTGCTCTGTCCCTGCTCCAGCAGCTCTCCTTGTCAACTAACAGACCACAAGTGAGCCGAGCATCAGATGACCTGGGTCTATATACACCCAAGTTACAGTACCTGATACGAATAGCCAATGTAAAAAGATTATTAGCGGTAGCGTGTGATTTAAACATGTAAACCGACTTGCCCCCTTTACCTTATTATAGAGTATCATAAGATAGATACATAGATGATAGATAAATAGATAGATAGATAGATAGATAGATAGATAGATAGACATATGATGTTTAAACAATACCTGTACAATCGGCATGTAATCGCTTCTGCCACTGGAAAAATACAATCTCGCCGAGTTTGGACTAATGCAATAAACCCTAAGTAAACCCTAATAAGTAAAGTTATTTATTGGTAGTTATTGGTAGTTGTATGTATATATGCAATTATTTTCTAATTTTACTCTTGGCTAGACAAGGGAAAGTAAATGTATATTAAGAAAAGGTGTGCATAAAATAAAACTACATTAAAATAAAAGAATAAAAAAAAAAACAGGCTTTCTTCATTTTTTGTATAGTCCAGTCTTGCAAATTATTGCACACGACATATAAATTAAAGGGGTAGTTTACAAAAAACAACAACTTTCAAATCAACTGATCCCGGCAAGTGTCAGAGATTTGTAATTTAACTCAATTAAATCTTTTCAATTCTTACAGTACTTATCAGCTGCTGTATGTTCTGCAGGATATGGAGTTTTCTTTCCAGTCTGACACAGTGCTCTCTGCTGACACCTCTGTCCGTAAAAGGAACTGTCAAGAACACTAGCAAATCTCCATAGAAAACTTCTCCTGCTCTTCACACTGGAAAGAATACCACTTCCTGCAGGACATACAGCACCTGATAAGTACTGGAAGACTTAAGATTTTTCAATAGAAGTAAATTACAAATGTCTGACACTTTCTGGCACGTTGATTTTAAAGATTTTTTGTGTCAACTACTCTTTCAAACTTGAGGAAACTTCTTTAATACTGTATACAGTTAGTTTTATCAAGTAATTTGAGAATGCTGGGATATGTATGGTATTTATTAATATGTTTTATAGCATTCAATAATCTTTGGAATTCTAATATATGATGTTACTATGCATTTGAATCAATCCTCATACACGTCAATAAAATAATAAATGAACAGTTGCATGAATAAAATTGAATTGAATTGAGTTCATTGTAGTAGAACACAGGTGTCAAACCTCCGGACCTCCAGCTGTTTCAGAACTACAATTCTCATAATGCCTGGACAGCCAAAGCTTTAGCTTTAGTTGTCCAGGCATGATGGGAACTGTAGTTTTGCAACAGCTGGCTGCAAGCTTGACACCTCTGCTGTAGAACAGGGGTTTCAAACTCAGGCCCTCCAGCTGTTGCAGAACTACAATTCCCATCATGCCTGAACAACCAAAGCTATAATTTTGGCTTTTTCGGAATTGGAGGTGGGATTGTTCAGCCGGGGACCCGTAGATGATGTAGGAGGACATCAGGGGAGCAGGGAAGGGTAGAAAATTTTCTCCCCAGGGGCGGCAACATATTAAAAGTTTACTGTAGGAGGAATATCCCTTTAATATATTGAGTATCATTTTGCTAACTTTGTAATAGTAATGACATCACAGATTTCAACTTATCAGCATAACAGCCATAACATTTCATACACTCATAGATGGTTGTTGTATTAAAATTTTCTTAAACTCTCCAATACCCACATGCATAAAATAAATTGACCTTACTAACACGTTATCTGAGCATGATTAAGGGAATTAAATATTAAAGAGGAGAAACGGTCCAAAAGAAATATAAAATAACTAAGTCTTTCAGACATAAACCTACATTTAAAATAATAAAAGAAGCGTAAAAGCATTTTAGCACTATAATTTAAAATAAAGCAATATGCAGTAAATGATGGAAAAACATTAAAGATGTTGAAATACTCAATTTTTTTTTATGGGGAAAAAACAAACAAAAAATATTCCAGTATCTATTCATTTTGGAACAGACAAGTACAGGTAAACAATTTATTTTATACATTTAATAGCAACATGTCTGTTTTATAAAAGGTCACAATTGTTTAGTTTACATACTCTTGGGCTGATTTATTAATAGGTTATGTTCACACATTTTTTTAAGTAAAAATACAGCAGTATTTTGACAATTAAGGGTGTTAATAATAATTATGCTGTATTTTCACCTCAGAAAATGTGTGTGAACATAGATTTAAACCAGGCTAAGCAAGTACAAACTGGAATGAATTAAAGATGTATAATTCAGATTTTTTCACTTTTGCATTTAACACAACATGATAGACATCTTAACCCCTTCCCACCCAGGCTTATTTTCATTTTTGCACTTTCAATTTTTTCTTTCTCAGGTTTAAAAGGCCATGGCATTTTTTCACCTTTAGACCCACATGAGCCCTTTTTTTGGGACACCAATCGTACTTTGCAATGACAGGCTGAATTTTTTTCATAAAATATACAATGAAACAAAAAATAAATATTTGCATAGAGAATTTGAAAAAAAAGAGGAAAACAATTGCTCTATTCCTATCCTTATAACGCTTTTATTTTTGGTCTATGGGGCTGTATGAGGTGTCATTTTTTGTGCCATGATCTGCACTTTCTATCGGTACCTTACTTGTGCATGTGCAATTTTTTTAATAAATTTTTCAGGATTTGATGTGACAGAAAATCAGCAATTTTGCACTTTAGCATATTTTTGCACTTACGCTGTTTACCGTGCAAGATCAGGAATGCGATAATTTGATAATTCGGGAGATTACACACACAGCGATACTAAATATGTTTGTTATTTTTTTATTTATAAAATGGAAAAAGAGGGGTGATTAAAACAGCATACTTAATCAATTACTTAATGCAGTATACTTAATGCAGTATTATTAGATCAGTGCTGTATTGCTCTGGGCTGCTGCAGCCCAGATTTACAGATTACTGAGCCGGGATCAGTGTCAGTGTGACGCTGAGGCCTGGCAGGGTAAGATAAAGGTATCCCCCCCACTAGACACCAAGGATGGGGGAAAAAGCCATTTAAATTCAGCTGTGAGTTTTGACAACTGCTACCCAATCACCAATAAGTTGGGAGCGGCCATCCAGCGCTTTGGAGTGGGGTCATGGCTCTCTCTGAACCCCACCACCCGCCGCAGAATGTGTCGGCACATCCTTTTGCGGTAAGGGGTCAAACTTTTCCTTGTGCCACTGAATGCTTTGCAAGACATACATTACTCTAGCCAAAAACAGCGCAGGCCATTAAGAAATCTTACGCATATTAGCATATAACGCTAAACTATTTCGCAAAACTGGTTGTAGATGTCTTAAAATAGTCTAAAATGCTATGGATAAAATATTTTTGCCACAATTTGTGACAGAATTCTGGCATATTTTGCAAGCTTCAACATCAGCTTATGACTCTAGACAAGGTAAACACTTGACGCTTGCAAAAGATTGTAAATGACACACAGAATATGTATCCCAATCGCAACATATTTCTTGTTTATTTCTTATATAAATGCTGCATACATATGTTCGCGGTCCTTGTCGAAGCTCCAAGTTTATAGAAAAGATATTCCAGAATTAAGTGTTTATAAATGCAGTGCATGCTCTGCCAAGGAGATGGTGCAGTAATGATTTGACAGACACAGTCCTTTCATTGCAAACTCTGCAACACTTTATTCAGATAAGGCTCTTCAAACTTGGTGGTTACAGGAGGTTACACACGTATACTGCTTTGCAATTGTCACTATGTCTGGGTTCTCTAAGCATGTTAATTGTGGTTTACGGATGAACCTGTTTCAAAGCTAACAAGGCCTTCCATAGGTGCTCCTCTTGTACCCCTTACTGAGATTTCACTCTCCAACTCCAGGAAGCTTCTGGCCTTAGCTGTCTCCACTTGCCCCCACTAAACTCTACATAGGTCCACTACCTTAGCAATCCCTAGCACTCATGCAGATGACAGGGTTTACTTCTTTCCACAGCTTAAACACTAGTCTCATAGATCAGGTTTCTTTGGCCACAGCTTCTCAGACTTTGCTTGCCAATGTCTCTGGTGCTCTTATACCACTGGGCCAGGGGTGGCTCCTCTAAAAAAAACAGATGCAGAACATTCTGTGTAATGCTGTTGTAACAATTCTTGTGCTTTGTATTTCTCCAATTTGTGTTGTTCCCCAATCACTGTGCCTCACAGAGATCTTTTTTTTTTTTTTTTACACTGGCTACCCCTATAGACTGCTAAGTCACTGAGCATAGGCTTTTATAGCGGCTTTGATACTGCCTCCTGATTAGCTAGAAGAGCTGTTTGTAGGACATATTGGGCCTACTCTAAGGCCACGTGATCCTTCCTCCTTTTCCTTTTTTTTGTCTGATGTGTCACTGATGCCATTTTTAGCATGTTCAGACAAAAAAGAACCCCCCAAGGTTCATCTATCTATTAATAGTGACTAAGTAGAAAAAAAAAAATTATATATATATATATATATATATATATATATATATATATAGTACTTCATTGCTGCTTTATCACCATATTAATGCCAATATTCTCATACTTTATTCTGCTGCTCCGATCTTTATAGTATCAATGTTATGTTAAATATTCTTTTTTCTCTTTCCTCTCTGTATGTTTTGTCTAAAAACATAGAAAATATTTTGTATGGCCATATGTTCACTATCATTTATGAAATGTTGTGGTGTTAGCCTTAGCCTTATGTGTTTACATAATGTGTTAGCTGGTATAGCTTTTGCCTAATATTTTCACTCCAGTACAGAATACTGCTTTATAATATGCTATAGTGCTAGACTGCTAATGCTGTCTGATCAAATTTTTCTTTTTTAGGAAATGTCCCTCCTATTTATATCTTCCTTTGATATGTAACTGTATTGTTATTGATAAAATTTGAAAAGTCCAATAAAAATATAAAAAAAAAAAGTCACATAGAAATTAATGGTGTAATGTTCAGAAGTTCAAACATCACACAGCACAGCACTAACAAGTCAATGACAGCACACATGCAAGTAATTTGTTTTAACAGTTTTTCTAAATATATTCAAACAATGTGTGCTATAACCATCACCAATGTTAAAAAAGAGAAAAAAAAAAAAGATGCATCCGGAGCATTTTATGCAGAGCACAAAAGTGTAAAGTTGAAAATGTTGCTCCCAGTTTGCTACAGGGTATGAATTTCTAAAATATGAGAATGAAAAAAGATACTAAAGATACTAAAGTTACAGATTTAGAGGTGAGATCCCGCAGGTCTAATCTAAACATCTCTTTAGAAAAGGGTAGAAAATGCAAAACTGGATCTAGCAGGCGATTCGTCAGCAAAATCTGTCCCCTATATTTACATTGAGATAACTCACAGAGTGCCTGTAAAGCCTCCCCCACCAGGGAACGCACCTAGAGCAATGTTAATTAGACTCCTCTCTTATAGAGACAGAGATCTCAATTTTGAAAAAGCAATAATGTCAAGATTTTCATTTATCCAAATTATGCCTCAGAGACACAAAGAAACTTTTGTTTGTTAACATTAAAAAGAGACTTTAGGCTAATAATATAAAATATTCTCTTCTGCTTCTGGCTCAACTTGGAATAATCTTAATGGGAAAAAAAACAGTTTTTTTTAACGCAGGAGAGGTTGTGAAATGGATGGATCACAAGGGGTTAAAATACAAATAGTTGTTAATTTATATGATGAGCACATGCTGGGGTTAGAGCAAGTTACAGGGGTGTAAGGGGAGTAGGGTTAACGGCTGGTAGATTTCTTTTTTTGTTTTGGTTCATTTATTTTATTTTATTTTTTCTTTCAAATTATGTTTTTTGAGGAATTAAATTATTATTACCAAGGATGATTGTGAAAGTAGTTACATGGAACAATGGGTGTTGGTCATGCCATGCCTGGGAAATTAATTATTATTAAAGTTGGTTACTAAGAGGAACAACCAATCACGTTGTATATCAGATCCCTTTGGTTCTGGAGTTTAACTCAGAAGGTAACATCTCATAAAGTATTGTTAAAATGGATTAACTTTTTTGGATATGGATAAATAGATAAGGAAGGATATGTAGATAGTTCTAAAAATTGGACTTCCGTTTCAGAGGTGATTATATGGAATATGGTTGAAGAATATAAAAAAGAGACCTATTTAACCCCTAGACGACCCTGGATGTAGAGTTACATCATGGGTGTCTGTCACCAGACCACCCTGGACGTAACTGTACATCCTGGGTCTGTAGGGGGGGCGGCTGCTAAGAAGGTGGAGGGGCCGACTGCAGTGAGCAATCGCACTGCAGCCTGTAATTAACCCCTTAAATGCCGTTGTGCGATCTCGGCGTTTAAGTTTAAGTGAAAGGAACAGCTCCTGTCACTTACCGATCAGGACTTCCGCAGTGTGACTGCGGGGGACCCGATCGCTTTCCTAATCCGTGCAGAGACTTCAAGCAGTTTCTGCCAAGGGGCCTCCGCTTGAAGTCTTGTCCGTTCCATAGACTCAATGTTATTTGCTGGTGGATTCTGCCCGTTCTATAGACTAAATGATATTTGCAGGTGGATTCCACTGTCGGCCCAAAAAGAATTGCTTTTTCAAAAAGGCTGTTAATGAATAAAAGCTTTAATCTGATTGGTTACTTTGGGCAACTGCTCCATTGTTCATTTGCACATGAATTGAAGAATCTCCCTCTTTGTACTTAGACTGAACTATTTTATAATAATAAAAAAAAATTTTTATGCCTACTTTTTCCATTAAAATGCCAGCTATAGAGCTCTCATATGCCAGGTTCGTAAATGTAAATAAATGTTTACATGAATTGCTTTCTACTGGTCCCAAAGCAGCTATTCATTGCTTAAAGTAAATAAATGAGAACTCACTACCTACATACTCAAGGTCACGTTGCACTGCTACAGAATTCTTATCTATTCATATAATTCACATAGCTTTAATAAGGTTGATTTTTACAATAACACTGTCACATATAATGCTATAATAAAATAAGAATAACCTACTCTGAATTAGAGCTGTGAAAAAATTATAAATCTGAATTATGAACAGTAAAAGTCTTTTGTTTGACACCCAATGGTTTAGTTTTTCAAGATGCAATAAAATCCTCAAAAAAAAGTTAATTTCTAATCCAGTAGGCAAAATGTCAGCCTCTATGATTGGTAAAGAAAAGTTTGAACAGGACTTCTGAATAGCTTCTAGTGAAGTTATGACCATCCTGTGCCCTGATGATTCCCTTTCTGGTACCATACTGTGATAACTTTTTTTCTTAATAAATGTTAACATAAAACTTAATTTAAATTGAAATAATAGGCCATTTTCTGATAACACAATTTAATGGCTTTCAAAAGCAATGCAAGTCTTTATTTTTTTTGTACTTTTTATCAAAATATTGGAGTATGTTAACAGCAAATACAAGAACACATTTCAATTATTGTATAAATTAAAACCAATTATAAACAGCTTTAAAAAAAAAAAAATGTCAGGAAGATGATTAAAAAAAAACAGTGCTTTTCTGGTGTGCTAATCATTTTCTTGCACACTAGTCACTGTTTTAATATTTATACTGTTGCAAAAGAGCACCCACTACTCAGATTGGTAGTGTATGAATCCTTTCGATTTTGAGAGGTCATATAACACTTTCTGCAATTTTATTGTTTCCTTTTAAAACAAGGAGGTCTTATGACAAGAAACAAAGTGCACTCATTTGCTACACTTCAATACAGGTTACACCTCAAACATTTTAACCCTTTGAAAGCTCAAAATAATGACTAGTGGCATATATATTACATTGCAGTAGAATAGTAAAATATTCTCTCCCCCCCCCCCCTCCCTCCTATTGGCTCACTCCCCTTAAACCTGAAATGCACACACTGGGCTCATCTCACAACGATATGCGAGATGACTACGCAATCTGGTACTAAAGATGGAGATAAATCTTGAAAAACTGCACACTGACGATAATATGGGACATATATTATCCCTTAGGCCCCGTTCCCACTGAGGAAAGGTAGTGGAATTCCGCAACGGAATTGTCTGCCGCGGAATGCAGTTAGCCTCCCGCTCATAATGGGAGTCTATAGGAGGCGCGCGCTCCTGCTCTGTATGCGCTGAAGAATGAACATGTTCATTCTTCAGCGCGGACAGGGCAGGAGCGCGCGCCTCCCATAGACTCCCATTATGAGCGGGAGGCTAACGGCATTCCGCAGCGGGCAATTCCGTTGCGGAATTCTGCTACCTTTCCTCAGTGGGAACGGGGCCTTACACCTGTCCTGGGATAGAAGATATAACAACAACGCACAACAACCAACCAACAAAGTGTACGGTTCACACTAGACATCCCCTTATTACTAGAATACAATGCAACCAATCCCACAACAACTACTCAGCAATAAGGAGTCGCAACTCCTTGCTCATATCCATTACTCTGCAGTACCAACGTTAATAAATAATTGACGCTTTTATGTAGCCCTATCTATTTTGTAGACTGGCAATTGAATGATATGACATTCTCTGTTAAATTGTTTACCCCCTTGTTTAGTTCACTTATTATTATTACTGTAAGAAAAAAAAAAGGATAAAAGATTTTCTTATGTAAATGCAATTTTATTGAAAAATAAAAATACAGATTTGAAAAAAAAAAGAATAGTAAAATATTCCACAATTTCAGCCAAAAAGACCCCAGGGGTTGGATATTGATTGATTATTCAAAAGACTTAAAAAAAAAAGCTTTATGGGTAACAGGTGATGATGATAATTGTAATGATATTGTATGGAAGAGATGTCTATTTATTTGTTGCGTTGCTTAAAGCTATGTTCACACTATGTATAAGTATGGCCGTTGTTGCCATCAGCAACTATGGCCGTACTTTATGCGCCTGTGAACACTGCCTATTGTTCTATGGGATCCCAGCCGAAGCGTATAAATATCGTATAAGCTCCAGCCGGGATCCCGTGCGGCGCCCAGACACATTTTCCAAACCCAAACGCTTCTACTTTTTTAAAAATGGTATGACTGGTATAGGTCTCCCATCGATCAGGAGAATGAGCAAGGTGAAGAATGGTAGCTAATTTCATTCCTTGGCTTTCATGGTTGATACTAGAAATGAGCAAAGCAATTTGTTTCCTGATGTTCACAAATTTGTAAAAATTTGTAAATCGAATACAAACAAATCTCATTAAAACAGCCAAATTAAAGTAGCTATAATAGTGGGACTAGGGATGAGCAAACTTTTGAAAAGCTCAGTTCGGTTCGATCCGGCGAACTTTCGTGAAGTTCAGATTAGTACAAACCGAACCTAAAACGAACCTTGCTATAACGGCTGAATAATTGCAGCTACAATAGTGGGAGTCTGATAGGGGGTAGTTTCGTTTAGTTGCAGTTGCTATTACAATTAAAAAAGTGGAAAAAAATCAAAGTGCAAAAATAGTAAAAAAAAATTAGCCAAGGTGTAAGTGATTACACGGGACATAGGACACAAAGTTCCTTGGACCCAGTAGGGTGAAAAACAGACATTTGACAGTGGAAACAGCAGCTGTAAAAGTACTGTATTGGACCCAGTATGGTTGAGAACAGACAACTGACGGAGGAGGAGGAGGCAGTAGCACTTGATTGCACCTAGCCCAGTATGGTTGAAAAGAGACTATTGGAGGAGGCGGCACCACTTGATTGCACCAAGCCCAGTATGGTTGAAAACAGACTATTTGAGGAGGAGGAGGAGGCAGCACCTGATTGTACCCAGGCCAGTATTGTTAAGAAAAGACAATTGACGGAGAAGGAGGATGTTTTCCATTGGAGTGCTGGCCTCGAAATCCTCACTGATTTTGCTGTTCAGCGCACTTTCCAGAACATGGATGAGTAGGATGATGTCGTTGATCCCATAGTCATGCCTGCTCACAGAGTCGCGTCCTCAAAAGGGATCAACAATTGGTAGGAAATGTTTGCAGAAACCTGTGCACTATGAGGTTTATCACATGTGCCATACAAGGTGTATGACTCAGCCCTTCCTGCTGCACTGCAGAGAAAAGGTTCCTCCCTTTGTGGGCTACAACACTTTAAGTTAGTTGACCTTGGGTCAGCCATTCAGCTACCTGATGGTCCTAAGGAGCTCCTGCCCACTGTGGCTCCATTAGCCCAGGCTCACAAAATGGAGGACAGCCTGAGAGCGCCGGGCCTGACATCGTTGGTAAGACACCGGGCCAGGTTGGACTGCAGTCAAAGAGCTGGATGGTTGCAAGCTGGTGGAGGAAGAACTTTTGCAGAACTGGCCCCCTAGAGCATCGGGGACAGTGCCAAGAATGGGCTAACTTTCTGATGGTCTTCTGGGGGAATGTTGACCCAATGGGCAGTAACAGACATGTACTGCCCTTGCCCATAATTAAAGGACCAGATATCAGCACTGGGGTGGACGGTCTTGGACACCAAGAATCCCAACATTTTGGGAGTCGCCAACATTTTTCTACACAACTGTGCAGTGATGGGACAGCTGATGGGACAGACGATGGGACTTTTTTTTTCTCGGACAGTGATGAGACTTTATTGGACTTTTTTTTGCGGCTAAACGGGGTTCTCCTATTTTTTGAAGCTTTATTGTAAAGATATGAACTGAGATTTTGACTTAATAAAGTATATCAGCTTGAACACTGAAGTTGCTTTCATGTGTCTTGGTTGATACTCACAGACAGCTGTCACATTACATTTTTGATTAGGCAGCACCCAGGTATATCTGAGGAGACTAATTTAAGGTCTCACCCTAATAGGGGTGACGGCAAACTTCTTGATACTCACAGAAAACCAGGATACAAGAGATTATAGGAGTAATTATCCCTTGTATCCTGGTCTATTCTGTGATTTTATTTATTGTTATTTTAACCAGATCCGTTACAAACTTTCTCAAGGTTTGGTTCGGTGACGGAGTGAACTTTTTGCAAAGTTCATATCGAATCTGGTTCGTTACGGTTTGGTTTGGTCATCCCTAAGTGGGACTATTACAGAGATAAGATTTTTCTCAACAGATATTGTTACAGTGTAAAAAATTGGAAAATCAAAATTTTTTAAAAATGTCAATCAACCAATCATTAAATTTTCGCCATGGACTGTAGTGGGCCTTGGTGGATCATTGGAGTAATATCAATTTTCTCAAAGGACAGCAGTGGAAATTGGTGAATAAGCTGCGTAAATTGACACTTTCTCCAAGGACAGCAGTGGACATTGGTGAAGCAGTGGAATCAAATAAACTCCACCCCTAGGACAGCAATGGACAT
The DNA here is from genome assembly GCF_027789765.1 of Dendropsophus ebraccatus. Classification (NCBI taxonomy): domain Eukaryota; kingdom Metazoa; phylum Chordata; class Amphibia; order Anura; family Hylidae; genus Dendropsophus; species Dendropsophus ebraccatus. The sequence goes on along the minus strand of NC_091456.1, from coordinate 82,148,385 downwards.
TGGTTAACCAGCAGGGTATACTTACCTTTTCTCCATGGACATCATTGGATGCTAGTGAATCTGTGGCATTAAATAACACTCTCCCAGGACAGCAATAGACATTTAAAAATGGCAGCACCATCAGGGGTAATGTCTTAGTTCTAGAAGGCTCTATAAAAGACACCTGGACATGGCACCTGGACAGACACCTGGACATGGCATGTCTGACTCTCTTTAACCCTGAGAACCCTAGGACAGACCTTGGGAGGTGGCAGCAGCACTCTGACTCTCTTCAACCCTGAGAGGCCTTGCACAAACAGCTGAGGTTGGTCACTATAGCGGAGCTTTCCTTTTTTCTTAAAAATATAGAAGACAAGAAAGAAAGCCCCCAATGAATTGAAAAACACAGAACCCAAAGAACTTCTTTTTTTTTTTTTTTACATGTCAAGTAAAATTACTGTAATCCGACAGTTAAGCTGAATTTGCCAACTGCCAAAAAGTGGAAATGAAAACCAAATCAATTGGGATACACTTTAATAGACTAGAAAACCCCACCCACGAAGCATGTACTATATTAAAAGGAACAGAATAGAGAAAAGTCCAGATTCAAGAACCCTTTACATTGATTGTATTAAATGAAATATTGGAAAATTTTCCAACAACCTTAAAGTGTCACTGACGTTTGAATTTGTTTCTTTCTTTTTTTTTTTTTTTTTTTTGCAGAAATCAATAGTACAGTACAGTAGATTTTAAGAAACTTTGTAATTGGGTTTATTAGCCAGAAAATGCATTTTTATAATGCATGAAAAAGCAGCTTGAAACTCTCCCTCTGCCTTAATGGTTTTCTATGGAGAGGAGAGAAGTGGAGGGAGATGAGGCACCTCCTCTGAAGTCAGCACTGACCTCTCTGACCTCTGAAAACAGCTTTCACACAGCTCCCCACTGTGTAATCCTTTGTTCTCTGCTGGCGACTAATTTCCATCCTCCCCCCTGCACGTCTGATGTAAAAGATTCGTGATTTCCTGATAATGAGCAGTGAATGAGAGAGAGGAGGGGGGGGGGGGGACCTGGGGAAAGTCTTTTCGAATGCAGATAATAGCATTTTTGCCTAGTACACCCAAATACAAAGTTTCCTAAAATTGCCTGTACTATTGGTTTCTGAAAAAAAAACAAAAAAAAAAAAAAACAACAGTGACACTTTAAGTTGGAGAAGATTTCCCCATAGTAAATCTTGGCTGAATAAAATGTATTCAAAAACCTTGCTGAATATGGGCCTCTGTTTCTTTCAAAGACACGCATACATATCAACACCAAGTTATTGATTCTACAAAGTCCAAGACGACAAAAATCTCTTGGGGTGTTTTAAGGTTTCTCCAGCTTAAATAAACAGGGAAGGGGGATACCACAAGTGTCAGCATTGAAACCCCACGGCTATGGTTAATAATAAAGGAAATGTCCTCTTTGTGAACCATAGTCATGGGAATGTGTGTCTTAATAACCCTGTTCTCAGAGCATAGGTTGCACATTGTACTTTGGCGAGGCATTAAGCGTGCTGGGATACTATATACTAGTTTGGAAATGTTTTGACATGAGCACTAAATAATTATTAATATTACTTTTATTTTTTTTTTTATTTCTGAAATGACTATGAGCGTTTTCTACAAGATTATCCTATTAAATTTTGGCGTTAGGAGTAAAACTACTTGGTATTTAAAAAAATGATGGTGGGTGAATATTTTATTGGGGACTTTTAGTAATAGAGACTGGGACTTGCCTGCTGATGGTTCAATCCTCAGGCATTGGGGTGGTGAAATTGGAAGAGGGGGCAAAACGGGGGGTGTGGGCTTTGTTTCTGCTCAGTTTAACATTTTTCAAACTGACAATGTTAAAGAAAATTATGCCAGCTCTGAGGTTTGAGTTGGCATTGGTTTTACTACCTATGTACACAGAATTTATGTAGGGGAATTGCACCTCTACATAAATGCAGAGAGCATCGTCACTGTGGGGACATTTTTAAGCTGATCCCAGTGACTTGATATAATGCACAACAGACACCCAGTTACTTGGTAAACTGGATACTGGCTTGACAGCTCCAACAGAAAATCACCCACAATCTATCCACAATAAACCCACAATCCACCCTCTTCTCCTCTCTGTCCCTATATTAAAAGAAAATAGGGTTGCTGCACTCAGACACTTGTGAATCGGGTGCCATCAGTCTCACCAGGTACCAGCAGTAAGAAGATGATGGGCAAATTAAAAATCCACAATTTTTTCACCTCATTTTGGAGTGCTGTGGTCATCTTCTTACTTTGTCCCTTTATTTCGCTATTGCTCTTCCTCCTCTGCTTTAACTGGCTGCTGGACGGGGGTGCTGACATCACAATGGGGTTTGCAGGTGATTGGACGGGTGCAAGGGATTAGGCATAATCCCTTGCTCTCGCGAAGTGACAGTACTGTAACCTAACATGTGAGGCCGCCATGTTTTGCGAATTTGGAATGGAACGCTGTGAATTCGCTTCGCTGAACGAAGTGAAATGACAGCGTGATTTACAGTGAATCTGACTTTGCAAGATTCACTTCGCTCATTTCTATTGGATACCAATAGTGTACCCAAGAAGCTCTACTAAAAGACCATGGGGTACTTAGTAATATATAATTGACAGTGGGGTAGTGCAGTGCACTGCCATGCACATCTCCCCGCTCATCCCGCTGAGGGTCTAGGCAGTGGGACGCCTACCGATCAAAACTTTTGATACACCCCTGTGACATTTACACTTTAAAATTTCTCTAAAATACGATTAAAAAGTATTAAAAAATGACATGCCACACAATTATACCAAGTATAAGCAACTATATTTATCTAAAGGACTGCAACTTTTGCAGTAGTGCTCTTTAAATTATAAATGTAACTTCAACCTTAATCTTAACTAAATTAAAATGCTTTAAAAAAAAAACTACTATGGCGGAAATGTTACAATGCATTTATTGTCAGAGAAAGAAAAGAATTATGTAGTGCTTGGTGATACACAGTTAAATTCTTTGGATGACTGAATATATCTAGTTTTAAATAACATAACAAACCAATTATGCTGAAAGTTGCACTTAATGTAATTCTTTTCATTTCTGCACTATTTTACACAACATTAAAACATCATCTTTAAATTTAACCCATTCACTCCACAGCCACTTTTGGCGTCAAGGACCAAGCCATATTTTTTAAATCTGACCCAATCTCATTTTATGTGCTAATAACTCCATGAAGCCTACATTTATCCAAATGATTCTGAGATTGCTTTCTCATGACATAGTGTATTTCAAAATAGTAGTAAATTTTGGTCAATACATTAACCATTTGTTTTTGACAAAGTTGAACAATTTGTATTTTTCTAGGTTAGACATTTTCTGCATGTAACAAAGATAGTCACACAACACAAATGAGAGAATTCACATATGTCTATTGGGCGACATGTATCATCACCAAAATGCGTATTTTTCGGCGGAAACGGGCGATTTGCGAATATTTTATTTGCAAAACGGCCATTTGCGAATAAAATATTTGCAAATCGCCTCTTTCCACCGGGTACGCCGGGACGGGAGGGGGTGTGGAGGGGGCGGAACTGGGGGCGCGGACTCAGAGTCCGCAGGATTTATCATGTTTTACACCAAAAGATACGCCGAAAACCTACTCCCCCTTTCAGGTGGCGTAGGTTTTCGGCTGTGCGCACCGACGCGCACAGGATTTATGTAGAGGCAGTCCGCCTCTACATAAATCTCCGCAGTGCCGGAGATGCGGGGACATTTATAAGTCCGGCATAAAAAACGCCGGACTTAATAAATGTCCCCCTATGTCTGCATTATTAAGTGAAGGTCTTTTTACCTTTTAGGATGTTTAGGGCTTAGAAGCTTAGCAGCAAATTGTTAAAATTTCACAAACAGTATCAGCGGAGACAATGAGGTACACTAACATAGCCAACGATCAGCAACAGTGGAAAGGGTGTGACAATCAGGGTAGGAAAGGCTTAATGTGTGTTAGGCTATGTTCATATAACATCAAAAATATAGAAAAGGTGTCCGATTTAGAAATTTAAAAAAAGTCCATTATTGCAGCAATTTAACTAACTGCAATGCAATGCATTGAAGTCAATGGGAAAACTGACGTCCAATGCAAACAATGTATTGAATAATGGACGTTATCGCCGTGGACGTCAAAATAATGATCATGACAATTATTGCAAATTAAAGATGTTATTTCAAAACGAAGGCCATTGTTTTAATATAACAGCAATTATTTGTCATGAACAACAGTGTGTGACCATAGCCTTTCTGTGTTTTCAATTCATTGCTGGTTTTGGTTGCAAAATACTGACCAAAATACTGAGCAAAAATACTGTGTGGGAACATAGCCTTAGAAAAGGGACACTTAAAATTAAATGAGTTTGCTTTAAGGAGTTAAAGTTCAAATACTTCTTTAACCCCTTATGGACCAGGACAATTTTTAGTTTTTATATAGTCACAAAGGTTCCCGCCACTCACCAAACGTGTGTTTATTTACATGACAAGGTGCTCACAATACAGCAGGGCAGAATGCGTTTTGGCTAAGTTGCCATTATCAACTGCCAACATCAACGCCAGTTGATAAAGGCAACTTATCCGAAACGCGTTCTGCTCTGTTTTGTGTTCACCTCGTCATCTAAATAAACACAAGTTTGCAAGCAAGGCTTGGTGAGTGCCGGGAACCTTTGTGAATATTGTGAGTCTATCCACGGGCACCACATGACTGAGTGCCGACATTGAGCTTTATACAATTGTTTTGTTTTTAGACTTTTTAGTTTTTTCTTCTTTGTTTTTAAAAGTTTTTGCAACACCAATTGTACTTTGCAATGATAGACTTAACTTTGACATAAAATATTATACCAAACCAGAAACAAATTAATTGTGTGGTGAAATAAAAAAAAAATAAATTGTGGGGATTCATGTTTATGCATCCTATGGTAAAAGTGACATGTTATCTATTTTCCTCAACTCAGTCCGATTACAGCAACATTTTAATTTTTATTTGTTTGACTCTGTTTAAAAAATGGGGGACATTTATTAAGTCCTGAGTTTTTTGCGCCAGGCTTAAAAATTTCCCAAATCACCAACAGTACGCAGATTTATGTAGAGGTACACTGCCTTTACATAAATCCTGATCGCACGGAGGGAAAGCTATGCCAGCTCTGTGCAAAAAAATCATAAATTCAGCGGACCTAGGTCCGTGCCCCCCCCTGGTTTTAACAGCCATTTGTAGTTCCCTTTGGGGACTTTTATAATTACTGCAATGATCTCTTACAGAGATCAATGCAGTAAATAATCTCTGAGATCTGTGCTCAATTATCAGCGTCGAATCATCGATGAGGCCCGGCCTGGCCAGAAGCATGGATCACAGGGTGGCAATCCATCCACTAAACCAGTGGGGATTATGTTATTAGATATCGAAAAACGAATTGTGGCACTCACCCATAAGGCAGAGTAAAATAGCCTTTACTGCATAGGGGCTCGGTCAAGACGCTGACAAGTGACTGGGCTACAGCCGTTTCACGTGCATGCGCAGCACACTTCCTCAAGGCCCTTGTTATTATGTTATTAGAAGGTTTTCAAATAGCCACGTTCTCCAGCTGCTGATACTAGCCAGAAGCAGTGCAGTTCAGAGCGTGGTCACGGCATGACCCTTTTTGAACCCCCGTAGCAGCACCATGACGTTCTGGAGCTAAATCCCAAATCTAAGGCCGCATTCACACAGTGTTACAATAAGTAAATCTACTACTTTTTAATAGGCTGTGAAGCCTCATTTAAGAGTTTAAAAACACAGGACTAGTCATATATCCCTTCATGTGTTTTGAGACTTTTAAATGAGGCTGCACTAGCTCTCTTTTTGGATATTCATGTTCTCCAGGGGGCAATGCACCCAGGATTTCACTGCAGTGATTTAGCTAGCAGACAGCAGGGTTATCTTTGGCTGGTCTTCCTGAGATCAGTGATCTGTTTCTCTTATGGCTCTTCTAGGCATTGCTCCCATCTAGCCAGAATCCTGCTCCACAATGATGAGGGGCAACAATACGAATTAGCTGTCTGTGGATGGATACCTGGCCATGATTTTTCCCTTGTCATTACATTGACTTATAGGGCCCCTTAATATGGAGGTTTTGGTGGTTTCCCTGCAGGAGCTACCCCTATGCTGGGTCCTTCCCAGAGGGATATCTAGCTAGTCCTGTGTTTTGAGACTCTTAAATAAGGCTCCACATGCTCTTTTTTGCATATTCAGGTTTCCCAGAAGCAATGGACTTAGAATTTTACTGCATTGAGCGCTTTAGCCAGCAGCCGGCAATATTATCTTTGGCTGGTCTCCCATTGATCAGTGATCTGTTTCTCTTAATATTATTTAATAGTGTTGCACAAGCATGCTACGATGCTGCTTGAATAACGGACAGCCAGACAACTTGAATAACAATGACTCAAGTACAGTGGTACCTTGGTTTAGGAGTAGCTTGGATTGAGAGCGTTTTGCAAGAAATTTTCTCAAAATTGTAACTTGGTTTAAGAACATTGTTTTGGTTTAAGAGCTCCCTGTACTGTGTGAGAGGGAAAGTCAGGGAGGGGCATTGTCTGCATAGCGGGGTCTACAGCACTGTACTCTGACCTAGGAAGTCTCCCTTACCTTCTAAACCATAGCAGATCCACTTCAGGCTGGGGATTGCATCAGAGGACAGGACTGTGGAGGTAATCTCTTCCTAGCTTTAACCCCTCTCTTACCGGACAGAGTGCTGCATGTATGTGCCCACATCTGCTATGCTCATTCCTTCATGCTCTCTGCAGTCTCTGTCAGCCCTTGTGTTTCCCATCCTCTCCATTCCTACTAAAATGTGCCTGCACTCACACTCAGCTATACACACTTCTGCTATAATGTGCCTTCACTTACACTCAGCTATACAAACTGCAGCTGCTATAATGTTCCTGTACTTACACTCAGCTATACATACTGCTGCTGCTATTATGTGCCTGCACTTACACTCAGCTATACACACTGCTGTTATAATGTGCCTGCACTTACACTCACCCATTCACACTGCTGTACAGAAAGGTTTCTTTCTCTGTCTCTATACATTATACACCTGTTAGGGCCCCTGGGAACACAGAGACACTGGACAAATGGGCCCTATGGCTAAGACCCCCCACACTGTCCCTACCTACTTGCAGAGCAGGCCCTAAATGACCGTCCGCAACTGGGCAGCGTTCCCTACGCTGCAGTAAGTGCAAACACAAAACAAGACAAGACAAACTAACACAATAAAGAATAGTCGGCGGGCAAGGTTGGCAACAAACGGGCAGCAGAAGTACAGAGTCAGAATCCAAAAGCAAAGTCGAGGTCACGAAATCCAGGTCAGAATTACTTATAAACACGGAACAGAGATACAAGGAAAAGGTACGCAATAACAGACAGTAAACAAGGTACACTGTGAAACAGAAACCAGAGACAATAACCAGGTAACTAGAGGACAAAGCAAGGAGCACTGAACCAAAAAATAAAGGCAAGAAACAAGCAAAGGGATCAGTAAAACAGACAATAAGGCAAAAGGCTGGATCTAGCAGAACAGACAAGCTAAACAACGCTATCAAGAGCCCTGAGTGAAGGGAGAGGCACAGGTATAAGGGATCAGAAGTCCCGGACTCCAAGCTGATAGGTGGAGCAGGAGAAACACACAGGAAATCACAGAAAGCCAGAGGTGAGGAGACCTGTCCATCACAACACAGCAGATAACAATCAGTGAACAGACCACAGCAAGGAAAGTGCAGGGAGAACTAAGAAAATATGGACCGTAACACAGATGACACAAGCAGAGAACACAGTAAAACCAGGAATGGATTAATGCCAAAAGCGCAGTCTTTGGCGCAGAGGTCGGATCTTCACCGCAGAGGGTGGCACTGATGCCTTTTCAGGCGCGATCATGACAACACCACATGCTGATTGCTATACTGTACAGTAACTTATACTTTGACATATTCAGCTTTCTAAATGTTTGTTTCATTTGTTTTACATGTTATTATTCTTATGGGAAAATTTGTTTTGGTTTAAAAGTGATTTGGATTACAAGCACGGTCAAAGAACAAATTATGCACGTAATCCAAGCCACCACTGTATTTTACTACTCACTCAACTTCACTATTTACCTTTATTTATTTGCTTTTTTTGGCTAACCGTTACAGAGACAAAAACAGAGCGGGAAAAAGAGAGGCATAGATAGATAGATAGATAGATAGATAGACAGCAGGGATTCACAGCACACCAACTTAAGGTGAGAAAACATGGTTATGTTCAATCCAAAAGTGCATTATTACAAAATATTATGTTTCAACTCAGGCTTGAGAATGACATTAGGAGAAAGTTGAAAGTTCACCTTAAGTTTGGGTTTGCAGCTTTCTTTCATACTATTACATAGATAGAGAGATAGATAGATAGTAGGGATGGTCCGAACCTGCCGAGGTTCGGGTTCGTACGAACCCGGACTCTCGGCAATGATTCCCGCTGTCTTAAACCTCCGTGCAGAGGGTGGATACAGTGGGAGGACCGCCTGGAAAACCAGGATACAGCCACAGCCATAGGCTGTATTCCGATTTTCCAGGTGGTCTTCCCGCTGTATCCACCCTCTGCACAGAGGTTTAAGACAGCGGGAATCATTGCCGAGAGTGCGGGTTCGTACGAACCCGAACCTCGGTAGGTTCGGACCATCCCTAATAGATAGATAGAAAGATAGATAGATAGATAGATAGATGCATTTTCTATTGTACTGTGTTCTTCAGTATTTTCTAATGTAATTACTATATGTTAACAGGTGTCATCACAGACTGAAGTAATTGCAGGCATAATGCTGAATAATGTGATAGCTGAATACATATAGAAGATTCAGCTTGTGTATCTTGGATACCACATTTCTTTTATTTCTCATTTATTTATTATTATGTTATTTTATGTTATGGGACTTTTGTGATTTGGCAGAGTGACCTTGCATCTTTGAGAGAACTGAAATGCTGTGAATTTCATTCACAGTTCTGCTTCTTTTCTTTGATTCTTTCCTTTGGAAGAAAAAATCTAATGCACAATAATGTCTTCAAAGCATTATTTACAATAGAATGTAAGTGCTATATATATATATATATATATATATATATATATATATATATATAGTGGTACATTGGTTTAAGGGTAACTTGGTTTAGGAGAGCTTTGTATGTGCTTACATCTGCTGTGCTCATTCCTTCTTGCTCCCTGCAGTCTGTCAGCCTCTCCATTACTGTACAGTAACTTATAATATCACATATTCTGCTGTTTCTGAATGTTTGTTTCATCTGTGTTAAATGTTATTCAGAATAATAAATCATTTTTTTGGGGGGGTGGAACCAATTGCCTGCATTTCGATGATTTCTGATGGGAAAATTTGCTTTAGTTTAAGGCTACAAATCCACTTGCCGAATCTGCAGCGAGTTTCCTTGCTGTGTTTTTGCAGCGAGACTCGCTGCAGATCCCAGCCCTATACTTTCATTAGCAGAGAAACTCGCAGCAGGGATGTACATCCCTGCTGCGATTTTGTCTGCAGCCCGCCCCATTAACCCCCTAGCCGCCGGACATTATACATTACCGGACCCCCGTTCCTGCTTGCTACGGGGGTTCCCGGTGTCTTCACGGCCCGCCCGGCCAATCAGTGTGCTGCGGCAGGGCACTGATTGGCCGGGCAGAACGTGGCGGGAGCAGCCGAAGCAAGCAGGAGCGGGGACTTGGTAATGTATATCCTGCCCGCCCCCCTGCAGCCCCGATCGCCCCGGCCGCATGATCGCCCCAATTGCTCCAATTACATATACTAATCTATGCTATGCCTGAGAGCAGAATCTATGCACAGATCGACAATGCGACAGGATGGAGATAAGTGATTGGGACCCCCAAAACCAGGTATGGGGACAGTAATGTGTGCAGGGCCGATCACATTGAAACGACCCTGCACACAATAAATCCCCTTCAAAGTTAGGAACCTTTATATGCGTTCCTTCTGCACGGGGCATGTGCAGCAGGAACGTATATACTGTAGCTGTATGGCTGACACGAATGGGTTAAAAACACAAAATGATTTAGGGTATAAACCCACACACCGTATATGCAGCGTATTTACTGCTGCGATACGCAGCAAATACGCAGCAAACACGCAGCAAATACGCAGCAAATACGCAGCAGATTAGATCTAAATAACTGAACACAGCATCAAATCTGTACCAACAAATCTGCTGCGTATTTGCTGCGTATTTGTTGCGTATCTGCTGTGTATACGGTGTGTGGGTTTGTACCCTCATACTACATTTCTGAGTAGTAACATTTTTTTAAATTATTTTTTTCTTCACTGTAGTAATGCTTCTAGTTTACATATGTGCAGAAGCAAAAGGTATGGAGAAACATTTTCAACAAAGCTTGTCTTCCTCACAAGACAAGGATGTAGATGTCTGCTATCTAACCATTGACACTGCTGAGAAAATAATAATTGAATAGTACTTCCGCCTCATGTTATTATTATAAACTTAATAAAAGGAGCTTCTGCAATTTTTTTCTAGTACTTATCTGCTGTATGCCCTGCAGGAAGTGGTGTTGTCTGCTTTCACTTCTGTCCCTGATAGGAACTTTTTAGAGTAGTAGCAAATTCCCAAATCTCTACTGCTTTGGAAAAGCAGGTTGAGGTGTCATTTTTTGCGCCATGATCTCTATCTTTTTAGCGATCCTGGTGTTTTTTTTTTTTTTTTTCCATTTACGTTGTTCACAGTGCAGAAACAGTAATATTATATTTTATTAGATCAGACAATTACGCACGCTATGATATGTAATATGTTTATTTATTTTATTTTTTTTACATAATTTTTATATAATAAGCAAGGAGGTATTTGAAACTTTTATAGGGGGCTTATTAGTTTTTTTTTTTAAGTACTTTTATATATATTTAGTTGTGCTCAAAAGTTTACATACCCCAGGAGATTTTTTGCTTACCAGTCCTTTTTGTACAGAATATGATCGATAACACAACTTTTTTTCCCCACTAGTGGTTAGTGTTCGGGTGAAGCCATTAATTGTCAAACTACTGTTTTTTCTCTTATTAAATCATTATAATATTGTGTATTGTCCCCTTTAACATCAATGACAGCTTGAAATCAATGACATATTGGAATTTACAGGAACTTTTGATCAGGGTCATTTGGATGTTTTTTGGTTGTCATTATGATTTAAAAATAGGAAACACAGTAGTTTGGCAATAAATGGCTTCACCCAACCACTAACAATGCGTGGAAAAAATGTTTTTGTATTATCATTTTTATTCTCTGAAAAGTACAAGAAAGCAACAGTTCTGCCAAGATATGTAAACTTTGAGCACAGCTGTACATAGTTATGTTTTCACAACAGGAACATAGCGGGGAAAGGCGTCCATCTCATTATCATGATTATTATTAGAAGCTAAGATGACCGTCTTTCTGTCGTGAAAACATTGATTATATCTTCACCAGAATTAGATATATTTAAAAAATGATAAAGAAAAACAATACATTTTCCTGCAGAAATGAGTGCAAATCCAACTCATTCAAGAGAAAAATAAGAAAGCTATGGATTTTGGAGTGTGGTGTTTTTTTTTTTTTTTTTATTTACATTTAATATTAGGCTATGTTCACACATCATTTTTGTTTTTGTAAAGAACGGATGCTGATTGCAATGGCCTTAGCGTCCGTTCTTTACTGCAGGGGCAGCATTGCATTGAAGTCAATGCAATGCCGCCCGCTGTGTTCAGGCAATGCCGCCACTGTGTTCACGTTCTTTAGAACGAGGTTTAAAATAATTTGCCTGTCAATTATTTCTGGATGCTGTTCTCTGAACAGCATCCAGAAACATCAGCTGTTCACAAATAGCAATGTGCAGCAACGGCCATAAATTGCATTGGAGTAAATGGCTAATTGATTTGCGGGCACACTCGACGGTGCCCGCAAATCAATTGTGAAAAAAGAACATGCCTGCAGCTGATACGGAGGTATAGGCTGCAGGAACGGGCTGAGTGCAGCCCAGCGGCCGGCTGTTTTACAATGTGTGAACATAGCCACACTCTAATCTTAGTAACCCATAGAATATATTTACTGGTATTCTTATCACACCCTGATATATTTATTGGTATTCTTATCACACCCTGAATCGCATTAAAATATGATGCCCCTTGATCAAGCGAACACATGCTTTAGGGTATGTTCGTCACTAATATGGTTAAACATACAATATGATTTTGCGGGGATACAGGCTGTTGAATAAAGGGTTGCATAATTGTGTTTTCCTAGTAAAGGAAGCCTTGTAGATATACAACCTTTATTTTTGGACTGGTAACCATATGCTTACTAGGACTATTTAAGTACTTATATGATATTTATACCTGGTGGTTGTGGTTGTCTTTATTACTGGGTCCTTTTACACATAGAAAAAAGTTGCAGATGTCTATACAAATTTAGGCTATGTTAACACTGCGTATGAGTCCGGCCGCATTTTATACGCCGCCGTACATGTGCGGCTTAAACTTCGGGCGTGGGAAAAATAGACATGCGGCCGGATGCGTACGAACCGCGAACATACGCCCGTAGTACAGTTATGCTTCCTAGCTTGTTTCGAAGCGATCTGAAACAGGTCATTTACTTGGAAATTTTCGCCCAGCCCAATAAAACTCACAGAACCTTTTGGATCGAAAAATCAAGTTCAATTTGGCTGAAATAAGTCCTCCGTACGGGACCGCATGGAAATCCACGGCCGTGAGTTTCAACATTTCCGTCCTCAAACAATGGTCGTGTTCATTTTTCACGGCGCCGTATACGATCCGGCCGTAAGCTCATACGTAGTGTGCACTGTGCGGGCGTATATCGTATACTTTCAAACGAACGCATCAACCTCAAAACTACGTGCGTATATTCGCAGTTCGCACTACGGCCGGAAACATACGCAGTGTGAACATAGCCTTAAAGTGTTTTATAAATCTAAGCAGTTAGTCTCTGTGTATTATCATATTTAAAAACCAATTCTTTTTTTTTTTTATTGTTTCTGTTGTAGTAAAGCAGTAAACCCTCAAAAAAATAAAAATAAAATACAACTGTATTTACATGTAATATCAGTGTAATCTTAGTGACCCATAGAATATATGCCAAGTAGGCATACTTGCCAAAGACTCATAGCGAGTCAAAACGTCGTATTTCTGCTTGTGAGCAAAATAAAGATTTGAAGATTTTTTACTGTCTTGGATGCTGTTGGATCTATCCTTTCTCCTGGTTCGCATAGATAGCGTCCGTCATTTAATACACTGTGTGCATTGGATGTTTGTCATTCCATTGATCTCAAAGCATTGTACTGAGCTCCATTGAATTGCGACAAAAAAGGATGTCTTTTTAAATAGAAAAAGGGGCACCTTTTCTGTCTTTTTAATGCTGTGTGAACATAGCCTTTATCAGCCCGGCATCTTTTATCAATATGATGTAGAAGTGGTGAAAGTGTTTAAATCTTTGCAGCTTTTTAATGACTTACAGTGCCATGAAAAAGTCAAACACTTTCTCTGCTCTCATATCATACTGATACATGATGCTGGGCTGGGAGTCCACTATATCACTTACCCGTTCATAGGTTCTGTGGAATGTGGGAATAAGCCGTTAAGGGGATGTTTGCAATAATTTTTTCAGTAAGAAAAAACTGTTCTGTATATCTCGTTTAACAAATCTGTGAAAATATTGCAAGTATTTGAATGAAGTTTTGATGTGTCCTTCTTTTGTGATAGAGCTAAGGAGGGTCAGTCTTCAAAGGTTTCCCTTTTCCTCTTGTATGGAAAAGTGTAGGTATATTTGTGACTTCATTGTGCTCTGAGCCCTACCGTCCATGAACACACATTTAGGGGTAAAAATATTTGAACACACGTTTAGGCTATGCTCACACTACGTAAAAGTACGACCATTGTTGCCATCGGCAACAACAGGCGTAGTTTATGCACCTGTGAACACTGCCTATTCATCTATGGGATCCCGGCTGGAGTGTACTGTCTGGCCGGGATCCTGTGTGGCGCCGCAAATAACTGACATGTCGGTTTTCTGCGGCCCTGTCAGTTCACACAGTGAAGCGAGCGGCTTCGGCCGCTTGCTATACTGTGTGCTATGGGAAGCTCTGATGAGGGCGCACGCATCAGAGCTCTGCGGCCGGAAAGATCATCCGGCCGGTACCTATGTATCATCTGGCCAGTCCCTTAAGTTGTGTGAACATAGCCTTAGGAGAAAAAATATTTACTGTATTAAATATGAAAATATGAAAAAATATGTGCCAGCTTGAAGCCTTTTAGCCTGTTTTAGCCCTATGAAAAAATTTTGTGCACAAGGAGGACATGCCTCCCCACCCCCTCTCCGCCCATATGGTGCACAAAAAAAAAACTGTTTTTGTGCACGGGGGGGTACTTTGTGTTTTGTTTTTCTTCAGGTTTGTACTATGCAATTTGCCTGTTTACAGATTAGGGCTATGTTCACGCTACTTAAAAAAGTACGGCTGTTGTTGCCTTACAATGCCTTACTTTCAATGGGATCCCGGCCGGAGCGTATACACATCGTATACGCTCCGGCCGGGATCCCATACGGGGCCGCAAATAACTGACATGTCAGTTTTCTGCGGCTGGAATTCAGTGAATTCCGGCCGCAGAAAGCCCTCTCAGTTCACACAGTGAAGCGAGCTCGCTTCACTGTGTGCTATGGGAAGCTCTGATGCGGGCGCGTGCTGATGCACCCGCATCAGAGTTCTGCGGCCGGAAAGAACATTATACTTAAGTACCGGCCGAGATGATCCGTCCAGAGACCGGGCGTTCTGTGACCCAGGGTCACGGAACGGCCGGTTTCATACGACGTGTGAACATAGTCTAGGTTTGTAATAGTCACTTGAGGTTTCTTTTGTAGCTTAAATTATAAACATATCTGTTTACAGAAAATGAGACCACCCATGCCTCAAGCCATATGACAGCAGAGGTTGCCTCTGCTGATCAAGTAATAATTAGTACAAACCACAAAAAGAAAAAAAAAAAAAAAAAAAAAAACAATAACAATTATACAAAATCTTGAATTATTATTAAATTAACCTTTCACAACCATGGGTCATTGATGCCTTAATGCCTAGGTCTACACCTTTAAATTTCTTATTTTAATGACAGAACAGATTCTGTCATTGCAATAGAAACATTACAGAAACTTTTATTGCAATAACAGAAGTGATTGGGCTCTGTAATTGCAGTAGGGGATTTGAATATGCTGCTAGCTCTGGGGAGTTTGTGACAGCAGCAGGGGAGGGAAGGAAGTCAGCAAAGATCATGGCAGTGCTTCTCAGGTTATAACATAACCTGAAGAGCACTGCCACAATCTCTGCCCACTCCAGCCCATCTCTTCTCTGCCAATCAACTGATCGACTTCCGTTGCAGGACATCAGAGGCTTCAGTGAGGCCTCCGGTGTCCATGGTTACTATTGGGGCTCTGTGATCTCTTCGCAGAGTCTTGACGGTGAACACAGAGAGATTTCTTCCTCCGTTCTCCCCAGAGATAATGCGATCATTGCAAGGGATGTCTCTTCCAGTGCTCAAGGTTACAGAAGGCAGTTAGAAGTTAGCATTGTTTAAGGTTGTTTTCAATGGCCACCATAGTGGGCTACAAAAAGCACAGACTGGTGATTGCTTCAGAAAAGGTTTAGATGATTTTTTGAAACAAAACAACAAAACTCATGTAAATGTTTTAAATTCTTGTTTAAATGTTAAGTCAGTATTACTGTTGCATGGGGTCAGGACGGACATTTTTTTACTGACCTGTGCTTTCCAACTTTTCTTTCTCCAGTTTAATAAGGGGAAACAGAGTTGTTACATCTAAAATAAAAGGAGTGACAGTAGTATTCAAAGAGAAAGATGAAAGAAAAAAACACATTTTAAGAGAAAGAATAAAGAAAGAAGTGACATATATAGCAGGTAAACAAGCTGTTGAATAATATACTGCTCAAAGACAATGGTCACCTTTGAAAAAAATCTAGTAAGGGTCCAGCTACGAAGAGAGATCATATAACCTTTACAAGTTCACTGATATAATTAGAGAGTTTGAAGTGCTCTGCTGCCAGTTAATTATGCAGAATACAAAATAGGTTGAATAGAATATTAAATATTAGCTTTCAAAAACAAGCTAAGAAATTACTTCTGCTTTGGCTGAAAGTGAAAAACACATTAAAGTTTTATGTGCAAAAAAAAAAAATCATGTGGATTATAGTAATATTTAACTGAGGAAAAATTACTGGACTTTTAATCGTAAAAAAAAAAACAAAAAAAAAAACAAAACATCTTCTTTGAGGAAAGCGTTAGACTAGGTTCATACTGCATTTTTCCATCCATATTATTCTTTTAATAAACAGTATGAGTTAAATGGACAGCAAAGCACAGTGTGAGTCCAGCCTTACAAGCTTATGAAAGTAAGTCTTTCTGTCCAGAAAGAAGTTATCCCACATTAACTTACCATGTTCTCTGAAAATACTACCTAATCCAGAAATAAGGCCTAGCTTCATGTTGCAAGGTTCTAAGGTAGGCTTGAAATATAAACCCTACTCAAAGATAAGCCCTTATAAAGTCAGCAGACCAGATCCCTGACACTTGATGGCTCAGCATCAGCCAACCAGTGCCAGACTTGTTGTGCCCCACCTGCTCAACGCAAGAAGAAGATGAACAGTAAGGTACATTGCATATTGGGGTGGGGCGAAGGGTGGAGGGTATGTTGGCTAACTACAGAGTGGAGATAAAGTATTGGGACTATTGACCTATGTATGGGGACTATTGGACTATCAGAGAACAACTACAGAAGGGAAAGGTATGTATAAAGTATTGGGGGCCTTACTGTAGAAGGTGGACAAATACACTAAGGGGGAGGAACCACCGAGGGGGAGGAAGGTGTGGTGACCTCCAGTGTGGAGGTGCGGCAGGTCACTTGCCAGATGGTTAGATGTGATGCCACTCCTGTGGTGGTTGATCAAGGTATAGCTCTGCCCGGTGGAAATTTTTTGTGACGCCAGTTCCGTTTGGTAACACAGGTAGGCTGGCATACCTGCTTTTATTTTAATGGGCTACACCTTTTTCCCCTGTGAACAATAACCTGCCAGGTTGTTGGGGGGTCCCTTGGGCAATTATCACAGTGGTCCGAAGTGGAGTAGCGACCCACCTGGACAATTGGTACTGCCACCCACAGAAAGGGGAGATGACCCAAGAAAGTGTGATTACTATGTCGGTGCTTAGTGAAGAACCACAGAGTCCCCTTGGAACAAATATAATCTTGTTTACTGTGAAGATACTTAATACAGGAAGCAGGTAATACAGTTTTGCCTTTATATGGTATGTTATACTTGATAGGCCAGATCTGTACTGAGAGGGGAGCAGAAGATACAGCCGAGCTGGCTGGGTTGCGTGCTGAGAGGTAGAAAGTTCAGAAGAGTAGAAAGGAGGATGTCAAGAGAGTCCTAACCCAATGTAGAACTGTGCTTTGCCAGAACTTCAGAGGTAGAATAAGTAGAATACTTAAGAGTAGAGAGAATACTTGTGCCTGTGTTTTGAATCTTTGGTCTTTGCACCACCTATTGCCTACCAGTGTCGGGTGATCCGTCCTAGAGGGTAGCACAAGCCCCAGATCTTGTTACCTCAGATGAGCAGAGTGGTCCGAGTTCTCTGATGGCACCAGTGCTGCAAGGTACGGTGCATAGGCTTCTAGCAACTTTGCTCTATATGGATCAGTTCGTTCACTTTGTGTGGATACTCTCCTGCACTGTGTTCCTCTGGTTCATGGCATGGGTTGGGGTGATCCCTGACCAGTCCTCTCTAGTAGCGACTTAACACTGTATAGTGTCTAGTAAGGTTCATTGAAGAGAAACTGTAGGGAGCGTCCTACCTCTACTGAATCTAGGGCAAAAGACCTCACACTTCCTCTACCCATGTGACTTCCTTCCTACAGCTTGTGTAAACTGTGCTGTGAGTGGATGAGGAGTGAGTGTGTAATAAGTAAAGAGAAAGATTATAGGTTAAAAAAGGGAAGAACTTGCATTAGTGTACAGATCCATGTGAAAAATAAACAAAACAATAACCCTTTAGCTTCTTCAGCTGTGCAATATCTGGATAAACATACTAGCAACAATGACATCTAATGGCAAAACTTTGGTACTGCTACATCACCACTCTTACAAGTACAGGCTTTTGCGAAGGGTGTAACTAATAGCAACCCCCATGGTGGAACACCACGAGGTATGTAGTATGAGGAACAAACTACAAAGGAACTTACAGTAGTGGAGCCTAATAACAGAGGGACATCCAGTATGGCAGCTAACTACTCTCTAGAGTGGGAACACAGTGTAGAGACAAACCGTATTCCACCAAAAATAGACTACCTCGAAAATAAGCCTTAATCCTTTTTTGTTGAACAAAAAAATATCAGACCTTTTCTTATTTGTGGTAAAACACGGTATTAAATATAATCTACAGCCGGGCCCAGAGGCGTAACTAAAAATGGCTGGGCCCCATAGCAAACTTTTGATTGCCCCCCCCCCCTTCCCGACTGACAACTAAGCCATCAAGTGTAGTCATAACTGCAACTGTCAGCTCTTTTTTCTTCAATCCTGTAACAGCCTTTCCATTGCTGTATATAGGACACTCACTCTATCCAGTAAGTCAGCCAACTCTTTCTGAGTCCCATATAGTGAGGAATTTATCAAACTGTGTGGGTGGCACCGATGGGAACTATTTATACGTGTTTTTTTTTAGTGCAAACACCCATTTATTCTGCAGGTCCGTATGATTACAGCGATATAACAACTGTACATGCTTTTTCAATAGATATATCTGCTTTTATGTTGGGGAAAAAAACCATTTGTTTAAAAAAAAAATTTAGTTGGTATGTCGCCATATTCTGAGAGGCCTATTTTTTTTTCTTTTTTGTTTTTCTGAGCTGTATGAGGGCGCAGTTCTTATAGGATGAGTTGCCATTTTAAGTGGTTCCACTGTGGGGTACAAGCAGTAATTTCCATGTCATCTGTGGTAGGGTAACAGGATTCTCATGTCATCTGTGGTAGAAGTTTGCTGTAATGTGTTGCCAGGCTTCCACCATGGATGACACACTATTTTTACGTCCATGGATGAAACTGTATACACATTTACATTTGGGGACAGCTAAAATGAATATACAGTTTTGTCCATTTAGGGGAAAGTGTTAAATTAGATTTTAATATCAGAAAGTTTCAATGTGAAGGAAACCAAAAAGTCTATTGCAACATGCTCTTTTTATGTTATTTGTGTGAACCATTTTTGTTTCTTAGCAAAGCTATAAAAAACTACAAAATGCCTGCATGCTTGACATAAATTGTTAGGAAAACCCTTTCATTCAAAAGGTAAAATAAATCGAAACTGCTTTAATGTTCAGCCAATCAACAGGGGGAAACAAACAGTCTAGGTAAATAAATTGCTCTGGACGATAAATTGATCTTTCCCTTAGTTTTCACAAAAAAATAAATATAAGAAAAACAACTAATTCATTTTTTATAGATTCAATTTATTATATAGAAAAATGAGACCAAACATGTTATCTATGCTTCAAAGTATTTTGAATATTTCTTTTATGGTTGTAATTCTGATATTAATCAAATTCTATAAAAATTAAATGTTCACACATTAGTTTCCAAGTGGCTGGTATACTATAGCTGTGTCTGAACTATTGGCCAACACAGTAGTATGCGGGATTACCATTCTGTAATATACTATTTAGCTATACAATATTTCCCCTGACCTTTTTGTATTTATAAACAATTTTTTCAGTGTCATCACCGGCAAATATACAGTTCCTGTTTCAACTGTGTTGAATGACACCAACTAATGGAAAGTGACACTGCATATATTTTGTGCAACATTGTTATCTATTTTTTAAGGCTATAATATTCCCAGTCACTGATGGTGATTGATTAATATAAAGCATATGTCAGTTTTTAGAGTTTGGCTATGTTCACACAACGTCAAAAATGGAGAAAAAACGTCCGATTTCACTATTTAAAAAACGTCAATTTTTGCCGCGATTTAACTGACTGCAATGGCAATGCATTGAAGTCAATGGGAAGACAGATGTATAATGCACACAATGCATTGAAAAATGGACGTTTTTGCCATGGACGTCAAAATAATGAAAATGAACACTGTTTTCGGACGTCTTTTGCAAACAGCGGACGTTTTTTATTAGTTGTTCACACACAGTTCTTCTTATGTCACCATTCTTTCTCCGTTTTTACTATTAAATTCAATGGACTTTTAAATTAGGACACATCCAAAGGGCAATTAGTAATCCCAAACTAAAATAATGTGCAAACATCAGTCATTGCACTAAGGGGAGGCCAGGCTGCTAAAAAACATCCGTTATTTTAGACTCAAAATAACGGACATCATTTTAAGCAGAGCTGAAAAAACGTTGTGTGAACATAGCCTTTGTGTATTTTTTATTCAACTGTTTTCTTTTTTTTCTTTTTGTCATTGTCAAATATTTTTTGTAAATCTATCTATCTATCTATCTATGAAAAATATTAAAGTGGAATTTTATTTAAGAAAACTGGGTGCTGAGACCTTCATGATCGTTGCTAGCAGGGAGATCATTTAGAACTTACAAGGAAAAGCCAGCAACTGAGGACTACTTCTCCCTGCTGCTGTGCACTTACTGAAGAAAGTCTATGGAGTAAGGATCCATTTACACTGAAAGATTATCTGACAGATTATCTGCCAAAGATTTGAAGCCAAAACCAGAAACAGACTATAAACAGAGATCAGGTCATAAAGGAAAGCTAAGATTTCTCCTCTTTTCAAACCCATTCCTGGCTTTGGCTTCAAATCTTTGGCAGATAATCTGTCAGATAATCTTTCTGTGTAAATGGACCCTTAATGGACCCTCAGTCTTCAGTGTATGAAACAGTGCTCAGTGGTGTGCATTTCTTTGTAAGTTCTAACGATTGGTGGGGGACTAATTTTGACACTGACAATTGCATTGAAGTAGTCATATCAAAATGACATGTATAACATGCATAGAGAACATAACTTTGCCTTACGACACAACATCATAACTGAATAGATTAGAATTTAAAGGAGAAGTCTGGTGCGGGTTGGGGGGGGGAGAATTTTACTCTCACTGATGCCTCTGCAGTGCCGCAACCCTCTCCTGGGACCTGCTAGCAGTTTGCATATGTCCCCTGCTGTTAATCCATGACTCGGCTGACAGATTCTCCAGTTAGCCAACCAGGGACTGGCACTGGGTTTTATAAAGTCAGACAGTTTGGCCCTTTAGATAGATTCCTAGAGGCAGGAATTACATTTATCAGACAGTTACAGAATATCTTGTGGATATGACATAAATGGGCAGAAGAGAACCTCACCGCCACTACTACCTTATGGCTAATCCAATTTTTTATGATGTCTCTTAAGACAGAATCATGTATAGTACATAATGCATTTCAGTTTTTTCTTTCTCTATGTTACTTTGCTATGCTCATTTAACCCCTTAACAAGATGGGGCATAAATTTATGCCCCCCGCAGCCTGGGCCTTGGCGCAAACGAGCCTAAATGTACGCCCCACCGGGGTATCTGGCTATGGAGCAGGCTGAAGACAGGCCTTCATCCTCAATGGCGGGCCGCCACGATCGCACGGCCGCCCGCCATTAACCCCTTAGATTTAATTAACCCCCTAAAAGCATCTCCTGTCACTTACCGATCACATGGCCTGACTGCTGGAGGTCTCTTACCTTCCTCCGTGCAGTCAGGTCTTCAATCTTATGATAGAATCTGCCACAGGCACGCTCTATCAGAAGATGATAGATAACACTGATCCCTGCTATGCTATTGCATATTGCTATTAAGAAATCGATTGTATTAAAGGGGAACTCCAGGTAGAGGTTAAAAAAATGAAACTTCTGCAGACGCATAAAGCATTACTTACCTGTCCATCCCAGTTTTGAAACTACCAAAATCCATTTATTTTGGGAGGGGTTTGTTCTGTTTTGTGTTTCTGAACTTCCTGGTTTATTAGTTGTACACAGTACTACAGGTTCCAGAATGCAATGCTTTCCCTCAGCTGTTCATCACAGTACTCCACCCTTCCTATTCCCTGCCCATAGCTGTTGCAGAACATCTAGGCTGTGTTCACACATTGCAGTTTCATTGTGTTACTGAATTATTTACAGCAATTTATGATTTCATTGTGGTCCCACCCACACAGCATGCTGTATTCTCTACCTGTAACACCACACAGCACGCTGTGCTCTCTACCTGTAACAGCACACAGCACGCTGTATTCTCTACCTGTAACACCACATAGCACGCTCTATTCTCTACCTGTAACACAGCACAGCACTCTGTATTCTTTACCTGTAACACCATACAGCACGCTGTATTCTCTACCTGTAACACCACACAGCATGCTGTATTCTCTACCTGTAACACCACACAGCACACTGTATTCTCTACCTGTAACACCACATAGTGCTGCATTCTCTACCTGTAACACCACACAGCATGCTGTATTCTCTACCTGTAACACCACACAGCACGCTGTATTCTCTACCTGTAGCACCACACAGCACTCTGTATCCTCTACCTGTAACACCACACAGCACTGTATTCTCTACCTGTAACACCACACAGCACACTGTATTCTCTACCTGTAACACCACACAGCACTGTATTCTCTACCTGTAACACCACACAGCACGCTGTATTCTCTACCTGTAACACTGATATTAGTAAATAAAGTGAACAACTTTTTGAATTTTTTTATTTTCATTTCCACGCACATATTATGATCAAGCATCTCTAAACTTTGAAGTTGAGCCCCACAATAAGACTCTGATCCTCTCTGCCGTTTAGCATTATTTACTTGTGTTACTGCATCATTTTTGTGAATATGCTGCAATACTGCAATGACACTCCAACATGTGTGAACACAGCCCTAATTTAACTGCACACTTCTGGACAATTAGAGAAATCAGTGCAGAACCTGCTTCTGGGTGGTCAGAGATGGTGAATCACTCAGGGGATTGGGGGATTCAGCCAAGCCTCCTGGGACATCACGCCCTGCCCCCTGTATGCATCATCAGCCTGATCTCAGCAAACACACAAAATGTGAGACAGAGGCATGGAAGATTTGTCTATAAAATTTGACTATAAAAGTGTAAAAAAAAAAAGAAAAGTTTTAAGAAAGTCCCGAAGCCCCTCCCCAATAAAAGGGAAAATAACCCCCCTCTTCCCATTTTATACATAAAACACATAAAATAATAACGTTAATTAACATATAATATACCGTAGTGTGTGAAATCTATTAAAATAAAACAATATTGTTCCCGCACAGTGAACAGCGTGAACAAAACGTGGTAAAAAACGCAGAGATTGCTTTTTTTTTTTAAATACATTTTATGTATAAAAAAATAATAAAAAACGATCAATACATCTAGAAATTTTTTTTACTAAGAAAAACTAGAGATCATGGTGCAAAAATTGACACCCATTTTAACCCCATAGGTGAAAAAATAAAAGCTCTATAAGAGTCACAATAAGGCCATTTTAAATATACCTATTTGCATTATTAAGATAGTAAAATGTTAGAAAACCTAGAAAACATGCATATCGCTTTGTTCAGACTGACCTATAGAATAAAGAAAAAAATGACAGTTTTACTGTTAAGTGCATTAAGTAATCATGGAACCCCCCAAAATTTGCGGAATCACATTTTTTGACCCAAATTCACCCCATAAATAACATTTTGGGGGTTCCGTCATTCATTTTTTGGCAGATTGAAAGGCACCATTACAAAGAACACCTGCTCCTTATAAAAACAAGACCTCACATGGCCCTGTAGGTGGAAAAAGGGATCCTCAAGGGGTTAATGCATACAAAGATCCTCATTCTAAATCAGCTGGGAAAAGCTGATTGAAAATGTTGAGATGAGAATCCCTGACATAAAGCTACGGTAATAATTTTTCCTTTTTCCATAATTTTATTAATATTAACTTTAAATGTATTCACATTCTAAAAACTATATAAAGTGAATTATATGAAATATAATATAGAATATACAGTATTTTGTTGTATCTATTATGAATGTTACTATTTCGTTTTAGGTACAGAAATAAGATTAAACGCTAGAAATCTATGTCTGCTATTTAAATAGCGTGTTTTGATAACAGGTTGGTAGTTATTTCTATTCGTGTAATGTCATTGGATGATACACCTGTTTATTGTTTAACTAAGTGAATTGCCACAGCTGCATTTTACTTTGTAACTACTATTTCAGTGATGCTTTCTGAAGTTGATGAATTATAATTATACGTTTGCCGTTTGATCTGAACTGACAGAACACTTGCGCTTCTCCTCTCAACACTGCAGGCAACATAGGGGTTCTGTAATTCTTTGAAGTTTAGTGTGCCTTTGATGAAGTAGCTAATTAGTTTAAGTTGTACTTCCTTCTGAAGGTGTTTAGAAACTGCGTCTTGTAGCTGCCTGCTCTTCCCTGGTGAAGGCCCTTGCTGAGGAAGGAATATCAGAACCTTCTGATTAGCTATTTGCTGTGCTATTGTTTAATGTAAATGGAATGCCAAAGGAATATGACCTGTGGGGACCCTAGATGGAAACAAGATCTTTCCTGCTGGCTGGACATCTGGGAATCCAGCTGAACGCTTTCAACATGTAAATGTAGTATCACTGTAGAACATATGCCTTCAAGACTTTTATGATGTGGTAATTAACCCTTCTAGGAACTGGATTTGAACTATAGCTCACCCTATTTTATCATTATTGACCAAAAGCAACATTTTAGGTGGAATATTCTATATAATTTTTTATAATATTACAGTAGATCTTGCCAATGAACACTGTATCATTTGTTAAGTTCAGTTATATATTTCACAACATTTTATATGTCTTTTAAGCAGCTGGAGTGACTGTGTACTTCCAAGAAATAGAATCATTTGCAAGTCTGCACTATCGTTTTGGAGTTCAGTTTCTGGTTTTATTTATATACTGTATTTCAAGTCAGAACATTCCGGTTTAGAGTGTTTTAACAATACAGGACCATGATAAAATGCTTCTGGCACAAACACAGGAAATTCAACAAACATATGACCATTGAACCAACATATGACCAAATGGTTGATTATGGTAGTCCATGCAGTAACCCCCCCCCCCCACACACACACACACACACACACATACACACCCACGCATACACATTTGGTCCTTATGTGAGGCAATTATCTCTCTATGTCTATAGATTAATTGTATCATTATTATTACTATTGTTTTATAAGGTATCAATAAACAGAGCTGAATTATGTGCTTGTAATAAACCGCTTTGTGGATTAAAGGGGTATTCCCCCCAAATCATTTTTGCATTAATAAATAGCCCACCCATAGCTTTCCATCTTTGTAAAATCAACTTATTATGGCTTTTGCACCATTTTGCTGCTTTTTAGGTGCACTCACTTCCTCTGGGTGCATGAACTCATCTAAACTGAGTCCTCTCTAACATGCACTTTCCAACCTGCCCCCCCCCCCCTTGCGTCGGGGATTACTTGTCCTCCCTCTTTTCAATGTGCCGGGTTAACGCTTCTAACCCTGCCCACTGAAAAGAGGGAGGACATGTGATCCACTATGTCGGGGCTGTCAGTGCTGTGTTTGGGTAGGCTACAATCTGGAGCAGCGTCAGAAGGTCTAGGGCCCAGGCTGGAGTGGTGGGCACCGGCACTAACAGCCTCTACTGCCTGCTGCAGGATAGCTATGAAGTTAGTCCACCTGTGAAACCGGAGAACCTGCGGGAGAAGGAGATTGTCAGGTCAATGCTGAAAGTTGCGCTACTTATCTCATGAGCGTAGCTTCTGGTTGCACGGTTCTGGCTGCCTTGGGCCGGCCTAGGACGAGCACTGGATCCAGAGGCAAGAAGGTAATTTGAACACTGACTGACAAGCGGGTAGGTTCGGCGGCAAAATTGAACGGATTTGGTGGCCTGCTGTAGGATAGATATGAAGTTTGGGAACATCTCTCTCTGATGCAGCTAGGCCTCAAGCCAGGAACTATGTGTTGCCTGGTGCCACCTCTGCTGCTGATGATCAGCTTTCTCAATGTCTTTCTGACACATTGTGTGATCCTCTCCTATGATCACTGTGTGACCCCCTGCCCACACCATGATCACTGTGTTACCCCCTCCCATGATTACTGTGTTTACCCCCCCCCCCCATCACTGTATGTGTTTTGTTGCACAGTAAACATAGTCCTGTGTTTACTGCGCAATGCAAGAATGATCAGCAGTAGGCATGAAATGATGGATCTGCTGATTGCTGGCTCTATTACATGGTGAGATATCTGACAAATCAGGCACATATCTACCTGTGCAGTAGAGCCATCAATCAGCAGATGAGCCAGAAAACGATCTGCTTGCTTTTCAGCTAATTGGTGTCTTTCAGTTTGTCAAAAAAAAATTTTTCGTTCGGCCATCTATCTGTGTAATATGAAATGAACGGCCAACAGAAGATTAAAAGGCTTGTCCGGGACTTTTCAATAAACTAGCATTTCATTGACTTCTATGATGATATATGCTCTATATACACTTTTATTATTTATTTCTAGCTCTTGTTCTGTTCTCAGGATCAGTCACATGACCACACTGCTTGTGATTGTGTACTTTCTGTGATGTCACGTTCAATGTCTGTTTCCTGTTTCTTCCATAGAACATGATCACAGGTGTAGTCATCAGGTGGATGCGGCAGGTGTCCCTCCCATGGGTTGGCTGGAATTCCACACTTATTTTAGTCCTGCCCACGTAGGTAAGGCTAATATAGGAGCTGAGAAGAATATATAGCAGAAAAGGCAGCATGAAATGGAGGAGTTCAGGGAATGATAGCTACCTTGTGGGTGGCTGCAGCTCTCCTTCATTCCATGCTTCCCTTTCTGCTACAGCTTCTATTGAGCTCTAATGTTAGCTCTGCCTGTAAAGACTGGGCTAAAATCAGTGTGGAATTAAAGCTAGCACATGGGATAATTTAAGGATAAAAAGATGGTATAGGTGCCAATGGGTAAAATCTTAGGGCCCTATTCCACTGGACGATTATCGTTCAGATTATCGTTAAATCGTTCGAATCTAAACGATAATCGTTCGGTTGAAATGCAGTTAACGATTAACGACCGAACGAGAAATCGTTGATCGCTTTATAAGACCTGGACCTATTTTTATCGTTGCTCATTCGCAAAACGTTCGCAAATCGTTCGCATTGAATAAGACATCGTTCGGTCGTTTGCAATAGATACAAACGCAATAGCGAAGAAATAGTGAAGAAAAACGATCGCAATTACGATCATAAGTAACGATTATCGTTCCATGGAAATGAGTGAACTTTTTCAGGTCTTTCGCAATAGCGGTCGTTTGAGATCGTTAATCGTTAACGATTATGCAAACGATAATCGTCCGGTGGAATAGGGCCCTTAGTGACAGTACCACAGAAGGAGATGGATTCACTGACCATGTAGTGTTGTACTAAGAGAACAACACCTATATGCGCAGTCAGTGAAGAAGCCGAGCTGCCATGTTCCCAGAAAACCGCCGAGGTCCAGAGCCAGTGGATTCCGGATATATGCAGTAATGATCAATGAAGCCTAGGATTAACCAACGCTTTAACCCCTTCAAGACAGAGCTCTTTAATGCACAAAAGTCCGGGTCAAATTAATGCAATGTTCCTTCCCACCTTCTAAGAGCCATAGCGCTCTTATTTTTCCTCCTACAGGGTATCATTGGGGTATAATTTTTTCGCCATGATCTCAACTTTTTATTAATATCATATTGGTGTAACAGAAAAATTTTGATTGCTTTTTATTAATTTTTTGTGATATATAATTTATTAAAATCAGCAATCCAGGTGCGTTTTTTTTTTCCTGTATACGCCGTTCTCCTTGTGGGAAAAATAATGTTATATTTTAATAGATCAGACAATTCCGCACGCTACGATATGTAATATGTTTGTTTATTTATTTATATTTATATTTTTATAATGGGCAAGGGGGTCTTTTAAACTTTTATTGGGAGGGGGTTATAAGGGTTTTTTTTATTAATTTTTTAAAAACTTTTTTATTACACATTTTTTTAACACTTTTATTTACTATAAAATATGCAATCTTTAGATTGCATTTACTGATCTATGCTATGCCATAGATAGCATAGATCAGTGTTATTGGCGATCTATGTATAGAGCCTGCCTGAGAGCAGACTCTATACATGGATCACCCAGGAGCTTACCCACACCTGTCGGCACATGTGATCATGGGGTCCCGATTCCTCAGTGACAGATGCTTGATCTGTCACAGAACACCTTAAACGCCGCGATCACAGTCAGTGGGATCACTATCTCTGCAGCGATCCTGCTCACATAAATAACCCCGTCAGTACAGGGAACGTATATATACACAGGGTACAGGGTATTTGCAGTAGGAACGTATATGTACATGTTACTGACGGGAAGGGGTTAATAAAACATCAACCGGTGCTGAAAGGTGAAGGATGGTAGACGATTCTGAGCAGATAAAGCTAATAGGGCTAATTGTCCCTGGCAGCAAATTGAGTTTTTTTTTGTAAATTTTCCCCGTTGGTTTAGTGTTCCAAAATGTTTATTAAAGGTATGCAACACAACCCAAAAAAAAAAAAAAAAAAAAAAAAAAAAACAAGAAACTTGTCTTTTTGTCACTGCAGGGGTGTGGTGGGTGTGTCTTTTAAAACCCACCAAAACTGACGAATTTATTAAGCAAACCATTTTTGTAATGGATTTTCTATTCTAAAATACAGCCATTTCTATTGTGGCGGAATGGTGAGGTTTAGTTTTTGTCCTGTGAAAAACGTTCCAGATTTACTAAGGTAATGAAATAATAACAAAACCAGACACAACCGACAGAATAATGGCTTAAAATTGACACATTGTTAGTAAACAAGGTCCAATGAGTTTATTCAGAATCTCCAAACAAGGTCTTTCAAGTGCCATACCTCTTTCTCAAGTTATGAAGAAATAAGATCAGTTTACAAACAACACCAGTTTAAAAAGCAGAGTCCTTTAGAAAACTAAAGAAAAGTAATGCCCACATGATGGACAGAATAAAAATAGTAAGCAAAAGATAAAATAGCTAGAACAACAATGTACAGCAAAGGTTAACTAAAATGTTGCAACATAAGTAAATCTTAGTATAAGGCTATGTTCACACTACGTATGAGACCGGCCATTCCGTGACCCGGCCGTTCCGTGACCAGGCCGTTACTGTAGTACCAGTCGGATGATCTTTATGGCCGTAGTGTTCTGATGCGGCGCATCAGCGCGCGCCCGCATCAGAACTTGCCACTGGACACAATGAAGCAAGCAGACGGAGCCGATTGCTTCGATGTGTGAACTGACATGGGTTTCTACTGCCGCAATTCACGATGTGTATACGCACCAGCCGGAATCCCATTGAAGTAGAGGCAGTGTGTTGACAGGCGCATAAAGTACGGCCATTGTTGCCGAGGGCAACAACGGCCGTACTTTTACGTAGTGTGAACATAGCCTAAAACTTAGTAACATAGTTAATAAGGTTGAAAAGAGTCCATCAGGTTCAACCTAGGAAAACCCTACGGTGTTGATCCAGGGGAAGGCAAAAAAGAAGTACCGATGATCAGTATGCATATCAGAGAATGTTATTATGTCCGTGATGTGGGCTCATAGGAAGCTTCTGTGAGGTGCTGTAATATGCTGAGGGTGTTTAGCTGGGGGGTGTAGTGCAACCTTAGGGCTCACCTTCTGAAACCTTCCTGTCACGGTGGGGTCCGAGGGTGCTGGGGCCCTTCTCCTCTCAGCATACACATGGGGGAATATTTTTTAATAAAAGTCTTCACACAGTAGCGAGGAAAATATATGGAAACTTTACTTTGTACTTTGTACAATCCAATACAGGGGCATCTGATGGTAAATATATGTTGGCTTGATCAGAGTCCTCAGCTTCAGGGGGGTTACCTTGGTTACTATAACTTAGACTTGGTCGATAGATAGATAGATAGATAGATAGATAGATAGATAGATAGATAGATAGATAGGAGATAGATAGGAGATAGACAGACAGATAGATAGATAGATAGATAGATAGATAGATAGATAGATAGGAGATAGATAGGAGATAGATAGATAGGAGATAGATAGATAGATAGATAGATAGATAGATAGATAGATAGATAGGATTTCAAGTAGACAGACCTGTTCCAGGAATTTTGCGGTTTCCAGCCTTTATGAGGTACGTGTGAATAGGTTCTTGAAGTTGCTGAGAGAAAATGACGCTGCCAACACTCACTGACTTGCAGGAGGAAGACGCATAGACATACTGACTTGAGAAGAATTGATGCTGTCGACGCTTAGGGTCTCCCACAGTGAGTGGGAGACCCTCAAACATAACTTCAAAGAACAGAAAAGGAGTGGTCTGACGGACCTCTGACGAAGTAGGGCATCAACGCGTAGGGCATCATCGGTCATCCCAATTCTTCTTTGCTTCCCATGCACATGGTGATATGAATTGTTTGTGTATTAAGTTTATATATTTAATTTTGAGCATTTGATCCTTCACACCATGTAGTATTTTGATCTGGGTTTTTTTTTTAAATGGTATTAGGACATCTTTGGTTGGCATTCTTAGACTTAGCACTTTATATTTATAGGTATTATTTTGTGTATACGGGTGTCTATCTACTAGGGAAGGTTGTTATATACATTTAATTGGGATGTAGACCTGGGGGTTTCCTTGTATTGTCTGGTTGTCCCATGTTGGTTTTGATTTTAATTGTTTTCAATCATGTATAGGGATTCTAGTCCAATTGTTGTTGTGTAATGTCTATCATGTAATTCTAATAAAGATTTGTTCATTTTTCTATTATCCAGTGTGCGCCTGTATTGTTATGGGCTTATTCCTTTTCTGTTCTTTGAAGTTGTGGTTGTGTGTTAGGTTTGCCCTAGGCAGCACCCTGGTGGGTTGTGCAGTCTCCCTGTAGCTAAGTGTACTTAGACTCTCAAACATATTGATCCTTATGGCTGTCTGGAAACAGGTTAGGAGACTGAATATGAAGTCTGACAGGATTACTGAGGTGAGGCAGGGGAGCCAGATGCGGCTCTGGCAGAGCCAGATCCCCAACTGTCAACTGACAAGACCTGCACAGCCCTCTGGGTAGAAGGTGGGCGGAGCTAGCTTTCCCCTGACCAATCATTAGAGTCTGATAGGTTGCAGGGGAGGAGCACCGATCAAGCTCAACACTTGTTTCATTAGAGATTAATACATAACAACATATTAAATAAATATATGACAGAAAACAATATCACTACAAGAGAGCTAGGAAAGAGCAGCAAATACATAGGCCCTAATACAGACTGTCTAGGGTTGCCAATGGCAACAATACATTTCCAGACGCCTGACAATAAATACTGTTCTGGGCCATTACACTTCTATTAGACAAGGCTAAAACATCCCTAGTAAATGCCATCATTATTTGTATTTACATGCTAGCAAAAGTGGAACCTTCACACAAGCCCTTTGTTTACATCTCACCATAGACATAGCCTCCACGTTCAGGGACTTTAACCTCTTCCTGCAGATGGTTGCTGGATAGGGGGTATGCGATTACCAGCGTTGGAGTGTGCGAGGTAACTGCATGTTGTTTTTATCATTCTCAGCCTCCCCGTAACTTTTGAAAAAAAAAGTCCCTCTCTGGACTACTTTTTTAACTCTTTTAGCTAAGGTACTACTCTGCCAATGGACACTAGAGTACATGTGACTGTTATTCCAAAAGAAGGCAAAGACACTTCTACCGATTGGTATCCATGGCAGTAAATTGCCTTTTGAAGGACCCCAAGCTTGCCATCTATATGCATCTACACAGGCATAATGCTGGCAGTTATAATACACTAATACACTACACTACAGAAGTAGTGAAGTGTATTGTATTGTAGTGTTTTGTCCTGGTGAAAGAACACCAGTTGAACTTTAAGGCTATTTTCCCACACAGTATTTTTGCTCAGTATTTTTCTGTTGTTTTCCTTTAAATATCAGCCATCCAGTCAATTTCAATAGTGTGAACATTGCATTTCTGTATTTTCAATCCAGTCCTGGTTTTGCATAAAACTGACCAAAATACTGAGCCAATATACTATGTGAGAACATAGCCTAAACAAGTTTTTACTAATCTTATTTTTAAAGGTATTTTTGGCAATTTTTCCCATTTTGCAGTCAATATTATAAAATAAACCTGACATCTTGCAGTTTTCATTCTCACAACTTAGACACAAGGCAGCCTGATGGGAGAGAATTTGGTAGTTTTATGTCTTTAAAACTAAACTTAGAATGGTATGGCATTTCTTTCTCACGTTTGTTTGTTTTTTGCAATATAACATTGCATATTTGACATATATTTTGTTTTTGTAATGAAGAAACTATATATTATTTCCGAATTATATGGTTGCATAGGAGTTAGTGATGCATCTAGAATCTGGCAATATCACACTGAATTAGATTTGAAAGGACAGTCTTACATTTTTCTTCCTGATAGCACAACAAAGCTCATAGACAATTTATTTTAAAATTTGTGGCCAAATTCCATTCATGTGCTCCATTGCAAAGCCTAGAGAATATGCTTATGCATTTAAATATCCTTATTTTCATAAGCATTGTTGTCATTATGGAGTATTAAAGTGCTTTTTAAGGTATGATATTTTGAAACAGCATAGAGATGTAGAAGAGTACAATTAGACTGGATTGAGAATATATGCTTAGGAAGAATAATTTATTAATATGTAATCTAAACTTTCATTGTCATTCCACAAAGAAATGATACCTATTAAATAGATGAACTCCATTTTTAAGAGCAATTATTTTGATGTTCTATCAAGAGTGTTGGAAAATAGAAACTTTAATGATTTTCAGATGAGACATATGATCAAGGGAATTAGGGTCAAAGAACAGTCATGGACATTTTCAGTGAATGTTTCCCTTAGCATTGTTCCAATGAATTGATAGTAGGTATAGTATAAAAATAAAGATTAAAAAATGAAATAAACTCAAAAGCATATGTGCTCATGGATGATTCTGTATTTCAGAAGTCACTCATTTTATTATATAGTTATATATTCAGTTTTATGTGCAGTATATTCTAAAGCTGATACTTTAGGGAATCTCTAACAGATTGACCAGAAAGTGCCAGCCATTTACATGGAAAGATATCACAGAAAAAAGGAAAGGATCTGAAGATGTGTATCAGATTGATATACATCTGCTCATTCTAAAAACAGTGGGAAAAAAGTTGAAATTACTCCCACCTAACAAACCAGGTTCGGCTGCAGGTGGGCTATAAATGAGATGTACACTAAGGAAAAGGATAGTCTGAATTTTCCAACGTCTGCCCCTCCCCACCCAGAATTTTCTCTTTATTTATTTATCTATTTTTGCTGAAATTTTAGCTGTCTGCATCTGCTTATCTTAATCTGCAGTAAGAATCTGTAAAAGGAAAAGGGCACAAGATTGCCGATGGGCAAAGGTTTTTTAATATTTCTGCATCACATGGTAAGCACATGGTTTAAATTGCTTGATTTAACAGCATAGAGTGCATATCACGCTATAATGG
Organism: Dendropsophus ebraccatus; assembly: GCF_027789765.1. Lineage (NCBI taxonomy): Eukaryota > Metazoa > Chordata > Amphibia > Anura > Hylidae > Dendropsophus > Dendropsophus ebraccatus. The sequence continues at coordinate 82,114,619 of NC_091456.1, read as the reverse complement.
TTATTGTATTGTGTTATTTGTTAATATTATGTATTTGGTGAACTAGATTTTGCAGATGGACATAATCCTTGCAGGAAAACCTGTTGCGAAAAAATACTAATTTTTAAGCTTATATAGTACAACATAGGCTGATATTACAGAATAATTTAGCAGAGATTCAGCGCAACATTAATGGACTTATCTGGCATCCAGAAGTAGATGTAAGTGAAGCAGACCTGTAAAACCCAGCTTTGGTCTGAACTTTGTTTTGAATTCGATTCAGCATGAACTCAAACCTTTTGGTGGTTTGCTTAAGCCAAACCTGACAAAATAGTGTGAATTACAGGCAGAAAGAAGGAGGAAGGACAGCCTTTACCTAAGGGTAGATGATAAAGTACAGCAACAGGGGACAGGGGCGACTATTGGGTACAGTAATAGTGGACAAGGGATGATCTGGAAAGGAAGGGGTTAATGTGAGTGCTTGTGCCATTTTTATTACTGTGGCGGTGCTGCAGTTTACTCCAAGCTATGAACTGGATGTCAAGACCTGTTGCCACTTAATGCCATTACTTGAAACTAAATTTTGTATGGCATGCATGGTATGCATGCATGTGAATTTGAGTCAAAGGATTAAAGACCATGACATGAATTTTGTTTCTATAAAAGCACTGATCCTAAATAAAGGTATATTTTAAAAAGATACTTAAATACTGTCACAATCACAGGTAGGGTTCGTACAAGGAATGGATGGGGTGCACACAGACGGACAATGCCAAGGAAAGGATGGGGTGAACACACACGGGTGACTGCAGACAACTGAGTGACAGTCCCTAACCTGTAACAATGTGAAACAAAGAACAAAGACAAGACGAACAAACACAAAGGGTAATCATACAGGCTGAGGTTAAACCAAGAAAGCAATGTGGTACAAAAACAGTAGCAAGGTGAAGGGTTTTAAAAGCCAAAGTCAGGAAACCAGGTATAACAGACAGAGGATAAACATGCAAAAGGTACACTTATCCCACTTGAAAGACACATTAATAGCCAGCAGGGGTTAATAGACCAAGGTGATGTTATATATGAGGTCAGGGGTTTGGTTCAGAATGTAATTGGAATAGCCGCGATCCTCAACCATAACCACCTGAAACACAAAAGACTGACTAGAAGGGAGACCAAATCTCCAGCCAAGATTCAAATCTCCAGAGGAGTGAAATGGACCTACTGTACCCCAGATACCAGGGATGCTGGAGATCCAGGGTAGCACTGTAGCCTCAGACAACACTGGAGAGTGGTCAGGTAAGTACAACTAAAATAAAAAAAAAATTAAAATTAAAAAAAAATCTAAAATGTTGTAACTTCTGTAATAAATGTATATGGTATCTTACACTCTGCTTAATATGTTAAACAACATAAAACTGAAACCACTGTTAGTGGTTAATTCTGTAAAACGGGCAAGATATAGAGATACACAAACTTTTTTTTCAGCAGGTATGAAAATCTAAAAAGAATTCAGTGCTTTAGTGTGTAGCCTTAGTAACTGTGCTGCACTAATGAACTCAAATCCTGTGTTTTCCTAAGAAGTATATACATAATAAACAACAAAAAAGCACTACATAAAAAGTAAGTCTTTTCTTCCATTTTGTCACTAATCCTAATAAGAAATTCATCTTTGGTAATGAGTGCTTTGGGAAAAATCTGGCATGTCATGCATTTATATTTATCAGTAATAAGGATTTACACAATGATTTTGTAACTGTCATTCAAAGTGTAAGATGAGGGAATGGAAATATTACATTTTTCTACTAAGAGGATTAAGAAACAATAACAAGGGATTTCATATATACACTTGTAGAAAATTTGGATCTTAGAGTACTCAAATGCCTTTTCCAGAATATATGCTCCTTATTTTATTTTTTGGAATTGAAACATATTTCTGCTTCCTCCATTTTAAACAATGCAGAGAGAATTATTTTAAAGAAGAAAACAAAGTGATATTAGAGAAAGGCTATGTTCCCACAATGTCTATTTTTGGTTGTTTGAGGCCAAATAACGGCCGTTATTTCATAATAATAGCAGACATTGCACAAATTACTGCTGTCATTATGGTTATTGATAGATGCTGTAAACTGCTCTGTTAAGGACATATAGTGTAGCGGGAACTTTAAAAACGTGTAGGTGATTGACCAAAATGAAAGAATTAGTGAAATTGGAGTACTGGAGTGTAAGGCTATGTTCACACAACATTTTTTTCAGCTCAGTTTAAAATGATGTCCGTTAATTTGAATGTAAAATAACGGACGCTATTTAGCAGCCTGGCCTCCCCTAAGTGCAATGACGGCTGTTAGTACATTATTCTAGTTTAGGTTACTCATATGCCTTTGGATGTGGCTTAATTGAAAAGTCCATTGAATTTATTAGTAAAGACGGAGTAAGAACGATGGAAAAGGAAAAACTCTGCATGAACTACTTATAAAAAATGTCCACTGTTTGCAAAAGACATCCGAAAATAATGATCATGTTCATTATTTTGACGTCTGCGGCAAAAACGTCCGTTATTCAAAACACTGTGTGCATTAGATGTCCATCTTCCCATTTACTTCAATACATTGCCATTGCAGTCAGTTAAATCGCGCCGAAAACGGACATTATTTTAAATATGAAAATCGGCCGGCTTTTCTCTATTTTTGACTTTGTGTGAACATAGCCTAAATGTGGAATATGACTACATGTGTATTTGTGTAGATATAATGTGTCGGTCTAACTCTCTGTGTGTGTATAGATAGTGTATGCGTGTGTTTGTGTGTGTGTGTGTGCATGCGTGCGTGCTTGCATAGATATATTATGTAGGTATAACTGCAGTATGTCCACACTAGGTTAAGCCATAGGTCACTAATGACCTAACAGAGACTAACAGAGTGTTCTTTTGATCTCCTTTGAGATGATATAGGTTAATGAAAAGGGAAATAATTTTGCAGTTTTCATTTCTTCCATCTTGCCTTGGGGGGGTTGTTTTTTGTGTGACCAATTCTACATTGTAATGATGTTACAATTATACCGATACCCAACTTGCACAGTTTCCATACACTTTAAATTTTGTAGCTGGGGTTCTAGGGGTCAGAAAATGGCAAAATAATTTTTCATTAAATAGTAAGAAATAATATTTTACTATTTTAATAATATATCGCCATTTTCTGACGCCTAGAAGTTCTTAACTTTTCTGTTTACAAAGCTTTGTTGGGCTCATTTTTGCACCATAATCTGTAGTATATTTTAGTACCATTTTTGCATTAATCAGACATTTTGATCACTTTTTATAGAAATCATTTATCAGCGAATTACTTATACAGTCTGCCATAGGAAGACTGAACAGATCAGTCACAGCAACTGCTGAGAACTCAGGCTGCCATGAATATGGATCAGCTTCCCGCAGTCGTGTCTCAGGGAGTCCATGCAAAAACTGACCACCACTGACGCGGTCATACTGTTTAATGCAGCTTACAGCTTTGACAGCAGCTTCTAAACAGTTAAAATAGCTGATCATTCCTCTGTTCTCTATGAGGAGAAGCAGGAAGACCCCATACACCTATTAGGAACAACTAACCCAGAGCAAGCAGCAGGTACAGCGACAAGAGTATAAAGTGTATGTGGATCTTAAGTGGTCATATGTGCTTATACGTGACTGCAGGGGACAGTTAGTCGCTGCAGCACTCAATGTTCAGTGTATATAGTCGTCAGAACTTTTGGTTCAATATTGCATTATATTGTACTTGAGCAAAAATATTTGGCTATTAAATGATACTATTGGTCTTGTTGCTGGTATTATTGGTCTTGGTATACTGGATTTTACTGGTGATAAGGTGGTATTAGTCACTATATGAAGGTCATGGTGTGACATATATGTTTTTTCACTTCCTAGTGCTCTTCTGGGGTCGCTTCCACGCATTTATCTTTGCACAGTCTGATCTTTCACAAAGCATCCTGTGTACAATGCACCTCCGACCCTTTAGTTAAAACAACTGCAAAAACTACAAATCCCAGCATTTGGAATATGCTAGGAGTTGTAATACATGAACAGACAATCCTTTGATAAGCGCTGGTGCTGTGGATGGATTTATTGATGAACCTTCAGGGCTGATGGTTTTGACCCACAAATTGCAGCCACAAAGAGCCTCTACACATGCTTCATTTATTAACCCCTTAAGGTCAAAGCCAATTTAAATTTTTGCGCTTTTGCTTTTTCCACTTTATGTTTAAAAGGCCATAGCGCTTGCATTTTTTTACCTAGAGACCCAAATGAGCCCTTATTTTTTGTAATACCAATTGTACTTTGCAATGACAGACTTTATTTTCCCATAAAAAAAAATGCAGCAAAACCAGAAAAAAATAATTTGCCCTGTCAAATTGAAGAAAAAAAGGAATTTGTTTTAATTTTAGGTAGTTTCGTATTTATACCGTTTGCCCTATCTATGTTCCTCACATCAGTATGATTACAATGATATGTAACTTGTTTAACTTTTATTTTATTTGATGGCTTTTAAAAAATTAAAACCTTAAAAGAAAAACCTAAATTTGTTTAAAATTGCTCTATTACAGAACGGCCTGACACAGCCTCCTCCCGAGGCCACTGCCTGAAGGGTAGCCGCGCTCCCCTTGTGCAGTTAACCCCATAGGAGCCACGGTCCATGGGACTGCAGCATCTATCGGGAATCCGCAGGAAGGTCTGCTCCCTCCAACCCCTCCTTAACCCCCCCCCCCCATCTGGAGCCATGTGAGCAATCGCAGCTCCAGGAAGGGTACCATAGCAACCCAGGTGCTGCTTAATACGTCTGGGCTGCTATGGTTAAAACAATCAGGCCCCTACACCGAGGCAGGGGTCTGATCTTTGAATGAGCTGTCAGTGTTCTGACAGCTCATTCACTCTATAATACATTACAGCACAGATCATGTGCTGTAATGTATTATAGATGTACCTGCAAAAGTTAAAACACACACAAATTCATACATAAATAATTAAAATAAATTAATTAATTAATATAAATAAATAAATAAATTAACACATCCCCCATACCCCTTCATAAATGATCTCCTATAAATGAGATACATATATTTGGTATTGCCGGGTCTGTAATGACCCTGTCTATTAATCTGTTACATTAATTATGCCGCCGGATTAATGCAGCGAAAAACAATAAATAGGAAATTAATCAAAATGACAATTTTTTTGTTAATCCCTAAAAAATATAGATAAAAGCTATGTACCCAAAAGGTGTACCACTAAAAAAAAATCTCTCACATAACTCCATTGGCAAAAAAATTAAAATATTACTGCTCTTACAATATGCAAGACACAAATTTTTTATAGTATAAATGCCATGAACTATAACAAAAACTATATAAAATGGATATTGTACCGACTTTACGAATAAAGATAACTTGTCACATGTAATGTATAGTAAACATGGAGAAAAATGGAGAAAAGCAGCTGCTAAATTGTGTTTTTTTATTCATACCGACAAAAAAAAAAAATCATTAGGGTGTCACAAACTGAAATAAAAAAGGCCCCACAATTCACCAGGTCTCTGTCATGTCTGCAGCCTGTGAGTCAGGTGACGAACTGTGGCCACATACTGTATGGGGGATTTCTAGAAACAGTGGAATAAGGTAAATCAATAGTGAGTGGTATTTCTTAGTTAGTATTTGCTGTGTTCGAGGGAAAAATGGATTAAAATAGAATATCTGCATAGAAAATGAAATTTTTAAATTTGCCCTCAAATTTGCCTAAATTTCTGCGAAAAACTTAAAGGGTTAACCCTTTAAGGACTTGCCCCATTTTCGTTTTTACTTTTTCGGTTTTTCCTCCTTGTGTTTAAAAGGTCATAGCACTTGCATTTTTCCACCTAGAAACCCACATGACCCCTTATTTTTTGCGTCACTAATTGTATTTTGCAATTACAGGCTGAATTTTTGCATAAAGTACACTGCGAAACCAGAAAAAAATTCGAAGTGTGGTGAAATTGAAAAAAAAAACGCATTTCTTTTATTTGGGGGAAATATGTTTTTACGCCATTCACCCTGGGGTAAAACTGACTTGTTATGCATGTTCCTCAAGTCGTTACGATTAAAACGATATATAACATGTATAACTTATATTGTATCTGATGGCCTGTAAAAAATTCAAACCGTTGTTAACCAATATACGTTCCTTAAAATCGCTCCATTCCCAGGCTTATAGCGCTTTTATCCTTTGGTCTATGGGGCTGTGCGAGGTGTCATTTTTTGCGCCATGATGTGATCTTTCTATCGGTACCTTGATTGCCCATATACGTCTTTTTGATCGCTTTTTATTACATTTTTTCTGGATTTGATGCGACCAAAAATGCGCAATTTTGCACTTTGGGATTTTTTTGCGCTGACGCCGTTTACCGTACGAGATCAGGAATGTGATTAATTAATAGTTCGGGCGATTACGCACGCGGCGATAGCAAACATGTTTATTTATTTATTTATTTGTTTACTTTTATTTAAAACCTGGGAAAAGGGGGGTGATTCAGACTTTTATTAGGGGAGGGGGCTTTTTACTATTAACAACACTTTTTTTTTTTTTTTTACACATATACTAGAAGCCCCCCTGGGGGACTTCTAGTATATACACTGTGATCTCTCATTGAGATCTCTGCAGCATAGATATGCTGCAGAGATCCATGAGATCGGCACTCGTTTGCTTTCGGCTGCTGCAGCCGAAAACGAACGAGTGCCAAGCTGAGGACGGCGCCATCTTGGACGCGTCCCCGGCCGGCATCAGTAACGGAGATCGCTCCTCCGGGACAAGGTCCCGGAGGAGCGATCTCCCCCACTAGACACCAGGGAAACGTTGCCTCCGGTAATCGGAGGCAGATGTCAACTTTGACAGCTGCCTCCGATTAGCTAATTAGCGGGCACGGCGATCAGACCGTGCCCGCTAATAGCGGCGGTCCCGGGCTACACGCGACACCCGGGATCGCGGCACTTCAAAGCGGGGCCGCCGCGCGGCCCCGCTTTGAAGTGCAAGTGAGGACATAGGACGTACCGGTACGTCCTATGTCCTTAAGAGGTTAATAAACTTATGAAATGTTACTCTGAATACTTTGAGGGGTGCAGTTTTTACAGTAGAAGGATTTATAGGGAAAATTAACATACAGGTCCCACAAATCCACTACAGAACTGGACTGGTCCCTAATAAAATCAAAATTTAAAATTTTCATAAAAATTTGGAAAATCACTGCAAAGTTTTGAAGTCCTCTAACATCCTAAAAAGTAAAAGGACATTCACCAAATGACGTCACCATGAAGTAGTATATAAACAAAAGGTAGTGGGCACCGCTATAGATAAAGAGTGCTAAACCAATGCATATAAGAAACAGATAACTCTCCAAGAAAACAAAAGCATATGCACAAAAGGTAGCACATCACAGAAATACTTTATTATGACAATATCAAAAGTACAGAAAATACAATAAATTATGCAGGGGTGAAGCAATAAGGGAGACAAACCCCAAACACTACCCTACATTAAAAACACTTAAAATGTCAACATGAGGCCTGCCGGCGTACCAGCAAGGTCTAACAACCACACTGACGCCTGGACCATATAAATCCTGAACCAAACTGCCTAAACAAAGTCCCTATGACATATCAAATCAAGAAGAATTATAAGTATGGACATAAGGCAGAAAAGTGAAACCTGTCAACATGTACAGTCCAAAAATGAAACGGGTCAGATAGGCAAAAGGTCACCCCACGCCTTCCGCCGCCTAGCGGCTTCCTCAGGGATGTGGGTAATGAGATAGGGGACATAGTATATACATGTGGAGCATGTGAAACCAATAACCAACCTTAATGGGATCATGTGCAGGAGAATCCGGCGTCCAGTAATAGCGTGCGCCATCTTGGGGAGGCCGCACATGCGCCGTAGGCATAAAAAGATGAACACAGGAGGTCAAACAGGAGAGACTCCAGAAAACAAGGTACCATGTCAAGTACAAGACATCATAATCTGTGCGAATAATTGGAGCGTCCGACATTAGCGGGCGCCATCTTAGAAGAGCCGCGCATGCGCAGTAGAGGATGAACTGCTGGTGACGTGTACAGATAGCTGGGACGTCTGACAATAATGGGCGCCATCTTGAAGAAGCTGCGCATGCGCAGTAGGTGCAGGCGTCTTGACAATGATGCGCGCCATCTCAAAGAAACCTGCGTGTGCGCAATGGGTACAAGTAGATGCAAGTAGTAATGATGGACGTCAACTTAAAGGGACTGCACATGTGCAGTAGCTACAAAGATAAAGAATGCATAAAGGAATTCTAATAATAGGTCAAATCGGCGCTTGCATGAAGTTATAGGGCATACACGTGCATCAAACTGGACTCAAATAAGTAATCTTTTAACACAAGTCGAACAGTCAAAGAAAACATAAGTGAAAAAACCTAAAGATACACACCTATTAAAGATATCATTTAGTATATGTGGAAATAAATCATATATAAAACCCTTCCATATAAGAGCTGCGGTAGCCGCCAACACCAATGAAGCATCACCTATATAATCCTGGGTGTCATTAAAATATAAATAATATAAGCCAAGAATAATAATAAAGAAATTAGCCATATGGATATAGAATATAAAATATACAAAAGTGAGGAAAAAAATAATAAAGAAAAAAATGAAGAAAAAAATCATGGTAAGGAAATAATAATAAAAATAAAATACATATGGTCAATAGAAGCCATATAGATAAGAAAACATATGCGTGCACATCATAATATGCACATAGCAAGATATGTATACGCCGTAATATGCTCACAACAGTAATGTAGTGGGAAATGCTAACATAATAGCAACATCCATATTAAACCACAGCAGTGGGAAATGCTATAAATATAGCAACATCCACCACTGGAAATAGTCCCATCCAGTATAATGTAGCGCACAATAAGACAGCCCGCAAATCACAAAATGTAATGAGCGGCGCAACACGTATTGAAGGTCTAACTCAATATAAATTTAATAGGATGGAATATGGCAGCCACAACAACTGAACACAGTGGTGCATGATAAAAAATACACATTGTAGATAGTACTGCCCTATTGTCTAGTCTGTGCAATATGGCAGATTGTGGGGTGACCTATAGGCAAAACAGTAAACGCAAAATTACAGTATATCATATTAAATGGTAGCGCCCAATAAAGTCATCTCGGGTCTAAATGGAACAAGAAAGGAACATATACATGTATGTGTATATAAACATGCATATATATGATGGTCTAAGCAAGATATGTTGTCCCATAGATCCAAAGGCCAAAATAGCCATGGATGGTATGCGAAGGTACAGATCCATATAGACAATAATCAAGATCTGTATAGACAGTGAGGAATAGAGAGTAAGAGAAGAACTCAAGAATAATGAGCATTGATGAGCATTAATGATAATAATCAAAAAAAGAGAAAAAAAGAGAAAAAGGATCCATATATATAAGTACACAATGCAGTGTACCCATATATCCTGTTTATACAGTGTACCCATGTATAAGAAACTGTGTGGTGAATAAACAACCTATACTACAGAAACCTATATATTATATATTGAAAGTATAGGTACCAACCAACAATTATATGGAAGAGATCCGGTGAAATCATATGAGACCATATAGTACAATCAGTATCCAATAGTGCTTAACAAACTATATATAAGCCCGTCCCCAATGACCGATAGCGGTTGGGGACTAGATAACCCAAAAGAAGACGGTGAATAAAAACAAGCACCTGGATCCGCAAAGTGGGGTGAATGTGCAAACCACAGTCAGAGATTCTGAATATGCACATGTCTATGGACAAACCCCCCCCCCCCACGCGGACCTCAATGTAGCCAAACAATCAAAATAATAAGCAAGTTAGCCCCAAAACCTAATTTGGATTCTCCTGCACATGCACAACATACAGGCTAAAACATAAAAAGTGTGTTATTCAAAAAGAATAATAGTATAGTGATAACAAGAAAGACAAAAAGGAAAACAATATTAAAAGGAAAATATATATTTATGCAGATAATGCATGTGATCTCCAGCACATATATGAACAGTATGAGTTCAACTAATGGATCAAGAGAGCGTCCGATGTTCTGATAACGGTCCCGAAAAAAATGTATTATTATCTTCCGGGTCATATTATAACGATGTCTATTGCGACCAAAAGGCGTAGAAGAAGCTGTTATTTCTTCCCTCAGGGACCATCGATGATATCCAGATAATGTCCAAATGACAATTCTAGATACAGATGTAGCCAGGGTTAACATGATCACACTGACGCATTTAACTCGACACTCTAATTGACTTAACACAGCTCCCTGACACAATACGTCCGGATGGATGTATTCTCAGTCTCAATACCTTTAACCCATAAGGCAAGAGTTGTATCCTTTCACACGTGACCAAGAAATTATGAGACGCTAAACATTGACAATCCTAAGAAGGCAAAAATTAAATTGGATCAAAGAATGAAGACATGCCATAAGAGTGAATATAAACAAACAAGAGTCAGTACCCCAAACAGTGATAAGGTTTCACATGCTCCACATGTATATATACTACATGCTCCATGTATATATACTACATGTATATATACTACATGCTCCATGTATATATACTACATACTACATGCTCCACATGTATTTATACTATGTCCCCTATCTCATTACCCACATCCCTGAGGAAGCCGCTAGGCGGCGGAAGGCGTGGGGTGACCTTTTGCCTATCTGACCCGTTTCATTTTTGGACTGTACATGTTGACAGGTTTCACTTTTCTGCCTTATGTCCATACTTATAATTCTTCTTGATTTGATATGTCATAGGGTCTTTGTTTAGGCAGTTTGGTTCAGGATTTATATGGTCCAGGGGTCAGTGTGGTTGTTAGACCTTGCTGGTACGCCGGCAGGCCTCATGTTGACATTTTAGGTGTTTTTAATGTAGGGTAGTGTTTGGGGTTTGTCTCCCTTATTGCTTCACCCCTGCATAATTTATTGTATTTTCTGTACTTTTGATATTGTCATAATAAAGTATTTCTGTGATGTGCTACCTTTTGTGCATATGCTTTTGTTTTCTTGGAGAGTCACCATAAAGTAAACATGTTGTAGATGTTGCATTAATAATTAGTTTACGAGGCATGACTTTCTTTCTTAGGAAAAGAGAATTTTGAATATAAAGACATGTTAACTACAATGTAGAAACAATTTTAGAATAACCGCGATAGTTAAAAGAACCGCAGAGTTATCACTACATAAAGAGAGACAGGTCAGATTTAAAAAACAGGCCCTGGGCAAATAGGCCAAAACAGGCTGCAGAGGCAAAGGCAAATTTTTTTTTTTTATTAAGTTTTTGCATATCAAGCATACAAAACAGGCACTACAAGCCCATTAACATGGGTTGCAATAAAGTAATACATGGTATCAGCAAAACACCCTAAGGGTATAAACCCACACACCGTATACACAGCGTATTTACTGCTGCGATACGCAGCGAATACGCAGCAAAAACGCAACAAATACGCAACAAAAACGCAGCAGATTAGATCTAAATAACTGAACTCAGCATTAAATCTTCACCATCAAACTGTTGCGTATTTGCGGCGTATTTGTTGCGTATTTGTTGCGTATTTGCTGCGTATACGGTGTGTGGGTTTGTACCCTAAGGGTATAAACCCACACACCGTATATGCAGCGTATTTACTGCTGCGATACGCAGCAAATACGCAGCAAACACGCAGCAAATACGCAGCAAATACGCAGCAGATTAGATCTAAATAACTGAACACAGCATCAAATCTGTACCAACAAATCTGCTGCGTATTTGCTGCGTATTTGTTGCGTATCTGCTGTGTATACGGTGTGTGGGTTTGTACCCTAACAAAAGGTTTCAGTTAACAGAAGCATAAAAAGTGAAGTGGAAAACCAAGTAAATAACAGTTACTAGCAGACAAAAATCACTTAAAGTATTTGAACACTATCTAGCAGGACCAGTGCTTATATAAACCTGGAACAACTAAAGTGTTAGGAGAAAGAATAGTTTAATTACAGCATTGTTGGTTTAGGCTATGTTCACACAACGTAAGAGACCGGCCGTTCCGTGACCCGCTTGGGTCACGGAACGGCCGGTCTCTGAAATGATCATCCCGGCCGGTACTGCAGTTCCAATTACTATGTAAATGTAATTTTAATAAACGATGACAGTAAACATAACTTTCCTCAAAATCTGTCATATAAGCATTAATGTATTGTGGGGGCACCACACTGCTGAAGGTAAAAATCATCCTGGAATAAGAGGTAATTTTAATTGAGGAAAATGTGTAACATCATCATTGACTGGATGATACCAATTTTTTCACAGCATTCACTCCTTTCTGATGCTCAATTAGGCTAGGTTCTCACTATGTAACTGTGCGGCTGTATTTTTTATGCGGCTGTAAAATGTGCGGATGAAACTACGGCCGTGGGAAAAAATAGACATGCGGCTGAAAACATACGGTCATTTACTTGGAAATCTGGTTCAACTAAAAATAACAAATAAAATCTTCAGAAAGTGATGCAAACACCTCTGGATGCATCTGGGAAAGCAGGGAAACAGTTTACATGAATTGCTATTACCGGGGTTTGCGATCCTCTGCAGTATGCCGATCCTAAAAATCTGCCATCTTTTGCAGACATAAGATGCAGATAGTATAAATCCCTTCAATGTTCACATAGTATCCCCACACTGTTACTAAATAAACACTATGCACAGACTAATGTCTCCAAATGCAGTGCTCATACAGTGATATATAGCAGCTCTACACAGTCTAACAAGATCATATAAGTGATTATAATGCAGTTATATTCAGTGATTTACAGGTGACATCTTATATTATCTGAGTCAATTAGAGATGAGCGAATCGGTTCGCCCGGTATGGGATCCGGTTCGGATTTCCCAAAAAATCCGAGTCTGATCGGATTCGGATTTTTGGACATCCGCTCCGATTTTTTTTTTTCTTGCTTTCTAAAATGGCAGCCGCCATTCTAGAAAGCAGGAAGTGTTCCTGGAGGGAAAAGCGCTTTCCCATGATGCCCGCAACACATCCAATCAGCAGGGATCTTATACTAGCCTACCCCCTGTGTGACGTCGGTATTGCTTTAAAAGGAGCGGTCACATAACCGCACCACGCAGTGTGTAGAGGGAGGGAGAGAGAGAGGAAGCAAGCTGCTGTTGTTGTGGTGTACTACAGACTACTGAGAAGATATCTTAAAAAAAAGTGCTATATAGATATATACCCAATTTCTATACTTGGACCCTTCTGATTGAAAGTGTGTATATCACATCCGTCTTATCCTAAGAGACTAAAATACCTGGTTCAGGTGTATAGCATTGTATCTTAAAAAAAGTGCTCTCTCTCTCTCTCTCTCTCTCACTCTCTCTCTCTTTATATATATATATATATATATATATATATATATATATATATATACACACATACCCAATTTCCATACTTGGACCCTTCTGATTGAAAGTGTGTATATCAAATCCATCTTATCCTGAGAGACTAAAATACCTGGTTCAGGTGTATAGCATTGTATCTTTAAACAGGTGCATGTTGGCTACTGCTGCTTCTGCCTGACCTCCATGTTGGCTACTGCTGCTCCTGCCTGCCCTCCATGTTGGCTACTGCTGCTCCTGCCTGCCATCCATGTTGGCTACTGCTGCTCCTGCCTGGTCTCCATGTTGGCTACTGCTAATCCTGCCTGGCCTCCATGTTGGCTACTGCTGCTCCTGCCTGCCCTCCATGTTTGCTACTGCTGCTAGCGCCTGGTCTCCATGTTGGCTACTGCTAATCCTGCCTGGCCTCCATGTTGGCTACTGCTGCTCCTGTCTGTCCTCCATGTTGACTACTGCTGCTCCTGTCTGGCCTCCATGTTGACTACTGCTGCTCCTGTACTGGCCTCAAATGACTATTGCTGGACCTCCACTGGCCTCCAATGACTACTGCTGCTCCTTCACTGCATTTGTGACCTTTTTCCTGCATAGACCCTGTAATGGTGAATTTCCTGCATAAACCCTGTAATGGTGAGTTTCCTGCATAGACCCATAGACCCTAGAAAAAAAAAATTGACTTTGAAATATCGAAAAGATAATGATGTTACTGACATGTAGAGCCCTAAATGCAACCAAATACACTACCCCAGTATCATAAAGATGCTTTAAACTATGAAATCAGAAGAAATCAGAAATCCGGTCGGACCAAACTTTCCGAAAAAATCCGAAAGTCCGGTCGGACCGAACTTTTGAAAAGTTCGCTCATCTCTAGAGTCAGTCCCAATTAGTAGATGTCTCCAGTAGTAAGACAAGTCCCCCAGAATGTAGTTTACCCCATTAGGTAGGTAGTACCAAAACTAGTATGCAGGTATCTCAGTAGGTGGTGTCCCCAGTATATTGGTACCCCTGTATATAAGCCTCCAAGTATGTTCCTTATTATTTAGGTCCACAGTATGCATCCTCCCTCTGTATATAGGTACCCATTAGGTAGGTTCTTCAGAATATATGCTCCCAGTAGGCATTATTGCCCCCGTATATAGGTCCCAAACAGGCCTATAACACATTTTATAAACTTTATTTACAAGCAACCAATGTAATTGAACAATATGCATGCATAGATTTATTTCTTAGAAGATGCTTTTTTATTTTTTAAATACCGTCTTACTATGCCACCAAATTGTTGCTGTTGCTGCAAGTGATTTGTTTTATTCGGTGATAGGAAAAAAAGAATATAAGTATTAGCACTTTCTACCAATAAAAATCCTAATTAGCATATTTCCACAGAGTATCAAGGACCACAGTGATTAAACAGCATTGGTACATTTAACTATGTTTGAATCTGGCATATCACTCTGAAGTTGTTAAACTGCCAAGGAAAAGTCCTTTGAAACAGCAGCAAATAGAAATGAGCAGACTCTTAAATTGCTTTTAATTTTACGAATATGAGTTGTTTCTACGAACACCTGTCAAAGTATGCATAATTAATATGTCTAAGTATTTATTTAAACATTTTCCCTGGGGCATTTGTATTTGGCAGTCAACAGTTTTACAAAGTTGTAATGACTGATAAAATTGGCTCTAGGGAAATATATGCCTGTCAGAAGAAAATGCAAATATGCTGTTTTCAATGAGAAATAGAAAAGGAAATCTTGAATGCAACAAAAACAGTTAAAGAGTAGAGCCACCTGTTCTTTAACACTTCTCTTACATTTTTTTAACCTTAGTAAATGCTAGCACTTTAGGGAAATTAGCTTTAACTTCAGTGAACAAATATAGCAAAATAATATATATGTCCTCCATAAATGTACTTGCAATAGCGGCCGGCCCAGGGTTTTGGTTTACTGCCCGGTCAGCTGGTACGATGGTGTGGCAGCTGAGTGGGTCTAGGGTCACTTGTCACGGTAGCCTGGAATGGTATAGGACCCCCCACCCCTTTGAACAGTTTAGGGCCCCGCCTGCAGGGGAAGGTTTAACCAAAGTGTGAGTGTGTATAGATGTGGGTGCGCAAGAATAGGCCAACACTTAAAAAGTAGAACAGTTTACTTGCAGAATCTTAGTGCAATACAGGGGTACTTGGCAAAAACACAATTTAGTGCAATAAAACAATACTTGAGGTGCTTGTGGTTGAGATACAGATAAGGTGCTAGTGAGAGAAGGTTTTTCAGAAGAGAGTGTAGAGTAGGGGGTGCCTGAAGAGCCTTGTCCAATTAGACATTTACTCTGCCTGGAACAGTTTGACGGAAGAAGATATAGAAAGAATACTCATTCTCACGTTTACACTGTGTCTGACCACCTTCTGCCCTACAGCAGCGGGCTACCCGTCCTGCAGGGTAGTACGAGCCCCAGGCCTAGTTATCTGAGCTAAGAAGACTTCCAAGACTTCCCAGTCTTGAAATGCGCAGTAGAATAATTAGACTCAAAGAATCTTTGTTCCACTGGGGTCAGTTCTTGTGACTCCTATGTAACTGCCCTGCACTTTTTAGAAAGGTTTCTGGTGTGGACAAGGTGATCCTTCTTCTGGCTGCTCTCTCCTTTGAACTTTCTAGCACTGCATAGTTACTGTGTCTGTGTCTCTTTTTGCAAATTAAGAAAAATACTGCAATCCTAGCTTTTTATGTTTTGTTTCTCATTTATCTTTTCTGCTTTTGATGCAAAGTGTTTGCTCTGTTGTCTTCTATCTGATAACAGTCCTCCTTTCCTGTATATACTCAAGCCAGAAATTCAGCCAATTCTATCTCCTTCCCACTATATTTTCTTAAACTATTTACCAATATATTTTCATTGACTAGACAGTTGAAAGTCGATTTTATCCTCAAGCAACCCCTTTAATTTAAAATGTAACTGTCATTTAAATTAACTTTTCACATGTCGCATAGACATGTCAAAAGTTAAGATTAGTCAGGCTCTCACTGCTAAGTCCTTCCTTAATTGTTCGGTATTGCCTAATGAAGTACACTCTTCATCCCCTGACTGAATGCCTGACTGACTACTGGAGATGGGGTCTATAATAAGTATATGAAGACTATTTCCTGCAATAAGTCAGACTGGGTGACAAGCCAGAGAAGCAATTGTGCTGTCACATGTTTCACCTAGCTATTATTAAAGATAGGAAGAGGCCTCAGCACTGAGACCACAACCTATCTTACCAAGTTAAAAGTTAATTTAAATGACAGTAACATTTTATATAATGATAAAGTATATGCACTACTAACCACTTAACTGGAAATGAGCCAGTCACTTGAAAATTCGTTTTGGCAAATTCGCAAACATTCACACCTACAAATTTTTATTTAAACAAGCAAACTATAGTAGCTACAATAGTGGGACTATTACAGAGTAGTGATTTTTTTTTCAACAACTGTTGCTGTGACAGTGTCAAAATTGGAAAATGTAAATTTATAAAAAAAAGTCAATCAACTGTCAGTCATTCATTTTCCATCATGGACAGTAGTGGACATTGGTGGATCATCAGCGTAATATCAATTTTCTCCAAGGACAGCAGTGGACATGAGTGGTAAATGAGTTAAGGCGGACACTGTGTTCACTGTGACTTCCTATAATGCCCACCCAGCACCCAGTGACTTGCTATAATAAACAACAGTCACCCAGTGATTTGGAATACTGGACAATGTTTTCACTGCTGCCATAGAAAACCACCCACAATCCACCCTTCTATCCTCTTCTCTCTGTCCACATCTCTCTGTATTTCCCTCCCTGCTGCAACCTACTCTCCTCTATACACAGCCAACTGGCCGCCTTCAGGAAGCCAATCACCATATATAGAGGGGGAGGGGGGTTAATGACATCACACTGGGGCTTGCAGCTGATTGGACAGGCACAAGGGATTATGGATAATCCCTTGCTCCCACCAAAAGTTCTGTAAACTAACTTGTGTGGCCGCCATTGTGACCGCCACGTTTAGTGAATTTGCGAAGCAAACCTGGAAATTTGCAAATTGCTAAGAGGCGAATTTAAAGCGACTCTGTACCCACAATCTGACAGCCCCAAACCGCTTGTACCTTTGGATAGCTGCTTTTAATCAAAGATCTGTCCTGGGATCCGTTCGACAGGTGATGCAGTTATTGTCCTAAAAAAAAAACCTTTTAAACTTGCAGCCCTGTGCCCAACTGGAGTATCTGTGCCTTAACTTTGCACCACCCCTCCGTCCCTCCTTCCCACCCTCTCCATCATTAGGAATGCCACTGAAACATTTTCTCCTGTCTGAACATTGCACAGGTGTCTTAATGATCCAGCCCATGTGCCAGGCTGACACACGTGGGGAATAGGAGACAGTCTGCCTGGAGCATTCCTAATGATAAGGAGGGTGGGGAGGAGGGACAGAGAGGTTGTGCCAGCCTAATGCATACACAATCTAAGCCCCGGCTGTTGGGCACGGGGCTGCAAGTTTAAAAGTTGTTTTGTAGGACAATAACTGCATTACCTGCTGAACGGACCTCAGGACAGATCTTGGATTAAAAGCAGCTATCTGAAGGTACAAGCGGGGGGGTCAGATTGTGGGTACTGTCACTTTAATGCCCGATTCGGTGCGAATCAGAATTCATCAGATACACTTCGCTCATCTCTACCTTTTATCCTATTGTGAAAAACATATATTGTGTAAATTAAGCAAATAGTTTAACACATACAATTTAATGTTACCAAAAACCTCTTAATGTAATCTTTATGTCTTTGTCAGTTTAAAGTAAAATCATTGAAGTGTCATGCTTTTGAAGGACAACATGGGGGGAAGCTCACAGAGGGCTTGACTGACATTTTATTTCTCTTGTGCTTGGCAATAATCATTTAAAATTATAATTACATCTGAAAAATATATGCATCTCATTAATCATTTATAGCCATAGCATTTCTGAAAGGGGCTAGGGAAGAATTATATAAATAAATGACTCTCATGTAAGGATAACTTTTCATGTGAAATACTGAAATACTAGAATACTAAATGTTGATAAATCTTGTACTTGCTGCTTTATTTTAAAGAGATTGCTAAAGATTACTCTTGTGGCATTATCTTTCATTGAAAAGGTTTTGTGTTACATAGGTTGAGCATTTCAAATTTGCTTCAGGATTCAGGATGACAGTCAGCCATATTCTATATACTGTGCCTTCTGCCATAAGCAGAGACAAGACTATGCCAAGGAGAGATACTGTATGTTAAAGACTATGTGGCAATCACCAGCACTGTCGTTTATGTCATTTTATTTTAATTTATTTATTTATTGTATAATTTAATATAAATATAACCTGTATTGTACTTATATTTAAAAATAAGCACTGTTGGCGCTATACAAATAAATGCTGTTGTTGTTATTATTATTATTATTATTATTATCTAACAGCATCTTGGATTAAAGAAGTTAAAATGTGTATAGGGAATGCTGCATATTCTCTTCTTTTTGCTGCCAATTGGATGTTACTGTAAGAGCACCACATGAGGGGGGGGGGGGGGGCACTATATTTCTGACCTCTCATATCATCATTTGCATCGCAGGTTGTATAGAATTTTGTGCACATTTTTATTGTATTCACGATACATGTAGGGGTGTTGTTCTCACATGTGTACCCCGTTATTTGGGACTTATCATTAAACTTGATTTGATACTTGCACTGGGGCCGATTTGTTTTTGTTTTTTTTTTACATTATTTAGCATTTTGTCAGGTACATAAAGAAAAGAAAAAGTCATCATGCTACAGAGGTTGTGCTACAGTGAGGTTTTTTTTTAAATGTTTTGAAAATGTTTGTCTCAATAAAGATTTCCTTTTTGGTGTGCTTAGTTTATGTTTTGTTTTTTCCCCTTAGTATAAAAAGCACCACATGGAGCTCTTTTAGATACAAAAATTAGTCTAGTTACAGGGGATATATTAAAGATTTTTCACCATTTTTACAATCACTTACACTCCTGGTATACTAAGTATATGCAGGATCAGTTGCTGGGTTACCTGGCTGATACTAGGTTTCCTGGACTCTCAGGCAATAACAAGGTATATGTCAGGATGGTATCTTTGCAGAGCATTATGCGCCCCTCGGCTCGTGCTGTGCGGCCGAGAAGACGCTGATATTCTTCTCTTCTGTTTCTGTGTTTTAGTTTGCAGTGTGTGAACACTGGTTTATATGCTCACCTTTGTTGGAAGACACACCCGAATTCACCTGCTGAGTTCTGTCTGGCCATGTCAGGGTTAATCTGTGTTTTGGTTCTGCTGTGACTGACAGGTCATCCTGCCAGTGGATCTGTTTTGTTCTCAGGTGTCTGTGCTTGGAGTTCAGGGGGATGGTCCAATGATGTTCTGGATCAGAACCCTGGCCTCCTATATAACCCACCTCAGTCTCTGCACTCATTGCTGGTTATTGACTAACGGCCCTTTTACACAGAAAGATTATCTGACAGATTATCTGACAAAGATTTGAAGCCAAAACCAGGATCAGACTATAAACAGAGATCAGGTCATACATGAAAGCCTGAGATTTCTCCTCTTTTCAAATCCATTCCTGGCTTTGGCTTCAAAACTTTGGCAGATAATCTTTTAGATAATCTTTCTGTGTAAAAGGGCCCTTAGTCTCTGCCTGCTTGTGGATTCTGTTTCTTTGCATCTCCTGACTACTGCTTTGTATGTCTGGCCTCCCTTGCTTGCTGCCTGCCCCTGATCCTTTTGCCTGTTTTCTGATTACGCCTTTGGATCCTGATTTTGTACTTTTGCTGCAGGACTGTTGTGACCCGGATTGTGGACTATTCTTCATTGTGTTTGTCTTTCTGTTTTGTATTTGTGTCCCACCAAGCCAGTACAGGGACCGCCGCCAAGTTGCCCGCCGCCATCTTAGGGCGGATTGCGGCAAGCAGGTAGGGACAGTGGGCGGGGTTCAGCGTCAGAGCTCACTGTCTTGTATTGTCCTGCTTTCCGGTTCCTGACAGAATAACCAGCCATACTTTTTTTTTTTTTTTTCTCTCCACCTTGCTATGGACCCCATGGAAGCTCTGGTTGAGCAAATGCAGTCTCAACTAGCTTGTTCTGGACCTTACGCAACGGGTGCAGCAGGTAGAGTCTTTCATGGGCCAAAATGCTATGCTATCTGCTGCTGTTCCCCCAGAACCTCCTGTGCAGCTTCCTGATAGGTTCAAGGGCGAGAGAAGGGCCTTTCGAATCTTCAGAGAGGGATGTAAGTTGTTTTTTAGACTTTGTCCCCGGTCCTCTGGGGATGAGAGCCAGAGAGTGGGCATTATTATGTCCCTCTTACAAGGACCTCCGCAGGA
Source organism: Dendropsophus ebraccatus (assembly GCF_027789765.1). Taxonomy (NCBI): domain Eukaryota; kingdom Metazoa; phylum Chordata; class Amphibia; order Anura; family Hylidae; genus Dendropsophus; species Dendropsophus ebraccatus. Next base: position 82,093,788 of record NC_091456.1, on the reverse strand, counting down.
GTGGTCCTTTTCTTTGCCTCCAGATGCCACTGAATTGTCTTCTGTGGATTAGTTTTTCTCAGTATTGGAGTTACTCTATGATGACCCTGACAGGGCAGCAGCAGCTGAGAGACAGTTGCCAGTTTTGAGACAGGGAAAGCGACCGGTGGAGGAGTATTGTGCCGAATTCCGCCAGTGGTGTGTTCCATCCGGATGGAATGATCCTGCGCTTGGATGCAAATTTAAGCATGGGTTATCTGATGGCATTAAGGATGCCTGGACAGGACATCCAGATCCTTCTACCCTAAAACAGGCCATGAATTTGGCTATTCGCATAGATCGTAGGCTCCATGACAGACATAGGGAGAAAGTAGGCTCTGACCCTTCTAAGACCTCTGTCCCCTGCTCTGTCAAAAACTCTGTTGATATCCCTGATATTTATGAGGACGAGCCCATGCAGCTGGGACAATTGAATGTCAGGACTAGGCGAGAACACCGGAGACACAACGGTCTATGTTACTACTTTGGTGACAGTGGCCATTACATCAGTTTCTGCCACAAGCGTCCCAAGCGGTAAGCTAACCGGCTCCCGGATCATCAGCGTCCAGTTGACTCCCAGGAAGGTCACTTGGGCGCACAGGTACCCTCATGTGAAATTAATATTTCAAGTCCTACTGTAACTGATTTGCCCATATCTGATGTGAATTTATCTGTCAGCAAACCTGTTCTCCATGCCATGGACTCTTCTTCTGATGAATGGGAGTCAGATGGCAATCTTCTAAGTGAAGTTGAGTCCTGTGAGGGTCCTAAGGCCCCTCGTAAAAGGTGGCGTACTGTCAGGATGGTATCTTTGCAGAGCATTATGCGCCCCTCGGCTCGTGCTGTGCGGCCGAGAAGGCGCTGATATTCTTGTCTTCTGTTTCTGTGTTTTTGTTTGCAGTGTGTGAACACTGGTTTATATGCTCACCTTTGTTGGAAGACACACCCGAATTCACCTGCTGAGTTCTGTCTGGCCATGTCTGGGTTAATCTGTGTTTTGGTTCTGCTGTGACTGACAGGTCTTCCTGCCAGTGGATCTGTTTTGTTCTCAGGTGTCTGTGCTTGGAGTTCAGGGGGATGGTCCAATGATGTTCTGGATCAGAACCCTGGCCTCCTATATAACTACCTCAGTCTCTGCACTCATTGCTGGTTATTGACTTAGTCTCTGCCTGCTTGTGGATTCTGTTTCTTTGCATCTCCTGACTACTGCTTTGTATCTCTGACCTCCCTTGCTTGCTGCCTGCCCCTGATCATTTTGCCTGTTTTCTGATTACGCTTTTGGATCCTGATTTTGTACTTTTGCTGCCCGACTGTTGTGACCCGGATTGTGGACTATTCTTCATTGTGTTTGTCTGTCTGTTTTGTATTTGTGTCCCACCAAGCCAGTACAGGGACCGCCGCCAAGTTGCCCACCGCCATCTTAGGGGGGATTGCGGCAAGTAGGTAGGGACAGTGGGCGGGGTTCAGCGTCAGGGCTCACTGTCTTGTATTGTCCTGCTGTCCGGTTCCTGACAGTATATTTGGGTAATTGTTTAGACAACAAGGAATTAGAGCTGGCATTTTGCCTTTAAAACCTAGTAAGGACCCTTTGTCCCCTGATTCGTACCATTCAATTTTTTGCGCCAAGATCTCTGCGGTGTTTTGGTTGATCTCCCTGAGGTCAACCAGCGTCTTTTTGCATGCACTTACTAGTCATTGCTCCCACTAGCCAGAAACCTACTCCACACTGATGAGGGGCGAAAGAGCTGTCTGTGGATGGATACCTTGCTTAGGTGGTTTCCTTAATTGGAGACATTCCATGGCTTGGTTGTTCCTTCCTGGATGAAGGTCTGGCTAGTTCTCTGACGTTGAAACATGTGATGGTGTTTCTGTGGTGTTTTGGTTGATCTCCCTGAGGTCAACCAGCGTCCTTTTGCATGTCTTATTGTGTTTGTCTCTGTTTTGTGTCACACCTTACCAGTGAAGGGACTGTACTTGTGGTTGTCCGCAGCTGCCTAAGGCTGTCTTGTGGTAAGTAGGCAGGGACAGTGGGCGGGGTCAGCTTAGGGCTCACTGTCCATGTCTTGTCAGACTGCCTTTTGTCATAACCAATGCTAACAGTCCATCAATAAATTCAGCACTTAGAAAACAGCTGCACTCATCGAGTTATATAAAAACTTGCTTAATTCCATGCAGGTTAAGATTGGGTTCGCAGGCTGTATGACACCAGTAGTTCTGTGACCTGGCCATGTCACAGAATGGTGGTGTCAGTGAAGTTCATCCCTGCTGGTACTGCAGAACCAGTCAGATAAACTTAATTTGTGCTGAATTTGTGTGTGCCTGTGACTTTCCATTGTGTGAGCTGTCAGTGTTGTGCGGCCGCTATACAATGAATAGTGGCCGCCAAAAACTGACATGTCAGTTATTTGTGTGGCCGCTAGGACTCCCGACCGGAGTGTATACTACATGTATTCAATCCGGCCAGGATTTCATTGACTGCAGTGCAACATAAATTTTCTATTAATCATGGCCGTTGTTGCAGATTGGCAATAACGGTTGTGATTAGTAGATTTAAGTTCTGTAAACTTAGCCTAAAAGTGGGACATGGACGCTGGCAAGTTCAGGCTACAGCCATTTCACGCCCATTAGCAATGTGCTTCTTCTATCCCTCTATTCACATATGGCCAATTACAGTTAAAGGGGAACTCCACATAAGGAAAACCGTTTTTTATTAAAAGCTATATAGATGTGTCTATAAAATGTATTACCATATCTGTGTGGTTCTGCCACACTGGTAGCTTATTGAAATCCAGGAAGTAAAGAAAACTGGCCTCTGTGCCAATCCACATTGTCCCCTGCTTCTTCTGCTATCCCCCGTTGGTAGACAAAGATTCCATGCCTCTGTCTCACATTGTGTGTGTATTTGCTGAGCACAGGCTGATGATGCAGACAGGGGGCAGGGTGTGATGTCACAGGAGGCTTGGCTGGATCTTCCAAACCCCTGAGTGATTCATCATCACTGACCAGCCAGAAGCAGGTGCTGCAACTTCACTGGTGCAAAAGTCTGCAGTGAAATAAGAGCTATGTTCACACATGTCAAAGTCTCATTGCAGTACTGCAGCGTCTTCACAAAAATGATGCAGTAACACAATTGAATAATGCTAAACGGCACAGAGGATCAAAGCCAATCCCACCTGGACCAAAAAATGCATAAAGTCCTTATTGTGGGGCTCAACCTCAAAGATAAAAGATTCTTGATCATAATATGTGCGTGGAAAAAAAAATTATTTAAAAAGTTCTCTATTCCAATATTGGTGTTACAGGTAGTAACAGTGTGCTGTGTGATGTTACAAGTAGTAACAGCGAGTTGTGTGGGTGGGACCACAATGAAATGATAAAGTACAGTCATGGCCAAAAGTTTTGAGAATTACATAAATATTATATTTTCACATGATCTGCTGCTCTCTGGTTTTTATGTGTGTTTGTCAGATGTTTTATCACATACAGAAATATAATTGCAATCATATTATGAGTAACAAAAGCTTATATTGACAGAATGAGTTAATGCAGCAAGTCAATATTTGCAGTGTTGGTCCTTCTTTTTCAGGACCTCTGCAATTCTCCCTGGCATGCTCTCAATCAACTTCTGGACCAAATCCTGACTGATAGCAGTCCATTCTTGCACAATCAATACTTGCATTTTGTCAGAATTTGTTGGTTTTTGTTTGTCCGCCAGTCTCTTGATGATTCACCACAAGTTCTCAATGGGATTAAGATCTGGGGAGTTTTCAGGCCATGGACCCAAAATCTCTATGTTTTGTTCTCTGAGCCATTTAGTTATCACCTTTGCTTTATGGCAATGTGCTCCATCATGCTGGAAAAGGCATTGTTGATCGCCAAACTGCTCTTGGACGGTTGGGAGAAGTTGCTCTTGGAGGACATTCTGGTACCATTCTTTTTTTTTTTTTTGTAAACTTTTTATTCAGTTTTCAATTTTCAAAAAACATGAACAGACGCGGAGACAGTACTCCACTACAGGTAAAACATAAGCGTACATAACCAAAATTATTACAGACAATTATGCATTGGTCCACACAAAACGGGAACCTAGTGGACCCAGAAAGAGGTCTGGATCAGAAACAAAATCAGAAGCCCACCCATAGAAGAGAACCCCCCCCCCCCCCCCCCCCCCCCCCCCCCCACTCTTCCCCCCGGCTCGCGATCACCCCGGATGGCCCTCAGTAGAAACCTAAGTTGTATCCCTAAGGACATAAAAGAGAGATAATCTCCGGTCCATGCTCACTCACACCCTCAAACGGCCAAGCGTACCTGCCACATCCTTAGCCAGGTACCATTTGGTATCCTTGAAGGGCAACACTACCTGTCGTATTTCAGCAGGAGAAAGGAAGGCACAGATGAACATTGTCCATTTCTTAAAGAAACCTTTGGTAGACTTTTCCTTGGCCCTTAGTACCTCCAGCTGGTCATACAGTAGATATTTTTTAACTTGATTCACCACCTCATCAGTGGAAGGCATCTGAGATTCCAACCAATGAGCGAGCAGGCAACGCTTGGCCACCAAAACAAAAACATGGGTGAGCAATGTAGGCCTCTCCTCATTTTGGGGAATATGCATTACCAGAAAAGCAGGTTCCAATGACAAGGTGACCCGCAATTTAGATGCTAACAGATCTTTTAACCTCACCCAGAAATGTCGCACAAGGGGACATGTCACCAGTCCATGTAATAAGTCAGTCCCCCCAAGGTTACAATTGGGGCAGGCATCAATCCTGTCCGGTCTGTCCAGAGTCTTGGGCAAGGTGAAACCATACGTCGCATGATGGATGATGCGGAATTGGGTATCCCTCCAATTTTCGCTGACTATCGCCCTCCTCACCACCGCCCACCCATCTAGGATTGGTTTAGTCAGTTCAGCCAGACCTAATTTACCCTCCCAGTACTTAAATATGCCCTGACAAAAGGGCTCTGAAGCCTGCCGTCGCAGCGCCCGATAGAGGTACGACAGCGAGTGCATAGGCGCCTCCACTTGCAGCATATCATGGACCAAACTAGACCCGTAGAAGGAAGAAAGGTTCCGCAACCTAGGTTTAGTAAAGGCCATGACCTGGTTATATAACAGAAAATTCCCCTCGGGCAGCCCATATTTGGCTCGAAGCTCTAGAAAAGTCAAGTATCTGTGCTCAGAGTCATGCAAAAGATGAGATACACAAGTTATCCCTCTGTCCCTCCATTCTAGGTACGCCTTATCAAGCTGGTTCACTTTCAGTTCCGGATGCGCCCATAATGTCATATATTTCCCTATAGCAGCGGGTAGTTTGATATCCTTTAGGCCTGCCTTCCAGGCCGCAATCGTATCTCGCAACAGCAAAGACCTTTTTACATGGGATGCAATGGCAGAGAATTTGGAGAATAGTAGCGCCCCCAGAGACCAAGGGCCTGCCAAGGCCGCCTCCTCTCTAAAGTTAGTGTAGGGACCCCCACCCCTCATCCAGTCGAATCCATGCCTGAGCAGACATGCTACATTATATCTTCGGATATCGGGGAAATTTATACCCCCCTGATCCTTAAAGAGTTGTAATTTTTTTAGGGCTATACGAGGTCTCTTCCCCCTCCAGATAAATCGGAGAAAGGAGGATTGCAATTTATTTATGTCTGAATGCTTTAGCAGAACCGGGATTGTCTGCATGGGATAAAGAAGTCTGGAAAAGGCCAGCATTTTCAGTAGGTGACACCGGGCCATTGTAGGAAGGGGTAATGATTTCCATCTGTCCACATCACTAAGAATCGACTGGATGAGTGGCGGATAGTTGAGTCCATAGAGTGAGCTGGGCGTTCTGCCTATCATGATGCCCAAATATCTAATTGCTCTGCGTTCTATCGCGACTGGAGTATTTCCTTGAAAGCCCCGGGATCTCACAGCCAGATCTAACATTATGCTTTTGGAAACGTTAACTTTGAATCCCGCCCCCTCCCCGAAATCTCGTAAACATTCAAATACCGTTGCGAGGTCAGAAGCCGGATTCTCAAGGAAGAGAAGGATATCATCCGCAAAGAGTGCGGTCGTGACAGGGATGCCCCCTACCTTTATGCCCCTTATGCCAGGATGTGATGCTAGAATGCGCGATAGCGGTTCTATAGCAATGTTAAATAAAAGAGGCGATAGGGGGCAGCCCTGTCTGGTACCCTTATACAACCGGAACGGTTGAGATAAAAAGCCCGGGGTGCCCACCCTGGCCCAGGGAGCAGTGTAGAGTGCTGACAAGTACCTCATAAAGGGGCCCTCAAAGCCCATTTCAGCCATCACCGCCCACACCCACTCCCACCGCACGTTGTCAAAAGCTTTTTCCGCGTCAATCGACAATATTGCGGGGGAGGGATGCAGGTCAGGATGAAGCTGGACCTCATCCAGCACACTGATGACCTTCCTCAAGTTGGACACCGCTGATCGTCCCTTGACAAAGCCCACCTGTGAAGGTGAGATAAGGCAAGGAAGGACAACAGCCAGGCGGTCAGCCATAATCTTTGATAGTATCTTGAGGTCGATGTTGATAAGGGATATCGGCCGGTACCCCCCTGGTGACGTTAAATCCTTCCCCTCCTTGGGTAGAACTTTTATGACCGCTGTGTTCAAGGTGGCAGACACTGGTGTCCCCTGTAAATACAGATTGTATAAGGATTGGAGAGCGGGGCCTACCTCCGTAACTGCCATCTTATAAAAATCTGCCGTATAACCATCGGGCCCTGGAGCCTTATTCGGCTTCAGACCCTTAATAGCTCTAGTGATATCCTCTATTGTTATAGTGGCATTCAGCATTTCATTTTCCTCATCGGTTAGCTTAGGAAGGCGTGACTCATGTATCCAGTCCCTCACCTGAGCGCCCTGCGGGAGAGAATCCATATAGAGGGTTTCATAGAAGGATCCCAGGATCTTATTAATTCTACTCGGGTGAGTTTGAAGGGTTCCCTGCGCATCCCGCATGGCCTGAATATGATGAAGGCCACGCCGGCCTTTGGCCAAATTCGCCAGCAACCGACCCGGTTTGTTCCCATGGCGAAACAGAGTGGCCTCAAAATGAGACCTGTTGATATTCTCTCTGCGTTCTAGCCAGCTTTCGTATGTCGATTTAGCCATCTGCCACTTCTCCTTGGCCTCTGGGGAAGGCACCTCAATAAAGGACGTATATGCCTCTCGTAGGGCCTCACTATGAATTTTAAGCTGAGAGGTAATTTTTTTCTTCTGCCCGGAAACATATGACATTATGCGCCCCCTTAAAACCACCTTAGCAGTTTCCCAATAGAGTTGAGGCTGGGAGACATGCTCTGCATTATCCCTAGCAAATTCCCACCACCAGAGTTTCAGGAAGGCCTGAAAGTCCTCATCCCTGGACAGTCCCTGTGGGAGCCGCCAGACAAAGTCAGTGCCCCTAGGGATAGTATCCTGCAACACAATGGACACGGGTGAGTGGTCTGATATAATCATATCCTCTATCTGCGACCGCTGAAGACGCGGTAGCAGTGAGTCAGAAACAAAAGCATAGTCTATTCTGGACCAGGAGTTATGTGGATGGGAAAAATGGGAGAACTCCCGTGCATCAGGATGCATCCACCTCCAAGCGTCCAAGACACCCACTGTCCGTGCCCATCTCGGCAGAGCAAGATCCCTATTACGGGGACCCGCCCCAGTCGACTTACCCGACTTTCTGTCTTCTGCATGGCTCATAACTGAGTTAAAGTCGCCCCCTATCACTTTCGGTGTCGTCACGTCTTGAAGAACAACTGAGGTAAGAGATTGGAAGAAGGTATTATTAGTATCATTCGGGGCATATACATTGATCAATTCCAGCTCCTCGGCAGAGGTCTTTATGCACACTTTGCAAACCCTCCCCTCTGTATCAGACCAGACCCGGGTGGTTTCATGACTGAAGGCTTTATGGATGAGCATCAGCACCCCGGCTTTGTGTGATACAGCTGCCGAGCCGTATACCTCCCCCACCCAACCTTTGCGCATCCTAAAGAAGTCCTCCTCTCCCAGATGAGTTTCTTGTAGCATCACTACATCCGGTGCTAACCGCTTTAGGTGGCGCAAAATCATATTCCTTTTATGGGGCGATCTCAGGCCCTTCACGTTCCATGATATCACATGTACCATAATGGAGCAATGAGCCGGTAAACTATCCTAAATTCCCCTTTGAGCCACAAGGTAGATCGCGAGCCGGAACCCTCCCTCCCTCCCAAAATAAACAACCCTCCCAAACAAAAACAACAACATAACGGTATGACCCCTGCCCAAAGGAAAGTCGGGACATCCGACCTCGGGCAGACTCTGGGTCTATGGACCTCACTTCTTCCCACGCTGGCCATGAGGCCGAGTACCAGTATTACCATCAACATATTGCATGTTAGAGGAGACCTCCGGCTCCTCGGGCTCAACAAATGCAGCATAAGACCTTATATAGTGAGCAATGCCCTTTTTTCCTCCAAGGACCATCACATAGGGATAGAGGGAGGGGAAGGGAGGGAGGGATAATAGGGGGACCGTGGAAGAAGGGGGAAGAGGGGAAGGGAAAAAAAAAAAAAAAAAAGGGGGGAGCCAGGAAAAATGAAGGGAGGGAGATATAGAGAGGATAGGGGAGGAAGGGAAAGGAAAGAAGGGGAGGGTAGGGAAGAAGGATAGAAGAGGAGGGGAAGCAGGACAGCATGATACTGGGGAGGAGACCGGACAGTATTCCAGAGACAGGTGTATGATGAGAAGCTCACCCTGGCCTCCGGCCCCATCAGGAAGGGACAAAAACTAACCGATTGGTAAAACCAGAGTCAGGAAACGTGGCCTCACAATAAGCAGCATAGCGTCCCAATATGGAAGTTGACAATTAAGGCCCCCTTATACTACCAGTCCTTTGGCGATGAGGCCCGTCTTCTAGGTAGGGCGAGCACGTTGGCTCACCGGCAGATCCGGCCATTGATCCCGCGGGAGCTGCGGCAGCAGCTGAGCAGAAGGTGCGCCGCCTCCCGCACGTCGCGGGCTCCTAGGATGGTCAGGGGGGAGGTCAGCCAAGTAATCTCTCAGACTGTCGGCCGCATCGTCCACCTCCGCGAAGGACTGCATGGAGCCATCCTGGTGGAACACCTTTAGGACCGCTGGATACAGTAAAGCAAATCTGATCTGCTTCTTGAACAGCGCCGTACAGATCGGGGAGAACAACTTTCTCTTCCGTGTAACTTCCACCGAGAAATCCCCAAAGATGAGAAGGCGATGTCCCTCCAGTCTGAGTCCTTCCTGGGCATTACGAAACGCCCTTTGAATAGCCACCTTGTCGGTAAAGTCTAAATATTTGACAATTACTTGTCTGGGTCGTTCTCTCTGCGCGAGACCCGGGGGAATGCCCTTGTCTTGTGGTTGGCGTATTTCCGGGCCCAATCTGTGCGCCCTCTCGACTTTGCAGGGATGCGGGATACCCAATAAGGAGGGGATGGTTACCTCACAGAGACGGGGCAGATCTCTTTGCCTGAGAGTTTCAGGGACTCCCACAATCCGGAGGTTGTTGCGGCGGGACCTGTTTTCAAGGTCTTCCACCTTGTCCCATAATCGCCTGCTCTCTCTTTCCGCGGCTTGCAGACGCGTGTCCCATGAGGATGCAGAATCCTCTAACACTCCGATCCGCTCCTCAGCCGCCATTACCCGCGCTCCCTGTGCCTGCACTTCCGCCTGTAGCTGTTTCATGGCCGCGGTCACTGCCGCCGTGACCGAGTCCTGCAACCCCGGGGTAATGCGCTTTGCGACCTCCGCTGCCAGGGCCGCGTAATCTAGGGTGAAGGTGTCTCCCTCCTCCTCACCTCCCGAGAAGTCCCGCTCCGATCTCTCCTGTGAGGCCGCTCGGGATGATGCAGGCGACGGCGCCATGTCGGCCTCCTCCCCTCTGATTCTGCGGGATCTGGAGCGATGCAGCTGCTTAACCTGCTTCGCCTTTTTGTGGACAAAGCGATCCATATGTGTGCCCCGAACAGGTAAGGGTACAATTTACCCGTTTGGATCAGTGGTGCGGGTGTTAAATGAGCAGGCACGATATCTGCTGAGCGGAGCCGAGGTCACTCGTGGCTTACAGCATGGCGCCGGAACCGGAAGTTCTGGTACCATTCTTTATTCATGGCTCTGTTTTTAGGCAAGACTGAGAGAGACGATTTCCTAGGCTGAGAAGCAACCCCACACATGAATAGTTTCAGGATGCTTTACAGTTGGCATGAGACAAGACTGTTGGTAGCGCTTACCTCGTCTTCTCCAAATAAGCTGTTTTCCAGATGTCCCAAACAATCGGAAAGGGGATTCATCAGAGAAAATGACTTTACCCCAGTTCTCAGCAGTCCACCTCCTGTACCTTTTGCAGAATATCAGTCTGTCCCTGAGGTTTTTTCTGGAGAGAAGTGGCTTCTTTGCTGCCCTCCTTGAGACCAGGCCTTGCTCCAAGAGTCTCTGCCTCACAGTGCATGCAGATGCACTCACACCTGCCTGCTGCCATTCCTGAGCAAGCTCTGCACTGCTATTAGAAATAAACACCTATAAACCCATCCGGTGTGAATGTAAAAGAAATATTGAAAATTCACTGATATATACAAAAGACTTTATTGAAAATCATTGCAACAATAAAAAATCATTGCGATGATTTTCAATAAAGTCTTTTGTATATATCAGTGAATTTTCAATATTTCTTTTACATTCACACCGGATGGGTTTATAGGTGTTTATTTCTATGAGTAGGGACCATTCGGGGATCCCCCCTTTTTTTCTTTTGGGGTATAGTTTGTTTACTGCAGAATTCAGAATTTATAGGTGTATTCTGCACTGCTCTTAGCCCGATCCCGCAGCTGAAACATTTTTAAGAGACGGTCCTGGCGCTTGCAGGTCTTCCCTGGAGCCTTTTTGGCAACAATGGAACCTCTCTCCTTGAAGTTCTTGATGATGCGATAGATTGTTGACTAAGGTGCAATCTTTCTAGCTGCGATACTCTTCCTTGTTAGGCCATTTTTGTGCAGTGCAATGATGACTGTACATGTTTCTTTAGAGATAAGCATGGTTAACAGAAGAGAAACAATGATGCCAAACACCAGCCTCCTTTTAAAGTGTCCAGTGGTGTCATTCTTAATTAATTGATCTCCAACCCTGTCTTCATCAACACCCACACCTGTGATAATGGAGCAATCACTGAAACGATGTTGGCTGGTCCTTTTAGGCAGGGCTGCAATGATGTTGACATGTGTTTGGGGGGATAAAGTTCATTTTCTAGGCAAATATTGACTTTGCAAGTAATTGCTGTTAAGCTGATCACTCTTTATAACATTCTGGAGCATATGCAAATTGCCATTTTAAAAACTGAAGCAGTACACTTTGTAAAAAATAATATTTGTATCATTCTCAAAACTTTTGGCCTTGACTGTACTGCAAATAATTTAGTAACACAATGAAACTGCAATGTGTGAACACAGCCTAGATGTTCTGCAACAGACTTGGGTGGGGAATGAGCAGAGTGAAGGACTGTGATGAACAGGGAGAGCATTGCATTCTGTAACTTGTAGTACTATGTACAACTGCTCAACCAGGAAGTACAGTCACACAATACAGAACAAAACCCCCAATGCAAATGGATTTTAGGTAGTTTCAGAACTGGATTAGACAGTTTAGCAATGCTATATGCTTCTGGAGCTCTACCTGTAGTTTCCTTTTAAGCAATATGATTTGCTACTGGACTGAAATCACGCTGTTGACCTCATGTATGTACACTTTAGCAATTATTGCCCTTGGATGCTTAACCTACATAAGAACAAACATAATAAAATAGGAATTAAGGGAGGAATTTTCTTTCTGAGTTCAAATAATAATGCCTTCCATATCAATATTTTAAGACTGACACTTTTATGCGTGGTATGCAAGACAAAAAGAGTCGAATATAGTCAACTGAAGGGGCCATCAGACAGAACTGATAAACACATAAAGGAAATATGACTTCCATCATGAAACTACTTTTAGGTTTGCTACTCCCTTGTGTTACATAACAGAGATGCTGCATTCTGAAAATATAAGAAAGCTAAAAAAAAAAAATTACGGTCATATATCTTTTAAGCAACCTCTTTGATTTATATTTAACCTATTTTTCTACTAAAATATTTTTTGAATGGTTGTGGATGCTGCCAAAGAACTCCTGTAATTTCTTTAAAAAAAATGCTTTTGTGGTTTATCCTATGCAAAACATTGATAAAAATGCTCACACCTGGAGTCTTTCTGAAACAGAGCAATCATGTGCATTCATATGGAATATGGCATCATAAGGGCATCAGCATATAATTAACATATTAACCCTTAGAGGACCGGGCCAATTTCAATTTTTGCGTTTTCGTTTTTTCCTCCTGTGCTTAAAAGGCCATAGCACTTGCATTTTTCACCTAGAAACCCACACGAGCCCTTATTTTTTGCGTCACTAATTGCACTTTGCAATGTCAGTCTGAATTTTTTCATAAAGGACACTGCAAAACCATAGGCTGCGTTCACACTACGTATATTTCAGTCAGTATATGTATATTTCAGTCAGTATATTTCAGTCAGTATTGCAACCAAATCCAGGAGTGGATTAAAAACACAGAAAGGATCTGTTCACACAATGTTGAAATTGAGTGGATGGCTGCCATTTAATGGCAAATATTTGCAGTTATTTTAGAACAATGGCTGTTATATTGAAATAATGGCAGTTATTTACTGTTACATAGCAGCCATCCACTCAATTTCAACATTGTGTGAACATATACTTTCTGTGTTTTTAATCCACTCCTGGTTTTGGTTGCAATTCTGACTAAAATATACTGACTGAAATATACGTAGTGTGATGGCTGCATTCAAGTAATCGGATGCAGCTGTCAACTTTGACAGCTGCATCCGATTACTTTATTAGCGGACCCTGCCCGCTAATAGCCGCGGTCTCGGGCTACATGCCGCACCCGGGACCGTGGCGGTTCAGAGCGCGTCCGCCGTGCGGCCCCACTCTGAGCACATGTAGGCGGCCCTGGATGTATGGGTAAAAAATTGATGTAAGGGTTAATAATCCAAACAGTTATAATATACATTATTTATAAATAGTTTACGGCTCTTTCTAGTGTTCTGGCAGCATGGGTGAGTGCAATAGAACTAGATGATAATAGTAGCTGATTTTAGACCCCTTGTAAATTGTATGTAAGCATATGGGATATTAGGAGACTTCTTAGTTCTCAGATACACATATACCCCTGTGCAATATAGTGAGGCAGAGTGCTAAAACAAAAGATATTATCATAACCGCACCTTCCATGATGATTTATATCTGCTGACACCAGTTTTTTATGTAATGTTTTTTAACTTTTTGTAGTCATTTTTAAATTTTACTTGAATGAGATATAACATGTATTTGGTACCAATGTATACATAATAAAAATTATATATATATATTTTTTTATGAACTAAGCCCAGTGTTTGTTTGTATAAAATATAGTGTGGGTGTTAGGACTCGGGCTATGCGTTTGGCTCGGCGTCCTTAGCAGCCAGACTGCATGTTAGGTTTTTCTCTGCTCTGCTATTTATTGTTGTAGTAGTGGCCAGTATTCACTCCCTGACAGATCAACATAGGTGTAGTGAGTTCACTAATCATGGACTGAAAGCTGACTCACTAGTCAGCTGTCAGTATCTGGGCAGGACCTGGAGCTTCAGCCCCAATCACGCCTTGGGGGCTACAGGTCCTATAAGTATAATCCCCTGTCTCAGTATCTTGCCTGCGATAGAGCCTAGTACTCCTAGTGTTTCTTGACCTCGCGTTTTCCCTGACTTAGATATTCCTGTTTACCGGACCTTTTGGCTTGTATTTTGACTATCCCTTGGACACGTTTTTGTACCTCGTTGCTAGACTGTTGCTGACCCGGAATTCTGACCTCGCTCGTATTGTGTGTGTCTGTCTTGTTTTGTTTCGTGTTGCACCCTAGCAGTACAGGGACTGCCGTCAAGTTGTCCATTTGCCACCTAGGGCATCTGGGGCAAGCAGGTAGGGCCAGTGGGGCGGGTGCCAGCTTCAGGGCTCACCTGTCCTTGTGTCTCCCTGTCCCTATCCTGACATTATCGCAGGCCCATATCAAAGCCGCTCTCGACGGTTCGGCATGAGTACCGAGACATCAGTCGCCGACTGCCTGGACGAGATGGCTACCCAGCTCCAGGGGATAGCCGGTTTGGTATCTCAGCTATCCAACCGGGTTGACTCCCTAACTCTGACTGCCCCCCAGTCATCAGTACCACCTGTCTCGGTATCTCCATTCCAGCTAGTCTCCCACAAACCTAAAATGTTGTTGCCTGACCGTTTTAGCGGTAATCCTGACAGGTTTCGGTCATTTAGGGAATCCTGCAACCTGTATTTTAGGTTTACTCCTTTCTCTGGTGATGCAGAGAGGGTAGCGGTTGTTGTCTCTCTCCTACAGGGGGCACCTCAGGATTGGGCTTTGTCCCTACCCTCCGAGGCCCCTGAATGGAACTCTGTGGAGACGTTTTTTGAATCCCTAGGACAGGTGTATGATGACCCTAACCGGGTCGCCCTAGCGGAGTCACATTTACTATCTATACAGCAGGGTCGTCGCACGGCCGAGGAGTATTGCTCCGAGTTCAGACAGTGGAGTGCTGTGATTGGTTGAGCAGATGCTCCCTTAAAGAAGCTTTTCTGGCAAGGTTTGTCAGAGGCAGTGAAGGATGCTCTGGTCAGCCATCCTGTACCTGACACCCTTAGTGATTTTATGGCCCTATCTGTTTCAATTGACAGACGTCTTAGGGAGAGGAAACGGGAAAAGCAGGGGGCGACATCAGTTATGTTACTATGAGGGTTGGGTGTCTTCACCATGAAGACATATCATTTTTTGTTATGGATAAGCTGGCCGCAGATATTATCCTTGGTTTGCCTTGGTTACGTTTGCATGACCCGGTTTTCAATTGGAGAACCACGGAACTGATCAAGTGGGACAGTTCCTGTGCTTCTCACCTAACCCAAGTCAGTCCATTGGTATGTTCAGTTAGTGATTCTGTTTCTCTCCCAGAGTATATCTCAGATTTTAGAGATGTGTTTGATGAAATTGTCGCTGACGCCTTACCTCCCCATCGTCCTTATGACTGTGCCATCGATCTTGTGTCTGGGGCCAAGTTTCCTAAAGGGCGGATTTTCAACTTGTCTCCCCCAGAACGAGAGTCAATGCGCCAGTATATACAGGACAGTTTGAGGAAGGGTCACATCCGCCCATCTGTGTCGCCTATGGGTGCTGGCTTCTTCTTTGTTGAAAAGAAGGACGGAGGGCTGCGCCCCTGTATTGATTACAGGGAATTGAATAAAATCACAGTAAAAGACCAGCACCCGCTTCCCTTGATCCCGGATCTCCTGAACCAAGTGGTAGGTGCTCGTTGGTTTTCTAAGATCGACCTTCGGGGTGCCTATAATTTGATCCGGATTAGGGAGGGTGACGAATGGAAAACGGCCTTCAACACCCCCGAGGGCCATTTTGAATACTTGGTGATGCCATTTGGGCTAAGTAATGCTCCTGCCGTTTTCCAACGATTTGTTAATGATATTTTTCGTGATTTGTTTGGACGTTATGTTGTTATTTACCTTTATGATATTCTGATCTTCTCTCCTGATTTCAGGTCACATCAGACACATGTGCTGGAAGTATTATCTAGGTTACGCAAAAATTATCTGTGCACAAAGTTTTCTTAGTGTTTATTTGGTGTCCAAGAAGCGGCTGCAATTTGTGCAGTGATGGTATAGAGATATATACAGCTGTATACAGGAGGCTCCACAGACGTATAACTGACTATAGTGCAGTGATGGTATAGAGATATATACAGAAGTACACAGGAGGCTCCACAGACGTATAACTGAATATAGTGCAGTGATGGTATAGAGATATATACAGATGTATACAGGAGGCTCCACAGACGTATAACTGACCATAGTGCAGTGATGGTATAGAGGTTGTGGACATGTCACTGGTAAAGTGCTCGGGGGGATGTACATCTCACCCAGGTTAATACGTAGCGTGAGATGGTGAGTCCAGGAGGCATCTGTGCTCAGCAGTGTTATGCTGCTGAGCTATTATTTATTATTGCCGGGCCTGGACTTACATGGAATGGCAGGTAGGTTTTTGGTAGTGGGACTTGCCATTCCCTCCCCCCCGATCCAGGTCGGGTTTTGGGGTCAGGTGTTTCTGACCCTAATCAGCCTGACAAGGTAAAAGCCCTGCAGAGGATCCAGTGTTTGCTCTCAGCCAGGGGTGAACAGCCTGCATGCTGGTTCTCCTGGGAGCAAGGAATACTGCCACCGCTGGGGCCACTTCATACCCTGCGATACCGCCTATTGAAGAATCAAATAGGTAACCTGCCTGTTAGTAAGTGCCCAGACGGGCAAGACCTTTTGTTTTGTTCTTAAAAGCACGGTGCTGCTGTATTTCTGTTTGCTGGACTGTTTATGCTGCAAATAAACGCCAAGCTGTTATTTTACAAAGCCAAGTCTGCTGTTAACTGTGTCCAAACACACCATTCCCCGGGAAGATCCCTACAAAGTATATATAGCAGTATACAGGAGGCTCCACAGATGTATAACTGAATATAGTGCAGTGATAGTATAGAGGTATATACAGCAGTATGCAAGAGGCTCCACAGACGTATAACTGACTATAGTACAGTGATGGTATAGAGGTATATACAGCTGTATACCGAAGGCTCCACAGATATATAACTGACCATAGTGCAGTGATGGTATAGAGGTATATACAGCTGTATACCGGAGGCTCCACAGATATATAAATGACCATAGTGCAGTGATGGTATAGAGGTATATACAGCTGTATACAGGAGGCTCCACAGACGTATAACTGAATATAGTGCAGTGATGGTATAGAGGTATATACAGCTGTATACAGGAGGCTCCGCAGACGCATAACTGACTACAGTGCAGTGACTGTATAGAGGTATATACAGCTGTATGCAGAAGGCTCCACAGACATATAACTGACTATAGTGCAGTGATGGAATAGAGGTATATACAGCAGTATACAGGAGGCTCCACAGACGTATAAAACTGACCATAGTGCAGTGATGGTATAGAGGTAAAAATAGCTGTATACAGGAGGCTCCACAGACGTATAACTAACTATAGTGCAGTGATGGTATAGAGGTATATACAGCTGTATACAGAAGGCATACCTCCCAACTGTCCCGGATTTCACGGGACAGTCCCGTTTTCGGGGTGCTGTCCCGCGGTCCCGGAACGGCCCCCTGTGTCCCGCATTATATGTGGCCCTAGCGAAAAAACAATAAACCAGTAACTCACCTGTCCTCCGGTCCCCGAAGCTCCTCTCCCGGCAGGCCGCGCACTCCCGTCATCCTCCGGGGCGGGCAGCGGGGTGTACAGACACTGACTGTGCCGGAAGTGACCTGCAGCCTCTATCAGGAATCACTTCCGGTACAGTCAGTGACTCTGTGCCCCGCTGCCCGCCCCGGAGGATAAAGGGAGTGCGCGCTCTGCCGGGAGAGGAGCTGCTGGGACCGGAGGACAGGTGAGTTACTGGTTTATTGCTTTTCTGGTCGGGCAAATGGGGGGTATTGGCTTCTCTGTGGGGCGCTATATGGGGGATTGGCTACTATGTGGGGCACTATATGGGGGATTGGCTACTATGTGGGGGGATTGGCTACTATGTGGGGCACTATATGGGGGATTGGCTACTATGTGGGGCACTATATGGGGATTGGATACTATGTGGGGCATATATGGGGGATGGGCTACTATGTGGGGCACTATATGGGGATTGGCTACTATGTGGGGCACTATATGGGGATTGGCTACTATGTGGGGCACTATATAAGGGATTGGCTACTATGTGGGGCACTATATGGGGGATTGGCTACTATGTGGGGGGATTGGCTACTATGTGGGGCACTATATGGGGGATTGGCTACTATGTGGGGCACTATATGGGGATTGGATACTATGTGGGGCATATATGGGGGATTGGATACTATGTGGGGCACTATATGGGGATTGGCTAGTTTGTGGGGCATATATGGGGGCATTGGCTACTATGTGGGGCATATATGGGGGATTGGCTACTATATGGGGCACTATATGGGGGGATTGGCTACTATGTGGGGCATATATGGGGGATTGGCTACTATATGGGGCACTATATGGGGGGATTGGCTACTATGTGGGGCATATATGGGGGATTGGCTACTATGTGGGGCATAAATGGGGGATTGGCTACTATGTGGGGTATATATGGGGGCATTGGCTACTATTTGGGCACTCTATGGGGGTTTAACTACTATGTGGGGCACTCTATGGGGGATTGGCTACTATGTGGGGCACTATATGGAGGGATTGGCTACTATGTGGGGCACTATATGGAGGGATTGGCTACTATGTAGGGCACTATATGGGGATTGGCTACTATGTGGGGCACTATATGGAGGGATTGGCTACTATGTGGGGCACTATATGTGGGGGCATTGGATACTATGTGGGGCACTATGTGGGGGCATTGGATACTATGTGGGGCACTATGTGGGGGATTGGATTCTATGTGGGGGATTGGACACTATGTGGGGAACTATGTGGGGGATTGGATTCTATGTGGGGCACTATATGGGGATTGGTCACTATGTGGGGCACTATATGGGGGCATTGGATACTATGTGGGGCACTATAATGGGGGATTGGATACTATATAGGGCATTTTTGGCGGGATTGGATACTGTATAAGGCACTATTCAGTCAGCAGCATGTGGTGACTAGGGGAGTGGTTATGGAGGGTTGCTATGGGGGGCGTGGCTATGGAGGGTTGCTATGGGGCGTGGCTATGGAGGGTCGCTATGAGGGCGTGGCTATGGGGACCACGGCGCACATGTCCCTCTTTGCTGTTTGCAAAAGTTGGGAGGTATGAGGAGGCTCTGCAGACGTATAACTGACTACAGTGCAGTGACTGTATAGAGGTGTATACAGCTGTATGCAGGAGGCTCCGCAGACATATAACTGACTAGAGTGCAGTGATGGTATAGAGGTATATACAGCTGTATACAGGAGGCTCCACAGACGTATAACTGAATACAATGCACTGATGGAATAGAGGTATATACAGCTGTATACAGGAGGCTCCACAGACGTATAACTGAATATAGTGCAGTGATGAAATAGAGGTATATACAGCTGTATGCAGAAGGCTCCACAGATGTATAACTGACCAAAGTGCAGTGATGGTATAGAAGTATATACAGCTGTATGCAGGAAGCTCCACAGACATATAACTGACTATAGTGCAGTGATGAAATAGAGGTATATACAACTGTATACAGGAGGCTCCACAGACGTATAACTGACCATAGTGCAGTGATGGTATAGAGGTATATACAGCTGTATACAGGAGGCTTTGCAGACATACAGTATAGCTGACTATAGTGCAGTGACTCACAGGAGGCGTTTTCCCTGTAGGATCTGCAAGTGACGATTTTCATTGTTAAAGTTGTTCGCTTCTTCTTCTCCATCTGGCTCCGGCCATCATGAAGACGTCTCCGGCCATGACTCCATAGGATCTGCCAGAAAACATTTTAGGCTCTTCGCTCCACAATCATCCTGATCTCTATACAGACTCCCCATGCATTGCTCCACGCTGTAACAGTGCCTCCTCTTCCCCCATATGAGCAGTTATGCCCAGTATGTGCCTCCAGTAGTAAAGCAGCTCTCTGTCCCCATATAGTACAGACCCCTCTGTGCCTCCATAGCCCGCTGTAACTGTAATCCCCCCCCCCCAATAGGTAATCCCACTTTAGTATACCCCCATAGGTTCAACTGTAATACCCCCCTCCCCCCTTGTTAATCCCTCTGTAGTACCCCCCTCCCCTCGGTAATCCCTCTGTAGTAGTAATAACGTCCCCCCCCCCAACACACACACACACACACACACACTTTGTTAATCCCTCTGTAGCAGTTAAAAAAAAAAAAAAAAAACAGGTCCCACTGTAACAACTCACCTAATCTCTCTTGTAGGCAGATCCACACACAGCAGCAGGAGAGGAGCAGACAGCGTCACACACAGCTCCCTGCCCCCACAGCTCACAGCTCCAGCCCCGCGGTATGTTCTTTCATCTTCTCTCCTGCTGTCCCTGACCTGAGACGTCAGCAGCAGTGGCAGCAGACCGGAGATAACAGGAGAGAAGAGGAATGCAGAGGTACCGCGGGGATGGAGCAGAGAGCTTCCGGGGCAGCAGCTGAGCTGTGTGTCCGGCTGTCTGCTCCAGAAGCTCCCTGTGTGACTGTCTGCTCCCTGAAGCCATCTGACACTGTCAGCGGTGCTGACAAATACTGGAGGCTACAGCCGCTGACACTGCCAGGTGGCTTCAGGGACACCCCCTCAGTGTGCTGCCCCCAATGTGCAGCCGCAGACCTGCGCTACTAATTAATGTTAATTAAATCATTAAAACAGGCGGCCCCCTGGATTGGTAATCAGGCCAGCCAAGCAGGCATTTTCCCATTGTGCCAGATTACCAATCCGGGCCTGCATAAATATACATGAATTAACATATATATATATATACATTTATATATGACTTTAATAAGATACTATGATACAATAGCTGAAACCCAAGATCCACAATTAAAGGGGTTATCCAGTGCTACAAAAAACATGGACACTTTCTTTCAGAGAAAACATGATTCTTGTCTCCAGTTCAGGTGCAGTTTGCAGTTAATCTCCATTCACTTCAATGAAACCGAGCAGCAAAACCTCGCCCAAGCTGGAGACAAGAGTGGGGCTGTCTCTGGAAGAAAGTGTCCAGGTTTTCTTAGTGCTGTATACCCCCTTCCAGAATAGGGTTCCACCTCTATACATCTGAAATCTGGGGTGAAACACGAGATCAAGTATTATTTAACCTACAATTTCGGATTGGGTGATTTACATTTTATGGCGTCCCTGTAACAGAATCTATGTATGGTAGGAGAAACTGCTTATGATGTAAAAACTAGGCAACACCAGCACTGCTACATTATACAAAAGGAGAAAGCTGACTTATGGTGCGTTTACACAGACAGATTTATCTGACAGATCTTTGAAACCTAAGTCAGGAACAGACTATAAACAGGGAAGAGGTCATAAAGGAAAGGCTGAGATTTCTCCTCTTTTCAAATCCATGCCTGGTTCTGGCTTAAAAAATCTGTCAGATAAATCTGTCTGTGTAAACGCACCATTATCAGTCTCCAAACACTTTGCTGAGCAAAGCCATACAGAAAGGGACACCAGATTTATGGTGGTTGACCGTGTAATGCAACCAGGGCCGGGACAAGGAGTTTTGGTGCCCTAGGCAGACAGGGCAAATGGCGCCCCCCCCCCCCCCCCCGGGACTTCTATCTGATGGCATCGCTGTATAAGAGATACGTGCATGAAATCAGATTTTCCTAATAATTCCTAATCACATGTATTTACAGTGCATGGCATCAGACGTAGTTTCTTAGTAATTGTGTCTCTCTATGGCCCATGACATGATGCTCAGATGCTACTTCTGTATTATTCATAGTGCAGGATCAACGACTTGAGCATCAGAATTGCTTGATGTCTTCATTGCACATTTAGGCTATGTTCCCACACAGTCTTTTTGTCCATATATTCTTGAAATTTTGTGGATGGCCGCCATTTAACGGCAAAAAAATGTCTGTTGTAGCCTTTCTTTGTTTTTAAGCCACTCCTGGTTTTGGTTGCATAATACTAAGCAAAAATACTGTGTGGGAACATATCCTCACAATGCATTTCAAACACAGCAGCAAGCACACCACTTCTTTACCAGGAGCCGTGCCATATTGCCAATAATCCCAGCAACATTGCATGGCTATCAGTGAAGAAATGGCAGTGTTGTGTTGTTGTTTTTTTTAAAGGGGGGAAAACACTGAAAGGACTTTTTTAATACTTTATTTTAAAGAAATATTTGTCTTTTTTTCTTAGGGATTAAGAGACCTAAATATAGATGTAATATATATATATATATATATATATATATATACATATATATTTATTATTATTATTTTTTTAAGGATCACGCTGCGTTTATGCCGTGCATCATAGTTATTAAATCCCACCAAAAGGAGGTTAGGCTATAATGTGACATAGTGCAGCAGGAACCATTAAGTTACCATTAGCCAGTGACTATGCTCACAGTGCTTCCTGCTGGATTACACTATTAATTATGGTGCATTTACACACACAGATTTATCTGACAGATTTTGGAAGCCAAAGCCAGGGATGAATTTGAAAACAGGAGAAATCTCAGTCTTTCCTTTATGATCTGTTCCCTGTTTATATTCTGTTCCTGGCTTTGGCTTCCAAAATCTGTCAGATAAATCTGCCTGTGTAAACGCACCATTCCACAGGACACAATAATTCAGTATACCACACTAATGAGTCCAGGTAAATTAATTGAAGTGGCTGGGACAATCTCTAAGTGACTGTTTTGCAGTCTATGGGGGATCTCCATGCTGATGGATAGCTGTGAGGTACTGCACTAGCTGCACTCACATGTGTGGTGTGTGTCAGGGACCCCCAGTACAGCTCCCTGTCCCTCCTCTGGCTTCCTCTAACAGTAGCTACAGAAGAGCAGTGTAGGGGTTAAACCTGACTGCTCCAACAAATCAAGATAAGGAGACAGCAAGAAAATGGAGCCCCTGACCCTTCCTATCCCAAGTGTGACAGGACTGCTGACCCCACCTCAGAGTCCATCTGTCCTGTCACAGCCCTCACACATGTACAAGGAATGGTGCTGTATAAGAGAAGGTAGCAGAGAGATTACACACACTCACACAGGACGGGTTGGACGGGGGAGGGGCGATTCATCTCTGCTCTGGCTGCTGTGTATGTGCACAGAGCTGCTGAGCTCATTGGTGGATCAGACGGCAGGGGGGCGCTTCTGTCATCCCACCGATCAGCAGCAACAGATGCCGTACTTCCAGCAGGAGGGAGGGGAGTTCATGGCCCCCCAGCTGAGTGTCAGAGCGGCCTCAATGACATCCGGCCCCTGCAGCCCGCCCCTGTCTGTCTCCGTGGGGAGGGGGGTGGGGGTTGCTGGCTGGGAGAGGCAGTGGGGGGCGGGGGATGGTGCCAGGCTACAGAGACTGGAGGATATGAGCTCACTCCTTGCTGCATCTCGCTCCTTGCTGCGCCCCCTGTAATTAACCACCAGATGGCGCCCTAGGCCATCGCCTACCTCTGCCTACCCTTTGTCCCGGCCTTGAATGCAACCCAAAAGTGGATAGACAAATGTTACTAAAGAAGAAAGAATGGATACATTCACATAAGGCTTAGGGTGGTATTACACAGGCCAATGGGGGCCCGATAATACCTGTAAACGAGTCTTCTTCTCCACGGGTCCCGCACGCTCTAACTTCAGAGTGGCCTGTCAGCTGACAGGCCGCTCAGCCAATCACAGACCGGGACCGCTGCGGCCTATGATTGGCAGGGTGGCCTGTCAGCTGACAGGCCACTCTGAAGCTAGAGCGCGCAGGACCTGGGGAGAAGAAGACCGCAGCAGCAGCCCTGGAATGTGGATAGGTAATGTATATCATCAGTCGCCGGCCGCGCACCGCTATTACACGTAGCGGTGCACGGTCGGCGCCCGACGAAAATCGGTCCAAACCTATTTTAATGATCAGCCGATCGTTAAAATATTACATGGAGCGATGATTACATGGAGCGATAATCGGCCGAATGGGCCCTGATTCGGCCAACTATCGTTCCATGTAATAGTACCCTTAGAGTTTGGATGGTCTCAATTTAAAATTAGGAGTTTCCTATTCAAAGTTATATGAACCTGCCCAATAACCATACTTTGGTCCTACCATATCATTGAGAAAGTATAGTGAGGTTTTTAGATTGTTTAAATAATAGTGTCTAAATTATTGTGCAATACTCATAATTAACTGTTAGGCTATGTTCACACAACGTAATTGTTCAGTAAAGACGGACGCTGGAATCAGCATCCGTTCTTTACTGCAGGGAAGGCATTGCATTGAAGCCAATGAATGTCAACACAGCGTTATGTTAACGCTCGTTCCTTATAATGGGGGATAAAATAGTGTACCTGCCTATTAACTCCGGATGCTGTTCAGTGAACAGCGTCCGGAAATAAAAGCTGTTCACACAATGTAATGTGTGGCAGCGGCACATTACATTGGAGTGAGTAGGTAATTGATTTGCAGGCAAACCCGACGGTGCCCGCAAGTCAATTATAAAAAAAACATAACATTCCTGCCGTCGATTCAGAGGAATCAGCTGAAAAAACATCCTTAATGCAGCCCGTTGGCTGGCAGTTTAACAGCGTCCATTGTTGTTATACGTTTTTGTTTTGACCATACAAGTAACAATTTTTATTTTATTAATTAAAAAAAAATAATATATATATATAGCGAACAGTATAATACTGATGTGTGAAGGGTGCTTAAGAAGAAACATTTTTGATATTGCCTTTGATACACTTCAACTGAATAAACTGCGCTTGTGCCCACCTGTTCAAATTGTGGGAGCTATTTGGAAACACAGTTCTACGTGTAAGATGTGACCTTTGCTCCAGTACTGTTGTATAATTTATTTTCAATAAATACCATATATGCACCTTGAACATCATTGAAAGTCAGCACCCTAATTTAGTCTTTTAAGATTTATATTGGAGACAAAAAAACAATACATTTGTTTAATCTAGCACATTAAGGTTTGGTAAGAGGTTTTTTGAGTGTTAAGTTGGAAAGATTTATTGAAAGAATTTCTCTCATATACATTTCAACAGTGCTTCACTTGGGACATGACCTTCTGCCATCATGTTACTTGTAATGAAAACTACAATTTTTGTTATTAGGTAAAATGGGCATGATGTGATTTATATAAATGTAAAAATGAGCTAAGAGCACTTTCTTAATATACACAGCATATTATTTTTAAATGACATTTAGCCTCCTTTATACATCATTTGTGTGCCTTTTTTATGACTTCTAAGAAATAGCACGATTTTCATGCATTTTTACAGGCAGTTTGACAGAATGCTTTTTTTGTCACTTTTTGCATTTTTGCTTTACTACATTACTACTGTATTTCTATTCTTTTATGCTTTTTATTGGTTTTAACCAATAAACCACATACTTTTTATATTACTTTGTTTTGAAGACATCTTTGGCAGCGTAAGAACCAGACTTTATGCTTTTTTTTTTTCCCCTCCCTGACTTATTCAACAAAAACTCCCTGACGTGTGGACCTTTTTAGAAACATAAAATTTACTAAATGTACAGAATATGTACAGGATATCAGGACCACATAGTTTTTTCTAATAAAATATAATAAATGTTTCTTATCAGCATATTTAAATTTATTTATTTTATTAATTTAATAGACTTTCTGGACACGGCAGCTTTCCTAATAAATGTTTAAAATGATTGGATGGGATTTGCTGAGCATTACATACAATATATTTATTTTATAGTTTATAGGTAGTGCCTCTTATACTGTAGCATATGGTTCTGTAAATAGATATAGAACTATTCACTATGCCCAGTAAATAAAACAGAAATGAATAATTCAAGTCTGCTTACAGAATGGCCTCTGTTCATTTGCCTAAGATACAGTGTGCCTACAATTTGTTTGTACAGGCTGATAAGAGACCCACTGTTAGTCTATATTTCTACATCTTGAAGCAAAGAAAATGGTAATTTAGTTACCAATTAAGTTGTTCTTCCTAAAGCGAACAGTTAAGATGAGAAAAAACAGCTGGTGGCCATTTCTTTTCCTATCTTCAATTGTTTGAATGTTCTCCTTCTATTAAAAAAAAAAAAAAAAAAAGCAAGCACAGATATTTCTCCGGAGCATTTACCTATTTTGTTCAAAAATATATTGCACCACATCATCTACTCTATATCTCAGTCAAATTAATTTGTTACAGGATTTAGCTCTCCAGCTGAACAAAATCTCTTAGTTATTTACAACTTATATTTTTTGTTTTATTTACTTGGATTTGGGTAGAATTGGATATGAGATAATGATAAACCAATAATCATATAGAAGACAATACGTGTGTGTTCTAAAAAGATCACGCAGGATGGGATAATGACGTTTGGTGTAAACAACCAGTCTATTAAACAAGTATATAAATTGTTCAAATAATTCTAAACTCAGTTTCCAAGGCAAAAATGTAGGGGCCATAGTTTTATATTTAAAGGAATGCATAGAATTTTCCCTTGCAGGCTCATTTGTAAGATAGATAGCGATGAGTGAGCTTGGTACTTGTTCGAGCATTAGAGTACTCGATGGTTCGCGTTACTCGGACGAGCATCTCGTGATACTCAAGAAAATCACATCATCCGTTTCCTGTAAGTTTGGGCGCTATTTCTCAGCCTATAAACATTCAGGAGACTCATTGGTACATCCTGCGATCACGTGGGACCCATACATGTCGATAGCAGCGATTGGTTGGCCAGATCAGATGACCCTGCCATATAAAAATCTCGGCCGCCGCTGCTCGGCTCACGTGCATGCTGGAAGAGATCAGGGACAGAGCTGCTGCTGGTCAGGGAGAGCGTTAGGGAGGGAATTAGCGTTCCAGCAGGCAGGGAATACTAGCGAAAGAACCAAAGAGCCCTTGTAACGGCTTAAAATTTTTATTTATTATTTTTGTATTACTACAGACTGCTGGCTGAGACTTGCAGTGCAGTTACCATGATTTCAGCAGCACACTGTGGTGATCAGCTACTGGCAGAAAGGGGACATTAGGTGTTGCATGCAGACCCCTAAGAAGTGCTCAGTACTCTTTTATTATTTTGTGGCTGGTGCTGCTGCTGTCGTACATTGTATTGCTGTAATTTGTAGTACATCTGCATAGAACTTCACTGCTCATTGTCCGGTGTAACAGGTGGCATAGACCACAGACCACCACTTACAGACAGACGCTATGTGACAGCCTCCAAATACTAGTGTGACCACCAGTATATTTACTTATTTCTGTATTTTTTAATGAAGCCATACCCAAGCTCACTGCTAATTGCCCTGTGTGAGAGGGTGGCATACACTATATAGCAGCACTTACACTTAGCTTCTGAGGGGGAGGCAAGGTCAGTCACAGGACATGTTGAAAGATGAAGAGGGGTGGGCAGTGTATTTGGTCAGTTTAGTAATTAAAAAGCTGGGTGGTTCATATGCTGCCTGTGTTTTAATGGTTCCCTATGTTCTCACTGCCATGCTGTGTCTGGCTAAATTTTGTGGTGGTTCACCTGCCCACAGGGTGGAATTCTACCCTCCAGATGGTAGCCAGGGTTTACCAGCAATGCAGAGCCATTGTGGAATGACAGATGCCAGAGTGGACATGAATGTCTGCTATCTGGCAGGTACTGGGCCCCTTTGAGAAATCAACAAAGATGGTCAGCGGTGATGCCGCCATCATCAGCCTCACCATCCCACTGCTGTGTCTGCTTCAATCCTCTCTACTCAGTCTTTGCCTTCATCTTTAGGAGACGGGGGAAGAACATCTGCCACTAGATAGCCAGCCCACCCTCACGTCTGTTTCTCAGCATGAAGTAGAGGAGGCGGAAGAGGAGCAGACTGCTGCCGTGACTGAAGAGGGTACCCATGCTCAATCCCTAGCTGTTGAGCGTGTATGGCCTGAAGAGGAGGAATTGGTGGAGGAGGAGGATGAAATTGAGATTCAGCCTATTTAGGAGAGGAAATTCTTGCGTGTTGGGACCCTGGCGCACATGGCTGACTTTATGTTAGGCTGTTTTTCCTGTGACGGATTACTGGATGTTCACCCTCCTGGACCCTCGGTACAAGCAGAACTTTTCCACTCTCATTCCTGCAGAGGAACGCAGTATGAGAGTGAATCAATATCATCAATACCCTGGTGCAGAAGCTGAAAATGTACTTCCCATCTGACAATACTAGCGCCAGTAGGCCTTTGACAGTTTCATGGCACCCTAGCAAGACTATGTCACCTGTCCCCAGTCTGGACAGAGTAGGGGGTAGGCCTTCACAAAGATGGTGTGGGAGTAATTAGCAGTTAGCTTGGATGTGACTGCAGTAAGAAATGAAGAATTAAGAAAATATACTGGTCAAATATTCTGTTTCTGTGTTTTGTTTTGCTGTGTGTGAACACTGGTTTATATGCTCACCTTGGTTGGGAGACACACCCGACTTTATCTGCTGAGTTCTGTCTGGCCAGGTTATGGTTAATCTGTGTTTTGGTTCTGCTGTGACTGACAAGTATTCCTGCCAGTGGATCTGTTTTGTTCTCAGCTGTCTGTGCTTGGGGATCAGGGGGAAGGTCCAATTACGTGCTGGACCAGAACCCTGACTTCCTATTTAACTAACCCAGTCTGTGCACTCATTGCTGGTTATTGACTTTGTCTGTGCCCGCTTGTATCTTCTGCATATTTGCATTTCCTGATCTTTGCCTTATTCCTTGACCTCCCTTGCTTGCCCTCTGCCCTGACCATATTACCTGGACTTTGATTTTGCGTATTGATTTGTGATTTTGTACCTTGCTGCCCGATTGTTGTGACCCGGACTATGTACTATCTTTATTGTGTTTTGTCTGTCTGTCTTGTCTTCGTGTAGTCAGTGCAGGGACCGCTGCTCAGTTGCTTGCTGCCATCTTAGGGCGGATTGTGGCAAGTAGGCAGGGACAGTGGGCTGGGTTCAGCATCAGGGCTCACTGTCTTGTCTTGTCCTGCTGTCCGGTTCCTGACACAAACTTCAAACTCAAAATTTAAACTAATTCGAATTCATACTGAAATTTTAATTCAAATTCAAAATCAAATTATAATTCAAATTAAAAAAAAATAATAATATTTTTAAATTCGGTCGCCAGAACAGAAGCGGTGGGAAGAAGTGGTAAGTGATATGATACTGGGAAAATTACCCCAACTGCTAAAGTAGTCAGGGGGTGTCATGCCCCAGCCCTGGTAAGTCTAGTAGCTTAAAAAGACAAGTCAGTTATTAAGGGGAGGGGGAGGAGATGAGCAGTCAGCTTGTCAGGCACTGGTAGGGGAACACTCTCCAAGGCCTTTGACCTTCAAAGTGACCTTCAGGCCTTTGTCTTTGGTCGCATGTGCCTTGCCCATCTTGATCGGGATCAGCACTATTGTCTTAAGGTTGAGCACCAGGCTGTTGCCCAAAATTTGGCGTAATGGTGCAATTTGGCAGCCTCAGAGGGATCCATGCATGCTGCCCCTGCCATTTCCTGTCCATTTCCGTGGTGTTCCGTGGTTTTAGGCTAAGTTTTTGGGTGGTTCATATGCTACCTCTGTTTTAATGATTCCCTGTGTTCTCACCGCCATGCTGTGTCAGGCTAAATTTTGGGGAGGTTCATATGCTACCAGTGTTTTAATGGTTCCCTGTGTCAGGCTTAATTTTGGGGTGGTTCATATGCTACCTCTGTTTTAATCCTCCACTGTGTGATCACTGCCATACTGTTGCCCATAATTTGGCGTGATGGTGCTATTAGGCAGCCTCAGAGGCATCCATGCATGCTGCCCCTACTGTTTCCTGTCCATTTCTGTGGTGTGCCGTGGTGTCAGGCTAAGTTTTTGGGAGGTTAATATGCTACCTCTGTTTTAATGGTTCCCTGTGTTCTCACTGCCATGCTGTGTCAGCCTAAATTTTGGGGTGGTTCATATGCTACCTCTGTTTTAATCCTTCACTGTGTGATCACTGCCATACTATTGCCCATAATTTGGCATAATGGTGCGATTAGGCAGCCTCAGAAGCATCCACGCATGCTGCCCCCGCTGTTTCCTGTCCATTCCGTTGTGTTTTACAGGTTTTCACAGGACCAAAGTTTTTTTTTCCCCGTGATTTGCATAATCACAGTCAAATTGCACCATTTTCCCATAATTTCACAAAGTGGCTGTAGATTCAAAATATTACTTCAATGTTGTTGCAACAGTATCGGCTGTTATACAGAGGGCTGTGGGCATTTATAATCGAATAATTGAATCTTAACAAATTTCATTATAAAAGCCAAAACTATACTAGCTACAGTACTAGGACTATTACAGAAGTGTCAAAAATCGGAAAATGACAATTAAAAAAACATGTCAATCAGCCAGTCAATCATTCAATTTCCGCCTTTGACAGCAGTGGACCTTGGTGGATGAGCAGCGTAGTATAAACAGGACAGGAGTTGAGTGCGACCACTGATTATGTAAGGTGCACACTCAGTTCAGTAATAAAACCCAACTTGTATAACATTGAGTGGAGTGCGACCACTGATTATGTAATCCCAGTAAATTAGTATAACTCAATAGGAGTTTACAGTGCCCAGTGCTAGAATAATATGGACTGTGTCTTCACTGGTCCAAGTGAATTCCTATAGGCACCCAGTTACTTGGTCACTTGGTTAACTGGACACTTGGTTGACAGCTACAGCAAACAATCAGCCCTCCTATCCTCTCCTCTTTATCCCTAAATCGTTCTGTTAGTATTTGAGGGGCCTGGGATTATGATTAATCCATTTCTCCCACCCAGTGACACTCCAAACAGCATGTGCAGCCGCCATTTCGTTTTTTTTTTTTTCAAATTTCCTTAACACGTGGACGGGAATTTGCTTCACAGAACAAAGTGAATTGACAGCCCGATTTTCAGCAAATTTTGATTCACCGGATTTGCTTCGCTCATCTCTACTCAAGTGCTAGGGAGGCTACCATGAGGTGGTGGTTCTGTCTGTGCTCAGCTGAAGGGGCTCTAACAACTTTGAAGTCAGTGGTTATATAAATAAAAGAATAACCTGTACTCACGCCTATAAAGATTCTCCTTTTGCTAGTCAAGGGCTCCAAGTGACACAAACAGGAATACAGGCCCCACTTAAGGGTAAGTCAGGCATTGGGGTTCCCCTTTAGGTCCTGGCAAGTTGCAGCAAGGTTAATAGGCCTTACTTGCTTTCTCAAATTGCTGAAAGACTAAGCACCTGGTAAAAGTTGCAGGGCTTTGGAGAAAGAAAGTTCAGGATAGCCCCTCAGTATAGAGAGGATTTGTGGTCCCCTTGTTAGTTTTACCAGAGGTTAACTAGCCCGGCATGGCTAGCATGCAGCACACACTGGAAGCCCCAGGGGGGTCCTGGCCAGCAGGTCAGGCCCTGGAAAATCTCTCATCAGGGTCAACTTGCTCTGACTAACATAGAATGCAACACATAACCCACTCCGCCTCTACTTATAAACTTTTGGGAGCTTGCTGATTGGTGAAGAGGACATGAGGAAAAAGTGAAAGTCTGGGGTGACCTTTTCAGGGATTGGTTAGCAAGCCACATGTCTGCTGGTGACAGACATAAGCAGACATGTGCATAAGCACTTACACCCTTATCATTGTTACATATCCTTTCAGCTGTGACTTGTAATAGAAGAAAGCACAGGATGACATCTAATGACAGAATTGCAGTACTACCTGACTCCATACACAGAATTCCCAATACACAAATATCTTCAGTGCCGACCAACATAAATACAAAATCAGCAGTGGTACATGGGTTCTGGGACCACTGCTTATGGCCAAGAAGAAAGTTATAGTCACCTGCAATGTAACATTAATACTATGGCTATGTTCACACTACGTATATTTGAGGCTGTATGTTTGAGGCTGTATAGCAACCAAAACAAGGAGTGGATTGAAAACACAGAAAGGCTCTGTTCACATAATGTTGTAATTGAGTGGATGGCCGTCATTTAATGGCAAATATTTGCTGTTATTTTAAAACAACGGCTGTTGTATTGAAATAATGGAAGTTTTTTACCGTTATATGGCGGCCATCCACTCAATTACAACATTATGTGAACAGATCCTTTCTGTGTTTTCAATCCACTCCTGGTTTTGGTTGCTATGAGGACCTGACATGAGGATCAAATACAGCCTCAAATATACATAGTGTGAACCCAGCCTAAAGGGGTAGTGCGGCGTTTAACATTTATTGACTAAATAACACACATTACAAAGTTATACAACAAGCCAATTGCGGATGAGCAGCTGGCCTCCCGAAGATGACACCGTCGGCCCAAGATGGTGGCCGGGGTCGACAGCAAGTGAGTAAGCATACTGCACCAAACTTCCGGGCTGGGAGGAACATGGGGAAGGGGGCCATTCACTTAAATAACGCACATTACAAAGTGTATACCTTTGTAACGTGTGTTATTTAGTGAATAAATGTTAAACACCGCACTACCCCTTTAAACATTTGGACTCTTTCTCTGCACCCAGGAGGAGAAATAGACCATGTTCACCTGCCTTACCCTCCAAGAGTGTCTTATGCTAACTTCTTAAAGCTAGCATTACAGATTTGGTATAGGCAGGTCATTTTACCAGACAAAAAAACAGAAAGTGCAACAGCAACCCACAGGTGCAAGGGCTTATCGTATATACTCCTTCCAGTATACACACGGTAAACACCTGCTCTATAGATATTAAAAAGTGAGGATCTTTGCAAACTATTTTATCAAACAGAGTGTACCATGTTGCCACGTTAAGGTGTCCTCGAGCCATGGTCCCTACTCTAGCATTTTAACACTAGCAATGGCCTCTCCTGGGCTGAATAAGCCTACAACTGGGCAGATAGGAGCCAAATGATCTCTTTTATAGCACCCTTGGGACATGGGTGGAGTGCAAGCCAACAGGAGATAGCCACATACCCCATATTTAACAGAAAATAAGGAAAAATCGGCAGCACATCTATGACTCTGTTCAAACTGCAGGTTGCATGCTGCTTGTGGCTTAAGTACAGACAAATATCTACAGAGCAGGTGTTTACCGTGTGTACACTGGGAGGAGTATATACGGTAAGCCCTTGCATCTGTGGGTTGCTGTTGCAACTTCTGTTTTTTTGTCTGTACTTAAGCCACAAGCAGCGTGCAACCTGAAGTGTGAACAGAGTCATAGATGTGCTGCTAATTTTTCCTTTTTTCTGTTAAATGTGGGGGGTGTGGCTACCTCCTGTTGGCTTTAACTCCACCCACGTCCCAAGGGTTCTATAAAAAGTTGTAGGCTTATTCAGCCCAGGAGAGGTCATCGCTAGTGTGAAAATGCTAGAGCAGGGACCATGTCTCGAGGACCCCTTAACTTAGCGACATGGTACACTCTGTTTGATCAAATAGTTTGCTTAGATCCCCACTTTTTAATATCTACAGAGCAGGTGTTTACCGTGTTTACACTGGGAGGGGTATATACAGTAAGCCCTTGCACCTGTGGGTTGCTGTTGCACCTTCTAGTTTTTTTGTCTGTACCTAAGCCACAAGCAGTGTGCAACCTGCACTGTGAACAGAGTCATAGATGTGCTGCCAATTTTTCCTTTTTTTTTTCCTTTTTTTCCGGTCATTTTACCAGGTCATTTTACCAGCCTTAAAAGCAAATCTCCCACTATTTCCTTGTTGCAATGTTTCTCTTAAAGCTTGGGTCTCACACATTTTACTCTGACATATCTCAGCTTCTTTCAGGAATAAGGTGTTACATCGCCCATGCATTCTTGGCTTCAAACAGGGATGGAGTCTCAGACAGCCTATGGAGATTTACAGACACTGCCTCTCTCAGAGGAAAAATCTCTTAAATGGTAACTCTGGGCAGCCTTGTTAAAAGATTTTTTTTAAAAAAAAGCTTCCAAACAATGCGAGCTTCTTACCTATGTTCCCCCGACACTCTTCATGTGATTTTACAGTAGTTCAGCTACTCTGATGCAGTTTTTTGCCTACTTCTTCTATGCTGATGTCACTTTTCCTGTGCACACCTATCTGGCATCCTTTGATGTCATAGGAGGCTTGTCTGTATTTGTCTTTGGGCTCTACCTCCACCCCCTGACTGATGTTACTATTTATGACCAGCCACTACAGCCTACATAACCATCTCCCTGTCATATACACAGATACATATACCTTTATTGTGACGTTATGGGTGTGTTCACAAAGATTTTTAATTGCAATTAATGAAGCCAAAGCCTGGAACAGAAAAAAAAGGCGGACAAATTTTTCCAATTTTGTCAAACTCACTGCTAAAATGGCACTATTTTACAACAATTGATACATTCATACCAAAATAGCAGAACATTAGAGCAAAAAAAATGTGAACACAGCCTTAGCTAGACTAAGTAGTAATTACACAATGCTGCCATGTGCTGAATGACAAGCAGGTGCTGCAATCTCACAAATACAATGGCGTTCAGTGAAATGAGATGTTTTTGGCAGGGCACTGGCAGAAGTGCTGGGGGAGGGGAGTAGGTTGGGTGGGAGGACTTTGATGAGGAACGGAGGGAAAGCAATGCCCTCTGGGACTTGTAGTACTGAGCAACTGCTCAACCAGGAAGTGCAACCACAAAATACAGAACTAAGACCCCCAAAATAAAAATCAGAACTGAGACAGACAGATAAGCAATAATACATGTTTCTGCAGAATGTTTAATTTTTACCTCTCAAAGTACCCCTTTAAGTTCATCAAAAACTAGCATTTCCCACTCTTCAAGGTGCAAAAGCCCTATTTATTTTCTTTATACTACATTGTTCCCTTTTTTGCCATTACTTCCGGATCTGTGTTAAACAGTTTCCAATAATGCTACAGGTACTAGGCTTGGTGTTAAATTGCTTCTTTTCCAAGTACTATTTTCATACTTAAAACAAGCACATTGAGGGATATTTATCAAACTGGTGTAAAGAAGAATTGTCTTAGTTGCCCCTGGCAACCAATCAGATTCCACCTTTTATTCCTCACAGGTTCTTTGAAAAATGAAAGGTGGAATCTGATTGGTTGCTTGGGGCAACTAAGACAGTTCTACTTTACACCAGTTTGATAAATCTCCCCATTGTGATTATATACTTTCATGCTGGGTTTTCCATATTTGCTAACCTTCATGGCATGTACTGTACACTGTTAGTTCCTCACATGATGCAACCAATGCTGTGTTTCTCAATTATAGTCCTGAAGGGTGTTTTGGAGATTTTTTAAGTATTTCACATTTCACAGTATTTTTAGTCAGTGCATCAGGTATCGCCACATGTGTTCTTTGTATGCGATGTGCTCAAATCAGGACCAGTTAGGGGGTATTTGCGGACTGGAGTTGAGAGGCAATCACCTAATGCTCCTTGTAGGAACGGTAAAGAATTTAGCCACCTGACTAAGTACAGCTAACTTCACAATTAGTAAAAAAAAATAAAAATTAAAGACTTCCATCATTACAGCATTTTAATTGACCTCAATCGAATGACGGACATCAAATGCACACAGTGTATTAAATGACGGATGTTGTTTGCGCGGACATCAAAATAAGGATCATGACAATTATTTTTGAATGTCTTTTGCAAAAAATGGATGTTATTTTTTAGTTGCTCACACAGTTTTTCTTTTTTCATTGACCTCTTAGAAAAAAACAACAAAATTGTGAGAACATAGCCTGTGATCTGAGTTATATTCTGTGTCATGCTCATGCTGTTTTTCCTCAGATGTACCAAGAAAACTGTTTACGTCAATGAGCTATTTAGCTAAACTCAGACAAAATATATACAATACAACACCAATAAGCTATACAGTAAATATATAACGGTATACTTAGATCACTGCTACAGTACAGTTTTATTTTCAGTTTAAATATTTGCTTTCATTATTTTCTGCCTATATAAATCCCTTTGTATCATCTTAGTGTTATGCTCTATTTATAGTATTTTACCAATGAGCCGTGATACAATATTTAAGAATTTATGATTTGGAAGTACTTTTTAATTCCGCTGAAATATTTTCTCTTATCCTCTCAATCAGATGGTATAGCTTTTTCTAGAATTTACAGCCCATAATCAGGGAATGTTCTTGGTTGCTAGTTATTTATATCTGTTTAGTAAGTTTATATTTTTTTCCAGTGATAGACGCATATTATAGTTTCTCTGTTGCTGATGCATTTCAATTAGCTTTAAATTCCCCTAAATCAATAAACTTCAGATTTATTCCAGTGTAGTAAAGGCATTAAATCCAAATGGTCAGGAAAAAAAATGAAGCGACTGGTTTAGGGTTTAAAAATGTGTGTTTTGTATTTCTGGTGATCCCAGCTATAGATTTCTAGCTATGGTAAAGTGTATATTACAGAGGTTTGAACAACTACAATTCAAGGTATGTGTCTCAGGGTGTTCAATAAAACTGCTACATGTGTTTGTTAAAAATTCATAACTTACTTTTCTTTTCACACAGTTACATCCCAGGCTCCCAGCTTTATTGATTTCTATTGAAAGTAGAAGAAGCTATTTACTTTCTTTCTCACTGATGTATTCCTGAACTACCATTTCTTATTATCAATAAATTAGGAGTTTGTGTGACTCATCTTTGACATATAAAACTACTGATAACGGCTAATGTCTTACTCTACAGGCATAGATTTGATCCCACGTTATAAAATAGGAGAAAAATAAGTAGGAAAAGTGGATTAACTACGAGGTAGTCCACACAGCGTGTGGGAAATTTATCAAGGACTTTGTGTCTATTTTTAAGTGAATAATTGGATTTTTCGCTCAGTTTTGGCCTAAGTTCTATTTATGAACCAGTATTGGACAGGCGAATATTTTTTAGATGCGACTTTTTTAAAATCTGCCTGAGTATTCACCCAAAAGTTTGCATAATCCAGGATTAGCAACCAATTTATCATTTGCAACTTTTTAAAAAGTCGCACAAACAGGTGCAGTCTTACATCTGGTCAGTACCACGTAAATACAGTATGCTTGCGCAATTTTTGCATTTTTGCCACGTAGGACCGGCCCACCCCCTCTGTAGCCATTGGAAATGGCCAGCCTAGAGGTCTAGGCCCTGCCCTCTCTAGGTCTGCCGATTCCAGTGGCTGCCGAGGGAGTGAGGCCTAGACTGTGATGATGTCACGGAGGGGCAGAACCTACTTCGACGATGTGGGTCGGGCTAATTAGCACTTGGGATGTAAAACCCCACCAAGGTTGCTGCTATTGTTTTGTTTTGTTATTCTAATGCTTTCTTCTTCTTTTTTTTTTTTTTTGGCTTACCTTAATTTCCTTAAGTGCCGTAGATATACTAAATGTTTCTTTGCATTTCTCTCATGTGTTCCACAACTTATTTTTATTTCTGTGAAATTGAATGAATATTAGAGATGAGCGAGTAGCGAAATATTCGCCTTTTGAGAATTCGAATCGAATAGGCACCGATATTTGACTATTCGAACGAGTATTCAATCCCATTATAGTTTATGGGAAAAAAAATTGCGGCACTTGGAAATCAAAATTTGACCACTTGGAGGTCACCAAGTCCCCCATGAAACCTCCCTAAACGATGCAAACACCTCCGGAATGACACTGGGAAATTAGGGGGAGCATGACTGGGTGCACCCAACACCCCAAAATCGCAGCTGCGAAGGAAAAATATTTGCGAACGCTTTAAAAATATTTATGGCAATGTTCACACATTTCATTCGTATTTCTTGCGCAGTTACATACATGATTCCAATGTGCGTCCGCAGAGCATCATGTTATTCGCACGTATCACACGTAGTGCTGTACGAACGTTACTGGAACAGTATGTATGACGTGCCTTTTTCTGGGCTACTGGAACAATATGTATGACGTGCCTTTAACTGGGCTACTGAAACAGTATATATCAAGTGCCCTTAGTGGGCTACTGGAACAATATATATCACTGGCCCTTAGTGGTGTTAAACAGGGACACTATCAGTCACTTGTACACACAGGATACTGGAATGAATATACCTGCTGATGCTGATGCTGCTGTTATATCATCTATGTCTTAGCACTGAGAAGTGCTTTGGATTCAGAGATGACTTTTTCGCTGGATCTTAGCCCTGAAAAGGACTTTTGGGTTCTGTAGTAAGCCTGCCTGACCAAAACTCTACTAAAACCTATCTCTCCCTGCTGCAAGATCTTTCCCTGGCTAGGCTGAAAGCTCATATGCGGTCGAGAGGCGGGAGCCAAGTATTTAAGATTCGAGGTCATGTGGTTCAGCCATCCAATGAGGGTAGACGCCGTTTCCGCGCTGCGTGCAAACTCCCAGGGTCCCTCACAGCCTCCCTGCATGGTCATTGGATTAAAAAAAGCACCAACTGCGATGGGAGGGCTTTCGAATGTGTCCCGCGTATTCGTCTCACGACTCAATTGAATTTGAATCTTTCGAATACCGCAATATTCGATTGAATACCTACTCGATTGAATCATATTCGCTCATCTCTAATGAATATCATTATTATAATTATACACAAACTGTGCTTGAGCTTTTCTCTCCGTTTCGTTCAACCCCCCCCCCCCCCCCCTTCAGAGATGGCTGATGTAAACAAGGCTCTATGTGCAGTTTTGCAATGCTGTGAGAGATAATCACGGCATGTTCATTAGAAACTTGACCCTCCCAGCCTTACAAAGAAGCTACAAATTTGTAGGTATAGCCTGCCATGGACTTGTTTAAATTTGCCATCTCAAAAGAGAAGGGAGAGAAGAGAGAGATAGAGAAAAAAGTTCAGACACAGTGTTTGTGTGTCTTTAACTGAAAGTAGTAGATCAGAAAGAAGGAGACTGAATAGATAATAACAAGTATGGAATGAATTCTTAGTCTCACCAAAAACAGCAACATATGAAAAATTATAATTGAGTGTAATATATCTTTAACTATTGCTTCTGCACTTGTGATGGTTAAATATATTTTCATTAAAACTTATGTTTAAATGTTATACAGATGCTAGGCAAACTGAGCAGGAGGCATGCAGTGTATGCCTCAAGCATAGCAGAAGTACTGACACTGGCTCGCTTAGGAGCTATCAGGGACCAGGTGGACAAGACAAATCCCTCCACTCCCCACGCTTCCCCTCCGTACTTGACTGTCCTCAACTGCATGACAGTTCCTGCTCTAAAATAAGTGCAACAACACGGACAGACAGACAATAGACATGCAAAGTATAAACAAAAACACAGGACAAAAAGACAAGCAAAAGACAAGACACAGAATGAAATGTGTCAGCAACCGAACAAGGTATAATGGTGGCAGACAAAGCCAAGGTCACAAAAACAGACAGAAGGTCAAGATACCAGAAATACAGACTGCAAGGCAAAAAGCTGGATCAAGCTGAACAACGCTATCAAGAGCCCTCACTGAGGGAAGAAAGGAAAGAAGAGAACCCTATAAGGGAAACAACAAGGGGGGCTGTAAAACATGGAACAGACAACTGAAGCAAAGACAAATGCAAGAAAAAGCAGGAGTGGATTTTAAGCCCAAATGTGTAATCTCTGTGCAGTAGTCTTAACTTCAACCTAAATGGCGGCACTGATGCCTTATCAGGCTCGGACATAACAAGAGCATAATATTCTTTCTTTTAAATTGAAAACCCCATTCAGAGAGGGGATTCCCATCATTTTAATGGGAGTCCCTGCTCCTGTACAATAAGCTATGCACTGCTACTTGTTGCAAATTCAGAGGAGGTAAGTGATGATGCTATTGCATAACCA
The DNA here is from genome assembly GCF_027789765.1 of Dendropsophus ebraccatus. Classification (NCBI taxonomy): domain Eukaryota; kingdom Metazoa; phylum Chordata; class Amphibia; order Anura; family Hylidae; genus Dendropsophus; species Dendropsophus ebraccatus. Next base: position 82,054,255 of record NC_091456.1, on the reverse strand, counting down.
CTTAACGCTTTACACTCTGTGGGCCAGACTCTCTGCACTTGACCCATGGAGTTTAAAAAACTGACAGATTTACACTGTTCCCAAAGGGAAAACAAAGCTCGGTTCTTGAACTGCTCAGTTCTGAAATAGTCTTCCAGAACAAATTTTGTTCAAGAACAGAGCCATGACTGTATATAAGCTGTATACACAAAAAAGCATCATAATTCTAAACAATATTATTTTCATTTCATTTTAGATGTGCATGAGGGATAAACAGTGGTTACAAAAATGCATTTTGAGTTCCATAGGATAGTCCTCTTGCTCCACTTGCCAATGCCCATGCTAGACTTGAGGAGGTCCTTCATTTCCCAGCCAACATGAAAAATTCAAAGCACTGGAGTTCTAGTAAAACCAGTGCTTTATTAGCATGTAATGACCTTTTTTTTTTTTTCTCGGCAATTATAATTAAAAAATTAAAAGTGGTTTTACTGAAACTCCAGTCTGTTACACAAAGTCTAATATATAAAAGGAAAATACAGCAGAGGAATAAGCTATGAGTTTAAAGGGGTTGTCCGGCGAAAAAAATTATTCACAGAATAACACACATTAAAAAGTTATACAACTTTGTAATGTATGTTATGTCTGTGAATGGCCCCCTTCCCCGTGTTTCCCCCCACCCACGCTAGACCCGGAAGTGTGGTGCATTATACTCACCGCATGTCGTGTCGTCCACGGTCTCCGATCGTCAGCAGTGACGTCTTCTTCGTAAGTTCGGCGGATCTTCCCGAGTGCCGGCCGCCCTCTGCAGCGTCATCCGAAGCTCAGCCGCGATTGGCTGAGCATAACTGTGCTCAGCCAATCGCGGCTGAGCAGCTGATGACGTGGCCGCGTCATCAGCCGCTCAGCCGCGATTGGCTGAGCACAGTTATGCTCAGCCAATCGCGGCTGAGCGGCTGATGACGCGGCCACGTCATCAGCTGCTCAGCCGCGATTGGCTGAGCACAGTTATGCTCAGCCAATCGCGGCTGAGCTTCAGATGACGCTGCAGAGGGCGGCCAGCACTCGGGAAGATCCGCTGGCCTCCCGAAGAAGACGTCACTGCTGAGGATCGGAGACCGTGGTCGGCACGTGACAGGTAATGTATAGCGCACCACACTTCCGGGTACACGGGTGGGGGTGGTGGGACACGGGGAAGGGGGCCATTCACAGACATAACATACATTACAAAGTTGTATAACTTTGTAATGTGTGTTATTCTGTGAATAATTTTTTTCGCCGGACAACCCCTTTAAGGGGTGTTATTTAAAAAGCTGAAAACAGTATAGTTGGGCAAATATAACATTTAAATTGGAGTTTCCAACACGACTTTCTCTAACATTTTGTTAGCACTTATCAGTTATAAGTTCATGGAAAATAGTGCAAAGAGAAAAGTTATAGGTGTAATTGCACTTTTTATGGCACTGTGTCTTCCAGCTCAGAAGACAGTAATAGCTTCGGCAGTGTTTAGTCGTGTTTTAACAGCTGTTGGCAAAACAAAGCTGAGAGAGCTCTTGCAGCTATAATGACTGAACTCTGTTCTTAGAGATCAATGTAAGCAACTACATCCCTATAGCCATGTGCCATGAGATGGCATATAAATAATGATTGCCCTCTCCTTACCTTTACAACTGACTGACTAACTAACTAAATGGAGAAAACTTATTTATTAAATTTAAATATTCTATTGTCAGGTTCATGGAGAAAAAGACACAGCTAGAGCTTCTTGCATTTGAAAAGAAAAGCAGCATGTTCTAAACACACATACAAACTACAGAGAAATGAAAAATTGTGAAAATGTCATAAATTTTCAATCACTAACATTACACAGCTTTGTCAAAAATATAATTTCTGTCCATATCTACATGCCAGAAACTCCTATTTTAAGGCTATGTTCACATACAGTAAAATAAAAGGCAAATGTTACTGTAAAATGTATAAAATATGACCATGCACTGAGATGGCTGTTTTTCCAAAGAATTTAATATAGCATAAGAATCAAAATATGCCTGCTTTTTATACCTATTATACTGCTATGTTTAATTTTTACTTGACTGTTTGTGCAAACAACTTAAAGGGAAAGTGTTAGAAAAAAAAAAAACAATGCAACTTCTGGCTTGTGCAGTCAAGTTCACACTATGAGTTTTTTTTAGCAGTCCTTGTCAATGGCCTTGTCAAAGTTTGCATATAATGGATGCCACTCATACTGCACATATAATAATAATAATAATAATAATAATAATAATAATAATAATAATAATAATAATTTTATTTGTGTTCGCAGCACTTTAGATGGTTTTGCCAATTATTCACCTATCTGTATGGTGTGGGAGAAAACCAGAGTACCCAAAGGAAATGGCCATGATTAAGGGGTTCTAACCCTGCAACGCGTCGGCGTGTTTTTATCTTTTATTATTTTGTTTTGTTTTCTTTTTTGTGATGCCCCAATAAAGCTACCATAATTTTATTGAAGCCGTGGATGGAATTTTTCATTTCATGCACCTGAAGGAAATTCACGCAAAGGTTATGTTCACACAACATTTTTTCTGCTCCATTTAAAATTACGTCCATCATTTTGAGTCTAAAATAATGGACATCATTTAACTGTCTGGCCTCCCCTTAGCGTAATGACGGCTGTTGGCCCATTATTGTAGTTTGGGGTTACTAATTGCCTTTGGGTGTGGCTTAATTGAAAAGTCCATTGAATTTAATAGTAAAAACGGAGAAAGAATGGTGACAAAAGAAAAACTGCGTGAACAGCTAATAAAAACATCTGACCGATAATAATGTACATGTTCATTATTTTGACGTCCCCGGCAAAAACGTCCGTTATTCAATACACTGTGTGCATTGGACGTCTGTCTTTCCATTGACTTCAATGCATAGCCATTGCAGTCGCGGCAATAATAGACGTTATGTTAAATATCAAAATCAGCCACCTTTTCTCTATTTTTGACGTTGTGTGAACATACAGTGCTAACCAGTTAGCAATATAAATAAAAAAATAAAAACTCAGAGCATGCAAAATATCTTTGTACTGTTGCTCTGTGGAATGATACAAAATTCCTGGCTGTTTTTCCAGCAAATAAACAGAAATAAATGCCAGTGGAAACCACCAAAAGGGAAGGAAAAGATACTCCTTGTGCTTCTTTTTTCAGATGATAAGGGTCAATGGATACAATTCTATAAGCATTGGACAATTTAGTAATGCATAATAAAAATGTAGCTTAAGAATAATATATAATGACTTCCGGTTCCGGCGCCATGCAGTGAGGACGCGGTGTGCTGCAGCTCCGTGACTGACCCGCTTTATTGGCATCCTCATACCCGCACTACTGCAGTATTCTGGCCGCAACTACTCTCAGGTCCATTGGCTGGTCTATATGGACCGTTTTGTCCAAAATATGGGGGTCAAGAAACGCAATAAGCCCTCCGGCAGGACGGGGAAAGATACCCAGCGCACTCCCGGCCATGGTGGAAACATGGCGCCGACTTCTAGAGACAGCTCTCCTACCCGCTCCACGGACTGTGCTTCAGATGGAGAGGAAGACAGAGACACGCTACCCTTTGATTATAAAAAGCTGGCTGTAGAGGTGGCTAAAAAGCTGGCACCCGAGATACAAGAAACACTTGCGGCCACAGTCACGGCCTCACTGCAGCAACTACAGACTGAGGTACAGCAACATGGCCGCCATATCTCAGAGGTAGAGACACGGGTGTGCGACTTGGAGTCTCATATGGAAGGGACAGGCTCCTCTTTCCAAGATGCGGCTGAGGAGATGAGGCGCCTGTGGGATAAGATACAAGACCTGGAGGATCGCTCCAGGCGAAATAATTTGCGGATCATTGGGGTACCGGAATCAGTGGCACAAAAGGACTTGGCACAACTTTGTGAAACCACGGTCCCCTCTCTACTCGGCCTAAATCGTAAGTGCAAGGTGGAACGGGCCCACCGTCTCGGTCCCGATCTGCGGGGACAACAGGGTAACACCTCTCATGCAGCACTACGTAATCGCCCCTGCCAAGTCATAGTCCGCTATCTGGACTTTACGGATAAATCTGAGATCCTACGAGCATTCCGTCGCTCCTCGGAGGGAGGACTGATCTTCGGGGACTTCTCCGCTGAGACCACCCGCCAACATAAGCTATTCGCCCCGATTTGTTCTACATTGTATAGCCGCAATATACGATTTGCTTTGCTCTACCCAGCGACGCTCCGCGTCTTTCACGCTGATGGCTATTTCTCTACTTACCGGACCCCGGAGGGAGCGAAAAGCGGGATGGCAGACATCTTTGGAGGCCTGTCGCGAGACCGCCCCAACGAGACTCTTCAGCGTAAATCTCCGCGGAATCAACAACGGGATGATCCCCCATGTGCTACGCACCACCGTGAGGATGACTGGTACGCGCCGCCCTTGGAACAACGTGGACGGCGGGCATCCGTGCCCAGCAGTGACACTATGGGTTGACTCTGCTTTGCTCCTAGACCGGGTGATGTCCCCCTACTTACTACCCTAATATGGTCTTGTGTTCAACAGCTTTGATCCCCACTATGTTTGGTGGAGGCTCCTATCCCTCGTCTATTGCTTAGACATCGCGGCCTTAACGGTAAAAGGTCTTATGCGTACGAGGTGCCGACATTTTTAACTTTGCTCACGGACACAGCAGCAAGGTGATGGCCAACGGGACGCTGTGTTTGATGTGATGGCACTCTGTGTGGAAAAAAGTGAGGTCCGCAGACTAAGCCTCCAGGACGCCGGTGTCGTTGTTGGCCTTCTGGGGGTCTGGTCGTTGGGTTTATTGTTTTTGTTGGGAGGGGGGGTGTTGGGGGGAGGGGGGTGGGGGGGAAGTTTTGCTCGTGTGGTGGAACCCTTATTTACAGTCACTCTTTTTCTGATCTGTACCAATTATACCCATGTTACGTATAATATCTTGGAACATAAAGGGGCTTAGATCCCCTCATAAGAGGGTAATGGTCGTAAAACGCCTTAAAAAGCTCAGACCGGATCTTGCTTTGCTGCAGGAGACCCACCTAGGTGAGGAGGATTTCTTTAGGCTTAAGAAATTGTGGGTTAAGGATGTATATGGATCTCCTGCAGTAAATCATAAGGCCAGGGTTCTGATTCTGGTCAATCGCTCATTTGGAGGGGAAATCACACAAGTTTATTGTAACACCGAAGGAAGGATTTGCACAATTCATATACGCCTTCCCTCGGAAGACTTGATGGTGTATAATGTTTATGGGCCAAATGGCTGTGGTGCCTCCTTCTTCTCTGACCTCACTGACAGAATTCTAGCTGACCCAACCCCAAACAAACTAGTGGCTGGGGACATGAATGAAGTAATGTCCATAATAGAGGACCGTATGCGGATCGGGTCCTCCCAATCCTCTTCCTCCCCTAGACTGACCCCACTGGCCTCTTTGTGCCGCAAGACCGCCCTAGTGGACTCCTGGCGGCATTTAAACCCTGACTCTAGGGAGTATACATTTTACTCACCTCCTCACGACTCATGGTCGAGAATTGACTATGTCCTGTTGGCTCCTCCATTATTACATAGAGTAGAATCCCTTTTGATCGAGGACATGATCATTTCAGATCATGCCCCTATGCTATGTTCATTAACCACCCAGTTGCCAAAAGGCACCGATTTTACATGGAGGTTTCCAACAGGACTGGCCAAAGACGACGAGTTCAAGACCCTTTTAAAAGGGTGGTGGTTGGAGTACGCCTCAACTAATAATGCTCACGTATCTCAACCGCAGCTATATTGGGATACGGCCAAAGCTGTGTTAAGAGGTCGTATTATGGCCTATAAAGCCTCTGTGCAGAAGAAGGTATATGAGAAAATCTTGACCTTCAGTAAAACACTTAGAGAGGCGTACTCTGCCTTCTTAGCGTCCCCCTCTGACACCACTAGGCAGAACTGGCAACAAGCCCGGTCAGCATATGAACTCTGGATGGAGAAGAAGGAGGGACTACAAAGGTCCTATTTTGAGGCATTATTATTCCGCCATGGGAATAAAGCGGGTAGAATACTAGCTCGCTTTGCTAAAGGCCCTTTCTCCTCCCAGACCATTACTCATCTGAAAGATGATCAGGGCCAAGTAATGAGACACCCCCAAAAGAATAATGAAGTGCTGAAAACATTCTATGAAAAGCTGTATAGCAAGCAGGTCCCTCCTGGGGGGGTGGGGAGCATGCAAGATTCTGTTTGGCTGGACGATGCCTGCCTCCCCACTCTGTCAGAAGAGGACAGGACTTATCTGAATGCCCCGGTTTCAGTGGCAGAAATCTCAGCAGTGATTTCACAATTGAAACCGTTGAAAGCCCCGGGCCCCGATGGGTTTTCGGGGGATTTTTATAAGATCCTTTCTGAGGAGGTTGGTCGGCCACTTTGCAACCTATATACCACCTACCTGGAAGGATGTCCGGTGCCCAGCTCCTCCAACACGGCCCATATAAAAGTCATACTGAAGCCGGGTAAGGATCCTCAGAGTCCCAGTTCTTACCAGCCTATTTCATTATTAAACCTAGACTTAAAAATATTGTCAAAAATCATGGCGGACCGCTTGGCAACCATTATGCCACGTCTCATCTCTCCGGCCCAAGTGGGTTTTATTAAGGGTAGAGTGGCCGTCATGAATATCCGAAAAGTTATGGCTGTGTTGGACGAGATTCAGCTCAGGCCCCACTTGCATCCATCCCCAGCTCTCCTTTCTATTGATGCAGAAAAAGCTTTTGATAGCGTGAGCTGGGGATGGATGCACGCAGTATTAGGGAGGATGGGCTTCTCTGGGCCTTTTTCTGAGTATATAAGGGGACTTTATACCACCCCCAGGCACGTATCCACACCCCGGGTTTCCTGTCCTCTCATTTTCCCCTACACAGGGGAACGCGACAGGGCTGCCCGTTATCCCCTCTACTCTTTAACTTGGCCATTGAACCCCTTTCTAGGAAACTCAAAACAGTTCGGGATGTGGAGGGGATACGGGTAGGTCAGACCACTCTGAAGGTGATTCTCTTTGCTGATGACCTTTTGGTATTCTTGGGATACCCAGACAGGGACTTAGCTAAGGTGTTTACTTATTTACATGACTTTGGAACCTTATCCGGCTTCACAGTGAAAGTTGATAAGAGTGAAATCTTATGTCTTACCACCTCTAGTAATAGGATTGGGGTTGGGCATTATCCCTTCCCTGTTAAACAAGCCTCTCACTTCATCACGTATCTGGGGATTAGGATTGGCAAAGTGGCTGGCTCTCTCTATTCCCTAAATATCCCCCCTATAATCTCCAAAATATTGTCTGATTTACAGAAGTGGTCCAATCTACCCCTGTCGCTCCTGGCACGCACTTTATTACTCAAAATGATGGGATTTGCTAAATTACTTTACCCCCTGCAGACAATCCCGGTCCTTTTGAAGCACCAGGATGTGAATAAGTGGAACTCCTCCTTCATAAAATTCATTTGGGCCTCTAAGAGGCCTAGGATTGCAAGGAGGAAGTTGATCCTACCTAAAGACAGGGGAGGCCTTAATTTCCCTGACGTGAGGTGCTATAACTTAGCTTGCCTCTTGAGGCACGGGATTGACTGGTTGAGGGGCTCTAGCTTATTCTCTAACCTGGAATTGGAGGCCCAGTTAGTCGCCCCATGGACTTTAAATGGTCTTCTCCATACAAGTTATACCCATCTCCCTAAGGAGGTGAAAGGCTGTCTCGTGATGAGAGACACAATAAAAGCATGGCAACATAGCAGAAAGTTGATGGGACTCCCCATCCTCATGAGTAAACATATGCATATCTGGCGTCATCCGGAATTTGCCCAGGGATACCAAAACCCAGCTTTTATCGGTTGGAGAGAAGGGGGAGTTCATTCTGCCCTAGATCTCATCCATGTGAGGGAACAGAGGTACCTCACCTTCCCAGAGGTGCAGTCACAGTATGGCATCGACCAAACCCAATTCTTGGCTTACAAACAGGTACATTGCTTCCTTGTTTCACGACTTAAAAATCTTAGCGGAGAGCTTTCATCTAACCCAATAGCAGTATTTGTAGAAACCTCTACCCCCATTCACACTCTGTCTTGTTTGTACCTCACTCTACGGAACTCACTGACTGCAGGCCTTCTTCCCTCGCTGTTCTCCTACTGGGAAGCTAAGCTTCCCCTCACGGACCTTGGTGATCAAATTCTCAGGGGTTGGATGGCGACTCGTAAGGCAGTGATTAATGAGCAATGGAGGGAGACACAATTTAAAATCCTCCACCATGCTACCTATGGGTTTAGTTTCCCCAGGACACCGGCCCACCCCGAGAGAATCACTGCCTGCCCCAATTGTGGGGAAAATCTGACAGATCTGTTCCATGGTTTGTTCACCTGCTCCAGGGTACGCTCTTTCTGGCAGGCCTTGGCGACCCTGATCGAGAGTAAATTGCACATATGTATCCCTGTAGACCCTCACCTGATGGTTCTTCATATACCTCCTGATAATACACGTATCACAAGTCTAATACATACTATTTTACTAGTGGCTAAACGTTGCCTTCTGCAGCGCTGGTTAACGGAGGAGATGCCTACCGTAGAGCAGGTGATAAACCAGGTCAAAACATACCTTACCATGGATCAGTTGGACGCTGAGCCATGTAGGGAAACGAGGGCTAAGATCTTCTTCAAAAAATGGAAGAAGTTCATAGGGGCATTCCTGGATCCAGTGGAGATTAAGAGAGTGGTTGGGCCGTTTCGTAATACAGCCTGGTACATGAGGGCTGATCTGGCTGATACTTTAGGGTCATTGCGTTTACAGTCTGCTTCCTAGAAGCACAGAGGGGCATTGGCCTCGTTGTGACTGAGGTTTTTCCACACCACGAGCAAGTTGGGGGGGAGGGGGGGAGTTATTGTTATTGTTGTGCAGCTGTATTATCTGCTGTTCTGTTAACCTTGTTGGAGGCTGCATGGCAGCTCTTTTCCATATGCCTTAATACTTTTATGTGCATGGATATTTGCTCCTGGATAAAACAATAAAAAAATTTGTTTGCAAAAAAAAAAAAAAAGAATAATATATAATAAAATGTGTCTCTGTGTATCCTGGGAAAATAGCCATTTTCACCTCCTTCTAAAAAAAACTCAGGATTTTTACTGACTTTTCTTTCTTGGCAATAGAATAGAATAGAATAGTTAAACCCATACAAGTTGCAAAGAAAGCATAAACTCTAGTGTCTCTGATATTAAATTACTTTATTGAATACAATGACTTATTGACTATAGGAATCATAGTGTGGAAATTCAAGTCTTGTAGATTTTTTTTCTTGCTTATTGAGCCATGTTAGCATGCAATTTCATTTAACATCCCTATGCAAAACTGTCCTTTATTTTTACAGAAGAAAGTACAGTAATAAATACGGTATGTTTTGCATTTCATTTTGTAGAAGTTTTGGAAAATTAAGAGGTGGATAGAGATGAGCGAACCGGGTTCGGGTTCGAGTCGGCATTTGATTAGCGGGGGCTGCTGAAGTTGGATAAAGCTCTAAGGTTGTCTGGAAAACATGGATATAGCCAATGACTTTATCCATGTTTTCCACATAGCCTTAGGGCTTTATCCAACTTCAGCAGCCACCGCTAATCAAATGCCGAAAGTTTGGGTTCGGATGGACTCGAGCATGCTCGAGGTTCGCTCATCTCAAGAGGTGGCAGAATCTGGGTCTTAACTTTGCTTTAGTACTCAAACTCTCAAAATCTTGCTTGGTTCTCAAACACAGGACTGTTTTTCCACCACATCACCCTGTGTGTATTTCATACTAGCTGATGTAACAGAGTTGACGCACGCATGGTGTAGCTGAGCTGACACGCTCATGGTGTAGCTTTGTGCTGCATAACGGGCATCTGTTTACCGGGGGGGGGGGGCTGTAGTGTAGGTTTAGATTTCTGCTTGCTGACTGTGAATGTAAACATTCTAGTTCCATTCAGACTCTAAGAACATCCATAACACTCACAATATGCAGAGCTATGACACAAAGACAGGTACATATGCCTGTATTTACTGACAGCAAGCAGAGATAGAACTATAACTTTTCATATTACAGAAACCTAGACAGCTATCCGAGCCCCCAGAGAGGAGATCACATGTCTTGTGTCTCCAAAGGGAGGGGAGGAGGGAGCAGCCAGTTGTCAGAGTGGACACAGGTTAGATGATTTTACATGTCCAGAGCCGAAAAGAATGGGGGGAAAAAATCGGGTGAAGGGTGCAAGATAGGTTATACATGTATATTAGACATAGGGTGGTATTGGGAAGGGGGGTCGTTTAGAATATTGTTTTTGTTATCCGGATACCCCCTTTAATGCAGTATCAAGTATCTTTTTAGAGTATGAGAAAAGAAACTGAGAACCTGGAGAAAACCAACTGAAAGATGTGGAAGTCCATACAGATGTTCCCCTTGGACAGATTTGAACCAAAGAACTAACAATAGTGCCACAATTTGAAATATAATCCAAACACAAACAAACAAAAAGGTATTTTGGTGATAGATCCTCTGATAACCAATTAATTTATTTTCCTTAAATATGCATCCTTAGGCTGGGTTCACACTATGTATATTTCAGGCAGTATTTGGTCCTCATGTCAGGTCCTCATAGCAACCAAAACCAGGAGTGGATTGAAAACACAGAAAGGATCTGTTCACACAATGTTGAAATTGAGTGGATGGCCGCCATATAACAGTAAATAACGGCCACTATTTCAATACCACAGCCGTTGTTTTAAAATAACAGCAAATATTTGCCATTAAATGACGGCCATCCACTCAATTACAACATTATGTGAACAGAGCCTTTCTGTGTTTTCAATCCACTCCTGGTTTTGGTTGCTATACAGCCTCACAAATACAGCCTCAAATATACATAGTGTGAACCCAGCCTTATACAGTATTAAAAAAAACTTTTATAACTCCGCTAGGTCTTAGGGGGTTAAATGTCTTCTTTCTAATATTTGTGATGAAAGTGGTATCATGCTAAATAAGCTCATTCTGTAAGAAACTTTCAATTTTTTTTTCTTAGTAGGATACAATTCAATTTATAAAACTACAACTCCTTGTCTCAAAATAAGAACAACATGTACACAGGTTCATTCCCACAAGTATAGCGCAAAATATTTAAGTACAAGACTTCTGCCTTTTCAAACCGAGTTCATGTTTGATGTGATTATGATCAATGATGCCTTGTTCCACTATGTTGCTTTATTGAAGTGGAGGTATTCTTTTTCTCAAAATTTTCTTGCATCCGTTTATTTCCCATGGCACTGACCGTCAATTTTTGTGATAAGAAATAAACAGAAATCTGACATTCCTGCGCAAACTGTACACCTCTAGAAAACATCTTTTCTGTACACAAGACATGTAATGGCTTAATTGTTTTATTGAAAAGGTTGACAAAAGCTACATTATCAGTACCTAGATTTGAACGTAAAAATCCTGAGAGCATGAAAATTTATTTTGGTCAAACTTTTGTGTTAGAAAAGAGGTGAAAAAATCTTTTCCCATCTCAACTGATAAAGTTAAAGGGGAGCTATCAGCAGGTTCATGCATCATGATGATCATGCCACTATGCCTCCTGTCTCTGTTGGCCTGCCGTTTTTGTTCAGTTTGGTTAAGATAAAATATGTGAATGTGCTCGTTAGGATAGTTGCCTTTTAAACTTGTAGGGCACATAAAGGTAAATATTTTTGCAAATACATTTATTTAGCAAACCTTTCCTGATATGTTCCCTCTTTCTCTCCCATTGTTGACTGGTATCTAGGTTACCAACTACTGCTCTTCTTTATTATAAGTTGTTTGGATGATATATATGGTTAATATACAGCTCTTCTAAATAATTATGGGCATTTCAACCATCTCCCCCAAAGTAGTTCTGGGCATTTCAGCCATCTCCACAAAATTTTCTTAAAGAGGTACTCCGGCCACTGTACCCTTTAATACAATCCCATTTAAAATATAAATTATGTTCCATCTATATTAGTATGTATATCTTAATAGTATGGTTTGGTATCCTGGGTTGGTTGACATCTACCCGTTGCTAATGACTTCTGGGCTTGATATAGAATCCTCTGAATGCCCAGTAGTTCATTACCATTAAGCCCTTAACGACCAAGGGCATAAATGTATGTCCTTGCATCGTTAAGGGCGTACAGAGGGGGGCCGTGTGGCGCCACCGCTCTGAACCGCCATGATCCCGGGTGCTATTTGCAGCCCAGGACTGTGGCAATTAGCGGGGACAGTCCAATCGCCATGTCCGCTAATTAGCCTTTTGAAAGCAGCTGTCAAAGTTGACAGCTGCATTTAAAATGCTGCTTTTCCCCTTCCTTGGTGTCTAATAGAGTGGATCGCGATCCCAGCACGTTTACTGGGCCGGGTCTGCTCCATAATGTAGCTGAGAGAAATAGAACACTGATCTAATCGATCTATGCAGTATATCTATACTGCTTAGTTCTCAATGAGAGATCAGTGTAGTGATACTAGAAGTCTCCCAGGGGGACTTCTAATATGTGTGTAAAAAAAACTAAAATGTTTTTTATTAAAAAAAAATCCCCTCCCCTAATAAAAGTTTAAATTACCCCCCTTTCCCCATTTTATAAATAAATAAATAAACATGTTTGGTACTGCCACGTGCATAATCGCCCAAACCATTAATTTATTTAATTCCTGATCTCTCACCGTAAACAGCATAAGCGCAAAAAAATTAAAAAAATTCAACATTTTCGGTCAAATCAAGTCTATAAAATTGTAATAAAAAGTTGCATATGCGCAATCATGGTACCGATAGAATGTACAGATCATGGTGCAAAAAATGAAACCTCACACAGCCCCATAGACCAAAGGATAAAAGCGCTATAAGCATGGGAATAGAGCAATTTTAAGAACACATATATTTTTTAAAGGTTTTATTTTTCAAAAGCCATCAAATAAAATAAGTTACACAAATTATACTGTATATCATTGTAATCGTAACAACTTGTGGAACATGAATAACAAGTCAGTTTTACCCTAGGGCAAACAGCGTAAACACGAACCTCCCCAAATACAAAAAAACATGTTTTTTGTTTTGTTTTTTGTTTTTTTTTCAATTTTACCACTCATTTAATTTTTTTCTGGTTTCGCAGCATACTTTATAGAAAAATTAAGCCTGTCATTGTAAAGTAGATTTAGTGACGCAAAAAATAAGGGCTCATGTGGGTCTGTAGGTGAAAAAATGCAAGTGCTAAGGCCTTTTAAGCACAAAGAGGAAAAAATGAAAGCGCAAAAGTGGAAATTGGCCAGGTCCTTAAGGGGTTAATATTTAGTTCTCGAAAATATCCCAACAAGCAGACTTTTGGCTTTCTAAAATGGGCAATGGGTGGGAAGATGATGGCTAGTAAAATGCTTTTTAACACTTCTTTCAGCATTTGAGGCTAAGAGAGGAAGAGAAGACATTAAGCTCAACCTTTAGGCTTATGATTAAGATATAGGAAAAGTTAATAAGATGTGCAACCCTCACTCCCTTGTGGCAGAAACCTAGCCTACCTGAAATGTTCACATTGAATGTCTTTTAGAACATACTGTATACAATATTAACAGTATGGAATACATTAGAGTTTTGAGAAGCTTAAAGTGTCACTGTCATTATAACTTTCAAACCCGAAATCAACAGTAGATCTGAAATAAAGCTTGCAATTGCAGTTTGAAATTTTAATTTTTTATTATTATTATTGAAAACATGGCACTTCCTGTGTTTAGACTCTTTTTGTGCGGCAAGGGGGGGGGGGAGAGGCATGTCGTAAATCATTATCCAAATCTACACCTGCCTGGAACCATGTGTAGATTCGGAACGCCGGCCGCAGAATGGGGCATGTGCCTCTAAGCGAACCAGGCTAGGGAAAAGGGGGCGGGCCTCATTTAAGACAGGGCTTGATAAATGCCTCCTATGTGTTTAGTCTTTTTTTTCCAACCAGCACAAGACTAAAAAGCTGCCTTTAGAAGACTGGACCTATATTGCTTTGTTTTGTAGCATGATAACTAAAAATAATGAATGTATATTGCAAATTTCCTTTTTTCACATACAGTATACTGTTGAACCTTCACCACACCCATCTCTTTCTCTGCTGAGATTACTTTGGCTGCCAAACAGGTTTGGTTTTACTTCTGTGATTGACAGCCTTCATTGCCACTTTAGCTTCTGTTCCTTTAGTGAGTAGCTGGGATATGTAGCGTAATTAGAGCCCTGTCCGATCATGCCTGGGGTGGATTCCTGGCATCTTATGTATATACAATTCACCATCCCAGGCACAAGTGGTTGTTATTAGTCTCAGTTTGAACGTGATAGTGTTTTATTTTGTCTTTCTATACTCTTTGTTCTGACCTTCTGCTATTGTTATTTGACTATTGGATTTGATTTTGTACTTCACTGCTTTATTGGTCCTGACCCTTTGCTAGTTCTCTCTCTCTCTCTCTCTCTCTATCTCTCTCTCGCTCTCTCTCTCGTATAACCAGGAGGAGTTGCAGGAGTAATACCAGGAGGTGTTCAAGAGTATAACCAGGAGGTGTTGCAGGAGTAATACCAAGAGTATAACCAGTAGTGATGAGCGAATAGTCATCTAAAAAAAAACATCTATTTGACCATTTGGAGGGTGAAACCGGAAGCTGGGGGATTTGAACGCTTATCAAATATTTATTGAATATCGAATATTCGAATATCTCACTATTCGATCGAATATCTATTCTATCGAACAGTATTCGCTCACCACTAATAACCAGGAGGTGTTGCAGGAGTAATGCCATGAGGTGTTCAGAAGTATAACCAGGAGGTGTCGTAGGAATAATGTCAGTAGGTGTTGTAAGAGTAATACCAGAAGGATAACAAGAAGGTGTCATATGAATAATGCCTGGAGGTGTTGCTTAGTAAAACCAGGAGATGTTGTAAGAGCAATAGCTTATTGGCCCCTGAATAGCTCTTATGTAATCCTGCTTCACAGGTCTACAATATTGCCCTCTCTCCAAAAGTCCTTTTAATACAGCGACCTGGGAGTCTTTAATGAATGCATGTATGCTCCTCCTGCTGCCTCCATTCCATTTCTTTGGTGTTTCCATCACTTTCTGAAGTTTTCAGGTGCACCAAACACACTACCCTCTGCCAAATAGGAGGCCCCTGAAAAATCGCTTGAGTCTCCTATTGACTTTAATTGGGTTCGTTATTCGAATTGAGCACTAGAGCATTTGAAAATATTTGACTTCAGTAATGGTACTTTTACACGGAGCGATAATTCGCCCGATCGCACAATTAACGATTATGAATAAACAATGTTGTTTTTTTTTTATAACGATCAGCGTTTAGACGGAACGATACATCGCACGGAAAAATCATTATGCGATCGTTTTGCGATAGTTTAAGCCTATCTCACACATAGGTGAAATCGTTGAAAGACTGTTTACACTGTATAACGATCTGCAAATTTTTTGCGAACGACCAACGATAATTTGAGAACATGTTGAAAGATCAAAATGAACGATTTCTCGCTCATCGTTTGATCGTTCGCTGCGTTTACACGTACGATTATCGTTCGAATTCGATCGTTATCGTGCAAATTTGAACGATAAAACGTTCCGTGTAAAAGTACCATAAGGAGCATGCAAGCATGTCAGTACTTGCTCTATCTTTAGCCATAGCCTCTCCACAATAAAAGTTTTAATAACCGCTCCTTTCGCGTTGTACAAATATGCCATGTAAAAATAATTTAAAAAATAAGCATAATATATCAACAAAACAAAAAGGGAAGGCCTGTCATATATACTCACTGGCACACAGAACAAATAAAGAAAATATGTATCTTTACATAAATCAAAGTAACAAACATCACCCTGGGACATAAACACTTAAAAACATCAAAAAAAACACACAAAATACATAAAGCGGGCCCCACTACATATAGGGAAAAGCCCCCAGGACACTCCGACAAGCAAAGCTGTCAAGGGCCATATCTAACCAATGAATCTAATGTGATAACTATGCCCCACTACTTTAAACAATGATGATGAGGTAGAAAAACTAACTAAAAAATTACAAAAATAACACCAAATTGTCAGGTCCATGTCAGGGTCCACTGCTCCCCACGTGTTCCGTTCCTCACTGGGAACTTCCTCAATACAGCAATTTTAATCATAATTATTCACAAAAAAAAATGTTTTACTGTAAAAAAAAAAATCATTAGAAAATATATCTATCATTGTATTTAGACTGCTGTATAGAATAATGATATCATAAAGTGCATTGTGTAGACATGAACCCCCCAAAAGTTACAAAATTGCATTTTTTTTTTCAATTTTACCCTATAAATAATATTTTTAGGGTTCCGTGGTAGATTGAAAGGCACAATTACAAAGTATGTTTGTTCCTGGAAAAAACAAGCCATATATTGCCCTGTAGATGGAGAAAAAAAGTGCTATAGGTCTTAGAAGGTGAGGAGGAAAAAACGAAAACGCAAAACTAAAAATTGGGTTGGTCATTTAAAGTGACACTGTCACCTCCTTTTTGCATTCTGACTTCTCCACACATGTGTAATGGGTAAATTTAGCGGTTTTCATACCTTATTTTATATCATACGTCATGGTGCTTGTTCAAGTAAGAAGTCATCTTTTATCAACTGCAGATTGTGTTAAGTTGGTGGGGCCTTGCGGAATTAGCGCCACTTAGCCCCGCCCATAACAACACTGTTGGCCCCGCCCCCTTGCTGGCCAATGGACCAGACTGGCCTAAAGGTCTAGGCCCCACCCCCTCTAGGCAGCCCACCAATGGGCGTTGAGGGGGCGGAACAAACGGTGGCGCTGTGGGCGGGGCTAAGTGGCGCTAATGCCGCGAGGCCCCACCAACTTAACACAATCTGCAGTTGATAAAAGATGACTTTTTACTTGAACAAGCACCATGACGTATGATATAAAATAAGGTATGGAAACTGCTAAATTTACCCTTTACACCTGTGTAGAGATGTCAGAATGCACAAAGGGGGTGACAGTGTCACTTTAAGCCATTTTGGGCTTGTTCATGAATGGGTTAAACATATCTGTGCCTGGAGTTTAGGAATCATTTCCACTGGATAAGCATTTCAGCGACAGATAGAATTCCGTCATAGTTTTACCCTCTCCTACATGACAGAAATGGTTTAATATGTGAAATAACATTTTCTTTCATTTTCTTCATTTTGAACAGTGTATTCCTATTTTATACATAATGGAAGGGTGTCTTCCCTATCTGCAACAGCTAACGTATTATTTAACTTAAATTACAGAACATCATTTTGAATATTTTGACTTTAATGGATGTTAATGATAGATAACAGCTATCAAAGCACCAAAGATAGCCTCATGTCCATAAATGTGCAAAAATGAAATGCCTAACATTGTTAAAATTGTATGGCAATAAAATTGGATGTGAATTATTTTAAATGCTCTGTTTTTCTCATCTATGAAAGTCTACTTTTAACCACCAGATTTTAATTGTTTACCGCTATGGATTTTTGTTGGGTCGTTCTTTTAGAGCACATTACCGCAAATAACAAAAAAGACACATTAAAGACTATTAAGAATAATTAAAAAGCATTAATTAAATCTTCAAATATATGTGAGTCTTATATGTGTTCAGTTGAGTTCATAGAAGGATTAATTTTAGATCTCTTATTTTGTTTTTGTTTTTTTGCTTTTTATATTGCGCAGCAAATGACATCTTAGTCCATGAGGCAAGCAATGGAATGTATCAGCGTTCTCTCAAGACATTATTGAAAACATAAATCTAAAAGTACAATGTTCTTTAGACTTTTTTTTTGACAACTGCAGTTCTAAGAAAACATTTTAAGGCTGGGTTCACACTATGTATATTTGAGGCTGTATTTGGTCCTCATGTCAGGTCCTCATAGCAACCAAAACCAGGAGTGGATTGAAAACACAGAAAGGATCTGTTCACACAATATTGAAATTGAGTGGATGGCCGCCATATAACAGTAAATAACGGCCATTATTTCAATACCACAGCCGTTGTTTTAAAATAACAGCAAATATTTGCCATTAAATGATGGCCATCCACTCAATTACAACATTATGTGAACAGAGCCTTTCTGTGTTTTCAATCCACTCCTGGTTTTGGTTGCTATACAGCCTCACAAAAACAGCCTCAAATATACATAGTGTGAACCCAGCCTAAGATAGCAAATTACAGATGCTGACATAAAAATGAGACAAAACGATGAAACCTGTAATAAGGGGCTTTTTTTAGCAGTAGATTTTTTACTTTTATAAAGCAATAGGCTTTATAGTTTTTTCTTTAAATTACTATAGAAATTAGATACATATAAATGCTACAACTTTTTTCCGTGGTGCAAATTGTACACATTCAGTAAACAATGCAGTATCCCTGGCACAATGAGTACCTGGTGTATCAAAGATTTCACAGGCAATAGAATAATGAAGCTTGGTGATGTGGAGTGAACAGCCACAGTCTCAAATGCAAAAGAGAAAGTAAGCAGCACTCATAAATTTTCAACCAAATCTTACACTACTTTATTACATAGTTGTTACATTAGAAAAGAATCCATAAGAAAAGAATACATTGCAGCCTACTTCAAAGAAATGCCGTAATGAAACAGCCGTACCCTCAAAAACACTGCTTGTGCAAACATTATTGACTTTTGCCTGGTGTACTCCTGTGGCGTGTCATGTAGGTGGGGAGGGGGAGGAGAGCTTGATATGGATTGAAGGGGGCATACATAATTCTAGCATGCCCGTGTGCTGGCAGGGGACTAATTTACTAAAAATTACAGACCTCTCCATTCTTTTATGAAGGAAAAACTAGCAAAATTGGCAATGTATAAAATACTTATTGCCCCAGTGCACCAATCCAGCCCACAGCTGGACCGGCCTGCTCCAATGATTTCTTTAAGAAGGAGAAGGCCACCTGGGCAAATCGGGTATGTCCTGCAGGAAGTGGTGTATTCTCTCCAGTCTGACACAGTGCTCTCTGCTTCCATCTCTTTCCATGTCAGGAAGTGTCCAGAGCAGTAGCAAATTCCCATAAAATCCTCTCCTGCTCTCTGGACTGGAAAGAATACCACTTCCTGCAGGACATAGGGCAGATAATAAGTACTGGAAGACTTAAGATTTTTTTTTTTTTATAGAAGTTAATAACAAATCTTTGCACTTTATAGCACTAGTTTATTTGAAAGAATTTTTTTGTGAACTAACCCTTTAAAATTTTAGCAGTGATTTTCCAAATTTTCACAGAAATTTCAAAATCTGTTTTTGTAGAAAGCAGTTCCAATTTGAAGTGTTTTTGAGGGCACAGTATGTTTAAAAGCCCCATGAATCACCCTGTTTCAGAAACTGAACCCCCTTATAGTGGGCCTGCCCTAAACTTCTCATTTGGTGGAGACACATTTTCCAAACCAGCAACTTGGTATGTGGGACACAAATTGTCCCTATTCCAGAAATTGCTCTATTGGGGGCTTGCCCAAAGGGATGCAAACAGCACCAGAAGCTTTTCTTTGGGCATGTTATTTCCGCAGCACAAATATTAGTTCCTACATAATGGTTGTCAAAGGAAGATCCCACATTGGCAGAAAGGAAAATAAGAGTGGGCCAAGTGTTTAGAATTGAAGAGATCTCAAACTAGGAGACGAACACTAGAAGTGGGTTCCCAGCTATGTGGTCACCTTGGGCTTCCTATAAAGGCTTCTGAAAGTCATGACCAAATGCACAGCCTAGTAACGTTAACACCAATACATAAAGGGTACGCTAGATGTGTTGAGAAGTAGACGGTAGTTTATTCCCCTTAGCTGCTGAGATTGTTGAGGTTCACTCCTTACCCAGGCTTATGTACTGAACTACCCCAAATAATTCTCTATTCATATGTGATTATATCTCTGATTGCACTTTATACGGCAACAACAAAGAAAACATTATGTAGTTATAATGTTATGTTATATTATTCATACACTATCTTCTCCTATTGTTAGGATATTGTACCGGCCTGTTGGTTTGAGTTGTTGCCCCTCCGATCCTGCAAAATGAATGGAACTTGTGATGGAGCATGGCGACAAGTACACAAGGTGTACAAATGTAAACCTAGCCAAAGCTGCAGATAGCCGTATGTGGTGCAGGCGCAGCTCCTAAACCTCTTCCATACTTCTATAGTATGCATGAGCCATGCAAGTAAAGATGTCACCCTGGAATAGAAACACCTACATACATATTAACACAAAAATACACATACTCTCATATACACACAGGCACACATCCATCCTTGGAAATCAGCCATTGGATGTATTGGAAAACATTGGAAAAGGTGTCTGGCAGCAACATATTAAATGCATGCATGCTCAGCCAAACCGAGTATGCATGCATATGTGAGGGTAGTTATGTCAAAATGTTTGCTGGCACACATGAGTTTTCAGATCCTGACCATATGCATTATACTGTAAACTGCAATAGAGCTTCAGTGAAGAACCCACACTGCAAACCAGCATCTGAATTCAGCCTAAACACACACAAATCAGCAGCATCTGAATGCAGCCTAAATGCACATACATACACACACATACCTTACCTCCTCACTTGATAAACTTGCACTTATGCCAAGAGGCTGTGCAGGGGTCAGGGCCTTGGAGAAGAAGATCCCTGTTACCAGGCTGGGAGGAGACTCCACTGCCAGTTCATGATTGGTTTTGTGGCCACTGCAAACTGCCATGCAGTAGGTCCACCCTACTAGACCCGACAAGCAGAGGAAGCTCCCCAATGGCAACAGACAGGACAACACACAGTGTAAGTGACTGTTTAAGGGACCTTATATCACTGGGCCCAGGGCCGTATTTATCGCTAGGCACCCGTGGTCCAGTGCCTAGGGCAGCACCTTGCAGGGGGCAGCAACAGGGAGCAGGGGGAAGAAAACAACTTATTTTTTGTTTTTATTTTTTTAGTCTCCCACCTCCCTTTCGGATTTGCCAGTAAATCTGGCATCTTTTTTTTTAGAGAGGGGGTGGATATGGTAATCCCTAGTAGTCATGTGCTGTTACCATATATATACACACAATTTCTATACTTGGACCCTTCTGATTGAAAGTGTGTATATCAAATCCGTCTATGTTGACTACTGCTGGGACTTAACTGGCATCCATGTTGACTACTGCTGGGACTTAACTGGCATCCATGTTGACTACTGCTGCTCCTGCCTGGCCTCCATGTTGGCTACTGCTGATCCTGCCTGGCCTCCATGTTGGCTACTGTTGCTCCTGCCTGTCCTCTATGTTGGCTACTGCTTCTCCTGCCTGGCCTCCATGTTGGCTACTGCTGCTCCTGCCTGGCCTCCATGTTGGCTACTGCTGCTTCTGTACTGGCCTCAAATGACTATTGCTGGACATCCACTGGCCTCCAATGACTACTGCTGCTCCTTCACTGCATTTCTGACCTTTTTCCTGCATAGACCCTGTAATGGTGAATTTCCTGCATAGACCCTGTAATGGTGAGTTTCCTGCATAGACCCTGTAATGGTGGATTTCCTGCATAGACCCTGTAATGGTGAGTTTCCTGCATAGACCCTGTAATGGTGAATATAGAAGTAAAAAAAAAAAAAAATGACTTTGAGATATCGAAAATATAATGATGTTACTGACATGTAGAGCCCTAAATTCAACCAAATACACTACCCCCGTATCATATAGATGTCTTAAACTATGAAATCCGAAGAAATCCGAAATTCGGTTCAACCGAACTTTCCGAAAAAATCCGAATTCCGGTCGGACCGAACTTTTGAAAAGTTCGCTCATCTCTAGTGGTGACGTACAGTAAATGTGGGAACGCGGCCTAAGGCTGATCCGATATCAATATGATGTTCATAAACTAGAAATCATGATGCTAATTGGTGAGTGAAGATAGGGCGTCTGCAGGCTTAGTGCCAAGGGCAGCAGCAACTGTTCATAATGTCCTGACTGGGCCCCAGGAGTAGTTACCTTCCTGAGTGGGCCCTGCTGCCCCTGCATACAAGCCATGCCCCCCCCCCCCCCCCCTCCCTGCCAGCTCTGCAGAAACATAGAATTACCAGGGAGCTGGTACAAAGATATATCTGCTAGTTTGCTGCAAAACTGTCAGGAGAATACAGTCTGCAGCGGGGGCCCCCTGGGTGATCCTCTTTTCCACCAGTGGCTCAGTCCGACACTGTCTACACTTGCAAAACAGAGCAGTATTGTTAAGATCAAGAAATACTGAATATACTGACTCTGTAGCAATATGCTGAATATACTGAATCTGTGGCAATATACTGAATATACTGAATCTGTAGCAATATACTGTACTAAATATATTGAATCTTTAGCAATAGGACTGGGTAGTAAACCAAATAAAAATAGATGTATTTTATACTGTAAGCATTGCTGCCTGGACCAAGAAGCTGAAACAGCACTTTAATATGATTTTTTTTTATGGAATAGAGCTCTCTTTCTGCCAACAATGTTGGACTTTGTTCCTTAATAAAGACTTGCCATTGTAAATTAAAAAAGGGAAACTAATATCTGAACACATTGTATGCCACACTATTACAGCAGACAGAGAAGCTGTTAGAAAGGCCTTTGCTATATTAGCAATGGCAGTAAATACAGTTTAAACTAAGGATGAAGACAGGCAAAGTCATCAAAGTTCTAAAAACAAAACTTACCCGTTCAATAAAACAGTAAAAGCTGCACAAATCTGATTTGTGAAAGTCCAGGTTTGTGAATAAAGGATTAAACGTTCATTCATGAAAGATGGCAATGCATTATCCAAACTGGCTGATGTGGGTGGGAGGGGAATATCTATTACTGCTTCCTCCACTGCTAGAACAGAGAAAGGAACATTGTTGGAGTCTGGCCCTACCAGCAAATTCCCTAGTCCCCAACAGGCCAGTCCAATGCCACACTATTTATAATTTTAAGTGTCACTGTCGTTTCACAAAACTTTTGACTTGTCATAGAGATGTGTCAAAAGTTTTTATCAAGTTCAGGTCTGAGTATTCATACCTGTACCGATTGGGAGATAGAGACCGACTTATAATGGAGCTCTATGGAGCCTGACTAAGTCCGACTAATCACATGACAAAAAGGCTGGAGAGGAGCGTGCTTAGTGCAGTTTTCTCCAGGCTCTCCCAGGATCTCCCAATCGGTACGGGTCTGAACACTCAGATCCAGACCAATCAAATTTTTGACATGTCTCTATGACATTTCAAAAGTTTTGTGAAACAACAGTGACACTTTAGGTGTTTGTCTCTGGCAGGGGACCCAAGTGTGACTACCTTTGCAACTTTGATTGTTGGCAAAAAAAGACCACATGATCCCCCCCCCCCCTTCAAATAGCATCAGATTGTTGTGGCATTTAGTTGTCCATTGTTTTAGTAGATCATGAGCAGTCTCCAACCCAGACACCATCAAATTTTACATTATTTGGGAGAGGATGTTCACTCATGATACATTTGCTAGAGAATTACAATATGGAATCGGCAATAAGAAACTGAACGGTATTTACATACTACAAAGAAAACAACCCTATGCTTTATTCTTCTAGAGAGTTTTTATGGATTTTAAAGGGTTATCTAGAGATTCACTTGTATATGTTAATATGCTCAGAAAGGCATTGAGCCTTCCGATTGAGCCTGCTCCCAATAGAGAGTACCAGTCTCCATGTCAACACAAGTGAGTCCCAATCAATAGTTGTATAAGGACACCTCTGTTCTCCGGACACCACTGTACTCAGTAATTTTCAGACGTCCTCTTTTAAACAAATTTCATAAATTTCTTTTGAAAGATTGAAAATTGCAACGAAAAAAAAAAATGGAAAGAATTATTAGATGCAGCCTACCAAATAGTGACAAATATTGCTTCATGGTCTACCAATACCCATGCCTCTTTTTTTTCTTTTTTTTATATTATAAATTCTATTTACTATATCTCAATTGAGGTAATTGTAATGCAACAGAAGTATTGCAAATAGGATCTTCTTTCTTCCTTTGCTTGACAACACTCAAGAGGTTTTGTTGCAAGACTAGACTAGCTTAGTCCAATCTATAATAACAGTATTCATTTAAAATTTAGTACAGGGCAGAACGGTGAATTACATGCTTAAGGCTACAATAATCCAGCCAACTACTGTGCTGGAGCGATAGCCAGAAAAAGTGACAAAGTAAATTAGCCCAGAAAGACATAAACATGCTGTCAATTGGGAATCAATTAGTAAAAGCTAAAATAGATGAATGTTTGATGTTTTCCAATTTGCTGTCTTGCTTCTCTTGTTAGACGACACTGCATGTAATGAATGAATTTCCTACTACAAATCAGTACAAATCCTTGTACTGTACTCCATATATTTATATGTACCATACCTCTGGCAGTATTGATTCTGGTGTGGGGGAAAATGGATCAAAAAGCTTTACATTTGTACAAGACATATGGATCTGTTCATGGAATTGATATAACAAATTCCATATGAAGAGACATGGATAGCATATTAATTCAGTAGAGTTTCAACATGAGATCCTGAGCTCAGGCCTACCCACTCTTATGCTTACATGAGTTTTGTTTGTTCTATCTGTGCTTGTGTAAGGTTCTTCTATCAAATCTACTACAATTTTACACCAAAATCACGCTGAGGCCATGTTCACATGTTGTACCGGCCAGATGATCTTCATTTCTGCTGAATTCGGATGTGGGCGCACCAGTGTGCGCCGGCACCCGCATTCCTCGCTGCACACAATGGAATGTGCGGCTGGAGAAGACGTTCCATTGTGTGAACTGACAGGTTCTCTGCGGCCGCTATGCAATGGATGGTACAGACATAAAGCACCAAAGAAGTCTATGATTACTGTAGCTCTTTTCAGTTGGAGGATGTCCCTTATACTATATATAATTGCTTGCAAGAGACCTTAGCTTGTAATAAATGCATGATACAGATGAAATACTCCATGCAGCTAATATATATACCAATATATTTCATTAGTCCATAACTGCTACCTTCAAAAATTGCACTACTGGCTCTAGTTTTGTAATGTTTCAATTTTGTAAAAATGAGTTGGCATGATTTCTAAATAATTCAGTCCACCAGATGTGCCACTTGTCACCTTCCCGACTATGTAACCTCCAACACCTGTTCCATCACAAGGGATTAAGGGGTAAAATCTATACTAGTGGTTAAATCTATGCTTCTGAATAGTTAATGATGTATAAAATCTGACATATTGAGTGGGTCAAACCAAAAAACAAATGTATTTGAATGAAACTAAAATATTTCAAAGCGTAAATAGAAATCCACATTTTTAATAATAGTTTTCAATATCTATCTATCTATCTATCTATCTATCTATCTATCTATCTATCTAACAAAACACAACAATCACTGAACTCAGGGAGAACAGTGAAAAATTCCAATGGAGTACTTACTTATAAGAGTCTCCATTGATTGTCCCATACTAAATTTGAATATGCAAAAAAGGGGTCAGTGGAGCCTCAGTTACGAGTCTCAAAACACGGGAATAGCCAGATATCCCTCTCTCCGGAGAAGGAAGCCCATTGCCAAGGGGTGCCTCTTAGTGGGGAGAGCACCAAACCACCCTGATACGTAGTCCCTCAGGTCCTCACCCTGTTACAAGCTTTGGGACCTAAATAGGGAAACACCAGGGTGGCTCCTGCAAGTCAAAGTCTAACTCTGTGGCGAGTATAACGACATAAGACAAGGGTTACCAAGACTTGGCATCCATCCACAGACTGCAGTTTCAGGGTATTTGCCCCTTGTCAGTGTGGAGCAGGATTCTGGCTACTGGGGCAATGATAAATAGACCAACAAAACACAACAATCACTGAACTCAGGGAGAACAGTGACAAATTCCAATGGAGTACTCATTTAAGGGTCTCCATTGATTGTCCCATACTAAATTTGAGTATGCAAAAAAGGGGTCCGTGGAGCCTCAGTTACGAGTCTCAAAACACGGGAATAGCCAGATATCCCTCTCTCCAGAGAAGGAAGCCCATTGCCAAGGGGTGCCTCTTAGTGGGGAGAACACCAAACCACCCTGATACGTAGTCCCTCAGGTCCTCAACCTGTTACAAGCTTTGGGACCTAAATAGGGAAACACCAGGGTGGCTCCTGCAAGTCAAAGTCTAACTCTGTGGCGAGTATAACGACATAAGACAAGGGTTACCAAGACTTGGCATCCATCCACAGACTGCAGTTTCAGGGTATTTGCCCCTCGTCAGTGTGGAGCAGGATTCTGGCTACTGGGGCCATGATAAATAGACCAACAAAACACAACAATCACTGAACTCAGGGAGAACAGTGACAAATTCCAATGGAGTACCCATTTAAGGGTCTCCATTGATTGTCCCATACTAAATTTGAATATGCAAAAAAGGGGTCAGTGGAGCCTCAGTTACGAGTCTCAAAACACGGGAATAGCCAGATATCCCTCTCTCCAGAGAAGGAAGCCCATTGCCAAGGGGTGCCTCTTAGTGGGGAGAGCACCAAACCACCCTGATACATAGTCCCTCAGGTCCTCACTCTGTTACGAGCTTTGGGACCTAAATAGGGAAACACCAGGATGGCCCCTGCAAGTCAAAGTCTAACTCTGTGGCAAGTATAACGACATAAGACAAGGGTTACCAAGGCTAGGCATCCATCCACAGACTGCAGTTTCGGGGTATTTGCCCCTCGTCAGTGTGGAGCAGGATTCTGGCTACTGGGGCAATGATAAATAGACAGACAAAACACAACAATCACTGAACTCCCATGTTTTGAGACTCGTAACTGAGGCTCTACGGACCCCTTTTTTGCATATTCAAATTTAGTATGGGACAATCAATGGAGACTCTTAAATGAGTACTCCATTGGAATTTTTCACTGTTCTCCCTGAGTTCAGTGATTGTTGTGTTTTGTTGGTCTATTTATCATTGCCCCAGTAGCCAGAATCCTGCTCCACACTGACGAGGGGCAAATACCCCGAAACTGCAGTCTGTGGATGGATGCCTAGCCTTGGTAACCCTTGTCTTATACTCGCCACAGAGTTAGACTTTGACTTGCAGGGGCCACCATGGTGTTTCCCTATTTAGGTCCCAAAGCTAGTAACAGAGTGAGGACCTGAGGGACTACATATCAGGGTGGTTTGGTGCTCTCCCCACTAAGAGGCGCCCCTTGGCAATGGGCTTCCTTCTCTGGAGAGAGGGATATCTGGCTATTCCCGTGTTTTGAGACTCGTAACTGAGGCTCCACGGACCCCTTTTTTGCATATCTATCTATCTATCTATCTAAAGAGGAAAATACTCTGCAGCACTCCAAGTTCAGTTCAAAGTGAAAAAGGTGTATTTATTCCATCCAACAATCACAGCAAACAAAGCAATTAACACACAACGTTTCAGCGTACTCTGCTCCATTTTCAAGTGCAATGGTGCTACAAATAATCACAGGTTTTATACATTTGTGGTAAATTAAACAAAAAACATGAGTGGTACAAAGGCTTGTCAATCAAACCCATGTGGTTAACCTCTTAGTGTCCAATAGTGTTCCACGTATGAGCCAATTCGGCTATTGAAGCAAATGAATCCATTCACTTTACTAAGTGATCACAGGTAGTGCCCATGGTCCGAGCCAGTGCGGCTTTTTTTTTATAGAGAAAAGTGAGTCCATTTCAAAGTGACCACCTCTATGTGAAAGATATAAAACTTGAATAAATGAAGTAGAGAAATTCAACTAAATTCACAGGAAGGCAATCTCAGAAGTATTTTTGCTCAAGCCCATAATGAATCAAAACGCATAAAGCCATAAAAGGCGTATGAGAATACGTCGTTACCGACGTCCAGTTGGCTCCTTCCTCCAGGAGTTGCCAGTGATCCTCCTCCCTAGAGACGAGAGATCTCAAGCTACAGTCCCGCCATCCACTGAGCGTGGAACCACACCTGCGGGCGGTCGGAATCACCTCCCCAAGGTTGAAGCCGCTTTTCCAGACTGGCCACGTCACTAACGCACAGTGTGTATGGTCTCCGAATCTTATAATCCTGGTAGGTATCAAAGTACAGTCTAAAACAAAGGCTTTTGAGTAATTCAGTTAGTAGGCAAATGCCTTTCGTGTCACAATGGATATAATCATACTGATCTAAAATACAAAGAAATAAATGTTACTCATAATTAATTATACATAGGAAGAATGCAGATTATTTGTAGCCATCAATTTCTCATATACATCAAAAGCACGGGGTATCACTAGTTGGAATCTAGATATGTCAAGAGCTACCTAAACATCTGATTGTTAATTTTGTATTCAACATTAAGACCTTTTAGGTGATAACAATTGTAGTTCATGAATCCAATATAACTCTCTACGGAGCAACATCATTTTTCTATTTCCTCCTCTCTTGGGTTGTTGTACACGATCAATCACCATGAATCTAAGGTCCCTTTCACTGTGACCAGCCTCCACAAAATGGTGAGATACGGGTAAGTCAAGTTTCTTTTTCCTAATGCTGTATCTGTGTTGAGTTATGCGGGTTTTGACATCCAGTGTCGTCTCACCCACATAAATCAAATTGCATGGACACAGCAAGACGTAAATAACCCAGTCTGTGTTGCATGTAAAATATTGATGAATTGTGTATTCCTTGTTCATTGTAGAATGTGTAAATTTGTTGCCTTTCATCATACTTTTGCACTTGACGCACACTCGGCACGGGAAAGAGCCTTTGCCTCCCGATGCCAGTATTCGCTGTCCAATATTGTCACCCCAGTTAACGTCAGTGAGTACCACTTGATCCCTTTTGTTGTTTGGTCTCCTGTAAGAGAATAAGGAAGGGGACTGAAATTCAGAAATGTTATTAGGTTGTTGTTTAACAATATACCAGTGTTTAAGAATTATTTTGTTGACCTCTTTTGAAACATGAGAATATGTGTTAACAAAGGGGATGCGTTCCATTGTCTGTGATATGTTTTTTGCTCCAATAATTTATCTCTGCTAGTGTTTTTAACTTTATCCTTGCAGATCTGTAGTAATCTCTTAGGGTAACCCCTGGCTCTGAACTTAGATTCCATGTTCTCCAAAGCCCTGTCCAAATTTGTTTCTCCCTCAACAATCCTTCTAGCCCTTAGCATCTGGGAGTAAGGTAGAGATTTGAGCATGTTAGAAGGGTGAAAACTGTTAAAGGGTAAAAAATTGTTACAATCAGTTTTTTTCATGTAAATATCTGTAGTCAATTTATTGTTGGTTTTAGTAAGTTGTACGTCCAGAAAATGTATGTTCTGTAAATCCATGTGTGCGACAAATTTGATTGTGTCATCAACTAAATTAAGATAATTTATGAACTCACATAATGTATTCATGCTGCCCGTCCACAGCATGAATATATCATCTATAAAGCGCCACCATGTATAGATGAATGACTCTTCAATATGTGCCATGATGATATTGGCATACGTGGGGGTTACATTAGCCCCCATCACCACGCTTCGCTGCTGTAAGTACAACTGTCCATCAAATGCAAAATAGTTATTTGTGAGTACCAGCTCAAGAAGTCTCACAATAAAGTCTCTTTCTTTCGTGTTATAGTCCAGTTTCAGGAGGGATTCTACAATTGCCTGCATTCCTCTTCCGTGGTCTATAGATGTATATAGACTTGTCACGTCCAATGTCACTAAAATCGTGCCCTCTGGTATCTGTAAGTCAGCAATTTTCGTCAAAAAGTCAGTAGTGTCTTTTAGGTAGGATCTAGCACCTGTCTCTAGTGGTCTTAGTATGTGGTCAAGAAACACAGAAATGTTAGCAAGAATTGAGCCCCTACCGGGCACAATTGGTCTGCCAGGGGGGGTTCAACATATCTTTATGAATTTTAGAGAGCAGATATAACATTGGTAAAATCGGATGTGTGACTGTTAGAAAGTCCATAGTCTTTTCATCGATAATGTCGTGGTTGTGTGCTTCCTGCAATATCGTGTCTTTTTTTTTCTGTATCATGAATTTGGGATCAGTATGTAACTTCTTATACACAGTCGTATCGTTAAGCTGTCTGTAAGCTTCTAGTAAGTACTTGCGTTTATATGTGATGACAATCGGTCCACCCTTGTCCGCGTGTTTGACTACAATGTCCTTCCCGCGGACAAGGGTGTCGACAGCCCCAAGTTCACCTGAGGTTAAATTGGGAACAACAACATTACGATCACCAATTTTATCCCTCAATTTTTGAACATCTTGTCTGACAAAATTGTAAAATTTTTCAATTGCTGCAGATGACATCGGGGGCATAAATTCACTGGGACTTCTGAGATCAAGATTAGTTATAGACAGTTTACACTTAGTAGGAGTGTCAGCCACAGCAATGGAAGATTTGCTCTGAAATTTTTTTTTAAGGTTAAGTCTCCTCACAAAATGTGTCACATCCATGTCAATTTCAAACCATTATATCCTCTGACTGGGACAATGATTTAACCCCTTCGCTAATAAACATTTTTCATTGTCACTGAGAATATGAGAAGATATATTTACCACATTGTTATCAGGAGTTACTTCTTTTTGGGCACAGTCTTTGGAGTAGCATTGTGACTCCCCTTTTGGGCACAGGTTCTTCCTGCTTCGATGTCCTGCTTCTTCAGCCTCCCGGGGGCGCTGGACTACAAGATTCTCAGTCAGGGGTGTTGGTGTAGGTCTTGTTACACTCTCCTTCCTTCTCTTCTTTTTCTGCACAGTAGGATTTACATTGTCAGCGGACCACACATAAATACGACCAGTCTTGTAGTCTTGAAGGTCTCTATACCACTTATGGCGTTTTTCTTCTTGCAAATCATGTCTGAATTTATCCAGAAATTGTTTCTGTCTGCTGGTGAATTGAGTGTACTCCTCCTCAGTCATCAGGGATTGCAATGTTTCCTCTATGGCTTCCATAGAGTTAGTCACATCCGTTAATTGTCTCTGGAATCTATGTGTAACAAAATTAAATCCAACGCATACTTGTTAGACAACAGTTCATACGTTCTGCGAAACTCAGTGTCTTCCAATAGCATTGTTGGCTTAAGACGAGTTCTCATACCCCTCGGAATACGTTTCACACGGTAATATCCTCCAAGTGTGAATATATGCAAATCCAGAGTCACCATTTTTTTAGAAAGCTGTTCATAATTGCCTTTAATGTCTATATGCGAAAATGTTTCCAAGTAGTTCTCACCTCGCCGGATTTCACCAATGATACGCTCCGCTTCAATCTCGGTAAATGAGTGAGCTTCTGCTGTGGCGGCTGTACTTGCCAAATTATATCTGGTACGTGGTTGCATTATAAATCGAAGTCCTGATAGACACGTATATGATTAGGTGCCAGCTGTTCAGTCTCTCAATATATAGCAATATAAGCAGCACCAACAAATAGTGAGGCGGGTTCCTGCAGACTAGTCCTAGACCACGGACTCACAGTAGCAAAAGAGGAAAATACTCTGCAGCACTCCAAATTCAGTTCAAAGTGAAAAAGGTGTATTTATTCCATCCAATGATCACAGCAAACAAAGCAATTAACACACGACGTTTCGGCATACTCTACGCCATTTTCAAGTGCAATGGTGCTGCAAATAATCACAGGTTTTATACATTTGTGGTAAATTAAACAAAAAACATGAGTGGTGCAAAGGCTTGTCAATCAAACCCATGTGGTTAACCTCTTAGAGTCCAATAGTGTTCCACATATGAGCCAATTCGGCTTTTGAAGCAAATGAATCCATTCACTTTGCGGTTCAGGGAAGAAACAGAGTGCTGCACCTCACACCTATGGCTGATACTAGTGCCGCTAGGCTAAATAAAAAACACATCAGAATTTTGTGTATGAATTGATCAAGCCATACTGCCCCATGTACCATCGTGCAGGTATCTGATACACATGGGTCCCTACACTAAGTCCACACCGTGCCAGTCAGTGGCCACCAACCCCGCAGGCGTGCACAGTCAGGGAACGGGGGCCATGGGACGGCCCTGCGACCCCCATGCCACAGGACCAGATCCAAAAACACCACACCAGAACCCGGCCAGCACCACCGGCGGAGAAGGTCGCCCCCAAACAGCACAAGTCTGGATGAGGTATTGCACTCACCATAGCTGAAGCAGACAGAATGGGAAAAAACAGGAGGGATTAAAACCATGTGCACTCAGGTGTCTCCTGCTAATTGCGGTCATGTGGGTCTCACCAGGAGGAGTGCAAAACACGGAGAAAAGAGAGAAACAAAATGCGGTTCAGGGAAGAAACAGAGTGCTGCACCTCACACCTATGGCTGATACTAGTGCCGCTAGGCTAAATAAAAAACACATCAGAATTTTGTGTATGAATTGATCAAGCCATACTGCCCCATGTACCATCGTGCAGGTATCTGATACACATGGGTCCCTACACTAAGTCCACACCGTGCCAGTCAGACTGTGCACGCCTGCGGGGTTGGTGGCCACTGACTGGCACGGTGTGGACTTAGTGTAGGGACCCATGTGTATCAGATACCGGCACGAGGTACATAGGGCAGTATGGCTTGATCAATTCATACACAAAATTCTGATGTGTTTTTTATTTAGCCTAGCGGCACTAGTATCAGCCATAGGTGTGAGGTGCAGCACTCTGTTTCTTCCCTGAACCGCATTTTGTTTCTCTCTTTTCTCCGTGTTTTGCACTCCTCCTGGTGAGACCCACATGACCGCAATTAGCAGGAGACACCTGAGTGCACATGGTTTTAATCCCTCCTGTTTTTTCCCATTCTGTTTGCTGCAGCTATGGTGAGTGTAATTCCTTATCCAGACTTGTGCTGCTTGAGGGCAACCTTCTCCGCCGGCGGTGCTGGTCGGGTTCTGGTGGGTGTTTTTGGGTCTGGTCCTGTGGCATGGGGGTCGCAGGGCCGTCCCATGGCCCCCGTTCCCTGACTGTGCACGCCTGCGGGGTTGGTGGCCACTGACTGGCACGGTGTGGACTTAGTGTAGGGACCCATGTGTATCAGATACCGGCACGAGGTACATGGGGCAGTATGGCTTGATCAATTCATACACAAAATTCTGATGTGTTTTTTATTTAGCCTAGCGGCACTAGTATCAGCCATAGGTGTGAGGTGCAGCACTCTGTTTCTTCCCTGAACCGCATTTTGTTTCTCTCTTTTCTCCGTGTTTTGCACTCCTCCTGGTGAGACCCACATGACCGCAATTAGCAGGAGACACCTGAGTGCACATGGTTTTAATCCCTCCTGTTTTTTCCCATTCTGTTTGCTGCAGCTATGGTGAGTGTAATTCCTTATCCAGACTTGTGCTGCTTGAGGGCGACCTTCTCCGCCGGCGGTGCTGGCCGGGTTCTGGTTTGGTGTTTTTGGGTCTGGTCCTGTGGCATGGGGGTCGCAGGGCCGTCCCATGGCCCCCGTTCCCTGACTGTGCACGCCTGCGGGGTTGGTGGCCACTGACTGGCACGGTGTGGACTTAGTGTAGGGACCCATGTGTATCAGATACCGGCACGAGGTACATGGGGCAGTATGGCTTGATCAATTCATACACAAAATTCTGATGTGTTTTTTATTTAGCCTAGCGGCACTAGTATCAGCCATAGGTGTGAGGTGCAGCACTCTGTTTCTTCCCTGAACCGAATCCATTCACTTTACTAAGTGATCACACGTAGTGTCCATGGTCCGAACTAGTATGGCTTTTTACTCATCGTTCGAATTTTCAAAATAAGAATTGAATTCGAACGATAATCGTACGTGTAAATGCAGCGAACGATCAAACAACGAGCGAGAAATTGTTTATTTTACTCTTACAACATGTTCTTAAATCGTCGTTCGCAAAAAATTTGCAGATCATTCCGTGTAAACAGTAGAGATGAGCGAGCCGGTTCACCCGGTATGGGATCCAGTTCAGATTTTCCCAAAAATCTGAGTCCGATCTGATTCGGATTTTTGGAAATCCGCTCCGATTTTTTTCTTTTCTTGCTTTCTAAAATGGCAGCCGCCAAGTTCAGGCAGTGCTTGACAATGGCTCTGCGAGAGGGCTGAAACACAGCTGTCACCTTTTGGATGGAATAAACGCACAAATTTATTTTTTGAAGACCATGGTTTGTTGCAGTCTTTTATAGTCTGTGGATTTGGGACCTGTAATCAGGGTCGACAGTGCCTGCACCCATTCTCTACAATTCTTTTTGTTAGTACGCTGCTTTTTTCTACGATAGATAGATGATAGATAAATATAAAGAAAGATAGATAGATAGATAGATTGATTGATTGATCCTGAGGATGGAGGTGAGAAGCCTTTGAAACTTTGTACATATCCGCACTTGCTGTGCTGTTTCAACTTTTTTTTTTTTTAATGGAATAAATCACCAAGTTTTGTCTTTTTAAATTCCCGGAGTGCTGTTGGACTTCTATTATTGGAATTCTTGTCGGGGTTTTCCAGCTTGCTCCCTAAGCTGCTCTGTGTGCTGCTACATCTGCTTTAGATTGTTAGTGATATAGATAGATGAAATGCTGTGTTTACACGGAGTGATAATTCACCCGATCGTACGATTAACGATCTCGAAGTAACAATTTCGTTATAGTACTGCGGCAAAGCAGTATGCCCCTATTCAACGGGTCGTCAGAGGAGCAAACGAGTGCTCTCAGCGCTCGTTTGCTCCTCATTCCCCGCTCGCTGCCGCCGCTATTCAGCGCGGCTGCAGCGAGCGGGTGAGTGCGGGTGGGGGCGGCGGGGAGCTGCAGGGGGGCTGCGGGGGGGATCGCTAGATTGTCCGGGCAGCCCATAGGATATAGCAGCGTCTGCTGCCGATGCTCCTATTCAATGGAGCGACGGCAGCAGATCGCTGCTATATCAGTTGCATGTTTTTCAACATGTTCAACATGAACGATGTCGGCTGATCGTTGCACTCTATTCCACGAGACGATTATCATTCGTAGCGGCCGATATCAGCCGAATACGGACGATAATCGTTCCGTGGAATAGGGCCTGTAGGGGGGCCTTTGGGCGGGATAGCTTTGTGGCTGCTATGTGGATGTGGGTCACTTGGGCACTTGTCACAGTAGCCTGGAGTGGCGTTGGTACCCACCCCTGGTCAGACAGGCAATGCTTCCGCAGGTTTGCATAACCCAAGTGTAACCTGGTGTGTAGGTGCAGTATAATAGACAGAGGCCTGTAGCTTAACCAGAATAACATACGCTTACTTAAGTTCTTCAGTGGAATACACAAAAATAAGGCTTCAGTAACTGCAGGTGCAGGCAAGAGGTAGAAGAAGTTGTAACAGCAGAAGTGAGAGTAGAGGAGCATCTTGAGGGCCCTGTCCAATGTAGCTGTGTACTCTGCTGGATAAAAGAAGAGAAGAAGAAGAAACTCGTACTCACTTGACTGACCGCATAATGCCCTACAGTTCCGGGATACCCATCCAATGAGGGTAGTATGAGGCCACAGGTCCGAGTGCGGGGTGAAGCAGACTTCCAAAATGATTCAAAACAGCCACGCATTACAGCAGGATACATAGGCACACTTGTGCTGGGACACTACAGTACCATGTGTCTACTTACCCCGACAGCTAACAGCGTTAGGCCATGTTCACACTATGTATATTTTCAATAAATAATGGTTATTGTTGCAGAGTACAACAAGGGTGGCTGTTTATTGAAAATGTAGCTTAACATCAGATTATATAGAACAATGTCCGTAGTGTATACACCCCAATGTGCCTGTACTCAAATTAAGATGAAATGATGTTCAGTCAGCCCATACTGTAGCTACACCATGCGCCTGTCAGCTCTGTTACACCATGCGCTTGTCAGCTCTGCTACATCATCAGCTAGTATGGTATACATACTGAGGTGACGTTAAATCAATTAAAAAACAGTCCTGTGTTTACTGTGTAATAGTAATAGCAGTGGGCAGGAAGGCAGGAAGGAAAGCTAAAGGAGCGAGTACGCAAACAGACCAATCAGGGAGATGCATGATGGGAAATGTAGTCTTCTGGCCATCACATATTGGACTCACTAGGTCCCCCTGAGTGTTTTGAGCCATCTCCTGTCTTTCTAGCTGCTGCCATTAGTTTTTTTAAAACCGATCTATGGCTTTTAGAAAAACGTGTAATTCAGGAATGACAGCAGCTAAAAAGACAGAAAATGGCTCAAAATACTCAGGGGGTCTTAGTGAGTAAGAGCTTTAGGCTATGTTCACACTATGTATGTGTGCGGCTGTATTTTTTATGCGGCTGGAAATGTGCGGCTGAAACTACCGCCGTGGGAAAAGACATGCGGCTGAAAACATACGGTCATTTACTTGGAAATCTGGTTCAACTAAAAATAACAAATAAAATCTTTAGAAAGTGATGCAAACACCTCTGGATGCATCTGGGAAAGCAGGGAAACAGTTTACAGGAATCGCTATTACCGGGGTTTGCGATCCTCTGCAGTAATGCCGATGCCTCTCATGATTAATATATTTAATTAATAAAACACATTTTCGTTGTAATAAAGTCCCTTTCATTGTTCAATAATCAAATTTAAACGAATCCATCACTGTGCAATTAAATATACTGTTAAAATAAAAAAAAATATATATGAATATATATATATATATAAATAAATTTATATTTATATATATATATATATATATATATATTTATTTTTTGACAGTATATTTAATTGAACAATAATGGATTTGTTTAAATTAAATAATTGAACAACGAAACTGATTTTATTACAACGAAAATGTGTTTTATTAATTAAATATTAATTAGTACAGGAAGCTCCATAAGCCGTTAATTCATATTGCCGGCAATAGAGCATTCTGTACTAATCATCACTTTACATTAATTAAAACATCAACTGTTTCTTCTAATTATGTTATCACAATAGCATTATTAGAAGAAACATTTAGAATTATATGTGCGCTCAGCTGATTGGCTGATCGGCTGAGCGCACATATAAAGAGCCGGTCCGCAGTACAGTGACTTCATTTTTCTGCGGACCAGCGAAGAGGACACATTGGGGTGAGTATAGAGCTCTCCCCACCCCCTCCCCTGCACTGCACCCCTCACAACAAGGAAGGGGGGGCACTTAACCCCTTCCTTGCTGGGATGGGTGCAGTCTGACATCAGTCTGGCCCCCAAGGGGTTAAGGGGGATGCAATACATTCTCCCTTAACCCCTTGGGGGCCAGACTGTAAGCAGCGATCTGTAAAGATGCTGCATACTGTAAGGAGCACAACACCGCTCACAATGATGGGTGTTGTGCTCCTGTTTGTGTGTTTTTTGTGTGTTTCTCCCTTTTTGTTTTTCAGATATCGGTATCCTGTGGATTACGTCGGATTACGTGGACTACGTCGACGACCAGCAGTTGTTTGGTGTTTTTTTTTTTATAAAATGGTCAATGAGGGGTGTAGGGGTGTTTTTATTTGAATAAAAAAAAAATCACTTGTGTGTTGTCTTTATTTCTTTACTTATACTACTTTTTTTTTTCTTTTTTTTTTTAAATAAATAAATAATAAAAAAAATTATGCATAGGGTCCCCCCTATTTTTATAACCAGCCGGGTTAAAAACCAAGCGACAGCAGCCTGGTAACACCAGGGTGGGAAGAGGCATTGTTTTAGGCCCTCCCCGGCCTAAATCTTACCAGCCTGCTGCCGCCCTTCCAGGAGCGCCACTGGCACCCGGCTCTTCCCAGTACCCCTGGTGGCATTGGGTACTGGGGTAATAATGGGGGGTTAGTGTTAGCCATTTTATACCGGCTAACACTAGGCCCCGACTTAGTAATGGATTCCGTCTATTAGACGGCTTCCACTACTAAGTCTATAAAGTAAAGAAATAAAGACAACACACAAGTGAAAAAAATTTTTTATTCAAATAAAAACACCCCTACACCCCTCATTGACTATTTTATTAAAAAAAAAAACACCAAACAACCGCTGGTCATCGACGTAGTCCACAGAATCCAACGTAATCCACAGGATACCGATATCTGAAAAACAAAAAGGGAGAAACACACAAAAAACACACAAACAGGAGCACAACACCCATCATTGTGAGCGGTGTTGTGCACCTTACAGTATGCATCATCTTTACAGATCGCTGCTTACAGTCTGGCCCCCAAGGGGTTAAGGGAGGATGTATTGCATCCCCCTTAACCCCTTGGGGGCCAGACTGATGTCAGACTGCACCCATCCCAGCAAGGAAGGGGTTAAGTGCCCCCCCTTCCTTGCTGTGAGGGGTGCAGGGGAGGGGGTGGAGAGAGCTCTATACTCACCCCGATGTGTCCTCTTTGCTGGTCCACAGCACAATGAAGTCACCGTACTGCGGACCGGCTCTTTATATGTGCGCTCAGCCGATCAGCCAATCAGCTGAGCGCACATATAATTCTAAATGTTTCTTCTAATAATGCTATTGTGATAACATAATTAGAAGAAACATTTGATGTTTTAGTTAAAGTAAAGTGATGATTAGTAAAGAATGCTCTATTGCCGGCAATATGAATTAACGGCTTACTGGAGCTTCCTGTACTAATTAATATTGAATTAATAAAACACATTTTCGTTGTAATAAAATCAGTTTAGTTGTTCAATAATTTAATTTAAACGAATCTATCATTGTGCAATTAAATATACTGTCAAAAAA
Organism: Dendropsophus ebraccatus; assembly: GCF_027789765.1. NCBI lineage: Eukaryota > Metazoa > Chordata > Amphibia > Anura > Hylidae > Dendropsophus > Dendropsophus ebraccatus. The sequence goes on along the minus strand of NC_091456.1, from coordinate 82,015,611 downwards.
TAAATATATATATATAAATATACATTTATTTATATATATATATATATATATATATATATATATATTTATTTTAACAGTATATTTAATTGCACAGTGATGGATTCGTTAGAATTAAATTATTATACAACGAAAGGGACTTTATTACAAAGAAAATGTGTTTTATTAATTTAATATATTAACTATTAGAGGCATCGGCATTCGGCATCATTGCCGGCTATTTTTGAAGTACTCCATACGGACCGCCTGTCAATCCACGGCCGTGAATTTGCACATTTCCAGCCGCAAACAATGGTCTTGTTTAGCCGATGATTTACCGCCCGCAATACAGCCGCACAGATACATAGTGTGAACCTAGCCTCAAGCTGGGTTCACACTATGTATATTTGAGGCTGTATTTGTGAGGCTGTATAGCAACCAAAACCAGGAGTGGATTGAAAACACAGAAAGGCTATGTTCACATAATGTTGTAATTGAGTGGATGGCCGTCATTTAATGGCAAATCTTTGCTGTTATTTTAAAACAACGGCTGTTATATTGAAATAATGGCAGTTATTTACTGTTATATGACGGCCATCCACTCAATTTCAACATTATGTGAACAGATCCTTTCTGTGTTTTCAATCCACTCCTGGTTTTGGTTGCTATGAGGACCTGACTTGAGGACCAAATACTGCCTGAAATATACTGTGTGTGAACCCAGCCCCCAGGTGGATAACCCCTTTAAGATACCCAATTCAAGAGAATGACTGAAAGTGCACTTTAACTTGTCAAAGGCACAATTCTTAATTGTCTAAGAGTAATATGTATCTTTCCTCCAATAACAATCTACAATCCAGCACTAGGAGCTTTAAAAAAAAAGTAAGTATGGCTTTTAAAGAACCAAAATATTGTTTTTGTGTATGTGCAATATTGTGAGGTAACATTTTTGCATGAAGAAGATGCTGTCCTTTGGATTTGACTTCCTCCAATAACATATGCCAATACTATCAGGAATTCACCAACTGATAAATAAGTACCCTGATTTCCATTTCTTTGTATAACCAGCCAACGAAAATAAAAGCCCAGCATAGGGTTCAGCATAATTATGAATCAAATTCTTTTCTATGGACCACCCTGCTAGTTGTACTAGAAGGATAGACAGAGTTATAATAGAGCCTATAACTAAACACTTTATAAAGGCTTATTAACCCCTTTACATCAGCAATATGTCTTTATACTGTATGTTCCAACCGCTATATATGTCTTTATATGTTCCATTGCAGTTGCAATGTCTATAAGTGTTCCTAGGGTCAAGAGGGTTTAAGAGTTTTAACATTAATGTGCCAGGTGCAGCAGCGTTCATGCCCTTAACCCCTTGAATACTGCAATCTATAGCAACTGCTGCATTTAAGGGTGTCAGTGACAGGAGTGGTACCTGTCACTGACTGGTCAGGGGTCTCTATCAGTTTCCCTGCCAAACAAAGGAACAATATTTACTTTTGTCTTGTCCGATGAGCGATCTACAGCTAGAGTGTGCTTCAGGCAGACTCTACATGCAAACCCCAATCTAACTGATCAATTGCATTGCATTAATCAGTATAAGCAATCTAATGAAAGTGTAAAAAAAAATATTACAAAGCCCCTTTCCCAATAAAAGTTGAAGTCCCCCCTTTTCCTTTTTTTACAAATAATATGTAAAAACAAAAATAAACATATTTAGTATTGTAGTGTGTTAAATGCAGATGAGCTATAATACCAATCATAACCTATCATAACCCCTTATTTCTATTCTTTTATTTGTATTTTTTTTTTGTGTTTACTTTAGAGCAGTTTTCTCGTTTTGAAGCATTTATCAAATTTACATTAGAGGGGCTTAAAATGTAAAACATTTAGAAAGAAAAATAATGATATACAGGCACATCTAGAACAAGAGGAGCTAAGCCAACATCAATGGTGGCGCTATAGTGTACAAATATTCATCTTTTTATGATTATGTAGTGTTAGTGGAATATTGTGGTAAGATGCATTTGTGCAGATGTTAAACTCTGCTCACTAAATTGCCTCTCTTAGAAATTGTGGAGAATAAAAAGTACATGATTACAACCATATATTAGATGTTTACAGAGAAAAACATACAGAGGCTTCCATCTTTAGATTAAAAAAATGAAGAAATGCAGCAGTAAATGAAGCCAGCAAACAAAAAGAAAGGCGAGAAAGAGATAGCAGGTGTGATGTGAGTTTCAAAGAGCTGAAGCCAATCTAAATAATTACAGTAAACAGTACAAAAACAGCCTTTTATTTTTATTTAGCAGTGAGAAAATGCATACCCGTGTTTACAGTGTGTTATGTAGACTCCAGGAACACCTGGTAAGAATTTACTCTCTGCTCGCCTTATTTTTATATTTATTATTGCTAAGATTATACGAAAAATCTGCAGGAAAAAAGATGTTCTTCCTTTATATATACAATTAAATATTAAGTATTTGCTTTCTGAACATTTGTCCATGTACTCTTGTGGCTGATTATTCTTCATATTTACTTAGAAAATGTTTAGTCTGGATATACACAGTGACAGTTTTGGCTATTATCCCATATCATTTTGCTTCATAGACTTATCATTTTTTAATAATGTATAGTGTAGTGCAGTTTTAACTTTTATTACATTTTTTTTTTTTTTACATCTGCAGTTCTCTAAAAGGCCATTATTAATATTTTTTTTAAACAGTAGTCCAGATTTATTAAAACTGTGAAACAGTGAAAACTTAGGCCAGACAAGTACCCCGAAGAAGGAGAATGTCTTCTTTGAAACATGTCAGAGCTTTTTACTACAGTATATGCATTCCTGTAGTGACCACTGACAACGAGGGAGAGGGGCACTCCATGCTATACACTTAGTAAACTACTGCTGGCAGTATTGTTCTTCTGAGACCACATAGGTCTGCTAACCTGCAAGGAAAGATTTATTTTACTGCAAGGGAATCTTGAAATCAAATATAGTAATGGGAGGTAAAAAATACAATGGCAACAGCCTCCTTTGCTGCCACCAACATTTCGTGTAAGCCCTACAGAGCCCCTGCTCTGTACATAGTGCCGGAGCGCTATACAGAGCAGCTCCTGTTCCCCCCATGTACTGTATGTTCTGTTAACACAAAGCAGAGCGAGCATTTATAGCAATCACCACTCCACCCCCAGATTATGCATTGCATGTTGGGAACAGGAACTTGGTTTGTATGGCACTGTGTTTAGAGCTCTGCAGTTTTTGACAGCAGAGGTTGCAGCAAAGGGAAATATGTTGCCCCTTACTGCTGCCAGCTAACAAAAGTAAGTATGTCGGTTTAAAAAAAAAAAATACTATATGGAAGCACATGTGGCATTATTACTATATAGAGCACAGGGAACATTATTAGGTTATGATGAAACTTGGAGCATTACCACTATGTGAAGGCACAGGGGGCATTTTTTTTTCTTACTAAGTAGCACTATTAGGCTCGATTCACACGTTGTAAGAGTGCGGCTGTATTTGCGGCTGTAATTGTGCGGCGGTATTTTTGGTGGTTCGTGTGTATGCTTGGAAGTATAGGATATGCGGCTGCACAGTGCACACTATGTATTAATCTACGGCCCTATCGTAAACGGACCCGTAAAAAATGAACAAGACCATTGTTTGCGGCTGAATATGCGGCCGTGGATTGACAGGCGGTCTGTACGGAGTACTTCAAAAATAGCCGGCAATGATGCCGAATGCCGATGCCTCTAATAGTTAATATATTAAATTAATCAAACACATTTTCTTTGTAATCAAGACACTTTCGTTGATCAATAATTTATTTCTAACGAATCCATCATTTTGCAATTAAATATACTGTTAAAAAAAATAGATATATAAATAAATGTATATTTATCTATATATTTATTTTTTGACAGTATATTGAATTGCACAATGATGGATTCGTTAGAAATAAATTATTGACCAACGAAACTGTATTTATTTCAACGAAAATGTGTTTTATTCATTAAATATTAATTAGTACAGGAAGCTCTATAAGCCGGTAATTCATATGCCGGCAATAGAGCATTCTGTACTAATCATCACTTTACTTTAATGAAAACATCAAATGTTTCTTCTAATTATGTTATGACAATAGCATTATTAGAAGAAACATTTAGAATTATATGTGCGCTCAGCTGATTGGCTGTTCGGCTGAGCGCACATATAATAAGCCGGTCCGCAGCACAGTGACTTCATTGTGCTGCGGACCAGCGAAGAGGACACATCGGGGTGAGTATAGAGCTCTCCCCACCCCCTCCCCAGCACTGCACCCCTCCCAGCAAGGAAGGGGGGGTCAGTTAACCCCTTCCTTGCTGGGATGGGTGCAGTCTGACATCAGTCTGGCCCCCAGGGGGTTAAGGGGGATGCAATACATCCTCCCTTAACCCCTTGGGGGCCAGACTGTAAGCAGCGATCTGTAAAGATGCTGCATACTGTAAGGTGCACAACACCGCTCACAATGATGGGTGTTGTGCTCCTGTTTGTGTGTTTTTGTGTGTTTCTCCCTTTTTGTTTTTCAGATATCGGTATCCTGGGGATTACGTCGGATTCCATGGACTACGTCGATGACCAGCGTTTTTTTTAATGTTTTTTTTAATAAAATGGTCAATGAGGGGTGTGGGGGTGTTTTTATTTGAATAAAAAAATTTGTAAACTTGTGTCTTGTCTTTATTTCTTTACTTTATAGACTTAGTAGTGGAAGCCGTCTAATAGACGGAATCCATTACTAAGTCGGGGCCTAGTGTTAGCCGGTATAAAATGGCTAACACTAACCCCCTATTATTACCCCAGTACCCAATGCCACCAGGGGTACTGGGAAGAGCCGGGTGCCAGTGGTCCTGGAGCGTCAAAATTGGCGCTCCTGGACCGGGCGGCAGCAGGCTGGTAAGATTTAGGCTGGGGAGGGCCTAAACCAATGGCTCTTCCCACCCTGGTGTTACCAGGCTGCTGTCGTTTGGTTTTTAACCCGGCTGGTTATAAAAATAGGGGGGACCCTATGCGTTTCTTTTTAATTATTTATTTATTTAAAAAAAAAAAAACCGCATAGGGTCCCCCCTATTTTTATAACCAGCCGGGTTAAAAAACAAACGACAGCAGCCTGGTAACACCAGGGTGGGAAGAGCCATTGGTTTAGGCCCTCCCCATCCTAAATCTTACCAGCCTGCTGCCGCCCGGTCCAGGAGCGCCAATTTTGACGCTCCAGGACCACTGGCACCCGGCTCTTCCCAGTACCCCTGGTGGCATTGGGTACTGGGGTAATAATAGGGGGTTAGTGTTAGCCATTTTATACCGGCTAACACTAGGCCCCGACTTAGTAATGGATTCCGTCTATTAGACGGCTTCCACTACTAAGTCTATAAAGTAAAGAAATAAAGAGAAGACACAAGTTTACAAATTTTTTTATTCAAATAAAAACACCCCCACACCCCTCATTGACCATTTTATTAAAAAAAACATTAAAAAAACGCTGGTCATCGACGTAGTCCATGGAATCCGACGTAATCCCCAGGATACCGATATCTGAAAAACAAAAAGGGAGAAACACACAAAAACACACAAACAGGAGCACAACACCCATCATTGTGAGCGGTGTTGTGCACCTTACAGTATGCAGCATCTTTACAGATCGCTGCTTACAGTCTGGCCCCCAAGGGGTTAAGGGAGGATGTATTGCATCCCCCTTAACCCCCTGGGGGCCAGACTGATGTCAGACTGCACCCATCCCAGCAAGGAAGGGGTTAAGTGACCCCCCTTCCTTGCTGGGAGGGGTGCAGTGCTGGGGAGGGGGTGGGGAGAGCTCTATACTCACCCCGATGCGTCCTCTTCGCTGGTCCGCAGCACAATGAAGTCACTGTACTGCGGACCGGCTCATTATATGTGCGCTGAGCCGATCAGCCAATCAGCTGAGCGCACATATAATTCTAAATGTTTCTTCTAATAATGCTATTGTCATAACATAATTAGAAGAAACATTTGATGTTTTCATTAAAGTTAAGTGATGATTAGTACAGAATGCTCTATTGCCGGCATATGAATTACCGGCTTATGGAGTTTCCTGTACTAATTAATATTTAATTAAGAAAACACATTTTCGTTTAAATAAATTCAGTTTCGTTGGTCAATAATTTAATTCTAACGAATCCATCATTGTGCAATTAAATATACTGTCAAAAAATAAATATATATATAAATATACATTTATTTATATATATATTTATTTTAACAGTATATTTAATTGCAAAATGATGGAATCGTTTACATTTAATTATTGAACAATAAAAGGGACTTTATTAGACAGAAAATGTGTTTTATTAATTCAATATATTAACCATGAGAGACATCGGCTATAGTGCAGAGGATCGCAAACCCCGGTAATAGCGATTCATGTAAACTGTGTTCCCTGCTTTCCCAGATGCATCCAGAGGTGTTTCCATCACTTTCTTAACATTTTATTTGATATTTTTAGTTGAACCAGATTTCCAAGTAAATGACCGTATGTTTTCAGCCGCATGTCTATTTTTTCCCACGGCCGGAGTTTCACCCGCACATTTACAGCCGCATAAAAAATACAGCCGCACAGTTACAGCGTGTGAATCCAGCCTCAGGGTGCGTGCACACTACAGAATGGCGACAAAAAACCTGTTACGCATTCTGCAGCTTGCAACCGTTGGTAGACTCATGCAGACGCGCCTCTCCGTCCGTGTGATGGACTTCATTCTATGCACAGGCAGGGTCCGCCCTCCGTCCAAAAAAAAAAACATGATGGTTTGCATTATTGTTAGCTGCAACAAAGGCCAATATTAACTCCCCCGTTATTACCCGGTACCCACCATCACAAGGAGTACCATAAAGAGCCAGGTTACAGTCAATTGCCGTACTATTGATAGTTGGTCATCGAGGTGACACCAATAGATAGCTCTTCCTGATATCCCTGAAGGCAGCTAATACAAACGTAATAAGGGGGGTGTGGGTAATTTTAGTCTATATTGTAGCAAACTATAAGCCCTACCTTTTCAAATGGAAGCAGTCAATCAAACAAGGGTAGAACACAGATAGTGAGGCCAAGGCATAGCTAGTGCTATCTGAAGGGGAACGACAGGTATTTTGGGCTGCATACCTGCAATCTGGGATCCTGTCTGCTTTCTTGCTGTAAACAAAGTTAAATAAAGGCTGCCCTCTGATTTTTGACCACCCATAAAGTTCTAAGCAAATGCCTGTTGTAAATATCAGTGCTTCCACTGTTTTATGTGCCTCTTAAACCAAGTTCTCTTTAATCTGAAAGGGGGGCATCAGCAGCAGCAACAGTTCAGTTCAGTTCAGTTACTAGAACCCCCTCTTTGTTGTGTTACTGTTGTTTCTTTCCTTTATATTAAACTAGCAACCTGCAAGCCCAGTGCATTGATATCCCCATACCATCCATAGTACTGTAGTATACATCATCCCCTAGCACAATGCCAGACTATTTAGTTCAATGCTATATTTAGTGCAATTTATTCTCATACTAAACTTTACAATCTACAGTCAATTATTAATTTTTACAAAGTCTACTGCTTCAGTTTTTAAAATGGCAATTTGCATATACTCCAGAATGTTATAAAGAGTGATCAGCTTAGCAGCGATTACTTGCAATTACAGTCAATTTTTGCCTAGAAAATGAACTTTATCCCCCAAAACAAATTTCAACATAATTGCAGCCCTGCCTTAAAAGGACCAGCTAACATCGTTTCAGTGATTGCTCCATTAGCACAGGTGTGGGTGTTGATGAGGACAGGGCTGAGATCAGTCTGTCATGTTTAAGTAAGAATGACCGTATCAAGTAAAAGGTATCTGTGTGAACTAAATTCACTATCTCATGTGCATGTCAATCACTCAGACAGGTGGTGTGCACTCTCAGTTGCGCAGGCTGCCACTAGCCCGTGTATGTATATCAGCACAAAATACAAAAAGTTACTGGAGTGCCGTACAGGTACGTATGCTATAGTTCCTTATGATTCCAAGGTTAAAAGAGCGATAGACTCACGTTTCAGTTGCTGAAGTATTTTCAGTTTTACTTTCAGGGATCTTGGCATGATGTGTTCATACTAATCACTTGCGGGCTCTCTCGGGTGTGCATAGAATGGAGTGGGCGTTCCTTACTGCCGTGACGCGACGTTTCGGGGTGGACCCCTTACTCATGCGTATTGGCTAGTAGGACGTGCTCCTTCTGATTCACATTAGCCCGGCCCCCTATATGTCGTCACTAAGACAATAATACAATATAAGTTATACAAGCATCAATAGTACAAAACTGTATGGCATCCAACGTAATGCTTATAATGAATTCATACTTGTGTATATAAATTTAAATATGACCATGTTCTGTTCTATTGGCCAAGCCTATGTTATAAAAAGTAAGCCGCGGATCGATCTCTATTGTTGTTACAAGAACGGTTTAAAACTGCATATTTCATTTAAGCCTTGTGGCTCTAGACTATTTAATGTTTTGATCCAATAACATTCTCGCTGTAGCAACTTTTTCCTCACTTCTGTCTGTGTGCCACTCATATTTACTTGTTCCAATATTACCCATTTCAACTCATATACATGATGTCCCATTAGTTTAAAATGCCGGGCTACTGTAGTTTCTCCATATGTTTTTTCTTCTTCCTTTATATCTTTTTTTGCATATTTCCTTATTAATGCTCTATGTTTATTTAATCTGATTTTAATTTGTCTGCTCGTCTGACCTACATAACATTTACCGCAAGAGCATTTTAACATGTATATGACGTTGTCACTGTTGCATGTATAGTACCCTTTATATGGAATCATATGTCCTCTTGTGGGGTGTTGTAAGTTTTCCCCTTTTATGATTGCTGCACAATTTTGGCAATTTAAGCATGCAAATGTTCCTTTTTTACGGGTACGTAAGAATCTCTGTGTGCTGGTCTGTTTTTTCCTAATGTCACCCCTCACTATATGATTTGCAATGGATCTACCTTTCTTCAAGGCAAATGTAGGTGGTTCCTTAAATAACTTTCCAAACTTGGGGTCTTTTTGTAACAGTCCCCAGTATTTTGTGACAGTTCTCTTGACTAAATTAGTGTGACAGTCATATTTTGTAACAAAAATCAGTCTCTCACCAGTTCTATGTTTCTCCTCTCTGGGTTCCTGTTGTATCCATTTAATTTGTTTATAACTGTATCCTCTCTCTGTAAATTTGTGTATCATCCTGTCTTTATTATGTTGTTTTTCTTTATCTTCACTTACTATTCTATCTACTCTTCTTAACTGACTTTTCACTATGCTCCTAAACACCTGTGGTGAGTGATGGCTCTGTTTGTGTAAATAGTTGTTTTTATCTGTAGGCTTGGTATAAAGTGTAGTTTGTAATTTCCCTTCACAAATTGTTATTTGTACATCTAAATATTGTATGGTAGTGGGATGATATTCCATGGTGATACGGACATTTTCCACGCACTGTGTGAACATGGCGTTTGAAGCCATAGGCAAAATCACAGAACAAAGGGCCGAGGTGTATGCATTTACGGAGAGCGAAAGGGCGGAGATCCTATCACAAGCCACATCAGCTGGGTTAACACTTGCCGAACTGAAAGATCAGTGCCACTTAAATTATGAGTCAATGTTAGAAAATCTAAATAAGAAGGAGGTTAGGGAATCATTACATGCCTCCACATTGACTGAATACCTGAAACTACAACGTATACCGAGAGGTTTGAGGAGTAAGCTCACCCCAATATTATTGCATGATGACCCAGTGTACCATTAAACTTGGTACGCTATGAATAACAGACACTCACTAGATCTCATGTTGCTGACTGTCAAACACCTCCAACTGTCACTCACAAAAACAAGAGAAGAAATACACCAGCTAGAAACAAAAATAAATGAAAGTTTCAGTACTGAGGAATGTGAAAAAATTCTGAGTACATTGACGGGCAATATGGAAAAACTGAAAGCCATAATATTGCAGAATAAATTACAAAAGTTTGAAAGAAATAATAAAGATTACCTGTTCAAACGAGTGTACACGTGGGCGGAGGAGAGACGCAACTCCAGACGCATGCGTGTGAACTATAGAGGAGATAACCTGTCCACACCTGCAGCCACTTCAACAGATGAGGACAAACCGACCAAACAAAGACAGCAGAAAGGTTTTTTAGGCAACACCAAAGACAAGAAAGACAAGTGGAAAAACACCAACAAGGAAGGAACAAGTTCGGAAATAAGCAGCAATACAGAGGAGGAAAAACCACAAACAAAGAAAAAGGAGGTAAAGAAGAAAAAATAGAAGACCTAGTAGTTAATATCTCACAACGACATCTTACAACAATAGAACGAAGAGTGCTGAATAAAGGGTTAGGTTTTGTGCCATCATATGAGATCTCAAAGTTCGATTTTGAAGTAGATTTTTTCAGATTTTGTAGATCGATTAGATTAAAGATGCACTTTTTTGATGTAAAATGGAAAGATAACAAATCGGTGTCGTTTATAGATAAAATACCATCCAAATTGCGAAGCAAAAGTACTTTTGATCCAGTTATGGACAATGACACTCTGAACGTATTCACACAATCAGTTATGGCTGAAATTGACCAAAAATGGGATAATTACAAAAATGATAAACCAAATCTGACTAAGTTCGAACATAGAGCTTTGCGACAACTGGCCGATGACCCCTCCCTTGTAATTAAGAAAGCTGACATGGGAGGGGCCATTGTAGTGATGAATAAAAGTGACTACATGCTAGAAGCAAGAAGACAGCTTGCGGATCGGGTGGTGTATAAGTTGCTCAAAGGAGACCCCACAAATACGTTTAAGATCGAGGTGGAAGAATATGTTAATGAAGCTGTAAGAGGGGGACTGATCAGTGAAAAAAATGCTGAGGCATTATTGGTGAAGGAACCTAGGACCCCTATATTATATCTAGCCCCGAAGATCCATAAGAGCTTGTCTACACCACCGGGCCGCCCCATAGTGTCCTTGACAGGGTCACTACTCCAACCTCTTGCCATATATGTGGACAGTTTTTTGCAGGAGATTATTAGGACATTCCCCAGATGCTTACGCGATACACAAGACTTCCTGGACAAAGTCCGTACATTACCGACACACAATGTGAAATTCTTGTGTACTTTGGATGGGCAAAACCTGTACATGAACATACCCCATGACGAGGGGATGTCGTGTATAGGAGAATTGCTCAACCAAGACCAGCGTATGGATAACGCAATCATTGCCTTTATAATGGGTTTACTGGACATTACCTTGTCTAAAAACTATTTTAGATTTGATACACAATTTTTTCTCCAAACATATGGAGTTTCGATGGGGTCGTCAGTCGCCCCGAGTGTGGGGAATATCTTCATGGAAATATTCGAGAGAACACATGTTATGGGTCGCCCCGGCATGGACACGTCGTTCACCTGGTTTAGGTATGTGGACGACGTGTTCATGCTGTGGTATGAATCTGAGGACAAGTTGTTACAGTTTATACAAACATTAAATCAATGTCATAATACCATAAAATTCACCATGGAATATCATCCCACTACCATACACTATTTAGATGTACAAATAACAATTTGTGAAGGGAAATTACAAACTACACTTTATACCAAGCCTACAGATAAAAACAACTATTTACACAAACAGAGCCATCACTCACCACAGGTGTTTAGGAGCATAGTGAAAAGTCAGTTAAGAAGAGTAGATAGAATAGTAAGTGAAGATAAAGAAAAACAACATAATAAAGACAGGATGATACACAAATTTACAGAGAGAGGATACAGTTATAAACAAATTAAATGGATACAACAGGAACCCAGAGAGGAGAAACATAGAACTGGTGAGAGACTGATTTTTGTTACAAAATATGACTGTCACACTAATTTAGTCAAGAGAACTGTCACAAAATACTGGGGACTGTTACAAAAAGACCCCAAGTTTGGAAAGTTATTTAAGGAACCACCTACATTTGCCTTGAAGAAAGGTAGATCCATTGCAAATCATATAGTGAGGGGTGACATTAGGAAAAAACAGACCAGCACACAGAGATTCTTACGTACCCGTAAAAAAGGAACATTTGCATGCTTAAATTGCCAAAATTGTGCAGCAATCATAAAAGGGGAAAACTTACAACACCCCACAAGAGGACATATGATTCCATATAAAGGGTACTATACATGCAACAGTGACAACGTCATATACATGTTAAAATGCCCCTGCGGTAAATGTTATGTAGGTCAGACGAGCAGACAAATTAAAATCAGATTAATGGTGCGTTCACACCTACAGGATCTGCAGCTGATTTTCTGCAGAAGATTTCATTTAAATAACTGAACACAGCATCAAATCTGCTGCAGATCTGCTGCAGATCCTGTAGGTGCGAACGCACCCTAAATGAACATAGAGCATTAATAAGGAAATATGCAAAAAAAGATATAAAGGAAGAAGAAAAAACATATGGAGAAACTACAGTAGCCCGGCATTTTAAACTAATGGGACATCATGTATATGAGTTGAAATGGGTAATATTGGAACAAGTAAATATGAGTGGCACACAGACAGAAGTGAGGAAAAAGTTGCTACAGCGAGAATGTTATTGGATCAAAACATTAAATAGTCTAGAGCCGCAAGGCTTAAATGAAATATGCAGTTTTAAACCGTTCTTGTAACAACAATAGAGATCGATCCCCGGCTTACTTTTTATAACATAGGCTTGGCCAATAGAACAGAACATGGTCATATTTAAATTTATATACACAAGTATGAATTCATTATAAGCATTATGTTGGATGCCATACAGTTTTGTACTGTTGATGCTTGTATAACTTTTATTGTATTATTGTCTTAGTGACGACATGTAGGGGGCCGGGCTAATGTGAATCAGAAGAAGCACGTCCTACTAGCCAATACGCATGAGTAAGGGGTCCACCCCGAAACGTCGCGTCACGGCAGTAAGGAACACCCACTCCGTTCTATGCACACCCGAGAGAGCCCGCAAGTGATTAGTATGAACACATCATGCCAAGATCCCTGAAAATAAAACTGAAAATACTTCAGCAACTGAAACGTGAGTCTATCTCTCTTTTAACCTTGGAATCATAAGGAACTATAGCATACGTACCTGTACGGCACTCCAGTAATTTTTTGTATTTTGTGCTAAGTAAGACTGACACCACTGGGCACTTTAAAAGGAGGCTGGTGCTTGGCATCATTGTTTCTCTTCTGTTAACCATGGTTATCTCTAAAGAAACATGTGCAGTCATCATTGCACTGCACAGAAATGGCCTAACAGGAAAGAGTATCGCAGCTAGAAAGATTGCACCTCAGTCAACAATTTATCACATCATCAAGAACTTCAAGGAGAAAGGTTCCATTGTTGCCAAAAAGGCTCCAGGGTGCCCAAGAAAGACAATCAAGCGGCAGGACGGTCTCTTAAAAGTGTTTCAGCTGCGGGATCAGGCTACCAGCAGTGCAGAGCAGGTGTGAGTGCATCTGCACGCACTGTGAGGCGGAGACTCTTGAAGTAAGGCCTGGTCTCAAGGAGGGCAGCAAAGAAGGCACTTCTCTCCAGAAAAACCTCAGGGACAGACTGGTTTTCTGCAAAAGGTACAGGGAGTTGACTGCTAAGGACTGGGGTAAAGTCATTCAAAGCATTGATTGTGCAAGAATGGACTGTTATCAGTCAGGATTTGGTCCAGAAGTTGATTGAGAGCATGCCAGGGAGAATTGCAGAGGTCCTGAAGAAGAAGGGTCAACACTGCAAATATTGACTTGCTGCATTAACTCATTCTAACTGTCAATATAAACTTTTGTTACTCTTAATATGATTGCAATTATATTTCTGTATGTAATAAAAACATCTGACAAACACACATAAAAACCAAAGGGCAGCAGATCATGTGAAAATATAATATTTGTGTCATTCTCAAAACTGTTGGCCATGACTGTAAACTTTAGATTTTTGGTGAGCATTTTTAAGAGCATTGTTCTCTTCTCTTAAAATAAGTTGCTTACATTTGAGAGAGGATTCTGGAGCCTATTTCTCCTCTTTTGCAATTAAAATCTTCTGTACATGTGTTCTCTGCTGGTTGCAAAGCAATTGTCAGCCCCCCTGTGTACTGTAGCCTGCTGGTAATTGTTATCTAAGAATTGGGCCTCACACCAGGAGGTAGCATCATTTTATGAATCTGTAATAACTGTTTTCATGTAATAACTATTTAATGTATTTAAGAGCAGATATACATGTGTTAAAGCTTTACTAGAAAATAGTGAGTCAAACAACACGCAGTGTTAATATTATCAGACAAAAAAGACGCCATTGCATCAAAACTAATAATTGAAAAGAAAGTCCCCCTTTAAAACATAACTTTAAATAGCCACTTTACCTTTAAACAGCTCTCCTATGCCTATGTTATTCCTAACATAGTTATAAATTACTTCATTTATTAAAAATTAATCATTTCCCCAGAAAAAAGCTTTAGTCTTGCCACTAGGTATTTCACTTCTCTGCAGTCTGCTCTTTACTGTCTGTTATTAAGTGAACTCTGTCTCTAAAATAGACCAGAACAGAATACAGGAAATAGGACAGGGCTTGGCATGTCAAGTATACAAAAGAGGGGGAAAGTGAGCCTGGGCTGTGTACCTGCCAACTTAGCCAGTCTGCCTGCTGAACATGATCCTGAAAGGTAAATCAAGGCCTCCCCTTATCTTCCACAACTTGCAAAGATTAGGGCTGTTGCCCAAAATGGACTGCATTTAAACAGCTAACCAATTGTAGCTACAAGAGTGAGACTATTTTGGCATTAAAAAGCACATACAAAATGCCACAACGTCACAGGTGAAGTGGCTGTTTTGAGTGCTTCGAGTGTTTCAAATACAGCCTGCTCAGCCAATGATGGACTGTAACTCCCTAATAGTAACTATACCATGAAAAGAGTAAAAAAAAAATTCCAAATTCTGTAATATATGGGGAGATTATAATTGGGACACTCAATAAAAAGATGTGTCATTAGCAAAGTAAGTGATTTTATAGAAGCTTCTGACAAACCAATATTGATATCTTGATAGATGTCAGAAGACGTAAATGATGAGCAAGACAAATACAGGTATTGTGTAGATCCTACAAGCATCACTGTGAATAGGAAACAAGTTAGCTTAAGGTGGACAACCTCTTTAAGGCAAGTCATATGGTGAGGACAAGCTTGCCAATGTTAATCTTATGTGCCTAGGGCACCAAAACACTGGCCTAGCCCTTGTGTGGCAGGAATTCCTTGGACCCTTTTCTTCCTTCTCCAAATCAGGATGGTTCTACTGCCTGTGGGTTCAACTACAGCTGATCTGCTCTAAGATTCTAAAGGACTTCATGACCCACTTGTATCCTAAGAATAATATAACCATCTGGCAGGAGAATTTTGCACTGGGTATTGGATAAGCTATAAACTTTAAACTTACATATGACATATTTGGTTCAAAATCACTGCACATTTTCTGCAACAGACCTGCAGAGCATCTGCCACAAATCTGCAGCAAATCCTAACATGATAACCTACTTCAAATCCACCAGCACCAGTTGTATAAACAGTATAAAATTTTAACCACATAATAAATCACAGGTAAACCACTTCCAGTCAGTAATCTGTATATATACGTTACTACTGCACATACCCAGTGCAGTAGTAATGTATATATACAGTACATTACTGTACTGATGGGGCTTCCTGATGTGATTGGGAGTGCTGCAGTGAGAGCAATTCCGCTCACATCAATGTCGGGGGCCGGAGGTAATGAGAGTCAGCTGCGATCCCGCAGCTGACTCTCATTAACCCCTTAAACGCCATGATCTACAGCGATCGCGGCATTTAAGGTGCTAAGTGACAAATCAAGCATCTGTCACTGATTGATCAATCGCATGTGCCGACAGGCAGGGGTAATCTCCTTACCTCTGTCCTGTGGGATCGGCGATCTATGTGTAGAGTCTGCTCTCAGGCTCTGCTCTCATGGCATAGCATAGATCATTATAATAATTGCATATTTTACAGTGAATAAAAGTGTAAAAAAAAAAAAGTTTTTAAAAGTATTAAAGAACCCCTTTAAACCCCCCAATAAAATTTTAAAATACCCCCTTGCCCATTACAAAAATAAAAATATAAAAAAATAAATAAACCTATTACATATTGTAGCGTCCAGAATTGTCTGATCTATTAAAATATTATATAACATTATTGTTCCCACACGGTGAACGGCGTAAACGGAAAGAAAAAAAAAAAGGAACAAAGATTGCTGATTTTATTAAATTATATATCAAAAAAAATTTTTAAAAAAAGCAATCAAAATTTTTCTATTACACCAATATGATATTAATAAAAACTAGAGATCATGGCGCAAAAAAATTACACCCCAACCAGCCCTGTAGGTGGAAAAATAAAAGCGCTATGGCTCTTAAAAGGCGGGGAGGAACATTGCATTAATCTGACCCGGACGGACATCTGTGAATCAAAGGGCTTTGTCTTGAAGGGCCTAAACAGCTATAAGGTCCATTTTGGAGTAATCACATACCACATTGAAACAAGTATAAAACCTAAACTCTTTCAAGAACATTTGTAAAATATAGAAATGAAAAACGAAAATATGTCAATGTCTGATTTACACCTCAGTATATTAATTCATATCAAATCCATGAGTACATCTGTTTTAAAGTTGTGTCATATTGCACATTTACCTAAATTGCTGCTTTTACTCTTGGGAATAGCACATTACTATGTGGTTCTTCGTCTTCTTTCCAGTAAATATGCAAATATGAATATAGCTTCACAGGTGCTAACGGCAGCATAAGCATTAAAGTGGTTGATTACAGATGTAGATTTATTTTGGGGGAAAAAAATTAATAATCATTTTAATGATGTGTTTGTGAAATGTAACTTATTAAGGAGGAGGGATACTGTCGAGACAGAATTTGTTTTCCTTCATATTCTTCCAAGAAAATATTTGAGATTTACCTCTTGAGTGCACAGCTGACTCTCTGAGAACAGGTGTATACCTTCAAGTGTATGCATTTAACATTTTCTTAACATGGATGTTGTTTTTAGATACTGAGAAGTGTATATTTTACATGATAGTAAATGAGCAGCTTACTAATGCAGCCAAGTTGGATTTTTTGCATTGGTCTTAAGGTTATAATGTAGTTGCAGTGATTAGGCAAATTTTATAATTTTACGGCTACTCAGCAATTACACAATTTAAATTGGATTAGTACATGCAATATTTGATACCATTTTGCTGCAGTGAGGGTGCCCCCAGAAACATCTTTTTCATGGTGTTTATCTGGGCTCAACAAAAATGTCAATGCTGTACATGTCTTTTTTTTTTCACTTAACCCCTTGGGTGCCGGGCTGAACAATCTGAAAATGCATTGAATCTCCACTGAAAGCTTGGGTGCCATGATGAAGACTCTGGCCTTCAAGGGTTAAGTGAGGACCCAGTGGTGTGTGCTGCAATTGTGGGTCCATACTAGGACCTACACATTATTTTTGCGGCATGGATCATGTACAGAAGGTGTGAAAGGAGCCATTTAAATAATTAGGTCCATAGTGCTGTCCTACGGATTGTATGAATGTGGCCTTAATTTTGCCTCAAAGACCCCTGTAATAATATTTAATGCACATTTTTCTTTTACTGCTGAGATACATTTATAGCTTCTACACAGATAAAAACAGTTTCATGGTGAGTTCGATTAGTTCCCCTAAATACCGTGGCAGGAAGCCACAGCTGAATGCATTAAACAAGAAGCAATGTCTGCAGTTTAATGCAATTGTCATTGCAATACAGATACACTCTAAGATGAAAAAGATGGAAAGTTACTATGTGTTTTATCTTGCATAAATGCTTCATGTTCCATAGCTTTTATGTTACATGTTTGTTGTTTTGTTTTTGTTTTGTTCAGTCATATTATTTTGTGATATCAATTTCTTGACATTATTTAATACTTTGTGTCCCATAATATATTATTTTTTCATTACAGATCTACTGCTACAAGCAATATTGCAGAAAGCCAAAATTTTGCATGTGTCTACAATCTGAACTGGTATACACGCTCTTAAAGGGGTATTCCACTCAAACATAACTTTTAATATGTTGCTGCCCATGGTGAGACTAAAAATGAATTCCATACTTGTTATTACCTATTCAGTCTCCTTCCCCTAGTTCTCAGCTTCTGCTTTCTGCTGAAAGCACAAAAATATGTGTATAAGCCTTTTTCTCTGTCTCCCCCTCCTCACTCCTCCCTTCTGAGACAGCGTATGTAAACAAGTCCCTGACTGGGTTTATCTGCAACACTGTAGCTTCTTTTTAATGCTGGGAGGGCTATTCTGAGGTCAAGTTGCTAATGACCTGTGATTATCCCTCCCGACAATACAAAGAAGCTACAATATTACAGATAAAGTCAGTCAGGGACTTGTTTACATGAGCTGTCTCATAAGGGAGGGGGGAGGAGGGGGAGACAGAGAGAAAGGCTCACACACAGATTTTTGCGAGTGCCATGTTTTACAAGAATACTACTCTCTTGAATGTAATAGTCCTTCTACTGAGCACTACACTATTAACCAGCGTGCAGTACCATTATTGTCTGAACTGTAACCTGCTTTGGTCTGGAATAACCTCTCTACATGTAAAGGGGTTGTCCAGCATAAACTCCTAATCTGCTAAGCTGCCTTGGGGGACAAAACAGTACTGTATACTTACCTGTCTTGGTCTGCCACAGCTGCTGGTCCATGGTCCTCCCATTGTCTGCCACTGTCCTCTTCTTCACAACATACACTGACGTACTGTTCCCATTGGAAATGGCCACTAAGCATAGATAGCACTATACTGTGCTATGCTTTACACTAAGAGTCCATTTTCGGTGGTAATGGCACATCAACTGATGTTGTAAAGAAGAGGACAGTGGCGGACGGTGGAAGGCTAAGGAATGGTAAGCTGAGTGGAGCAGGACAGGTAAGTATAAAGTACTGTTATCCCCCGCAGCCATGGCAGCAACTCAGATTATAAGTTTATGGCGGACAACCCCTTTAGCAGAACATTGTCTACAGCCTTTCCTGTGCCATTTCTGTGCCTATCTTCTGCTACATAACTAGATAGATAGACAGACAGATACTGTACTCTAATGTTCATATATTCCTTCCAGGTTTATACCAGCAGTAAGAGTTGTAAGCAACAATAAAATATAAACTACATTATGTGTTCGTAATGCAGTAATTGTGCCTAACCTCCGTAACCTACATTCTGTAAGTAAAGTACCTTTATGTTACAACATGACCTTGTTCACCTATGCCAGTAGATGAAATAATGAATCCCTATTAAAAGAAATATATTGAAATGTATGGCAGATCATTTCAGAATCTTCAGATTTTTGCATTATGTATCAGTTGCAAATTTGAAGCAAGTTAAAATGAGTTCACAAGTTCATATCCATCTTATATTAGGCGGAGATGAGTGCAGATTGCACTGAATGCATTTTTACCTGATTTTTGGATAGCAGAAATTGAAGCTGAAATCACACTAAATGAGCTACAGTATTAACTGTTTGTGCTGCTGAGGTGTCAAACACCTTGCATTTGAGGACAAATAGCTCCGAAAGGTATCACAGCGTTGAAAGCAAAAGGATGAGCAATTAAGTATAAAATGAAACTGCTAGTCACACAGGTCAAGATAGAAGGAAGATATATGAACTTTGAAATGGCTCTTGTACTTTGATTTCCAGTGCTGTGAAGGTGGTTAGTCAGCACTAAAAGAACAGAGTGATAGAACAGGGGAATTTGCAATACAGTTCATCTCTTTCATTTCTGTCTAACAATGGAGGGATTCATCTCTTTCTATTCCTAATGTCACTGACTTTTTGTGCTAAGAGTCTTTTGTAATGTCAAAAAAAAAAAATCTGAGATGCCATAAAAAAAATATTATTTCCCATTTTCTAATCATAATTCAATTAATGTTAATATTGGTTGCAATATGAAATCTAAAAAAGAAAATAATGAATTCAAATAATTGCATGTGTCTGTTTGCATTTGAACATTGCAAGAGCTTATATGGTTTATTCTTAGCTATGTCAATGTTCTGGCATACAAGTATCTGACAGAAAGGGATCATTTTGCTTAGCAAGGCAATTGGCTTGTCTTTTGAGTATAGAGCTCCATGTGATTTATTCAACCAACTTGTGTATGTTATCAATGAAGTTGCATATAACCTTATTGTGTCATATAAGTGCTTTTGCTGGTGTTGGGACCTGAGTTCTATATCTACAGAACTATGTGCTGTTTTTTCTGAAAAGGATTGCCTTTTAGAGACTCAAAATGTCACTTTCATTACAAAATATTTTGACATGGGAGACAGGTCAAAAGGTTTGATCGGTCTGGGTCATACTGATCAAGAGTACAGGCAGGGAGGGGCTACAGTGGGGTCTGCTCCCTGCTGTGCGTCAGTGAAAAAAAGACGGCCTCATAGAATTACATTATACGTCCAACTCATCATGTGACACAGAGCCGGGAGAGGACCGTCCGAATTCTCCTAGCCCATTCTCAAGATCGCTCAGATGCGGACTGTTAAAATGTTAACAACATTTTTTTAAATGCACAGTTTATTCTGATGGCCATTAGAATACTAAATATTATAGTAAAAAAAAAAACTATTAGGCTATGTTCACACAACGTCAAAAATATTTAAAAGGCGTCCGATTTTCATATTTAAAATAACGTCTGTTTTCGCCGCGATTTAACTGACTGCAATGCATTGAAGTAAATGGGAAGACGGACGTCCAATGCACACAGCGTATTGAATAACGGACGTTTTTGCCGCGGGCATCAAAATAATGAACATGATCATTATTTTCGGGCATCTTTTGCAAACAGTGGACGTTTTTTATTTGTAGTTCACACACAGTTTTCCTTTTGTCACCGTTCTGTCTCCGTTTTAACTATTAAATTCAATGGACTTTTCAATTAAGCCACACCCAAAGTCCAATTAGTAATCCCAAACTAGCATAATGTACAAACACCCGTCAGTACACTAAGGGGAGGTCAGGCTGCTAAATAACGTCCGTTATTTTAGACTCAAAATGACGGACGTCATTTTAAACGGAGATGAAAAGACGTTGTGTGAACATAGCCTCATACTGATTAAATAGTTTGCTGGTCAGAGAAACTGGTTGTTTAGAGCATCATTTCATATCTGTTTTGTAACTCGCATACCTCTTCACTAAAAAAAAAATAAAAAATAAAAAAAATATATATATATATATACATACATATAGTCATATGTGAGAGTGGAGAGTCATGTGCCCTACTTTACTCAAAATAAAAAATGTTTTATGGCGGTAAGGCTATGTTCACATGTTTTTGATGCAAAAATGCGACCATCTTTCGCTAATTATGCCCAGAAATAAAGAGCACAAGGTGCAGGCAACAGAAGAGCAGACCTTCATGATGCAGATTCCATGATGAACGTAGGTTTTTATATTTTTTATAATGTAATAAAAAAAATAGCAACAGAGGATTGGTACAGGACACTTATTGCCTTTAAAGGGGAGGCCAGATCGTTCCCTTCTAGTTTATAGAGAGATTATTATTTTAATTACCCTGCATAAAAACACTCACATTAAATATTTGGTAAGCATATTATAGCAAGAGCTGTCTACGACTGAAGCTCTAAACAACATACATTATTGCCTTGCATTGTGGTAACATGTTTATAGGTCCCACCTTATACATACATAAGTATTACTCCTGTTATAGATGAGTGATTTTGACTGACTTTATATTGATCTGCTCTCTTTTATAATTCAATTTAATATTTTAGTATCCTTTTGTTAACATACAACTATGTTTTCCTGTGGTTTCACAACTTATTGTACCCTTTGCATAGAAATATTTATACCCATTTATGTTCTACACTGGCATTTAGCTGATGGATGAAATTCCAATGAATGATTTATAACAATAAAGAGGGGAAGAAATAAGCTTGATCAGAGGAAAATAGGAATTTATCTCTGATAAGATATGTTGTAATGTTTCTTATATTTGCTTGTACTATTGATTCATGGAAAGTTTATTTAAACAACTGTGTCTATTTAACTCCAGGCAAGTTCAATTTATATAATCAGTTATCTTTCTCAGGTTAACCAGTAAAGGAATATATTTTAACCACACAAAATGTTGAATAATGCACATTTATTTCTGATCAGATTTTATTGAGTTTTTATTTATTGGCAAAGAACATTTAACAGCTTTTTAACAATCAATAAACAAAGTAACAGAGAAATACAGAACAGTGAGTATAGACAAAGAAGTAATATAATCTGATGTCTATGTAATCATGCAAACTGTCCCAATTTTGGTAACTGTACCATATATATATATATATATATATATATATATATATATATATATACAGTGCCTACAAGTAGTATTGAACCCCCTGCAGATTTAGCAGGTTTACACATTCAGAATTAACTTGGCATTGTGACATTTGGGCTGTAGATCAACCTGGAAGTGTGAAATGCACTGCAGCAAAAAAGAATGTTATTTCTTTGTTTATTGTTTTTTAAAATTGAGAAAAGTTTATTCAGAGGGTCAATTATTATTCAACCCCTCAAACCATCAGAATTCTGTTTGGTTCCCCTAAAGTATTAAGAAGTAATTCAGGCACAAAGAACAATGAGCTTCACGTGTTTGGTTAATTATCTGTTTTTCCCGCCTTTTCTGATTATTTAAGACCCTCCCCAAACTTGTGAACAGCACTCATACATGGTCAACATGGGAAAGACAAAGGAGCATTCCAAGGCCATCAGAGACAAGATTGTGGAGGGTCACAAGGCTGGCAAGGGGTACAAAACCCTTTCCAAGGAGTTGGGCCTACCAGTCTCCACTGTTGGGAGCATCATCCGGAAGTGGAAGGCTTATAGAACTACTGTTAGCCTTCCACGGCCCGCACAGCCTTTGAAAGTTTCCACGGCTTGTCCGAAGAGTCAAGGCTGACCCAAGGACAACAAGGAAGGAGCTCCGAAAAGATCTTATGGCAGTGGGGACATTGGTTTCAGTCAATACCATAAGTAACGTACTCCACCGCAATGGTCTACGTTCCAGACAAGCCCGTAAGGTACCTTTACTTTCAAATCATGTCAAGGCTCATGATCAATTGGAGGACTGTGAGACAGACTGGTTCAAGGTTCTCTGGTCTTATGAGACCAAGATCGAGATCTTTGGTGCCAACCACACACGTGACGTTTGGCGAGTGGATGGCACTGCATACGACACCCCAAGAATACCATCCCTACAGTCAAGCATGGTGGTGGCAGCATCATGCTGTGGGGCTGCTTCTCAGCCAAGGGGCCTGGCCATCTGGTCCGCATCCAAAAGCACACAGCAGACCCAAAGCACACAGCCAAGAAAACCAAGGCCTGGTTCAAGAGGGAAAAAAATCAAGGTGTTGCAGTGGCCTAGTCAGTCTCCTGACCTTAACCCAATTGAAAACTTGTGGAAGGAGCTCAAGATTAAAGTCCACATGAGACACCCAAAGAACCTAGATAACTTGGAGAAGATCTGCATGGAGAAGTGGGCCAAGATAACTCCAGAGACCTGTGCCGGCCTGATCAGTTCTTATAAAAGACGATTATTAGCTGTAATTGCAAACAAGGGTTTTTCCACAAAATATTAAACCTAGGGGTTGAATAATAATTGACCCACACTTTTATGTTTAAAATTTTTTATAATTTAACTGAGCAACGTAACTTTTTGGTTTGTAATATTTATGCATTTGTTAATAAATCCTGCTCTTGTTTGAAATTTGACTCTAACTTGGCTCTAACTTATTTGCAACTTATCAAACCTGCTAAATCTGCAGGGGGGTGAATACTACTTGTAGGTACTGTATACTATATATATATAATATCTACACCTGTTCAGGTCTTTGTATCATCGTCCATGTGTAAGATATATCGAGGAGGATGCATGTTTGGCTATCATTTTTGATATCTTGTTAGAAACGTGTTTGAACATACAGTAGCTCTATTCTTCTCTACTATGGAAATTAAATCTCCACCACACCCATCTCTTCTCCTGCTGAGTTTCACCTGGCCTGTAGACAGTTAAGTTGGGGTTTGCTTCTGTGATTGATATCTTTCCTTGTCACTCTTGTTTTTTTGTTTCCTTTCTGAGTGTGGCTAGGATGTCATGGACCAAAGCAATCATGCCTGGGGCAGGATCCTGACATCCTATAAACAGTTCACAAGATCAGGCTCCAGTGCTTGCTATTAGTCTCTTTTCAGTGTGCCGGCCTTTTTCCCTGCCTTTCATAACTTGTGTATTCTAACCCTCGGCTATTGCTCTTGACTGTTCTCCTGGTTCTGATTTTGTACTTTGCTGCCCGGTTCTGACAATTGGCTTGTTTACCTTCTGTATTCGGTTGTTTGTCTTGTTTGCATTTTGTGTTTACAGCCTTAGCACAGAAAGGGTCATCACCTAGTTTTCCCCTACTGCTTAGGGTAATTGAGCCAAGTAGGGACAGCCGGGAAGGGTTTGTCATTAGGGCTCACTGACCTTGTCTCTCCCCTCCCTCCTGGGCCAGATGGGAACTGGATGTTGGTCCACTCTTGGATGGCATTACTTATACTTTTAATTGGCTGTTAATATAAAAATGTATGTTATAAAAATGTACTAGATGCATATAGTATGTACTCTTCTTGGACATCACAGTAACAACATTAATGTTTTCCCCTTGCGATTTGCAGTCTACTTTCTAATAAAGAACAATCTTTGAATTTCCTATGCATCAGATTCCTCTTACCCTCTGTCTGAAGTCATCAGAAAACATCAAGCTGCTCTTGAATGAAATGTTGCTTGCAGAAAGCAGGAAATATCTTCTAAAAAGATCAAAATACTTATGCTTCGAGTATCTCAAAATAATACAATCCAGCAGCCACCCCCTGAGCATAGATTTAGGAAGAGGTTAAAATCTAGATGGGGAGATTAAAGGAAAATTGACTTAATAAAGGGTCTTCCTAGCTACAAAGTAAAGTCTGTATATGCATTTCAAAGACAAGCAATCAAAAGTCTAACCTGTCTGATCTAATGTACTAAAACAAATGGTTGTCCCAAATGATAGCAGTGAAGAGTGTTGAGAGTACAAATAGCAACCTCCCTTCAAGTCTGACAGATTTCTCTTTGTTTTCTTTCATATTTTAAAGCATGAATATAATTTATATTGAATGTACTGAGGTCAGCTTACAATTGAATTATTGAGCAATGGCCCAAGAGAAAACTACAGTTTGGTTTTACACAGTTATGTAAAGTCCTAAAAACACACGTAATTGTTTTAAATATTAAAATATATTTTGAACTAAAAAGTGATCAATTCTGCATTTTTATTTTAAAGAAAGTCAGATTTCCATATTGGTTACTTAAAAAAAAAAAAAAAACTGGTTACTGAAGAAAAAACTTTGCACACTGCAAAATCCTCACTTCAAAAGCCTCACTGCAAAAGCCGCTACCACACCCCCTCACCCTGGGCAGTGTATCCAGTGGACACCAGAGCCCATGAGCAAGGGCTTGGCGGCACTGTTTTTTCGGCCCTCCTAGGCAACTTGCCTGGCCAAGCTCCTGCTTGCTTTGACCAGCGCTTATGCCCTAGCTTCTAGGGCATGTGCGCTCCAGTTCTTGCAGTCTTAAAGGGGCAGGAAGCTCCTTATTGGTTTCTTGCACTTGCACTTTCTTATACAGTAGTCCCTTAACATACAATATTAATTGGTTCCAGGACGACCATTGTATGTTGAAAATATTGTATGTTAAGACCAAAATTGTATGGAAAACTGGTAATTGTTTCTGAAGCCCTCAAAATGTAAAGTAAGCAGATAACTAATATGGATAAAGCACATCCTTACATACAACAGTCAGAAAAAGCGAATGGATACTGTAAATTGCTTTCTAACTTAAAGATGGGAGCATTTTCAGAATCCTGTACACAACACTCAAGGTACCAGAAAAATAAAATGAAGTTACCCTCACCTGGTGCTCCAAGGAGCAGCTCATCCTGGCGCAGGTTAAGAGCAGTACAGGACATGTAGTATAACTCTATAGCAGGGGTCTCAAACTCGCGGCCAGCGGGCCAACTGCGGCCCTCGGGACACTAGTTTGCGGCCCCCACCTCAATGGTAGCTTTCCTGTAAGTGCGGCCCTCATCAGCTGCTCAGCCACGATTGGCTGAGCTTAACTTTATGCTCAGCCAATCGCGGATGAGCAGCTGATGACGCGGCAGAGGGGGGCCGACATCAGGGCCGGCTGCAGCTGTTCGGCCGGCCTCCCGAAGACGATGGAGAGGTGGACGGCGGCGGTGGTGGTGGTGGGAGGGGAGGTGTGCGGCTTTGGTGCGGGGCAGGTGAGAGATGCAAGGGCCTAAAGCCGCCTAGCAGAGCCGCCGCCGCCTAGCGTCCCTGCCGTACATGCAGCTCCTCGATCTCTGGAGGAGGAGGCCGCAGGGACTGCAAGGTGATCGCATCCCTGCGGCTGAGAGGAGAGCGCCGAAGCCGGGGGTGAGAGGAGAAGGAGGGGTGTGTGCCCAGCTTCCCCCAGTCCCCTCTCAGTGACCCCCAGCTCCCCCTTAGTCCTCTGTGTCACCCCCCAGTCCCCTCTCAGAGACTCCCAGTCCCCTGTGTCACCCCCAGTCCTCTGTGTCACCCCCAGTCCCCTCTCAGAGACCCCCAGTCCCCTGTGTCACCCCCTGCTCCCCCCAGTTCCCTGTGTCACCCCCTGCTCCCCCCAGTCCCCTCTCAGAGACCCCTAGTCCCCTTTGTCACCCCCAGTCCCCTCTCAGAGACCCTCAGTGCCCTTTGTCACCCACAGTCCCCTGTGTCACCCCCCTGCTCCCCCCAGTCCCCTGTGTCACCCCCCAGCGTCCCTCTGTCACACCCTGCTCCCCCCAGTCCCCTGTGTCACCCCCTTGCTCCCCCCAGTCCCCTCTGTCACCCCCTGCTCCCCCCCCCAGTCCCCTGTGTCACCCCCCAGCTCCCCTGTCACCCCTGCTCCCCCCAGTCCCCTGTGTCACCCCCAGTCCCCTCTCAGAGACCCCCAGTCCCCTCTGTCACCCCCAGTCCCCTGTATCACCCCCCTGCTCCCCCCAGTCCTCTGTGTCACCCCCTGCTCCCCCAGTCCCCTGTGTCACCCTCTCCTCCCACCAGTCCCCTGTGTAACCCCCCTAGCTCCCCCCAGTCCCCTGTGTCACCCCCAGTCCCCTTCTTGTGGAAAACCTGATGCGGCCCAGCCTCACCCAGACTCTACCTCCAGTGGCCCCCGGGTAAATTGAGTTTGAGACCTATGCTCTATAGTATGGAGAATCACTACTAGACAGACAACCAGTGCATGCATTTCAGTAAAAGTGGGGTTTTACCAGTAAAATGGCCAGTTTCATTGGTTGATCATCTAGTTATTCACATATGCCGCAGATCCTGACTGCCCATAGCATTGAATGTTGAGTCTGGTCTCAGTTTACGATTGTCTAGCAAGGACCATTGTATGTTTAAAATATTGTATCTTGAGGCCATTGTAAGTTGAGGGATCACTGTAAATGGTCTCAACTGCCTTGACCCCCTCTGCTAGCAGGCCAAGCCAGGGGTAGCGACCTGGGGGTTGCCTGCCGCAGAAAATCCATCCCTCATTGTGGTGGACTCTGGTGAACACCATCCTCCCCTTAGACTCCTCTCCCTGGTGCGGCTAGCAGCTTTTAAGTGGATCCACAACTCCTGTTGTTAAAGATATGACATGCATAGACAGATGCCTTTTCATCTGCAGACATCTTATGGACAAGAGCGCTATCTGCATAGGATAGAAAGATGGGGGGGGGGGGAAGGGGTGGAACTTCATTGTTATCTGCAAAACAAGACAGAATTGTAGAAAACATTTTAGTAAGTGACAGATGATTATTACTATGTATTGCTTTACTTTAGTAGATAAATTCTCAACCCCAGCTTAGGAGAAATCCTTACAGTGGTTTTAACCTGTTAAATGTAATGGTAAATGACATTACCATAAAAAAAGCAGCATCAATCTTTGAACAGGAAAAAAACTCTTTAATTAACTGTATAAATTCATAATTACTATATAACTATTTAGAAACATAAATCCTTGCATTATGCAACTCAATGAATTGCGTCAAAACAATTTATATAATATCATACCAATGGATTGAGTAGATATTTTCATTTAAAGGTTAATTTCAATATTTAAAATGATTCAGGAACTGAATGAAATGTCACAAAGCAGAGAGCAAAAAATGTAAGAGAGAGAGAGGCCTGATTCATACACTGACACTTGTGCATCACCTTTCAAAATTATTCATGAATTCCTTTTGCCTGAAAGTGTTTATGTCCTAGAATTGTTAGTGCCGATTAAATATACAAATGCCAGGGACAGGAATGAAAAAAATTCTGGAATGTAGTTAAAAAAAATCTACTGTCTTCACGCTTATTTGTAGTTGTGGGAATATAAATTTAAAAAAAAAATGAATTTGCTATAGTTTTGTTTTAAATAGAACCTAATAGTTGCTGTATATTGCCTGAGTATTCTAAGCCTTGTTTCTCATATCATTTAACCTTCATAAACTTCAGCTGCAGTCTCCTCCTAACCTTTCCTCTCTGCATTTAATTTTTAAAGCAAATTGCTTTTTTTTTTCTCCTTTTTTTTTTTTACATGAACAGACCAGGCGTGGGGTTGATGGAGCCGCATTTTTTGAACTGCCGCCTGGTTCCCATGCATAATGCAGATCTATTACCAAGCACAAGCCAGGCAGGAAGGACTAGCGGCCCCCTGGCCCCCAGTGTGATGAAACCCCTTCCCCTCTGTGAAGTTGCTGCATTGATTATAATGGAGTCATGTCACAGAGGGTAAATCGTCACACTGGGGGCCGGCTAGCCTGCCTCCAGTGCTTCATGCCTGCTTGGTGCTCAGCAGTAGACCACCGCCTCGTGCGGGAATCAGCCAGCAGTTTTTTAAAAAAAAGGACCACGGCATCGGCATGCCGGTGTCGGTCTTTTCATGTAAAGAAAAATTACCTAGTGGTACATTCCCTTTAACCCTTAGAGGACCAGGCCAATTTAAATTTTTGCGTTTTCGTTTTCCCTCCTTGTGCTTAAAAGGCCATAGCACTTGCAATTTTTAGAAACCCACATGAGCCCTTATTTTTTGCGTCACTTATTGTACTTTGCAATGACATAAAGTGACCTGCGAAACCAGAAAAAAATTCAATGTGTGGTGAAATTGAAAAAAAAAGCATTTTTTTTATTTGGGGTTTTTTCGTTTTTACGCTGTTCGCCCTGGGGTAAAACTGACTTGTTATATATGTTACCCCAAGTCCCTACGATTACTACGATATGTAACATGTATAACTTTCATTGTATCTGATGGCCTGTAAAAAATTCAAACCATTGTTAACAAATATACAGTATGTTCCTTAAAATCGCTCTATTCCCAGGCTTATAGCGCTTTTATCCTTTGGTCTATGGGGCTGTGTAAGGGGGGCATTTTTTGCGCCATGATGTGTTCTTTCTATCGGTACCTTGATCTCTTTTTCTTACAATTTTTCTGGATTTGATGCGACCAAAAATGTGCAATTTTGCACTTTGGGATTTTTTGCGCTTACGCCATTTACCGTGCAAGATCAGGTATGTGATTAATTAATAGTTTGGGCGATTACGCATGCGGCGATACCAAACATGTTTATTTATTTATTTTGATTTATAACATAGGAAAAGGGGGGTGATTCACCCTTTTATTAGGGGAGGGGGCTTTTCATTAATAACAACACTTTTTTTTTCTTTTACACTTATACTAGAAGCCCCCATGGGGGACTTCTAGTATAAGTACTCTGATCTCTCATACAGATCTATGCTGCATAGATAGATACATAGATATGCAGCATAGATCGATGAGATAAGCACATTGATTGCTTCTCGCTGACATTACGACGCTGACCCCGAAACAAGTAAGATGTGCGGATCGCTCCTCCAGGACAATGTCCCGGAGGAGCGATCCACCCCACTAGACATCAGGGAACGACTGCATCAAGTAATCAACTTGATAGCTGCATCCGATTACTTTATTAGCGGGCACAGAGATCGGACCGTGCCCGCTAATAGCCGCGGTCCGGGGCCACCAGCGGCACAAGGGACCACGGCGGTTCAGAGCGCAGCCACCGAGCGGCCCCACTCTGAACTCATGGAGGTGGCCCTGGACGTACAGGTACGTCCAGGGTCGCCTAGGGGTTATGAGATTGATCAAGAGATTTTAGGTATGTTCCCACAACATTTCTACCTCTAAAAATGTTGTGTGGACATTACCCTCAGTCTGTAATGAGGGAATTGTAGGATGCTCCACAATTATGGTGGTCTGTGAATGTGTTTGGTCTGTGAATGTGTTTGGTCTGGAGTGTGATAGTGCTCTGCACACTGTATGTGTACACCAGGTATCACTATCATTATATGGTCAGTGTATGGCAATATTCACACATAGTATTTCTTTCAGTTTTTTTTTTTTCAGCATCAGTTCTGTCATGCTATACTAATGTTTATTTTAAAAACATTGTTATAGAAAGTCTTATCAGATGACCAGCATTGGGCATGCACAGAAATGAATCACAAGTCAGTTATTCTAATTTTTTTTTTTTTATTTTACTAAATACTGTATGTATGAATGGTTCCAGTTTAGTACATTTTGATACATGAATGTAAATATTTCTAGAATGTTATCTGTTGTTATCATGAGCAATGTTATCTGTTGTTTTGTCCTTGGATTGTGGTCAAATCACATAATTTAATTTAAACTCTTCAGGGCCATCTTAAACCATCATAGTATCCCAAGAAACCAGGAAAACTGGGCCCTACTCTTAGAACAAGTAGCATATACCTGTCCCTGGCTGTATGATTAAATCTAACCTTCTGATAGCCCCCTATAGTGCCCAGGATGCTGAGGAGGAAGGTATGTGTCTTACCTTCCTCCTTGGCGCCGGTCCCTCACTGTAGGTTGGGGTAAACTTGGCTCCAGAGCACCCTTAGGAGCACTGCCGAGTCATCCGGCTCACCTTTTACATTGATTATCATAAGAAGGGGCAGGCTGGATAATGCAGCAGTGCTCCTAATGCAGTTTATCCCAAATAACAGCAGGGGGGGCAAAAACCAAGAAGGACGGTAAGACCCATACCTTCCTCCTCAACATCCTCGGAGCTATAGGGGGCTATCGGCAGGTTAGATTCTTCTAACCTGCTGATAATTACCATTTAAGTCACAATATTTAAGTTAAGTTACAGTATTTAAGTTACAATATTTTACTTTTATTTTAACCTCTTGATTAAGTGATTATTATATGTAAGGGGGTGGTGAGGAGGTGACTAAATAAACTCTTGGAGCGAGATCACGGTAATTCAACTCTTAAACCAAAGCCTATAGGTCAATCCATGTGCATATGGATGACTATTATATGCGTAGTCCAAACCTGATAGATAAGTGCAAAGTGGTGTATATAGTCTATTTTTCTTTTGTTTTTGTTTAGTTGCTCTTCTAAACGTCATTATTTTGTATATTTTGGATGTGCAAAGTTTTTTTTTCCCTCTGGTTTTTCTTTTCTTGTTTTCATGCTTGAAATCTTCTGAGAAGGTTTGCACTCCTTTGCACGCATATTTTCCTACTTTAGTGTGTGCTTCTAATTTTATTTTTTTAAGTGACTAAATAAAACATGTTTCTTTCTTTAGAGTGATT
The DNA here is from genome assembly GCF_027789765.1 of Dendropsophus ebraccatus. Classification (NCBI taxonomy): domain Eukaryota; kingdom Metazoa; phylum Chordata; class Amphibia; order Anura; family Hylidae; genus Dendropsophus; species Dendropsophus ebraccatus. The sequence goes on along the minus strand of NC_091456.1, from coordinate 81,983,794 downwards.
AAATTATTTGGTGGAATGCATAGGGGTGGATTTTGGATGTGGGCTATGAGGTTTGTATGCCAGGGCTAATTTTAATCCCAATCTAACCCAAATGAAAAACAAGAAAAAAACTTCAGTCCTTGTTTTTGGCATGTGAATCCACATAGAATTCAACATGAAATGTGTTTATTTTGAGATCTGTCATAGACACAGAGATGTTCAGAGATCAAACATGCTACTTGTGCACCTATAGCCCAGTACAGTGGTGCCTTGGATTACGGGCATAATTTGTTCCGGGACTGTGCTTGTAATCCAAATTCACTCTTAAACCAAAGCAAATTTTCCCATAAGAAATCATTGAAATGCAGACAATTGGTTCCACACCCCAAAATAATGATTTTAGATTCTGAATAACATGTAGAACAGATGAAATAAACATTTATAAACAGCTGAATATGTGATATTAGAAGTTACTTTGCAGTATAAGGCTATGTTCACACTACGTAAAAGTATGGCCATTGTTGCCATCGGCAACAACGGACGTACTTTATGCACCTGTGAACATAGCTTTATCTGATATGGGATCCCGGCCGGAGCGTATACACATCGTATATGCACCGTCCGGGATCCTGTGCAGCGCCGCAAAGAACTGACATGTCATTGAATTGCGCCCGTAGGAAACCCTGTCAGTTCACACAATGAAGCAAGCGGCTCCGGCCGCTTGCTTCATTGTGAGCTGCGGGAGGAAAGATCACCCGGCCAGGATGATCTGGGCAGAGACCGGCCGTCTGGGCAGAGATGGCCGGTCTCATACGTAGTGTGAACATAGCCTAACAAACAGCATGTGGTGTATAATGTATAGTAACTGCATAAACCTGCAAAAACAGCAGCAGTTTGTAGATACAGGATGGAGATGCAGATCCCCATAATGCAGTAGCGTAGTACAACAGGCTGGAATAGAGAAGCAGGGCTGCTGTCAGAGGTCTGTGCAGTCACATAACAGCAGTGGAGAAGGGGTGTGAGTTCAGCATGAACCAATCAGGACTGACAGAGACTGCAGGGAGCATGAAGGAAGGACATATGTGGGCACATACATGCAGCACTCTCTGTCCAGGGAGAGAGAGGTTACAGCCATGGAGAGATTACCTCCACAGTCCTGTCCTCTGATGCAAGCCCCAGCCTGAAGTGGATCTGCTATGATTTGAAAGGTGAAGAAGACTTCCTGGGTCAAAGTACAGGGCTGTAGACCAGGCTGTGAAGACCATGCCCCTCCTCCACTCGCGCTCCTACCCAGTACAGGGAGCTCTTCAATCAAAGCAATGCTCTTAAACCAAGTCACAATTTTGAAAAACTGTGAGCTCTTAAACCAAAACGCTCTTAAACCAAGTTACTCTTAAACCAAGGTACCACTGTATAGTCAAATTTTTTCACCTCATCTTCTACCAGCTATTTGGGCAACCTATTGCAATTCTTTAGGGCACCACTCTTGTTTGGGTGTGGTTTTGCAACTCGGTTCCTTTGAACTGGATGAAGCTGAATTTCAATACCACACACAACCTGGGAACAGGGGTTTTACTATTTTTTGCAAGAAAGTAGCTATGTTTTTCTAATCCTGGATAACCCCTTTAATTTAACATGACATGACGGGAGATTTAGAAAAATTATAAATATATGATTTTTCTTCTGTAGCTGACTATTAAAAACAAAACACTGCATTCTTAACACTGTTGTGAAAAAAAAAATTATATGTAAAAAAACATATTAACCACTTTGATTTTGATTCAACAGGAATATTCATGACACACATTTTTATTGACAGGTAGACTTTAAGATTCATGCCCTTAAGGGGTTAACTAAATATATGCTATGCCCATGATCCCTGGACTAGTGATGATCGAACAGTAAAATGTTCGAGTTCAAGTCGAACCTAGGACAGTAGTGGTGTTCGGTTCGAGGTTCGAAACTCAACCCAGAAGAGCAAACTGGATACATGGAACAACTTAGTGAAGAAAATTTGGCAAGGTAGTGATGTAGCAGAGTTGAGGTGGCAGTGGCGTAGCAGAGTTGAGACAGTAGTGATGTAGCAGAGTTTAGGTGGCAGTGATGCCATTTGTAGGTCACTCAGCCTTCCTAGCATGTTGTATAGTAGTCCCTATAATGGTGGTCTCTCAGCTTTCCTAGCATCTTGTATAATGGAGGTTACTCAGCTTTCCCAACATCTTGTATAGTAGGCAGTATAATGGCTGTCACCCAGCTTTCCTAGCATCCGGTATAGTAGTCAGTATAATGGCGGTCACCCAGCTTTCCTAGCATCCTGTATAGTAGTCAGTAAAATGGTGGTCACCTAGCTTTCCTAGAATCTTGTATAATGGCAGTCACCCAGCTTTTCTAGCATCTTGTATAATGGCGGTCACCCAGCTTTCCTAGCATCTTGTATAATGGAGGTCACTCAGGTTTGCTAACATCTTGTATAGTAGTCAGTATAATGGTGGTCACCCAGCTTTCCTAGCATCTTGTATAGTAGTCAGTATAATGGTGGTCACCAATCTTTCCTATCTTCCTGTATAGTAGTCAGTAGAATGGCTGTAACCCACCTTACTAGCATCTTGTACAATGGCAGTCACCCAGCTTTGCTAGCATCTTGTATAGTAGGCAGTATAATGGCAGTCACCCAGCTTTCCTAGCATCCTGTATAGTAGTCAGTATAATGGAGGTCACCCAGCTTTCCTAGCATCTTGTATAATGGAGGTAACCCAGATTTGCTAGCATCTTGTATAGTAGGCAGTATAATGGCGGTCACCCAGCTTTCCTAGCATCCTGTATAGTAGTCAGTATTATGGCGGTCACCCAGCTTTCCTAGCATTTTGTATAGTAGTCAGTGTAATGGCAGTCACCCATCTTTCCTAACATCCTGTATAGTAGTCAGTATAATGAAGGTCACCCAGCTTTCCTAGCATCTTGTATAGTGGGCAGTATAATGGCGGTCACCCATCTTTCCTAGCATCCTGTATAGTAGTCAGTATAATGGCAGTCACCCAGCTTTCCCAGCATCTTGTATAGTAGTCAGTATTTGGAGGTCACCAAGCTTTCCTAGCATCTTGTATAGTAGTCAGTATAATGGCAGTCATCCATCTTTCCTAGCATCTTCTATAATGGCCGTCACCCAGCTTTGCAAGTATCTTTTATAGTAGTGAGTAAAATGGCGGTCACCCAGCTTTCCCAGCATCTTGTATAGTATGCAGTATAATGGATTTGATATTGGAAAGATGCAAAACTATGGGTGGGCTATTTATTAATGCAAAAAATTATTTTTGGGGGTATACCCCTGTGAAAATTACACTTTTTGCCATTGAGAAAGATTTAGCAACAAAGAGAACTGTATTCCTGGATATATATCTGTATGACAATAAAACACGGGGTGTGTGTGTGTGTGTATAAATAAATCAATAACAGATGGTATATTTTAATGAACTTTTACCAACTCAGGATAAATGTAACTAAGCAACTTCTATGTATGATTGATTGACTTTTGGGCCCTGAGCATGAAGAAAATAATGGAGGTCACCCAGCTTTACCAAACCCAATACCCAATATTGCTGTCTATGGAGAGGAAAATGCTATCTAAATAAGTTTACGTTTGTCCCTAAATCCCTAAGCTTGTCCCTAAGTCCCTAAGATTGTCCCTAAGTCCCTGAGCTTGCTAAACACCCCACTAACTAACTAAGCTAAATAGCAGCATGCAAGCAGACAGACAGACAGAGAGCAGTTTGTATACCCCAGTGAATGAGCTGAAAATGGCACCCAGAACACATCACAGTTATATACATATGAGATGGTCATACGATTTTAGCAGCCAATGAGGTCCCCTACACCTCAGCAATGACGTTTCTGACACTTCTATATTCTCTGCACTGATTGGCTGGCAAAAAGGCACTTGAACTCAAACTTGAACACTAACTCGAATGAACATTAAAAAAAACTACTCTGGACCACCTCTCTTTATTCAAGGGACAGCAAGCAAAGATTTGGATTTGACTTCAAAGCTAATTACTTGGTGCTTGGTGCTTGGAGTATATCTATGAGTTAATTTAGCTATAACCTATTCGGTCTTATTAATGATGGGTTCTACATGTGGAATGAAACAAGAAAGGTTACAATTCAATTAAAAATAAATCATAGTCTGTAAGCTCTTGTGAGCAGGACACTTTCTCCTCATGTTTGGCTAGATGATGTGTATCTTTGTAATGTCTGATTTTGTCTATGTAAAGTGCGGTGGAATCTGTTAGCATAAACAAGTATAATAATTATAATAATAATAATAATAATAATTATTATTATTATTATTATTATTATTATTATTATCATTACATGTGGAATGCTAGAATACTTTCTTCTGGCTGAGCCAAGGGACCGAAATCTATAAAGTAGAAGGTAGAATAGTTATGTAGGATTAACAATATAAGTAAAACTATCAGTGATCCAGTGGATTGACATACAGTACTACAGATAAATAGAACAAAATAGTTTTTGTAGCTATATTGTCTGCACTACACAAAAGTGTACCCTGTAGGGAGAGTAGATAAAGTAACACAGAAATTTTTTATTACGATAGATAGATAGATAGATAGATAGATAGATAGATAGATAGATAGATATACATAGATAGATAGATAGATAGAATTATGCTCATGGATGTTACAAATCATACAAAGTGGAATTATTATTAATGATGCTAGTAACAGGAAAGTAGCTGTGATGAAATGCAATCCATTTTCATGAACTAAAGACTGGCTGTCACCATTAATACATCAAATACCATAACCAGTGTTTCAGTACACTGACTCTAAATGTCTGGTAAATATGTGAAATGGCTGCACATTTAATCCGAGGATAAATGAAAAAGAAGAAGTGAACCATGGGGGAGATTTGTCGGTTGCTTTGTAGGGTTATGCATGTAGGAGTAAGGGTAAATCGTGCAAATTCATCATAGCTTTGCATCATTTTGGTGCATCCCTCTTGGCATGTTAGAAATATTTTGCTTCCTTATTCCTCCTGAATGATGTATGTGAACACTAACATTCTGATGCAAATGGGATGGTCTTAAATATTTAGTGCATTTTTTTAACCTCTCATTTCTGCCACAGAAAAAGAAACTAACCAAATTTTTGTGCACTCTCACCCTATTGTGTTTCAAGTACATTTTTTTAATCTCACTCAGTCTCTTAAAATTGTTTCTCTCGATGTGGCTAAATTTACACCATGTTTTTAAAGTCATATTGGGCTATATGTAAGAAATCTGTCAAAAAGGGATGCCAACCACATTTATTTGTTGTTGGCATGCCTATTGATTTAAATGGGCAGAATATAGTAATATTGTCATTACATTCAGTTTATTTTCTATATGTTTAGCAGGTTTGGGAGGCATTCAACAGTGCGATAAGATATGTTTTTTGTGTTATGCAAGGTATGGCTAAGGTAGGTGTCTGGCTTTTATTGTGTGGTGTTTTGGTTCCTTGTTGTACACTACCATAACACAGCTCTATTCCTTCTGCTGGAGTAATTGATTCTCTACCACACCCAGCTCTTTCTCTGCTTAATTATGTCTGGTCCTCTAACAGTTAACCTTAGTTTTACCAAATTTTATATCCTTCCTCACCACTCTTTCTACTCTATGTTTCATCAGTGATTTCTGGGATGTCGTAGTCCAGTCCAATCACACATGTGGTGGATACCTGACATCCCATCAACAGTGTACTAAACTTAAGATTATTATTTGCTATTAGCCTCTGTTGAGCGTTTTCTCTGTAACCTGTATTGTGTTGTTTCGGACCTCTGCTATTTTCCGGTTCTGATTCTGTACTTTGTTGACCATTCATACCTGTTTGCTTGTCTTTTCTGCTTTTTGTATGTCCCCTTTTATGTAGGAAGAGAATGTCTCCAAGTTGTCTGCTACCATTTAGGGTAGCTGTAGCAAGTAGGTAGGGACAGTTTGGGGGGCTGTAGCTTTTGGGATCACTGTACTTGTGTTTCCTCACTCTCAGGTTCCCAGCAGCAGCCTTTGGGCATAACATAATACTTGCCTTATACTGTCTGTTTTGATGGTAATATTGCCGCTCCAGCAGTCCAATTAGTGCCCCATTGGGCGGCTTATGCTTCAGCATTTCATTCTAAGCTGGTGGGCAGGCCCTTAGATCAGTTAGTTTACTCAGCTGTAGCAGTGCACACGGGCATGTACAGGGGTGTGCACAGCTACTGGTCAATCTTCTGAGCCAATCTGGGAAGAGCATAGACAATTGACATTACTTCCTCGTAGCCTCAGAGGAAGGCACCCTTTCTGCATAAATAAGTTAATAGGACTAAAGATTTTCTAAATGCCCTGTACACCTGAGACATGCTGACAGTGGAAGTTCACTCAGTCCATCTGTTTTCAGCTTTCTGACCACCTAATGCAGCCTCAAGCATGCGGGGGGGGGGGGGGCTCCAGAGATGACAACCGCTTTTAGTGGACATTTATGGCATGCCCTACAGATATGCCATAAATGTCCTAGATGGAAATACCCCTTTAAATATTATGTACCAAAGCTTTTTCAATTGCTAATGAATGCATACATAATTACCAATGAACACATAGGCACTTTAAATGGCACATTGGGACAGTATTATTGTGACTTCTTTGTATATGCCGTTATGAATAAATGTTTGTTTTGTAGTATTTCTTTTTTTATACATTTATAAATTATAATATTTATACAGCATATATATGATAGATAGATAGATAGATAGATAGAGAGAATTATGCACATGGATGTTACAAATGCTAATTACTTTTAGCATGCATATACTTTGACCTGATTCAATAAAGTTAATGTTTTACCTATATTTTATTTTGTTGATTGCAGCTAGATACTAAAACTTTTTTTTCTCTGTTTTGTGACCTTTTTTTTTTTTTTTTCTTTTGTACATTGTTATCCCCCATAACAATGTACAAAAAAAAGTTTGCCTCAGCTGTTTTTTTTCACTAGCAATTAGTCAGGACCTTAGATAGGACCTGTCCCCTTGAAATGAATTTCAATTTATATGGAAAATATACTATCACAATGATCATACTAGGTCATATAACAGATTAACTTATTTTAAAGAACTTTAAAAGCCTCATTTTACTATGATATGAAATTTCATATAATTATAATGCAATGTGTGTGTTTTAAGCAAAATGAAAAAAGGCAGTGTATTGTTAAAAAAAAAAAAAGAATCTATGAGTGTGTCAAATGTTTGTTAAAATTCTTAACATATATTTTTGGCTTTAAGGGTATGTTCACACTGGGTAAAGGTGGCGAATTCCGCTGTGGAACTCTCCACCGCAGAATTCTGTGGCCGAACTCTCCCCCATGGAATCCCGCCTGCCTCAGTGTGACACTGTTTCTCTATGGGAGGGCTCATGCAGAAGAGTGGAGTGAACATGTCTCCAGACACTGAACACATCGCCGGACTGAAACTCCGGTAATATGCACACACTTGAAGGGACTCTTGGGGACCTAGATCAGTGGTAGCCACTGCTACACTGCTTCTAGATTGTCTTAGTCCTCCTCTTGTGGGACAGTGAGTACCGCTATCGAAATTATTGTCCATTTATTGATTCTTGCATATTGCAGTTTTATGTGTTGCTTATATTCCTGATGATGTCATTGCTACTATTTGACTGCAACGCGTTGGGTATGGGTGTGTTTGGCAGCACTTTGTATATGATTATAGCCGCATAGGTCTTGACCGACACGGGTCATTGTGACTATTGTTATTTTTACAAGGATCATTTGGCACCTTATACTTGATAGCATATTGTAAACTTTGTTTGTGACAGAGACTATCTGTACACATACTGACTGGACATACAGTCGAGACTTATTTGACTAAGACACGAATAGACAACCGACAACTAATACTGTCCATTTGTATATCTGGATATAGTTTATTGGAGACTCATCTTTCTGCTACCTGCTAGTGATTGTAATTAACAGTAGCCTGTTCTACAACATAAAATAAATATTTTTATTACGCATAGCCCTATCTTGTGTTTGTGTTCGCCGAACGTAAACAAATGTATATTTGAAGTATACGTTTCAGTCTACGCACATGCGTACAGATTATCAGGTGTAAAGCGTAAAATTTCACAGTTGCGTATGTTTCGGTCTAGAGTTACACACATACATAAAGATTCAGATCAGGTGCAAAACGTAAACTGCGCAGTTGTGTACATCGCGAGATAAACTTTTGCATTTTCAAATATGTTAAAAAATGATTGTTATATATAAGCATTCCTGATCATCAAACAAATTGTTCGTGATCGGCGAACACAAACAATTAGCGTCACGTTTGTATGAACATACTGACATTTGCAAACATGTTCGCTCATCACTAGTACTAAAACCCACATCACCCCTACCCTGCCCCTAGTGGCTACCACTTGTATTGTCGTGAACTTCCCAACCCTCAGAATGCCTGTAGTCCATAAAAAAAATAAAAATCACACTAACCTTTCCTCTGCTCCAGCCCTGTGCCGAAATAATGCAGGTCTTCATGAAATGATGTTACCACATGCAGCCCAGCAGGAGAAGACATGCACCACAGGAACCGGGAGTCTTTGCTTATTTACGCACATTATGAAGCATGCTACAAAGACACTCACTTTACATTTTTACATTCTAAGAGGGTCAAAATTTATATAATATATATATATATATATATATATATAAACCTGTGACATTTATGCATAGAGAAGCTGCAGTTTCTGAGCCCTTTCTTAGAAGCAGTCGCAACACTTCGGCATCCTGTAGAGAGTAAAGTAGAAAAATGACCCTCTGCTGGGGTCCTTAGCGGAGGAAGTAAACCAAGCCAAACACCCCGCTTGGAGCCAAAACCTATATAGGTCAATCATCCATGTGAACCTTGCTCCTTGCGCCGAACAGTGTCCTGAAACAATAGCTGTTCACACAAAGTAAAGTACGGCCAGCATACCTCATTACCCCTCCATGTTCCCGATGCTCTTTTGCCTTCTGCTCACTTTTCAGAGCCACTACTGCAGCTTCAGAGCGGGTCTATGAACTGACAGGCCGCTCAGCCAATCACTTGCCGCGGCAGTATTGGCCAGTTGGAATTATTCCTGTTATTACCCAGATGTTTCCCTATTCGCTCTGAGATACCAACAAGACTGATCTGCTGACACTCGCACTTGTAATAGTATATGTATAGTGGCTTTTTTACTCATGCACATGTATTTGTACTTTTTGTGCTTTGTGGTATTTCTAAAAATGTAACAAAAAAATTTAAGAATTTTAAATATTTTTAAAATAGTAATACATGCAACCCCTGTCTTTATTTTTTAATGTTCTTTATCATTTGACATCTATGCTGTATTTGTGAAATTTACACTATTTTGATGTTTTTATATTGCATTTGACAGTAAATGTTTTTTTTTCTATTAATCCCTGTGATTGAATTCTAGTTCTAATGTATTTTCCTTCCAGTGTGAAATGCCATCAATCTATCTGCAGTGACTTTGCCATGCATCTGAACATAACAAAAAGTAGTCATTAACTTTCTTCTTTTTAAACTGGAACATTTATTTCACTTCAACCTTTTGTCACAATCCCATTCTGCAAACCTTTCTCCTGACCTCGCTAAGGCTGAAGCAATCTTGTTCACTGGGATTGGAATTATTGACCCGATAAAATCAGATAAATATCTAATTACATGTGATTTTTTTTAAGGAAATCCTTCATAATAAAATCATATTGATCATAAAAGTGTTGAAGCTATTTCTAGACTCATAAGTTGTGCACCTTATCATCGCTTCTGCTGCCAGAAATAAGAGAATTTCCCACAATGGCTTTTCAATTAGCGTGCATCACAAGCACCAGTGTTTCATCAATAAAAGGGTTGCACAATAATTCACAGCCCAGCTGTACCCCATTGCTGGTAAAAAATGATACATGATAATGAATTATGTTTTTTCATCTTTAGGCTTTTCTGAATCATTTCAATGTACAATTTAATAAATGGATAAAACATTTTCATTTTTCACAGTCCAGATATCTTGATTTTATATCAGAGTTGACAAGCAATTGACTTTTTATATGGTCAAAGTGTGCAATACATTACACTGTGAAGCAAAAAACGCATCCAAGGCGCTATTTAAAGAGGTTTTTACAGGATGGGGACAAGTAAGAGACTGAGGGGAGTACAGAGGTCAGACACCTGCACCCACCCACCCCCACCCCCCACCCCTGATCTCTTACTAGTCCCCTCCAGATCAGCTCCTGAACCCTTTGTTTTGAATACAGCAGTGGGTACAGCACATGACCCATGGCTCTATTCATTCTCTCTAGGAAGCCGCCAGAAAGAACCAAGTGCTGTACTCGGCTTTCTCCAGTGGCTCCATTCATTCTCTATGGTACCACTAGAGAGAGACGAGTATAGTACTCGGCTCTTTTCCGCTGCTCTGTAGAGAATGACTAGAGCCACGGGTCATGTGCTGTACCCATGAATTCAAAACAAAGGAGCCGTGGGCCAATCTAGAGATTGCTGGAGGGTACGGAGGCTGGACCCCCTGTGATTTTTTACTTATTCTTATTATAGGGGACAAGTTAGCTTAAGAGGAATCTGTCACTAGGTTTATTCCCCCTCAAATGAGGGCAGCGTAAACTAGTGACGGAAATGCTGAACAGATTGGTGTATTACTTACATCTATCTGTTCAGCCGTTCTCCTAAAATGTAGGAGAATAGGAGTCTTGCAGCACCCCTCCCCCTGCCCTCCAGATGCTGATTGACAGATGACTGCCTTTACTCAGCATGGATAGATAACTGCCAATCAGCAGCTGGTGGGTGGAGTTTTCTGCTTTATTTCAATATGGAGGATTACTGGGCTCACACACATAATGTAGAGGACTACTTATTGTCCATGTCTTACAGGATATCTTCACATCAGCTGCACATAACAATGTAAGTTATATATCAGTCTGTTCAGCTTTTTTGTCACTAATTTATGCTACTCTGCGACAGGACACCATAAACCTGCTGACGTAGTGGTGGAAAACCTCTTTAACCCCTTCAAGACAGAGCCCTTTGATGCACAAAAGTCCTGGTCAGATTAATGCAATGTTCCTCCCCGCCTTCCAAGAGCCATAGCGCCTTTATTTTTCCACCTACAGGGCTGTCTGGGGAGTCGTTTTTTGCGCCATGATCTCTAGTTTTTATTAAGATCATATTGTAACAGAAAAATTTTGATTGCTTTTTATTAATTTTTTTGTGATATATAATTTAATAAAATCAGCAATCCTGGTGCGTTTTTTTTTTTTTATTCCATTTACGCCATTCACCGTGCAGGAACAATAATGTTATATTTTAATAGATCGGACAATTCTGCATGCTACGATGTGTAATATGTTTATTTATTTATATTTTTATTTTTATAACGGGCAAGGGGGTATTTTAAACTTTTATTGGGGGGGTTATAAGGTTTTTTTTTTTATACCTTCATAAAACTTTATTTATTTATTTATTTTTGCTCTTTTATCTCTGTAAAATATACAATTATTAGATTGCATACACTGATCTATGCTATGCCATAGCATAGCATAGATCAGTGTTATTGACGACCCATGTATAGAGCCTGCCTGAGAGCAGACTCTACACATAGATCGCCGATCCGACAGGACGGAGGTGAGGAGCTTACCCCCGCCTGTCGGCACAAGCGATTGGGACTCGCGCAGCACGGCTCAGGGGTCCGATCACTCAGTGACAGATGCTTGATCTGTCACTGAGCACCTTAAACGCTGTGATCTCTGTAGATCACTATGTTTAAGGGGTTAATGAGAGTTCGCTGGGGGATCACAGCTGACTTTCATTACCTCCAGGCCCCGGACATTGATGTGAGTGGGATCGCTCTCTCTGCAGGAAGCCCCTGTAGTCAGGAACGTGTATATACATTCATACTGCACAGTGTAAGTGCAGTAGGAACATATATATACATGTTACTGACGGGAAGGGGTTAAGTTATGATTTTCTATATAGACCACAGTCCTCTCATTATTAGCAGTGATCATTTACAGTATAATTTTTATTTTATTTCTTTGCAAAATATAGCCACATTACAGAGCGGTGAACATAAGGTAGTGCCGGACAGCGAAAAAACAAGGACTTGGACTATACATAAATATTTCTCATATGGTATGTTAGAAGCTGATTTCTGAGGGATGTTAATGCCTTTTTAGGCTATGGTCACACACAATATTTTTGCTCAGTATTTTGGTCAATATTTTTCAACAAAAAACAGGAGTGGATTGAAAACACAGAAATTAAGTGGATGGCCACCATTTAATAGCAAATAATGGCCTTTATTGTAAACCAAAGATGGTTGTTTTAAAATAACAGCAATAATGTGCTAAAAAAAATTGCTATTGTATTGTCTCTGGGTAATGTGCATATTGTTATATCATTCTGAGAGGAGTATCTACCCCTTCCTTTCTTCTTCTCCATTTTCTCCGTGTTTTGAATCAGAGGTTACATTGAGAGCCCCTTTCCACTAGTTCCATCTAGTAATTTCATCATACCCTTGTCCTCCCACATATAACACTTTCTTGCAGAACCAGGCAATGTGTCTATTTGACAAAAAATAAATAAATAAATAAATATATATATATATATATATATATATATATATATTAGTTTTTAGTTGTTGGGTTTTTTTCTGACCATTTACATACATTTGCATACACTATTTAGTATATATTTCTTCATAACTTATTTTATATTTTCATATGTATAAATTGATCTTTACATCTTCCACACACAAACACATAGGGGGACATGTATCAAGGCAAAACTGCGTACTTTTTTGCGGAAAGGGGCGATTTGCGAATATTTTATTCGCAAAACAGCCATTTGTGAATAAAATATTCGCAAATCGCCCCTTTCCCCCGAGTACGCCGGGGGGGCGGGGAGAGGGTGTGGAGGGGGCGGAACGGGGGGCACGGACTCAGAGTCCGCGCAATTTATCATTTTTAACACTAAAAGATGCGCCGAAAAAACCTACTCCACCTTTCAGGTGGTGTAGGTTTTCGGCTGTGCGCACCCACGCGCACGGGATTTATGTAGAGGCAGTCCGCCTCTACATAAATCTCCGTAGCGCCGGAGATGCGGGGACATTTATAAGTCTGGCGTAAAAAACGCCGGACTTAATAAATGTCCCCCATAGGCTTTCTTCACACGTTTTTTTCTCTTCGTTTAAAATGACGAACATCATTTCGCTGTTTGCCCGCTTGTCAGTGCAGTGACAGCTGGTGGTATATTATTTTAGTTTTAGTGGACTAATTGTCCTTTCGCTGTATCTTGAAAAATCAGTTGAATTTATTAGTAAATTACTATATCCCAGCACGTCCTAGAAATCCAAAAATTAATGACATGATCATTATTTTGACGTCTGTGCAGACAATGTCCATCATTTTATACACTGTGTGCATTGTACGTCCATCATACCATTCATTTCAAAGCATTGAAGGCAATTAAATTGCTGCAATAACAGACAACTTTTTAAAAGGAAAAGGCAGCTGCCTTTTGTCTTTTTTTGATGTTGTGTGAACATAGCCATATTTAGAACTGTTTGGTATCATTTACATTGTTATATTCACTTTGTTTCATCTTTTTGCACTACAGACTAATCTGTTTTTGCATGACAATCACATTCACATGCTTTTCACATTGTTAGATATAATTGTGCATATCCATATATGCGGCCGCCATGTTTAGCAAATTTTGTAATGAATTGCTGCCTATTCGCTTTGCAAAATGAATCAAATTGACAGTGCGACTCGCCATGAATCTCGTTTCGCCAGATTCACTTCGCGCATCTCTAATTGGAACCGTACATGCAGATGCTAGGTGTGATTTATATAGACAGTGACATTTTTTACGACATTGGTGAAATTGGAGATAAATGAGATAAATACCCTATTTTCCTAGGCCGTAAGTGCCCCAATCTAGTTAGTTGGATACTAGTTGTGGTGCACAAACCCCAATTCCTTTATATGTATTTATTGCATATGGTTTGAGGACCGCTGAAAAAATGCATGAATCAAATAACAAGCAATTGAGCATTTAAGTGCATTCTAAACACTAGTGACCACCTTTTGCCTTAAAAATTGCATCAATTATTCTAGCAGGGAGATTTTTTTAAAGAACTTGAAGAATTAACTTCAGATCTCTGTAGATGTAGACTTCCTCAAATCCTTGTGTTTCTTCATGTACTGTAATCTCAGACAGACTCAATGATCACAAAAATTAGGGGCCATATTATCACTTTGGGGATTACTTGTTCTTTACACTGATATGAGATATTGTAGCTCCTAATGACATTGGCTGCATGTCTGGGGTCGTTGCTGCAGAAAAACCATTTGCAGCCAATTAGACTTCTCCCTGATGGAAGGCATCCTACTGCAGCATTTTTTCCAAAAACTTTTACACAGAACTATAGGTGAACTGAAATGTTTTTAAACATAATAATATAATATTTTATATTTCAGTAAGTGTCACAATTGCTTTTTGAATGTAATATGATTATGTAATATGATATTTTAAAAATATTTCTAAATAATACTGGGTTAATTAGGTTCTTAAGAAATTGCCCTGGTGTGTCAGTGTCTGAGATAAGAATTTTTTCAAGGAATCCCATTGAGACAGGATCTGATATAAATTATGTTAATCTCTGTACAGCATTGCAGAAAACATTATTGCCATATAGGCAAAGGGAAATGAATAAATTATTCCTAATATATATGAAAAAAAATTATCTACATGAATAATTATGTTAGGAGTTGTTAAACAAGACTGATACATGTATTTCAGCTAGTATCTTTCTCTATGTAGTTATAGATTTATGCAGTAATAATATATTTCATGTGAGGCTTTTTATGATGGCAGAGAGTGCTGTAAATTACTATGCAGGACAAGTTCTCAGCTAGCACTTAAGCATTTTACAGTTGCCATACGCTTCCACAATCCTGAGTAATGTTTCAGAATGCACAATAGGCTAACACTAGATCTAGACCTGGGTGCCTTTCTACAATGTCAGTTTTATTGAGGCCATCTTTTCAGCATCAAAGGGGATTTTAGTGCTGTAACAGTAACAAGGAATAAAAGGCAAAAAATGTCAGTTGAAAATATACATTATACTTTTATTCACAGTGTGTGACATCTGTGTCCCAAATTTTAAAGGAAGTTAATGTGTCTGGCTTCTAATGGCTCTGCGTGCGCACTATACAAGTTACATGAAGATATAGTGTTAAATTAATATATCTTACTTTTATAGCACTTTAAAATTTCGAACACGTCAGACCCAATAACTACTGCACAGGAATCTTATAACATTAGGCTATATTAGGTGATGTTTTAGCAGGCAGTGTTCTCTGTAATTATTGTAGGAAACCTGAAACAAATTCAATATCCCTCCTGCCAGCTCCCGAAGGAATAAATGTCCTCATAGTTTAGAAAAAGGGAATAAAAATTTCCCTTAGATAAATATACCTATATTAGAGGACTACTAAAATATAAATATAATATATTAGTAAAATATAATTATAAGTATATCAGTTTCATCTAGTTCCTAAGACTATGTTCATTTGGTGCAATATCAACAAATTTTTAATACATTTTTTTTTTTTTCAAAGACACTCCCCTGAAGACTCTCATCAAGCACCATGTGTGAACTATTTTGTAACTATTTTGGTGGTTCTGATGTACTTCTGTAACATTTTGCTATCTCATTTTCTATCCCTTGAGCCAGTGACATACTGTTACAATATCTATTTGCAGGCTCCTCTTTTGGGAACAATCATCTGCAGTAGAGCACAGCACCAAGTGTACTCACTAAGACAGCACTGATATTATTCATGTCACGGATGGTCCATTCCTGCACCGAAAATCCTCTGGCAAAGCAGTTTTTGCAGCTGCACACCAATTACTTGGTCATCCAATAATAATACCACAAAATATACTCACACTTAATAGTACCAATAATCACAGGGTGGAGTATAACAGAATAAAGTCTAAGGAAAAAAAAAATCTTACAGCAGCACAAACCCAAATGTGGTTGAGGTGGGTGGCCGTCTCTCCACCCTGGCCCAGGGTGGTATAAAATCCAGCAATGAAGTAGGAGACAGCACGTCCAGCAATAAAGTTGAAAAAAGGGTTTTAATGACACACCAGTGCGCGACGTTTCGGCTGAATAAGCCTTTCTCAAGCAGTGATACAATACAATGCAAGCTAGGTAGTATTTATACACAAGTGAAGTGAATATCAATCAGATAATTAGTGTCACATAATCATAGCAAAAATTCAAATTCAAGATAAACGTGAATACATGATTCATAAATATACACTCAACTGTGTTAAGTGAACATACATACATACATACAGTACATAGGGTTAATCATAACACAAAAAAGGATCAACAAATATAACAGTGTTAATAAGTACCAAAAAACACAAGTGTTTGACCCGACCTGCAACCCGTGACCCGGAGAACGGGCCAGCTGACACGTAACGTGACCATAGCCCGCATCACGTGACCGAGACAGCCGGGCCCGCGAGCGTGCATGCGCATGAGCCAGCCGGAGCTAGATTTACATTCAGCAACACTCAGGACTTTTGTGCACTCAGTGTTGCTGAATGTAGATCTAGCTCCGGCTGGCTTATGCGCATGCGGGCTCGCAGGCCCGCCGGGTCCCGCTTCTGGAGCGCGCGCTCCTCAGATAAGTCCAAAGCTCATAGAGAATGACGGAGCGCTGGACTCTCAATAAACAACATAACAGCAAATGCCATAACAATCTGTGTGCACTGTGTGCCCTCAAGGTGGGCAAAAATAAACTACGCTCTAATATTGTAGATAGCATTTCCAATTTCACAGTCATAACATACTGCTATAATTTATTGGACTGGTCATGTCTAACTAGAATTCCTATTACTTTAGAAACTATCAGATAAAAGAAATCTTGCATAGCTTCTATATCAGCAGTTACTATATTTGTAAAATGTTTTAAACTTGCTCGCTATTTTATATACAGTAGAAAGCAATATTTCCGATGTAAGATTGCTGATAAACATGAGTCCACATCCACACAGATTGTTATGGCATTTGCTGTTATGTTGTTTATTTAGCCACTAAACTATAACTATCTACTTTAGCATTATTGTTGGTCAAAATTTGAAATGGCCAAATCAACATTATAATATGAAGGTCCATAAGGAACACTTAGATGGGTATAACTAAGTGATAATGCAAAAACCCTCTAGGACTGATAGGTGCTCTCCTTACAAAGAGGTATTTTTATGTTGATGTTGTGCGCTCCTCAGATGAGTCCAACACCTATAGAGAATGAAAGGAGAGTCCAGCGCTCCGTCATTCTCTATGAGCGTTGGACTCATCTGAGGAGCGCGCGCGCCGGGCTGCAGCGGCTGAGATCTCAAGGTGGGCAAAAATAAACTACGCTCTAATATTGTAGATAGCATTTCCAATTTCACAGTCATAACATACTGCTATAATTTATTGGACTGGTCATGTCTAACTAGAATTCCTATTACTTTAGAAACTATCAGATAAAAGAAATCTTGCATAGCTTCTATATCAGCAGTTACTATATTTGTAAAATGTTTTAAACTTGCTCGCTATTTTATATACAGTAGAAAGCAATATTTCCGATGTAAGATTGCTGATAAACATGAGTCCACATCCACTCTACTGATTTTAGTTTTTTAGAACTAACATCAAAATGAGAAACAGAATGTCTTAAAGTAACTAAGTTAGACAGAGGTCAAACTGTATCATACAATTTATTCTTAATCCGCATAGCATGACCTGAACTATGCTGTTCCAATGAGATTATACTGCTTATCCCTTTTTATCAGAGAAGCTGGACTGGAGGTTTTGCTAGTCGAAGGGAACACGTTAGGAAAAGGTTATACAGAAAAAAAAATCTAGATGGCTGCATTAAAGCTGTTTTAACCATTACCTTTCAAAGAATTTTGCTCAGTGAACTGAAGCTTTCACTTTCCTCATTTATTTTTTATGGTTTCACGTAATTATGAATCCACAAATAAGTCTGAAATACATATCAATAATGTGCTTTTTTTATTATTTCTGAAATATTTGCTCATGTCATTAAGAAACAGTGATATTTCACATTCATTTTTCCATCCACACCTTAAAATAACTACAGATCTTATATTAACATAGAAATTCTTTCTTCTATAGATTTTAATAAAATAGTTTAAATGCTTTTTTTGACACAACAAAGAAAGTCTCAATTAAACAGGGCTCATAATTAGTGTTGAGCAAAGTTGCCAAAAATTCAGTTGTGCATGAACCCGAACGATTGGTATTTGAACCCAGCTGCTTGGAAAAGATGGATAGAATTACAAAGTGCATACAAAGGAATTGAGCTGCCTGAATGATAGAAACGTTCCAGAAATTGCTTAATTACTACACCCCTAAGTGTAATTATGTAGGGATGTAGTCAACTAGTTAAGGCTATTTGCACTTTTATTGCACATTTTTGTTGTTCCATTGTATCAAAATGCACTAACAAATCCAAAGCCATTACTTTTACCATTTTTGCTAATCTACAAAAAATGGGGTCAGGATCAGATGACATAAAATTTAACAAAAAAAAGAAACACACATAAGTCTGCAAAGAAGCTATATAGCGCAAAATGTAGGACAAGATTATTTGTTTAGTATTTTTACTTTTGTTATTTTTCATGCATTGGAGCGTTAACAATTGTTAAAAAGGTCAAATTGTCCTAGAACAGGAGGTTTATTATTGCAAGTCTACTAGTTAATTCTTAGTTTTTATCAGGGATTATTTGTAATTCTGTAGTGATCATTTACTTTGTGGTTTGAAAGTTATCTTGAACCATGGCAACTAGCTATGAATTGCTTTAATTGCCTAATTTACTCTAGACACAAAGTAAACATCTAATTGACAGCTGTAGTTCAGCACCTAGATATAATAATAGCTCGGTGTCATTACAGAATGCCATTTAGACTGCTGAAATGTATTCTTCCATGGATGCAGGTTTACATGGAATCAGAAACAAAATCTTTGACTTTATACCTAACATAATTTAACAGACACCAAATAAGATTTTCCAGTTTATAGACAGTATCATATTACATCTTAGTGAAAGATACAGATGTAGCTGGGCTTAACATAAGTTGTAGCCAGGGTTAACTTGATGACAATAACGCATTTAACTCAACTTTCTAATTGACTTAACATACTGTAGCTCCCTGATGCAGCTGTTGTGTCAGGGATCAAGTTAACCCTGGCTACAACTCGTGTTATAGACATATTCATAATGCATAATAGACATATTCAATAACCTTTAGGGCCCTGATGTCCAGAGCTGTCTTTTCTTTTACCCTTTTTTTTTATTATTATTATCATTATTATTATTATTAAAAGGGTTTTTAGGGGACAAGAAAAGGTCCCACCTGTTCTGTTCTCGGAATTCCACTTTTTTCCCCTAGATGCCTCGGAAGTATACCCCTGAGGAAGTCCGGGGACACGGACAGAACATGTGGGGCTCTCTGGACGGCACCCCAATCTACCCTCACCTGACAATTGGTTAGATCTAACCTTAGGGTGGTATTACACGGGCCGAGCAGGGCCCGATAATACCTGTAAACGAGCGCCGATCTAGATCGTCGCTCAATTACTGGGCCTATTACACAGCCCAATAATCGTTTAACAAGAGCTGCAAGGACATCGTTACCGATGTCCTTGCAGCTCTTGCTAAACTGGCATACATTACTCATCCACGTTCCAGGGCTGCTCCTGCTGTCCGCTTCTCCCTGGGTCCCGAGCGCGCTCTAGCTTCACAGCGGCCTGTCAGCTGATAGGCCGCTCAGCCAATCACAGGCCGGGACCGCCACGGCCTGTGATTGGCTGAACGGCCCATCAGCTGACAGGCCGCTGTGAAGTTAGAGCGCACACGGGACCCCGGAAGAAGCGGACGGCAGGAGCATCCCTGGAACGTGGATGGGTAATATATATCGTTAGTCGCCACCCGTGCCCCGCTATTACACGCAGCGGTGCGCGGTCGGCGCCCGACAAAAATAGGTTCTAACCTATATCAATAATCAGCCGCTGATCGTTGTCATCGGCTGATTGTTTCACTTATTACACGGAGCGATAATCGGCCGAATCGGGCAAATTCGTCCGATTATCGTTCTGTGTAATAATACCCTTAGTAATTGTCTCAATTCATCTTTACTTGATACCTCCCATTGCACAAGCCTTGACATCTTAGCATTTTAGCTTTACTTGTGTACATCTCAGATGCACAGTGTTACCTATTCATGTATAGACTTTGTACTTGTGGTCTATTCTCTGATTTATTTATATTATTAATATTTATTATATTATATTTATTTCTTCATTTCTTTATTTATCCTTTGAGTGTGAGATCTTTTAAGTGCTTTTAATGGGAACCTTTCTATTTATTGTATAGTTTGTATCTGATTAATAAAGTACCTTTTACTTATTATCTTGGTGTGCCAGTGCTGTTCTCATAGTGTATAACTTTTCTCCTTCTTGGTATTAGAAGTATATTTTCTGAGACAAGGGGGGGGGGGGGGTTCTGAGATAGCCTGAGGAAGGAAGTGGGGTGCCAGGGAGCAGAACTAGTAGAAGTTTTTGTTCCTCTCCCTGAAAAGTTTACTCATTTTCTCTTTTTTAATAGGGGGTATTTTTTAGGTTCTATTTTAGGCTATATCCATGCACAGTAAAATAACACCAAACTACAGCTGTAATTTTGCTCCAACTGGAAAACTGCTCAAAATTGACACCAAAGTGCGAGCTCACCAAATAGCTTGGTATGTTAGACACATTATACAATGAAAAACCGTAGATACAAACGAGCCAACTCCTGTGTAACAAATGAACCAGAAAAATTGAATGATCCTAAAGTTTCAACATGAATAAGTAAAACCAAAAATGTATTCCAAAAACATGAAAAACATTAAAAGAACATGTATATCCATTGGCAAGGTCAGCCAGAAAATGAGAAATAATGCGAGGGCACTCACCATTACGTGCTTGTACTTTATTATTTCATCTTTCAAGACATCTTTAGCAGGCCAAAGGACGCTGTACACCCTCAGCAGACAGCTGTTTCGCGTTTCCACGCTTCGTCAGTTACCGCCCCTTCCTCTACGTCACCAGTATATACGTCCAGTATAGTGACGTGTAGGAATTGGGCGGCACAGTGGATTATAAAAACAAATTATGAATTAAAAACATTATTACCACTTCACAATGTGAATTAGAGAAACATATTCAGGCCTATACGATCATTGAGACCTATGCCTCCTTGTGCGCCTGTTTTAATAATTAAGCACGCTTCCTTTCTTAATAAGGTTTTATTTACATTTTCATTACCTTTGCCGATCACCCGTTCAAGACCCATAAACTTCAGCACTATAATATCACCTATATGTGCTTTATTTACGTGTTGTATGAGTCTTATAGCTCCCTGTCCAGTGCGTATTGAGCGTGTATGTTCAAAAAAGCATCTGTTGAGTTGAGTAACGGACAACCAATGCACACAGTGTATAAAATGATGGACAATGTCTGTATGGACGTCAAACTAATGATCATGCCAATTATTTTCGGACATCTTTTGTAACACCTGACATAATTTTTTAGTTGTTCACAAACAGTTTTTCTTTTTTCCCCATCCTTTCACCATTGTTACTATTAAAGTGTCACTGTCATTATAACTTTCAAAATCTAAATCAACAGTTTGCAATTTACATTCATTATTCATTTTTTTAGTTATCATGGAAAACACAGCACTTTCTGTTTTCTGTTTTTTTTCTCCAAAAAAACAGTCAGAAAACAGGAAGTGCTGTGTATACCAGGTCATCTGAGGTCATCTCACAGAGAGAAGGCAGTTATGTGCTCCTGTAATGGCCAGAATTCCTGTGTTTACCCTGTTTTATTTTTAGATTTTGAAAGTTATAACAATAGTGACACTTTAAATTTAATGGACTTTTCAATTAAAGACACACCCAAAGGCCAGGTAGTCCACCTAAACTAGAATAATGAACCAACAGCCGTCATTGCACTGATGGTTGGCCAAACCGTGAAATAACAGATGTCATTTTTTCTTTTCAAAAACAAGGAAAAACATTGTGGGAACATAGCCTAATGTTACTAATTACTCAATAGTTACTAACAGTGGGACAATAAATCTCCCTCCCACAAAAAAATAAGCAAATACTACATTAATAAGACATCCATATATCTAAAGACAAAAGACAAAAATAAATACAGTTCAAACAATAAATGTCAATTGAACTATACTCCATATGCTTCTATGCAAGAATGTCCTCAATAGATATACCCCAAATCATAATGCATATATGGTCTATGGGGAGAATTTGTTAACATGCACCCAGGCATACTTCATGAAAATGGCACAGACTTTTGTGCAAATCTCTACCTTTTTCCACCAAGTATGTTCTACTCACCTGATGATATGGCAAGGAGAAAGCCTACTAACAGCTTTGGAGCTGATATAGATTTGTGAACCCGCCTTGTGACAGCATCAGTTCCACTAGATTTACTGAGCGCCTCTTAGTAATTCCAGAATGGGGCATGGGGGCAGGCTTAATGTAAGCAAATTCGACCCCTATATGTTTTGGTGCATGACTATCAAAGTTCATGACTACTTGGCCATATGAGATTTAGTGAGACTGGGCCTTGATTTTAAACGAGGAAGCCTCCTGGTTTCAAAGGTATTTGACTTTAGAGATTTTCCATGTTATTCTAAACCATGCTTGAAAATGTTTAACCCTTAGAGGACCTGCCAATTTAAATTTTTGCGTTTTCGTTTTTTCCTCCTTGTGCTTAAAAGGCCATAGCACTTGTATTTTTTCACCTAGAAACCCACATGAGCCCTTATTTTTTGCACCACTAATTGTACTTTGCAATGACAGGCTAAATTTATGCATAAAATACACTGCTAAACCCAAAAAAATTTCAATATGTGGTGAAATTGA
The DNA here is from genome assembly GCF_027789765.1 of Dendropsophus ebraccatus. NCBI lineage: Eukaryota > Metazoa > Chordata > Amphibia > Anura > Hylidae > Dendropsophus > Dendropsophus ebraccatus. The sequence goes on along the minus strand of NC_091456.1, from coordinate 81,960,702 downwards.
AAAAAATATATATATTTGGTTTTTTTTTTGTTTTTACGCTGTTCACCATGGGGTAAAACTGACTTGTTATATATGTTCCTCAAGTCGTTAAGATTACAACGATATGTAACATGTATAATTTCTATTGTATTTGATGTCTTTTAAAAAATTCAAACCATTGTTAACAAATATATGTTCCTTAAAATTGCTCTATTAGGCTATGTTCACACAACGTTTTTTTTTAGTAAAGAACGGACGCTGATTGCAATTGCCTACTAACAGCTTTGGAGCTGGATTTTTTTCTTTGCGTTTATGCCATTTACCGTGCAATATCAGGAATGAAATAAATTAATATTTTGGCCGATTACGCAGGCGGCAATATAAAACATGTTTATGTATTTATTTATTTTTATTTATAAAATGGGAAAAGGGGGTGATTTGGACTTTCATTAGGGGAGGTTTTTTTTTTTTTATTAATAATAACACTTTTTTTATTTTTTTACACTTATACTAGACAATCTGACCCCCCCCCCCCCCCCAAGCAGCTTGTACCTTCAGATAAGTGCTTTTAATGCAAGATCTGTCCTGAGGTCCATTCATCAGGTGATGCAGTAATTGTCCAAAAAAACTACTTTTAAAGTTGCAGCCCTGTACCCAATGACCGGGGCTTAAAATGTCTATGCATTAGGCTGGCACAACCTCTCTGTCCCTCCTCCACACCCCCCTCATCATTAGGAATGCTCCAGGCAGATTGTCTCCTATTCATCAGCTGTGAGCTCTGTGAATACTGAACATGGGCTGGATCGTTAAGGCACCTGTGCAATGTTCAGAAAATGTTCCAGTGGCATTCCTAATAATGAAGAGGGTGGGGAGGAGGGATGGAGGGGTGGTGCAAGCCTAATCCATACACATTCTAAGACCTAACAGTTGGACACAGGGCTGCAAGTTTAAAGGTTGCTTTTTAGGACAATAACTGCATCACCTGCCAAACAGACCCCAGGACAGATGTTGGATTAAAAGCAGCTATTCAAAGGTACAAGTGGTTTGGGGGGGGGGGTCAGATTGTTGGTACAGAGTCGGTTTAATAGTATTTATATAGCCCTTATATATTCATACTCTTATACACATTTCTAAAAATCTATAAAGGACAAATGCATTTTTTTTCTCATAAATACTTTGCTCTACCAGTGATATTTGGGAAATTAGCCTACCATGACAACATATATTCACAAGACTGCACATGCCAACCCATATATGCATTGCACTGAACCATATATGTATTGCAAGTATCACTGAACCTTGAGAACACAAGAAAGTAAAAAAAAAAATCTAAGTAAAAACTATAATAAAAGTTTAATAAAAGAGGTTTTTTTTTAGGTCATAAGATGTGGTTTATTGGAAATAAATGCTTTGATTTAGTTATTAACAAGGTTGTCCAGGGAAAATTAACTTGTCCCCATCCACAGAATAGAGGACAGAATAGAGATTGTGGGGGGCCTGACTTCCATACTCCCCGCTGACCTCCGTATTCTTTGTTATGAAAACAGCCACGGTTAAGGCATGTGAATCATGGCGCTATTTATTCCTATGGGGGCCACTGAAAAAAGCTGAGTAACCACTTTCCACCTTACTCTTCTCTTTCCGGCAGCTCCATAAAAATGAATAGAGCTGCCTGAAAGAGCCGAGTGAGCACTTTTCGGCTTACTGTGCTCTTTCCAGCGTCTCCATAGTAATTAATGGGGCCACAGGTCAAGTGCTATACCCACAGCTGTATTCATAACAAAGAAGCATAACAAAGATGCAGGTAAGTAGGGAAGTCAGGCTATGTTCCCACTAAATAATAATATTGGCAATGGGTGGCCCTTCAGGTAGTTTCTTTCTGTGCCCAAAACGAAAAATCTGGAGCACAAATATCTGAGCTTTCTACACCAAAGCTTGTACATAGAAAATGCACATTAAGATTTAGTAACCAGTTATCATTTTTAGTCTGAAGGTAAGAAGAACTAATACCAAATTACATACAGACTTATCAGTGAAGCAGCACTTTGTCAATTTGCATGTATAAGTATAATATCATGATGTGTAATCAGTTAGTTCCAGTAGCTCTCATACCTCACTGAGTTATCAGAAACAAATAATGACAAATGCGGGTCTGCTACCTCTATGAAATAGGAGTTAATTTACATGAAATTAAAGGTCATCTCTCATTTCATTAAAATTTAAATATTTCAAATCAAGAAGTGCTCACCTGGAGGGCCAAGTCTGCAGTCTACCTAATGAAGCCAATACAGAACGCCAATCCTCTGGGTTCTGAGTCTAGTGTTTTCAAATCTTCTCATAATTACCTGAGCAGATAAAAATGTTCTAAAATAATATAATAAATATTAATGATAAAATTATAACTATAACTATTATCACTACAACCAGATTATTTAAGGCATGATTTGGGGGAAAACACAATTGTGGAAAAAGTAAGGTGTTATTTTGCATATAGTTTGTAAATATGCAACCCATATAATTTATCAAGCAATAATGATTGGTAACATGGGGGCTCATGCATAATAATACTGACAGCCAATAAGTGGGATGAGGCCTTAAGGGCCTTTTACACAAGCCCACTGTTAGGCAAGTTTCTTTTTGTAGGAACACTTGTCCTAATAAAAAGGTGGTAGATTAGCCACCATATGAGACAACACACTTTTGTTTTTATTGGCCATACATCACCCTGAGTAAACAAGGGATAAGCGCCCACTAATTACAAAGTAAAGGGTCGCATTAAAGACACTCTGTCAGTAGGTTTATGCTGTCCTACCTAAGGGTAGCATAAACTAGTGACAGTTTTCTGTGCAGCTGATTCAGAGATATCCCCCTTGGTAACATTGACAATAAGTTTTCATCTCTATTGTGTCTGTGAGCCCAGTAATCCTGGATATTCTGGATAGTCCGGGAAAACTCTGCCCATCAGCTGCTGATTGGAAGTTATCTATCCATGCTGTGTATAGGCAGTAAACTCCCAAACAGCAGATGGAAGGCAGGGGGAGGGGTGTGGCAAGACTCCTATTCTCCAGCATATTAGGAGAACTGCTGAACAGAATTGAACAAGCAATACACCAATCTGTTCAGCATTTCTGTTACTAGTTTATGTTGTATTCATTTAAGGTAGCATAAACCAAGAAACAGATTCCCTTTAAAGGAGAAGTCCGGCGACAATTTTTATTAAAGTATTGTATTGCCCCCCAAAAGTTATACAAATCACCAATATAAACTTATTACATGAAATGCTCATAAAGTGCTTTTTCCCTGCACTTACTACTGCATCAAGGCTTCACTTTCTGGATAACATGGTGATGTCACAACCCGACTCCCAGAGCTGTGTGGGCTTTGGCTGCTGGAGAGGATAATGGTAGAGGGATGCTCAGTGTCCCTCCAGTGTCCTGTGTCCCTCAGTGTCCCCCTGCCATCATCCTCTCCAGCAGCCACAGCCCGCACAGCTCCGGGAGTAGGGTCGTGACATCACCATTTTATCCAGGAAGTGAAGCCTTGATGCAGTAGTGAGTGCAGGGAAAAAGCACTTTATAAGCATTTCCCGTAACAAGTGTATATTGGTGATTTGTATAACTTTTGGAGGGCACTACAATACTTTAATAAAAAATTTTGCCGGACTTCTCCTTTAAAGATCCATTAATCATTTGTGTGGCCTGGAAGCACAATTCATCTGCCTTGAGTCCCACAGCAAACAATTATGGAATTCTCTATTAGAGTAGGGGTACCTCTCTATACCATACAATGGCAATAATTTATGTGGAATGCAATACTAAAAAAAACAGAAGGATTTTTAAATCTCCGGTCAAGGGGTGATTTTTTTTTTTTACTATATGGCTGGGCATGGGCTGTTATAATATAGTAAAGTAAACTTACCTCAGTGGTATCCAGTGCTGCTGCCTCAGTGGGTTAATTGGCTGGGTGGGTCTGCAACATCATGGCCTCAAAACCCAGAACCGGCCTAACGGGGCGGAGCGGCAAGATTGCAGCAGCAATAACGGCAACTCTAGAGTCAGGGGGGTAAGTTTACTTTATTAAAACAGCCCATGCCCAGCCATATAGTAAAAATAAATAAATAAAAAACCTTGCCCGGAATAATCCTTTAGGCTTTGTTAACACTACATGGACAGCCGCTGTTGCCAATTGAGCCTGGGTTCACACTACGTATATTTCAGTCAGTATTGTGGTCCTCATATTGCAAACAAAACCAGGAGTGGATTAAAAACACAGAAAGGATCTGTTCACACAATGTTGAAATTGAGTGGATGGTCGCTATATAACGGTAAATAACTGCCATTATTTCAATATAACAGCCGTTGTTTTAAAATAACAGCAAATATTTGCCATTAAATGGTGGCCATCCACTCAATTTCATCATTGTGTGAACAGATCCTATCTGTGTTTTTAATCCACTCCTGGTTTTTGGTTGCAATATGAGGACCACAATACTGACTGAAATATACGTAGTGTGAACCCAGCCTCAAACAACATTCTGGTCATAAAAATGTGTCCCATTAACCCCTTAACAATCAAGGGCATACATGTATGCCCTGGTGTCCTTAAGGGAGCGTTCAGAGGGGGGGGAAGCATTCTATCTTAAGCCTGGGACCGCAGCAATTAGTGGGCATGGTCCGAACGCGTGCACGCTAATTAGCCATTTAAATATAGCTGTCAAAGTTGATAGCTGCATTTAAATGGCTTCTTTTCCCCATCGTGGTGGTCTAGTAGGGGGATCGCCCCCCCCCCCCATGACGCGATCACGGAGGAGCAATTCTGAATCTGTACCGCCCGGGTGTTTGCGCCGTAATGGCGCTGATCCCGGTTTGGCAATCAATTCCTCTCGGCTGCTGCCGATCTCATAGATCTATGCATAGTATAACCACATTGATCTTTTATAAAGATCTCAATAAAAGATCAATGTGGTTATACTAGAAGTTCACCAGGGGGACTTCTAGTAAGGGCCAGTTCACACTGAGCAAGATTGTCGGAATTCCGCCATGCTCAGTGTGCGCTGCTTACGTGAATTAGAGGGCGTGCGCTCGTCCGCTACCACTGCTCTTCGCTCGACGACCTAACATGTTAGATCTTTGAGCGGAGAGGAGAGGGAGCGGACAAGCGCACGCATTCTTATTCACTTACAGCAGCGCACACTGAACACGGCGGGAATTCTGACGATCTTTCTCAGCGTGAACTGGCCCTAAGTGTGTAAAAGAAAATGTTTTTTTATTAATAAAAAAATCCCCTCCTCTAATAAAAGTCAGAATCACCCCCTTTCCCCCTTTAATGAATAAAAATAAATAAACATATTTGGTATCGCCCCATGCGTAATTGCCCGAACTCTTCATGTATTTCATTCCAGATCTCGCACGGTAAACCACGTGAACAAAAACTTGCAAACAAGATGCCAATAAAAAGTACAGATCATGGCACAAAAAATGACACCTCAAATAGCTCTATAGACCAAACTATATAAGCATTATAAGGCTAGGTTCAGACTATGTAACTGTGCGGCTGTATTTGCGGCTGTAATTGTGCGGCGGTATTTTTGGTGGTTCATGCGTACGCTGGAAAGTATACGATATACGGCTGCACAGTGCACACTATGTATGAATCTACGGCCCTATCGTAAACGGACCCGTAAAAAATGAACAAGACCACTGTTTGCGGCTGGAAATGCGGCCGTGGATTGACAGGCGGTCCGTACGGAGTACTGCAAAAATAGCCGGCAATGATGCCGAATGCCGATGCCTCTAATAGTTAATATATTAAATTAATAAAACACATTTTCTTTGTAATAAAGTCCCCTTCGTTGTTCAATAATTTAATTCTAACGAATCCATCATTGTGCAAGTAAATATACTGTTAAAAAAAATATATATATATAAATACATTTTTGTTATTTGCTTCACCAAATAAACCACCAGTTGTTTTCACTACTTTGAAAGTGCTGCAATTCCTTGCTACTACTGTATATTTATATATATATTTATTTTTTGACAGTATATTTAATTGCACAATAATGGATTCGTTAGAATTAAATTATTGAACAACGAAACTGATTTTATTTCAACGAAAATGTGTTTTATTAATTAAATATTAATTAGTACAGGAAGCTCCAGTAAGCCGTTAATTCATATTGCCGGCAATAGAGCTTTCTGTACTAATCATCACTTTACTTTAACCCTTTCACGTCAGCCATCTGTATATATAAGTTCCTATTGCACATGCCCCGTGCAGTAGGAATGTACATATACGTTCCTGACTTGAGGGGGCTTTGTGATGAGAACTCTTATCTGTGTACAGCACCGGAGATAATGAGGATCAGCTGCGATTCCGCAGCTGACCCCCATTAACCCCTTAGTGACCGCCGAAACGGCGGTCACTAATGGGCCGGTGCTGCCGCTGTATTTCATCTCTGGATCTGGATTCACGGTGGGGGGAGATGAAATAAGTAAAAATCAGACCCCAGATCAGCCCCCTAGTGCCCCAGTCACTAACCCCCCCTCCCGCGGCGGCCATCGGATCCAAGATGGCCGCCGCGATCACTGTGAACAGACTAATGTCTGTTCACAGTGATCAAAAAAGAAAAATGAATGAAAGCCCCATGCTCTCCGCCACCGGAGGTAGCGGATAGCATGGGGCAGTCATCGGGACCCCCCCTGTGGGGTCCCGTTACAAGCGATCAGCGGTATATACTATATACCGCTGATCGCTTGTGCCATGTGCCGCCGGAACGTTTTATCCCCTGTCACCATGAATGATTGGTGACAGGGGATAAAAAGTGATGTCCCCCCCACCCCCCAAGTCGCCCCCCACCCCCCCAGTCACCCCCGTCCCCGAGTCACCCCATATACTCACCTGCTCCTGGAGCTCCTTCCTCTTCCGTGTCCTGGCTGGTTATGAAGTGCGCATGCGCTCCACAACCAGCCAAGCTCTGAAAATTTAAAGTGACAGAGACCAATTTGGTCTCTGTCACTGAACTATGATTACTGTGATAGAAAATATCACAGTAATCATAGTAATACAGTGAACATGAATGTATAAAGTACAAAAAGTGACAAACATACAAAAAAATAAAACACACACTTTTTATTATAGTAATAATTGCAGTTTACTCCCAAATTACCCTTAACCCCCCCCCCCCCCAGATTACCCGTAACCACCGCAGGTTGCCCGTAACCACCGCACGTTGCCCATAACCACCCCAGGTTGTCCGTAATCACGTCAGATTACGCGTAACCCCCCAGATTACCCGTAACCTGCTGTCGTTTGTTTTTTAACCCGGCTGGTTATAAAAATAGGGGGCACCCTATGCGGTTTTTTTAAAAATAAATAATAAAAAAAAACGCATAGGGTCCCCCTATTTTTATAACCAGCCGGGTTAAAAAACAAACGACAGCAGCCTGGTAACACCAGGGTGGGAAGAGCCATTGGTTTAGGCCCTCCCCAGCCTAAATCTTACCAGCCTGCTGCCGCCCGGTCCAGGAGCACCAATTTTGACGCTCCGGGACCACTGACACCCGGCTCTTCCCAGTACCCCTGGTGGCATTGGGTACTGGGGTAATAATACGGGGTTAGTGTTAGCCATTTTATACCGGCTAACACTAGGCCCAACTTAGTAATGGATTCCGTCTATTAGACGTCTTCCACTACTAAGTCTATAAAGTAAAGAAATAAAGACAAGACACAAGTTAAAAAAAATTTTTATTCAAATAAAAACACCCCCACACCCCTCATTGACCATTTTATAAAAAAACAAACAAAAAAAACAAAAAAACAACCGCTGGTCATCGACGTAGTCCACGGAATCCGACGTAATCCCCAGGATACCGATATCTGAAAAACAAAAAGGGAGAAACACACAAAAAACACACAAACAGGAGCACAACACCCATCATTGTGAGCGGTGTTGTGCTCCTTACAGTATGCAGCATCTTTACAGATCGCTGCTTACAGTCTGGCCCCCAAGGGGTTAAGGGAGGATGTATTGCATCCCCCTTAACCCCTTGGGGGCCAGACTGATGTCAGACTGCACCCATCCCAGCAAGGATGGGGTTAAGTGACCCCTCTTCCTTGCTGGGAGGGCTGCAGTGCTGGGGAGGGGGTGGGGAGAGCTCTATACTCACCCCGATTTGTCCTCTTCGCTGGTCCGCAGCACAATGAAGTCACTGTGCTGCGGACCCGCTAATTATATGTGCGCTCAGCCGATCAGCCAATCAGCTGAGCGCACATATAATTCTAAATGTTTCTTCTAATAATGCTATTGTGATAACATAATTAGAAGAAACATTTGATGTTTTAATTAAAGTAAAGTGATGATTAGTACAGAAAGCTCTTTTGCCGGCAATATGAATTAACGGCTTACTGGAGCTTCCTGTACTAATTAATATTTAATTAATAAAACACATTTTCGTTGAAATAAAATCAGTTTCGTTGTTCAATTATTTAATTTAAACAAATCCATCATTGTGCAATTAAATATACTGTCAAAAAATAAATATATATATATATATATATAAATATACATTTATTTATATATATATATTTATTTTAACAGTATATTTATTTGCAAAATGATGGAATTGTTTAAATTTAATTATTGAACAATGAAAGGGACTTTATTACAACGAAAATGTGTTTTATTAATTCAATATATTGACCATGAGAGGCATCGGCATCGGCATACTGCAGAGGATCGCAAACCCCGGTAATAGCGATTCATGTAAACTGTTTCCCTGCTTTCCCAGATGCATCCAGAGGTGTTTGCATCACTTTCTTAAGATTTTATTTGTTATTTTTAGTTGAACCAGATTTCCAAGTAAATGACCGTATGTTTTGAGCCGCATGTCTATTTTTTCCCACGGCCGTAGTTTCATCCGCACATTTACAGCCGCATAAAAAATACAGCCGCACACATACATAGTGTGAACATAGCCTAAGGATGGGAATAGAGCAATTTTAATATACATTTATTTTTTGAAAAAGGTTTTAATTTTTTAAAAGCCATCACATAAAATAAATGTTACACAAGTTACATATTGTTGTAATCATACTAACTTGAGGAACATGTATAACAAGTCAGTTTTACCCTAGGGTGAACAGCGTAAACACGAAACCTCCCCACATAAAAAAAAATTTTATTGCAAAATTTCACCACACATCAAATTTTTTTCTGGTTTTCCAGCATACTTAATGCAAAATATAAAGCCTGTCATGGCAAAGTACAATTAGTGGCGCAAAAATGCAAGCGCTATGGCCTTTTAAGCAAAAGGAGGAAAAAATGGGCATATTTCAATGGGTTTTGAATAATGTTCCTCTGGACAATAATGCAGTATCAGCGGGAGGAACATGTTAAACAACAGCTGTTGTTTGACACTGCAAATAATGTCCATGTCAGACAACGGCCGCTGTAGTACATGTGTGAACATAGCCTAAAGGTGAAAAAAATTGGGTTTCTGCCTTATGAATTATGACCCTTTGTAAAAGCCTATATTTAAAAAAAAAATCACATATTTATCATAAAAAGTGCTAAATTAACAGGACTAATGAATAATATAAACTCTGCCATTCATTTGTATCAGGATTTTGTATGTCACAACTTAATGTAGCTTTTCTAATTATAAGTTTTTGTTTCCTTTTTTTTTTTTTTTTATTTAAAAGATAAAACACATTGTTCTCTTATATTTTCCTCTTAATGAAAACTCCTACTTATTCAAAGTACAATTTGTTCAATTGTAATCTCTGGCGCCTTGACGTCCCCTAGTACATTTTATCAATCTCAATACATATGCTTTGATATGGTCTGCAGCATGACATAACAATGAGGAATGTATTATACATTCAAGAAAGATCTATCAGGCACTGAATGCATTATAAGAATGGTTCTCAAGTGGCCAGGCAATCTAGGAATGAGACACTGATAATAACATCCATCATTTTATATCTCAGTTGGTATAGTTACCAACTTTGTTCACTTTTAAGAACTACACACTTTTAAATATAAGTTCATAGTACATTTATGAACATCTGACTATGAGGCAACTGTTAAAAAGAATATATAAATATCAGAGAAAATAAATTATTTTGAACGTTCCTCTTTTCAATTTTAGCAAAGTGGAAATGTCCAAGAGAAAAATGTGAGCATCTTTCAAATTATGTGAGATTTCTGAGTACAATTATTAATAGATGAATCCCAGCAATGATTGATTTTTCCTTGCAGTTCTAGAACCTGAATTTGCATCCAACCAGCCAGTATGCAAGTTTTTGTATGTTCTCTTTTTATACAGTATGTGCATGCATTGGTTTTCTTGGCATATTTTGTCCTGCATTCCAAAACTACTAGGCAAAGGGGTTTCCAATGACAGTGACTACTTTAGTGACTACAATCTTTGTAGATCATTGCAAAATGTATTAGTACTAAGATTAAGTAATGCTATCTAGAAGGGATCTTCACTGTTAACAGTTATAAGATCTATATTTGGCTATGTTCACACAACGTTTTCAGCTCCGTTTAAAATGACGTCCGTTATTTAGAGTCTAAAATAACGGATGTTTTTAGCAGCCTGCCTACCCTTAGTGCAATGACTGATGTTTTAACATTATTTTAGTTTGGGATTACTAATGCCCTATGGGTGTGTCTTAATTTAAAAGTCCATTGAATTTAATAGTAAAAACGGAGAAAGAACGGTTACAAAAGAAGAACTGTGTGTGAACAACTAATAAAAAATGTCCGCTGTTTGCAAAAGACGTCCGAAAATAATGTTCATGTTCATTATTTTGACGTCTGCTGCAAAAACGTCCGTTTTTCAATGCATAGTGTGCATTGGACGTCCGTCTTCCCATTGACTCCAATGCATTGCCATTGCAGTCAATTAAGTCGCGACAAAAACGGACGTTATTTTTAAATAAGAAAATCGTCCGCCTTGTCTCTATTTTTGACGTTGTGTGAACATAGCCTATCTCATAATCAGACCACCTAGATGCCTTTGACCAAACCTGCAGAAATTGTTATTTACTTAAAACAAACAATAAAGTTACCTACTAAGTGACAGTAAAAAGGAACATTAAAAACAGCAAGGAACAGATTTAAATTTTTAAAAAAATATGCTTACTAAAGCTGAACTACTTCTAAGCCCAATTTTTTTTTTATTTATAAATGGAGCCTACATCTTAGAATATTTAAAGGGGTATTTACTAGCCTAACATTTTTATTTGTTGCTGGGGGCATGGTAAAAAGTGATATAAATAAATAAGTGTTAATCAATTACCTAGGTCCTCTGCAGTCCCGTTCAAAAACTGCCAAAAATTATCTTTTGGCTTTTATTCTGGAATTTTTGACTTTAGACATATCTGGCAAACCCTCGGCATGCTGCATTTTGGAAAAATTGCCACAGAGCCAAAAGAAAAAACATCACAGAGGAGAGAAAAAAGTCTGCCATATCCAAAAGATCTACTATAAGGCTATATTCACACAATATCAAAAATAGAGAAATGGCAGCCGCTTTTACTATTTTTAAAAAAAGTCAGTTTTTGCCGCGATTTAACTGACTGCAATGGCAATGCATCGTCTAATGCACACAATGTATTGAATAACAGACTTTTTTACGGGGAAGTCAAAATAATGAACATGATCATTATTTTCAGACGTCTTTTGCAAACAGCGGACTTTATTATTAGTCCTTCACACACAGTTTTTCTCTTGTCACCGTTCTTTTTCTGTTTTTACTATTAAATTCAATGGACTTTTCAATTTAGCCACTTCCAAAGTCCAATTAGTAACCCAAACTAAAATAATGTGCAAACACCAGTCATTGCTCTAAGACAGAGGTCTCAAACTCGCGGCCCTCCAGCTGTTGCCAAACTACAATTCCCATCATGCCTGGACAGCCAAAGCTAAAGCTTTGGCTGTCCAGGCATGATGGGAATTGTAGTTTGGCAACAGCTGGAGGGCCGCGAGTTTGAGACCCATGCTCTAAGAGGAGGCCAGGCTGCTAAATAACGTCCATTATTTTAGACTCTTAATGACGGAACGTAATTTTAAACGGGGCTGAAAATATTGTTGTGTGAACATAGCCTTAGGCAATTATGCATCATGCATTTCATGATATATAACACATAGATTTTCACAGAACTACAGAAAAACTTGCAGCATAGAAATAGATGAATAAAAAAAAAACTCTGATAAATATGTATTCTTTTGTTTCAACATTAAGATATATCTTAAGATATATCTATCATATATATATATATATATATATATATATATATATATATACAGTAGATATATATTTTATCATTTTTTTTCCATGTAAATTCATCAACAGTTTAAGACCTATTGTGAACATCTGTAGGAAAAATGCTAACGTGTAACAATACAAGACGCATAAACATGTGCAGCAGCAGGTATCCTATTGTATTTGTGCTCTCATTATATATTCTGTGCAGCACCTTAGTCTTTTATCTTATTTAATCTTTCCAAATGGTTTTCTTTAACAGTCATTGTTTACATAAAAGCTATTACAGAGGCATAAATGTAGGAAGTAAAACATAAATATTGATGACAGTCATGAAAATGCTCCATTATTAATGCAGGGATCTGAGGATGGTTACACTTCTGTACTGATACAATATGAAATATTGAGGAAATGATAACTGTTTCCCAGAATCAATTACTGTTATCCATTCTGAAGCGGATCAGTTTTAGTCTTTGTTTAAATGAATAAATGTTTAGCCATTTCATCAAATGAAATTGAGAACAGCAGATATATTTTAAAATTCAGAGCTCTAAAGTACATTGCTATGATAAGCTGCACACAGCATGCTGATCTAACAAATCTCTATTGAGGGAATATGACACTTGACTAGAAATGATCTAACCAATGAAGTGAAATGCAATTTTCAAACAGAAATTGCAAATAGTGTTTGTCTAAAAAAAATAGATTACATTTGGGTTTACAGTGATGTCACAGATTTGTAAGTCTATATGGAATTCTTGATTTGTAACAGGACACATTGAAAGAATGAGCAATTCTGCATTCTAGTGAATTTGTTTTGTTGTTGTTTTTTTTAATTCATGACTAATGCTTTGGAGAAGCCATCAATATTAAAATATAATTCTAGGGACAAGAGATGAGCGGATCTCAAGCACACTCTTTACATTTGATTACCATTGGCGGAAAAAGTTGGATGCAGCCCTAAGACTGCCTGGAAAACATAGATACAGCCATAGGCCGGAGTGGGAAAAGGCCTGCCCATCGGCTAATTGCACCTTTTAAATGGACCTACAAATCAATGTTTACCGGTCGCACATCTCCCTGTATAAACTGGGCATGTGAGGCCAAAAGCAATGAAGTTAAATGGCCACAGAAACGATACAGGGATTGTTTGTTCGGCCTGGACACTTGATTAGTTATGCCGTGTAAAGGTAGTGCAAATAAGTGCAAATCTCCCTAAAGTAATTGAAAATTAGCAAAATTTTCAAATGTTCGACAGGTTCACTGAACTTTGATAAAAATATAGGTTCATCCAAACCGAACTTTAGACAAACGGGACTAAAATAATGGCAGCTACTATAGTGGGACTATAGGAGTTTTTTTTTAAGCAGAAATCATGTAAAAAATGTGCATTTTTGTTGCGGCAAAAAGGTACTTTTTAACATCCTATTCAAAATTTAAAAAGCAAATTTATGGGAGAAGCAGCTCTTTGGAGTGCTTCTGCTTGCGATTTTGTGGCCAAAAAACACATAAAAATCTGAAGCAGAAAATCATGGTGAACAACAGTAGGAAGCAGCATCTCTGTCCCTGTATTTCCACCCCTAGGGAGCTGAGTCTGTGGTTCCACCCCTGTAAGTTAGTGAAAGTAGACTCCAAGAAAATATAGCGACCAGTTGGCAGCGTGGTGCAGATGCTCCATGCAAACTGCCTACCCAGCGTCTGGTTATCTTGTGATGCCTTTGGCAGGGCTGGAGGAGAAAGAGAGTCATTGCTTCAGGGGGGCTATCGAGTCCGGCTGAGGTAGGGAGCCAGGTCCAGATGATCCACCGCCATCATACTAGGAGGAAATTATGAGTATGTATACTCATGTAAGTTACTCTGCACCCAACCAGCCTTTCGAGATCATACAGCAGTCCCACTGAGGGCATCAAGTTGCTAGTGTGCAGTACTCCCAATTAGGCAGTTATGCTTTCCTGAGCCCCCTCCAAGAACCCTTTGTGGCCAATCTTCATGTGAGCTGGGAAGAGGACAGTTGCCTGCAGGGAAATATGGATAACCCCTGGCTTTTGATTTAATGTAATGTAAAATGTGTGGCTGCCATTTTGAACTGGGTTTGTACAAACCGTTCCAAAAATTCGATTTTGTGGCAATCTGAACTTTTCACAAAGTTCATAATGAATCTTGGTTCGGGAAGTTCATTGTAATTCAAACATACACTTTCTGATTTTCTTTGCAAGTCTGCATTTAGACTTATCCCGCTGTAATTTGATCTGATAATATTGATGTGTAATAACAGACTTTTTGGCCTCAAACCATCAAAAAAGACGCTGTGGAACTATAGCTTCATTCTCTCTTGTTTTACAGAAAAATAATAAGAGTTATGTTTAAGTCACTGCGGTAAAATGTTAAATTGATCTGACTACTTGGTACCCTCTCCTGTTGTACACATCTTGTGTCTCTGTGATACATTTAAATGAAAACAATGAAATTTAGGTAGAGTATTTCAAAATGTTGGGAATGGCAGTAGGCAAAAAAGTCCTGTGTTATACCAAACTTTGAAAAATTCATATTTCTCTATTAATCATAGATTTTTTTTATGCATCTCTACACTACATATCTGCTTTGAAGTGTTAATGAAGATGATCCAGGCAATAAGCATGTAAAGAACCATTGTGAAACAAGCAGCATGCATCCTTTTTGTGCCTCAGTGAGTTCCATCATGTAGTCTTTTTATTTAGTTTGCTTGTGTGCATTAATTATTGCAACCACCAATACTGAATAAAGGAGCAACTTGATTTCCTTTCGATTCATGCTGCTTTTCGTTTTTCAAAGCTGCCAGCATATCTTATAGGTTTATTGATACATAAGTACTACCTAAGGAGTTTCTGATCCATTAGGCTGAAGTAATTATTCCTGCAAGACATTTCTTTAATCTTATGCTAATTAAGTTCCAAATAGTGATAATTAGTCCAACTGAAATTGAGGCCATTGCTGCTCTCCATCATAGGCTAGCAGGGAAGAGGTAGAATTGGCAGGTTTTATTGCCTGTATTTCAAACTGCAAAATTGTCTTGTAGCTGTGCCAGTAGTGCTTTCCCAAGTAGAAAGTGTTTTATGATCATAAGGACCCATTCACACAGCTGCATTTTGAATGGAGGTGTAATACAGTAGGACTACCATGGGGATCCATGAAAACCTCTGTATGCCTCCATATACTCATTTTTTTCTGATAATTCTGTGCATTGCACTGAAGGGTGCTGGGTATCCTACTTGGCAATAAAGATAAGTTGCAATACCAGACATATGCCATGGACAGAGAAATCACTATTGTTTATTTGAAAGAAAAAAGTTGAACGTTTTCTGTACTTAAAAATTGCTTTAACAACTACTAGTATTAACACTACCAGAAGGTAACTAATTGAACGTCCCATTTTTATAATTTTGACTTCAGTTTCACTCATTGCATTCACTGTTCTCAAAGTAAACCGACGTTACCATTAGCTTTTAACCCTACTCCTCCTCCTGACTAAAATGACTTTAATATGTAATGTACACAGAGGCTTAATGGGTTTTGTAGGATTTATCACCATCATACTGGGGGGCAACTGTGTCCACCACTATCATACTTGAAGGCAACAAGGAGCACGGATATATATATATATATATATATATATATATATATATATATATATCAAGAATATGGTCCACAGCACTCATTCCAGTGAAAAAGGTGTTTAAATTTATTCCATCAAATCATAACAGCAAGGTGCAGCACACAATATACCAAGTACTTGGTATATTGTGTGCTGCACCTTGCTGTTATGATTTGATGGAATTAATTTAAACACCTTTTTCACTGGAACGAGTCCTGTGGACTATATTCTGGATATTTACTTCATCCTTGGTCGGGACTGATCCGCTGGCACCAAGACTATTTGATTGTGGAGTGCTGCTGAACTATCTACAACATATATATATATATATATATATATATATATATATATATATATATACACACTACCGTTCAAAAGTTTGGGGTCACATTGAAATGTCCTTATTTTTGAAGGAAAAGCACTGTTCTTTTCAATGAAGATAACTTTAAACTAGTCCAGTTTCACACAAGTTGCTAAATCTGGCCTAAAAAATCTGCATCTCTTTGTCACATAAGAAAGTTAAATATAAAAAAATATTTGATTACATTCCATAGCTAGGATGTTAACTATAAATATTTAATTAAAAAAGTCTTAAGATGTCTTTAAAAAGATTAAACACTCCAACTTTTCTTTTTATTAATATTTTCATCTAGTTAGAATTTAAGTTTATGTCTCATCCACTTGTCAACTATATTTTTTATGCTATGGTAGAAAAAGTCCTGCTGACTTGCTTTTTACAATACTTTGTTATTATGTTGCAGACAATTAAATGAAGTATCAAATTAGTTTCTACTTGAGAGGCTTACATAGCAAACTGCTATTTGCAATATTAAATTGTGACCCCACACAACAGCTATTATTTGAAGTTCTTCATTAAATGAGTTACTAATCTTGCCTTGTAGCTTTGAATACCAAAGTGAAATTTATTTGAATTAATATTAATTTTAAAAATTAATATAATTTTATAAAAGGAAAGATTAAAGGCAGGGTTTATCTTGTTTAATAATGTAGGACTGCAGTCTGGTTTTCAATGTAATTATACGTACTGAAGTGCTTTGAATCACATTATGCATGCTTAACCCTCCTCAAATTCCTGACAAACTTCAGATAAAAATGGTCACCCAGGAATGGTTACTAGTTACCTAATGACACCTAATTAAATATACCATGTACAACTTCAGATCTTCAAAGTAGCAAAGCTATAATTAAATAACCCTTGCCCATTTAAGACATAGTAAAAATGTGTCTAAAGGTTCCCTTACACGTTAAAAAGTTGTTTTTAACTACAATCTCTCTTGTTCACTCCATGCACATGGATTTTTGGCTGAATGTTCACATGTTGGCAATGGGAGGAGATAAGGTAAGCCATTACCAGATAGCTCATCTAATGGAAAACAAAATGATCGGGCAGTTTAAATTTAACATGCCAACATCATTTGCCAGGGTAGAGTCAGGAGACCCCCTATATGTGAAAGCATTGTCCTGTCTTGCCAAGCCTGTCTAAGCCCTTTCCGGCCATGTGTTTTTTAATGTGCCCACTGCCTTGGTTAGGGTAAAAAAAATGATCTTTTTATCTGCAGCAGTCAATAAGGTGTGGTCTAGAGTGCCCATGCCCTAGGCCTGCAATGCCTCTCCTTTCTTCCTCCCCACCCTACTTGTCATTAGGAACGCCACTGGGATTTATCCAATTTATTACTTGTCTTAACAGTGCCAATCCTCATTGACTTGGCTGCTGCAGATTAAAGGATAATGTTTTATCCTAACCAAGACACCGGAAACATCTTAAAAGACACAAATTAGTAATAATCTTATTACTGTATATAGACAGTCCCACTTTATGTGGCTGTGGCTCCAGCATATACACAATAAATTGGGGAAGTAACTTGGCATCATCACTATGCAATGAATAGAGCCAACTGCTCCCTTTAACAATACTATGCACTATGTCAAATTTAATACTTTAAATGGCACTGTAAAGGTCACTGTAAAGACTAATGTAGAGGATGGGGGGAAAATCATATATATATATATATATATATATATATATATATATATATATATGTTGGTCAAAAAGTAGGTTGACAGTACAGTATGTGTAATGGAATTATAAAGGGGGAGAATTATTAAACATGGTGTAAACTGAAACTGGCTTGGTTGCCCCTAGCCCCTTGTCCCCAAATCTGTTTTTTTTATATAATTCAGATAACCTTTAGTGGCAAATAATTTAAAAACAGATCAAAGACAATGAATTTAAAATAAGTATTGGAAATCTCAAAATGCTCAAACTGATAGACCGACAGAAACATTTGGTACTGAAGCCCCAAAGAAACAAACCATTTACCGCATTTGTGACATATTCAATGCCATTGCCTCAATCCTTAACCCCTTAACGACATCGGGCGTACACTTACGCCCCCGTTGCCTGGGCTTTAACGCAACAGGGCGTAAATGTACTTCGGAGTTTCCCCGATCGCTGTGTGTTCACACACAGCGATCAGGGAAGATGGCCTGCTATAAATCATAGCAGGCCTTCTTCGCTTCTCGCTTCTCGGCACAGGGGTGGTTAACACCCCCCATACTGACGATCGCTGCTATTGGCTGATCAATTCAGATCAGCCAATAGCGGCAATCGGTACCTTTCCGAGCGATCGGTACCTTTCCGGTGAAATTCTACAAACTCTGTGAGAGTACCTCAGGGTACACTTACAGATTTAGGGTACGTGCACACTGCGCAATGGCGAAGGATAACCCTTCACACATTCCGCAGCTGGCACCCACCGGCGGACTGATGCGGGCGCGTGTCTCCACCCGTGTCATAGACCATTCTATGCATGGGCGGATTCCATCGTCCATCCAAAGAATGAATACGTTGGACGGAGAGCGGAATCCACCCGTGCATAAAATGGAGTCTATGACACGGGTGGAGACACGCGCCCGCATCAGTCCGCCGGTGGGTGCCAGCTGCGGAATGCGTGAAGGGTTATCTGTCGCGATTCCACAGTGTGCACGTACCCTTAGAGTGTATGTAGGAAGGGACACCCGAATCCAGCCCCCAGATGCCCCCTCCATCGTCAGAGTTAGTGGGGAGATCGTTGGGGAACTGATATTCCCCCTGCTGGGTAAAGGTTACCACCTGGACGGGGATAACTTTTATACCAGCACCCCCTCTTCTGGTCCCTCGCTGCCCGAGCTACTGTAGCTTGCGGCACGATCCGAACATATCAGAAGCCGTAATAAAGCCCTAATATTTAGCAACAAGTCTCTAGAAATAGTCTCACCTCGGCACTACTCGGAATCACGGACCTCGGCGTGCAAACTGCGGCTAGTCCACCTCGGACTTAGATGGTGCTCAGTCATCCGTAGCAACAGACCAAATGTAGAAGTCACTTCAGTAAAAGGGTAGAGATGAGGCACTCAATCGTCCATTAGCAATGTTACTTTATTGAACAAACTTCATAGGTAAGTAGGACGCGGTCGAGTGAGTGAACGGGCGACAGCCTGTTTCGCGTGCTGACGTGCACGCTTCCTCTCGGCCCTGACGTCACTCCGTAACCTTGCCCCTTTTAAAGACGTTTTCATTACACATATGCAATCAAATACAAAATGGTAAAATCTTCAAAAAACAAAAACAAGTTACATTCTTATGATGCAGCAATACCGCAGACACAGTGAATATTTATCTATATCCATGTATATCAGAGCGATCGTTTAACCCCATCGGTCCCATAGCTTCCATGCGTATAATTAACTCTGTTAATTATGCGGGCTGGAACGGCGATGGGCACGCCAGTGGCACCAACTTTCGCCAATTTATATTCGGCAGAGCTGGAGGATGAGGTCATCTTCAATGTCCACAATCCCTTTATATCTAAGGTAGCTTTATTTTTTAGATACATAGACGATGTCTTAATAATTTGGTCTGGTACCAAGGAGGAGTTCAGTCAGTTTGTATCATACATGAACTGTAATCGTTTCAACATGTCATTCACAGCCAACTATGGGGGAGATCAATTAGACTTCCTAGATGTCCATCTTCAGGTGGTGGATGGTGAGTTGAGGACTAGTGGCTATTGTAAAGCCACTGCTGCTAACACTCTGTTAAGTTATAGTAGCTACCATCTACCCCA
Source organism: Dendropsophus ebraccatus (assembly GCF_027789765.1). Taxonomy (NCBI): domain Eukaryota; kingdom Metazoa; phylum Chordata; class Amphibia; order Anura; family Hylidae; genus Dendropsophus; species Dendropsophus ebraccatus. Next base: position 81,940,690 of record NC_091456.1, on the reverse strand, counting down.
TGTGAAAAGGGCAGTGCCGTACGGCCAGTTCGTATGTCTTCGCCGTATTAACAGTTCTGATGCCACCTTCCACCAGCAGGCTGATGATTTGAGCAAGTGGCTGATGGATCGTGGCTACCCAAGGGAAATTATTGAGAAAGCTAGGAGGAGAGCAACAGAGTTGGATCGAAAAATGCTGATTAATAAGAGGAAAGTAAAAAAAGAAAAAACTGACCGGTTTGCTTTTGTGTTTAAACATGGCCCTATGAATAATATAATACGTGCAGCAATTAATAAACATTGGAGGCTGCTGGAAGGGGACGATGCACTAGGCGAACTGGTAGATCAGAGACCATTACTAGCATTTAGGAAATGTAAGACAATACGTGATGAACTGGTAAGGGGAAGGTACAGAAAAGAGAAACAGAAAGAAACAAATTGGTTGACGAGTATGAAATCACATGGTAATTATAAATGTGGTCGGTGTAATTATTGTAAACATCTTAAGGACGTGACTCAGGAACGACTGGGTAGTGTATTGGGGACTGTTCAGGATTTTATTACGTGTCGTACCTCATATGTAGTTTATGCCTTAATATGTGGTTGCGGCTTTTTTTATATTGGAAAGACAATTCGCCCTTTGTTCCATAGATTTGCAGAGCATATAAGATCTATACAGACTGGAAAAGGGTGTCCCAAAGTGATAACGCATATGCGGTCTGCCCATGGAGGGGACGTGTCTGGATTGAGCTTTATGGGTCTACTGCAGGTGAAGAACCCCCCCCCCCCCCCCCGAGGGTGGGAATAGACATGAACGTTTGCTAAGGAGAGAAACAGAGTTAATTATACGCATGGAAGCTATGGGACCGATGGGGTTAAAGGATCGCTCTGATATACATGGGTATAGATAAATATTTAATGTGTCTGCGGTATTGCTGCATCATAAGAATGTAACTTGTTTTTGTTTTTTGAAGATTTTACCATTTTGTATTTGATTGCATATGTGTAATGAAAACGTCAAGGCAAGGTTACGGAGTGACGTCAGGGCTGAGAGGAAGCGTGCACGTCAGCACGCGAAACAGGCTGTCGCCAGTTCACTCACTCGACCGCGTCCTACTTACCTATGAAGTTTGTTCAATAAAGTAACATTGCTAATGGACGATTGAGTGCCTCATCTCTACCCTTTTACTGAAGTGATTCCTAATATTTAGCAGCCATGGATATGCACTTCTGGATATGAAGGACCCTGTATCGCACCAGGGCAATATTTTCCAGGTGACGTCCCCCAAACTCAAAAACAGTAGACCCCAGAAGAAGTGAAGAGTGTGGCGTAACAGGGGGATCAGGAAGGACACCATTTTTCAGTGTGACACCTGCCCTGATCACCCCGGCCTCTGCATATTGGATCGCTTCAAGGCGTACCACACGTCATTGGGGTTCTACATTTTCTAAATTCTGTCCCTTATTCCTATATCAGGGGTCACGTTGATCCAGGGATTATTCTGATTGCCATAATGGAGTCGGGAAGGAATTTTTCCCCTGTGATGAGGCTACTGTCGTCTGCCTCACAAGGGTTTTTTTGCCTTCCTCTGAATCAACACAGGTTGAATTTGATGGACACCTGTCATTTTCAACCTTATAAACTAATAATTGGCCTAATACCCCCAAATAAATTAGAATGGTCCCTTTTCCCCAGCTAAATAGGCCACCATTCCCATTAGAGGATGCCATGATGCAATTACAAAGCCTCTGTGCGGCCAGGACAGTAGAAACCCCCCACAAGTGACCCCATTCTGGAAATTACACCCCATAAGGAATTTAACAAGGGGGGCAGCCGGGATATGGCCCTCTGGTGACGGGCACATTTGTGCCGTGAAAATGAAAAAAATTGTATTTTTAATTTTCACGGCACATATTCTACATATGTGCCCGTCACCAGTGGGGTCCATATGCTCACTGTACCCCTTGTTGGATTCCTTATGGGGTGTAGTTTCTGGAATGGCATCACTTGCGGGGGGTTTCTACTGTCCTGGCAGCACAGGAGCTTTGTAATTGCGACATGGCCTCCATCCTCCATTCCAGCCTCTAAATGGTGCTCTGTCCATTTGGTGGCTTGTCCTGTGCCCATATGGCACATTATATCCACATGTGGGGTATTTTCGTACTCAGGGGAAACTACCCTACACGTTTTGTGTTCATTTTCTTTTTTAACCCCTTGTGGAAATAGAAAAAATCAAGGCTAGACCAACATTTAGTGTAATTTTTTATTTTTTTTTTACTCTAAATCATTGATCTTGATCAATCATCTTGATCTAAATCATCTTGATCTAAATCATGATTTTATCATTTTCACAAGGGGCTAAAAGATAAAAAAAAAAAATGTGTAGAGAAATTTCCCCTGAGTACGGACATACCCCACATGTGGACATAAAGCGCCATGTGGGTGCAAGGTAAGCCTCCAAAGGGAAGGAGCGCCATTTGGTTTTTGAAGGCTGGATTTGGCTGGATGGGATTTTGAGGGGCCATGTTGCATTAAAAAGGCCCCTGTGTTGCCAAGACAGTTGAAACCCCCCACAAGTGACCCCATTATGGAAACTACACCCCTCAAGGAATGTAATAAGGGGTGTAATGAGCATATGGACCCCACTGGTGACGGGCACAAATGTGGAACAATGTGGCGTGAAAATGAAATATTACATTTTTTACACTATAATGTTGGTTTAGCCCTGAATTTATCATTTTCACAAGGGGTTAAAAGAGGGAAAAAAACTAAATGTGTAGAGCAATTTCCCCCAAGTCCGTAAATACCCAACATGTGGAAATAAAGCGCCATGTGGGCGCAGGGCAAGCCTCCGAAGGGAAGGAGCGCCATTTGGATTTTGGAGGTTGGATTTGGCTAGAATGGATGATGAACGCCATGTCGCATTTACAGAGCCCTCGTGCTGCCAAAACACTGGAAACCCCCACAAGTGACCCCATTCTGGAAACTACACCCCTCACAGAATCTAACAAGGGGTGCAGTGAGGATATTGACCCCTTGATGATGGGCACATTTGTGCCATGAATGTGAAAAAATGAAAATATTCTCTTTCACGTCACATTGTTCCACATTTGTGCCCGTCACCAGTGGGGTCCATATGCTCACTGCACCCCTTGTAAGATTCCTTGAGGGGTGTAGTTTCCAAAATGGGGTCACTTGTGGGGGGTTTCCAGTGTCTTGGCAGCACGAGGGCTCTGTAAATGCGACATGGCCCTTGAAATCCTTTCCAGTGAAATTCAGCATCCAAAAGCTAATTGGCGCTTCTTCCCTTTGGAGGCTCGTTCTGCGCCCCCTTGGCGCTTTATCGCCACATGTGGGGTATTTCCGTACTCAGAAGAAACTGCGCTACACATTTTGTGTCTTTTTTTTCCTCTTATCCCTTTAAGAAAATGAAAAATTGAAGGCTAGAACAACGTTTTAGTGTAAAAAATAAATGTTTCTTTTTTCACGCCATATTGTTCGGAAAATCTGTGAAGCACCTGTGGGGTCCAGATGCTCACCGCACCCCTTGTTACATTCCTTGAGTGGTGTATTTTTCTAAATGGTGTCCCTTTATGGGTGTTTTTTAGGTTTTGGCACCCTAGAGCCTCTGCCAACCTGAAGTGGTACGGTCAGAAATTACCAACTATAATGGAGCCATTGAAATTCACTAGGTGCTCCCTTATATCTGAGGCTTGTGGTTGTGTCAAATAGCGCAATAGGGCCACATATGGGGTATTTCTATAAACTGCAGAAATGGGGCAATAATTATTGGGGTGCATTTCTCTGGTAATAGGTTTATAATTATGAAAAATATTGGATTACAATAAAATCTCTGCACAGAAAATTAAAATTTTCAAATTTCTTACACACTTAGCTTTTATTTCTGTGACTCCCCTAAACGGTTAAAAAACTTTCTGGATGTGCTTTTGCAGATTGTGGGGGGTGCAGTTTCTGAAATAGGGTGCTTTGTGGGGCTTTCTAACATGCAGGCCCCTCAAATACACTTTAACTTAAACCTGAACAGGTCCCTAAAAATATCTGATTTTGAAATTTTACATAAAATTTGGAAATTTGCTGCTAATGTTTTAAGCTTCCTATTGTCTAAAAAAAATGAAAAATCATTTAATAAATGGCGCCAACATAAATTAGGCATGTTGATAATGCTATTTAATATATAATTTATGTGGTATAACCACTTTCTGCATAAGCAAAAAAGTTTCAAAGTTATTTTTTCACGTTATTTGGGTTTTTTTCATAAAGATTCGTTATGAGTATCGACTCCAATTTACCAGAAATGTAAAGTACAATATGTCACGAGAAAACAATCTCAGAATCAGCCGGATAGGTAAAAGCATCCCGAAGTTATTAATGAATAAAGTGACACTGGTCATATTCATAAAATTTGTCTCTGTCATTAAGGCCATTTAAGGCTCTGTCCTTAAGGGGTTAAGGCTATTTCAGGCTCTGTCCTTAAGGGGTTAAAGATGTTTTCCAGGATTTTTATGTTTTTTCAAAAAGTCAAGAAAAACCTCCCCATATCCATTTTTCTTCTCTATCAGCTTCTCTTGAGATGAAAAAGCCTTTTTTATATCTTGTATTGTTTGTTTACAAGCTGCTCTGTCTGTTTACATACGCAGCACACCCAGTGGCCAGAGTTGGAATTGCAGTGTATAACAAGCTAATCAAATACCACATGTGCTGCAGCCTCAGGCCAGGTTCACACTATGTTAAAACAACGTCCGTATTTCATAACAATGGCCGTAGTTGTTATGAAATGCGACCGTTGTTTTTACATAGTGTGAACCTGGCCTAGGCATAGGCTTTCATACCTAACCAAAATAAAATCATGTCAAATTGTAACATTATAATGAACTGACTAAGATATATCTTTTCAATTTTTATTTTTTTTATTAAGAATTAGATCTATTTTTTTGGACTATTTTCCTCTTGCTTCCGCAGCTTCTGCCTATGGTGCAATGGTAAGTATCAGGATTACTGTGCTCACTGAAGGGTTCGGGTCTGGTGACAGAGTTTGATCTTATTTTTTTTTTTCCCCGTCATAGGGCCCGTTCACACAGAGTAAGAACAATGGAATTGTCCGCCGCAGAATGCCGCCAGCCTCCGTGTCATAATGACGCTCTATGGGAGGCGCACGCTGCTCCTCTCCCCGCACTGAAGAATGAACATGTTCCTTCTTCAGCGCCGAGAAATGCAGCGTGCGCCTCCCATAAAGCGTCATTATGACACGGAGGCTGGCGGCATTCTGTGGCGGACAATTCCACCGTTCTTACTCTGTGTTAACGGGTCCTTATTTTCGAATGATGGCTTGTGCTAAGCATTATGGTGATTGTATTTCCTCTGCAAAGAAGAAACACTGAGGTATTATACAAACAGGATGAATTTTCAAAGAAAATAAAGCTCCACTGACAATACCTATTGACTCAATACCTTCTAAAACTGCCCTGGATATCTGTATACATGTATTACCTAACCAAGTCTATAAATAAATAATAAAACCAAATCTATTTGTAATAATAATAATAATAATAATAATAATTATTATTATTATTATTATTATTATTATTATTATTATTATTATTATTACAAATAGATTTGGTTTTATTATTTATTTAAAGACTTGGTAAGGTAATACATGTATACAGCTATCCAGGGCAGTTTTAGAAGGTATAGAGTCAATAGGTATTGTCAGTGGAGCTTTATTTTCTTTGAAAATTCATCATGTTTCTGTAATACCCTCAGTGTTTCTTCTTTGGAACTACAATCACCATAATGCTTAGCACAAGCCATCATTGGAAAATAAGATGGAAAAAAAATCAAACTGTGATAGGATGTGAACCCTGGTCAATAAGCATGGTAATCCTGACACTTACCATTGCACCATAGGCAGAGGCTGGAAAAGCTGGAGGAAAGTAGACTATAACAGTGTTCTGCCACACAGAGATGCTCTCCACCCCTGTCCCGACCTCCTCCCTCCACACCGACATCCGAAGGACACCAGCAGCAGCAGCTCTATCTATAGGAAAGTTTACACTGACATCACATGAGTCCTGTGTGTGTGGAGGGGGAGGGGTGGCTTAGGACGGGGTGGAGATGATTTCTGTGTTGTGATAGAGAGAGCTATCAGATCGGCAGCAGCACAGACATACACAGCATCTCCCTCTCACAGTGACTCTCACAGCTCCTGCTCTGGATAGGATACAGCCTGCTGCAGCAGAGTGTGATTCACTCTGGGGACGGAGAGACACTGTGGAAGTCTGTGCTGCTGCCCAGAGCCAATCAGAAAGCATCAACACCTAAGTCCCTCCCCCTCTCCACACACAGGACTTAGCAGCTTCCAGCTATATCAGGACACATGCAGGCACAGCAGCTGACGTCACCGAACCGGAAACACAGACGGTCCGGGATGTGACAGGAACTCAGAAGCTCAGGAGCAGGAAAATCACATGACCAGCAGGGGGATCTCCTAGAGCTGACAAGTAATGTTAGGGAAATATATTAGAAAAGGGTTAACCTTGGCCTGGAATATATACAGGACTTCCTGTTTTCTGACTGTTTCCTGTTTTTGAGAAAAAAAGGAAGTGCTGTGTTTTCCATGATAACTAAAAAAAATAAAAATGAATGTATATTGGAAACTTGCTTTATATCACATCTACTGTTGATTTAGATTTTGAAAGTTATAACGACAGTGACACTTTAATGCTCCAAAAAAAATGGTCGACCTAAAACAGTCTATACAGAAAATAATAAACAACTTGTTGCTGAAACATTTGTTGGGAGTCCAAAAATTAGGAATATCGCAAGCTTCTATCATGCAAATCCTGAAATCTATTGGGGGAAAGCTTATTGTTCACATTTAATTCATGGTTTATTGGAGGATGATGCAGACAGTCGGCTGCAATTTAGTGAGATTATGCTTAACAAAATTAAAAAAAATCCAGTAATTTTAGATAACATTATGTGGAGTGATGAAGCTTCTTTCAGATTATCCGGTCATTTTAACAGATATAAATGTATTTACTGGCATGATGAGAACATGCATTTAACATTCGAACAAGAACTAAATGAGCCTCGTGTCAATGTTTGGCGTTGTATTTCAAGTTTTGTTTTTTTAGGACCAATATTTTTTGATGAAACAGTCACAGGAGACAAGCATCTCGAAATTATAATGAATCAAGTTTTTCCCTAGTTAAAGCAACAGCCTAATTCAAATGACCTTTATTTCCAACAAGATGCCCCCCCCCACACACACATTATTCAAGAGTAGTCTGCAAGTATCTTGATGAAACATTTCCTAATAAGTGAATTGGCCGAAGAGGCCCACTTGATTGGCCAGCAGGTTCACCACACTTGACCCCGACAGTTTTTTTTTTCTTTTGAGGAGTACTCAAGGGCAAAGTTTATAGTCGAAAACCAAAATGTATCGGTGATTTGAAAAAATATATGAGATGCATTTAAAGAAATCAATACCAATAGAGATTTGTGTAAAAAAATGTTGATGCGTTAGAGGCAGACTCCACAGCTGTGCAAATTGTGATGGAAAAGAGTTAGAGCACATGCATTGATAAAATTTAAGGGCTTTTGTAATATTGTTTAGAATAAAATTTAATTGTCAATGTTATACTTGTGTTAGTAAATATAATTGTATGTATAAATAAAAATAAATGTGGCCTGTACAAAAGAAAATGAATATTTTCCTTGAATCAGAGCTGATGCAAGATTTATCTGCAGATTTGCAGCCATTGCATGCGCTTTATGTTGTGGATTTGTGATTTATTTCACTACTCCTGTGTATAGAGGTGGGATCCACAGGGAATCTGCAAACAAATCCATGTGTAACCTATGCATTCTGTACTGCATAATTGTGACAAATCTGCATGTAAAAATTCAGACATTTGTGAAATCAAACTAATGGGGTGTATTTATGTAAGTGCTACTAGGTGTCAAGAACCTATACTAAACAGAATGTTCTTCACTGAAAGAATTGCATTGTTAGAAAACAGGTGGTAAGGAATTGATGGAAGCGTAATGAGTGTAGATGAGAAAAGAAGAATAGTCCAATAGCGCAAATGAAGCCCAGTTCAATTCTTGGCATGCACCTACCTTACTTCTACATACATTACTAATTGAATACAATCTTTTAATGGAAAAAAAAAACTTTTAATGAAAAAAAAAGAATGAAATAGAAATGAATTAAAAAGTAGTATTTTTTATTAGTCTTTAAAATAAAATAAATGTATGCTATTAATTCCCTATTTACATCAAAATTGTGGCTGCCGTTACTTATGGATGCTAAATCCATCTCACACTGGACACCAGCTGTGTCAGGTAGCCCTCTCTCAATCATAGCATACAGAAAAGAGGAGAAGCTAGTGAAGATCCAACTAGCAGATAGGTATCCTCTTGATCTAAAAGTGCAGTGTCCCAGAGAGGGGTCCACTGTCTTTTCTAAACAGGTAAAGGTCAGTACCACATGTGTGTATAGCCTCTGAAACTGTAGTCTGTAGTATGCAACTCTTGCCACTAGATGTCACTGTTCTTCTGCACGGCTGATAGCTAAAGATGTCTAAGGGTTAACGGATGTTTCTATTTTTGATTGTGTATTTCCTGCCACTGTCCTATGTTTCTCAAGTAACCAATCCCTGAGCTAGTTACCTCAGGAGTTCTACCCTATCACAGATGGTTATCTTAAGTGTACCCAATCATAGCCCCTCCTATTAGCCCTATATATAAAGTAGGGTAGGGCTTATGGATTCAGTTGTGATACAATGTTGACAAGTGTATGTGAGAGAGCAATGTCACAGAGCCTGCTGACAGTGTGCCTCTAGGCCCTGGCCTGACACCAGGAGCCTTGTGCAGGACTACTGTATATTCTTCTGACTACTAGATCCTAACTATGTCCAGCTATAGCACTGTGTGGAGTTGCTGTGAGGACGGGACTAACCTATTTACGCTGGGGGGCTGTCTTCTCTGCTTCTGCTACCTCTGAAGGAGTCTAGAAGTAACTGAGGTACCAAACTTGGAGTCAGTAGTTTAGCTAAGTGCAAAGCCCGAGTCTCTACTGCAACTTACTAGTATGCCCCTGGAGGGTCTCCTGGACAACTAGCTCTTTCACTAGGTGGATCTAAACTCCCTATTATGGTGTTAATCTGTGCCCACATAATAGTATCAGCGAATGTCCTTTCCCATGGATTCAGGACTTGTCTCCAACAGCCCCAGCTGAGCCACTGCGCCTTAATAGGCCCCGCTGCAATACCTATCAGCATCCTAACTAAAACCTCATAGGACAACTAAAGTATGTTACAACTAGTTACCAGTTTATTCTCGAGTATATTCAACTTGTTAGCTTTATTTCCAAGTGTGTATTCAACTTCAGTATTGTCTCAAGTATATTCTAAGCAGCTGTCTTATCTCAAGTGTATTTAAGTATCACAAGTCCCTATAGAATTTCAAAAGATTGTAAAGTCCTATCAGGACTTTATATATATAATTTGCAAACGTTTGTGAACTTTGGTTATATATCTGCCTCCCTGCTGGAGTGTTTATTGCTTTAAACAAAAGACAGCTCTATCCTAAGCTACCAGATTCTGTATCTGCCCTTTAAACTATTAGGCCCCATTCACACAGTGCAAGAGAGGCGAAATTCATGATTCATGATAATAACACTCTATGGGAGGCTCACACGCTGCATCTCTCACTGCTGAAGAATGAACATGTTTATTCTTCAGCGCTAAGAGACGCTGAGCGATGTGGCAAACGAGCCTCCCATAGAGTGTTATTATGACACGGAGGCTGGTGGCATTCCACAGCAGACAATTCCGCCGCAGAATTCCGCCTCTCTTGCTCTTTGTGAACGGGGCCTTACAAGTAAAAGCCATTCTTGGTTTACTTCATCTGAGTCTCAGTCGTCTCTTTGCTCTCACAGAAGCACCTGTGTTACTCTGAACTGCATGCGGTGCTGTCAAGCCAGGGCTCAGGGGTTGCCATCTGGTCCCACTTCTGGCTCACCAGGACAAGTGCCCGTGGGGTGCTCCATCCTACCCAACATCTTCCCCCTGTGTTGCTGCTGCTCCCCATGGTCCGCCACAGAAGCGCTGATGAACTAGGGCAAATCAGCACATGCTATTTTATTGGTATAATTTTAGTGTGAACATTTATTATGGAATGTTTGATTGTAACCTCTGACCTAGAAGTGAAAGTAAACACAGGAGTCTGAAGAGAGTCATTAAAAGCTGTGTTGATGGTGTTAAAGCTGTTGAATGAGTAATACAAGGAGGTGTTGCATAAGTAGTGCCAGGAGGTGTTGTAGGAGTATAATGCTAGGAAGTGTTGCAGTAGTAATGCCAGGAGGTGTTGCAGGAGTATAATTCCAGGGGGTGTTTCATAAGTAGTGCCAGGAGGTATTGCAGGAGTATAATGCCAGGAGATGTTGCAGGAGTATAATGCCAGGAGATGTTGCAGGAGTATAATTACAGGAGGTGTTGCAAGAGTATAATGCGAGGAGGTGTAGCAGGAGTATAATGCCAGGAAGTATTGCAGAAGTAATGCCAGAAGGTGTTGCAGGAGTATAATGCCAGGAGGTGTTGCTGGAGTATATTGCCAGGACGTGCTGCAGGAGTATAATACGAGGAGGTGTTGTATGGGTAAGGCCGGGAGGTTTTGCAGGAGTATAATGCAAGGGGGTGTTGCATGAGTAGTGCCAGGAGGTGTTGCAGGTTTATAATGCCAGGAGGTGTTGCAGGAGTATAATGCCAGGAGGTGTTGCAAGAGTATAATGCCAGGGTGTGTAGTAGGAGTATAATGCCAAGAGGTGTAGCAGAAGTATAATACCAGGAGGTGTTGCATGAGTAATACCAGGAGGTGTGGCGGGAATAATGGCAGGAGATGTTGCATGAGTAATGGCAGGAGATTTTGCATGAGTAATACCATTAATCGTTGAAGGAGTATAATGTCAGGAAGGGTTGAAGTAGAATTGCCAGGGGGTTTTGCAATAGTAATGCCAGGAGGTGTTGCAGGAGTATAATGCCAGGAGGTGTTGCCATAGTATATTGCCAGGAGGTGTTGCCAGAATATAATGACAGGATGTGTTGCATGAGTAATGCCAGGAGGTGTTGCAAGAGTATAGTGTGTTGTATGAGTATTGCCAGGAGCTTTTTAAGGGCTATATAATACTATATTTTATCATTATTTCATTAATTACAGTTAGGGATTCTTGTCAGGGATTGGTCTGCTCTGTCAGAGTTGCTTTCTTTCAGTTGCACAGAAAACACTGTGCAACATAGTAATAACCAGTAGTGGTCAGGAAAGAAAGCTTAGAGGGTGGGTACGCAAATGGACCAATCAGGGAGAAGTACTGCATGATGGGAAATCTTGGATGTAGACTGGCTTTTAAAAAAAAACTTGTAGCTCAGAAACATCGGAAACTAGAATGGTGGGAGACAGAAATACTCAGGAGGACATGGTGAGTAAGACCAGCTAGGTTTGGGAGCATTTAATTTTTTAGCTCTTTGGTGGAATACCTCTTTAAATAAGGATCACATACAGATGCTTTAATATTTTAATCCCTCTCTGAGCATTTTCTATTTGTAAAATAGATTAACCCCTTCTCGCAAATGGATGTATCTGCACGTCCAAATCTGCACACCGTTCCTTGAAATGGACGTGCCAACATGTCACAGGGATGGCACGGGCGCAGGAGCTGCACCCACGTCATCTGTTCAGGGGCCCGGCTGTCAGTGATAGCCGGACACCTGCCTCAACTGCCGAGATCCGGGCCGAGCCTGGATCTCGGCAGTTAACCCTAAAGGTGCCGCGATAGGTGCGATTGCAGCACCTATAGTGCTGCAAGAAGGGAGATCCCTCCTTTCATCCCCCATCTGGGCTGTGCGGTGAGATCGCACTGCCCCGATGGAGCTGTGACATCAGGGGGCTTCCCCGAAGCCTCCTGGTGTCAGTTACGGAAGCTGATCAGGCTCAACCTAAGGCTGAGTCTGATCAGCTTTGCGTATTACAGGCATATTTTATTGCAGTGCAGATCAGCACTGCAATGCAATATACATGTAATCAGGCAATTATACAGTAAAGTCCCCATTGTGGGAAAATGAAATAAAGTGTAAAAAAAAAATTATAATAAATAAAAAATCACATATAATCCCCATAGCCCCCAATAAAATAATAAATGTTGAAAAAAAAAAGAAAGAAAGAATTTACACATATTTAGTATCGCCGCGTGTGTAATGATGCTGGCAATAAATTTATTACATAACTGTACCTGTAGGGTGACTGCAATAAATGTAAAATAATAAAAATGCTAATTTTGTAATTTTTTTAAATGAAAAAATTGCATTATTCACCCAAAAATTTGCATATCGGCCAAAATTTACCACTAACCTAAAGTACAATATGTCACAAAAAAAATCTCAGAATCAGAAAGAAAAGTTATAGTATCATGTTGCTATAACCGCATAAAGTGAGACAGGTTGGATTTAAAAAAATGGGTTCTGGTCCTGAAGGCCAAAATCAGTCCAGTCCTCAAGGGGTTAAATCAGAGAACCTTTTTGTATACAACAACGGGAATAACTCCATATAATCTTATTTCTTCTGACTTTTTCTCAGGCATACGGGTTGGTTCCCAAGTCATCAAAGTTACATGCTTTGCTGATGATACTTTAATATATTTAGATAACCCAGATCTACATGTTCCGGCAGTATTAGATGCCTTAAAATTTTTTGGTTCCTTCTCTGGGTATAGAATCAATATACATAAAAGTCAACTTCTTTACCTCATTCCACATAAGAGGTCTACTTCGGGTCCTGCGGGGGTCTCCATCGCTAAATCCTATATTACTTATCTTGGAATCCAGATTGGCAGAACTCCCTCCTCACTATATTTCCTGAACTATCGCCCTATAATTAAGAGAATAAAACAAGATCTCCAGAGATGGGAATCTCTACCATTGTCAATTCTAGGCCGTACCCACTTAATCATAATGATGTGTTTTGGAAAACTGTTATATCCAATGCAAACAATTCCCCTTTTACTCAAACATTCTGACGTTTCCCTACTCCAATCATATTTCACTAAATTTATTTGGCAATCAAAGAGACCTCGTATTGCCTATTCCACTCTCTGTCTCCCTACTTCTAAAGGTGACGCTCAATGCCCAGATATTAGATTATATAATTTAGCTGCTCTCTTTCGCCATGCTAAAGATTGGATTATGGACACGTCATATTTCTCCAATATTTTAAGTGAGAAAGCTTTAGCAGCACCTTGGCCTTTACCCACCCTGTTACATGCTAAATTACCAGAACTCCCCCGCCAGAAATTAAGAGAAGTGTTATCTCTAAAGACACCATTGCCACATGGAAGGCGATACGAAAATTATATGGTTTACCCTTTTGCCTATCGAAAAGATTTCCTCTGTGGCATTCACCACTTTACCCACCTGACTCAGACAAATTAGATTACTCAGAGTGGCAGAGTGCACATGTTTCTTCTGTTGGGGATCTGCTGGATACTAATTCCAACACTTTCTTATCATGGGATATCGTCAGAACACGATTTAAATTGTCTTAATTTCATTTACCTCAATACGATTCTATAATTGAATTTCTTACTTCCAGAGTGCGGGACATAGCAGAAGCAGAAAGTGATATAGAATTTGATAATCTATTCCCAACACCACCGATTCATAATTCTTTATCACATACATATGGAGAACTTAAATCACGCTCTCAAAAGAATTTATCTAGACAATTTTTTTTTTAAAATGGTCCTCCGTAATTTTTTCAGAGGATCTGACCCAACAAATATTGAGAGGATCTCAACTAGTGCATTCTGCCACTCCCAATGTGGTTCTACGTGAAATACATTTCCGCTTTATACACAAGGCTATATATGCCTTTAATATTCCTTTTTCCAACTCCCACACTTCTCACATAAACAGTTGCCCGAAATGTTCACTTCCTAAAGCAGACTTGTTTTATTGTGCCTGGGTCTGCACGCGAGTACAGGAATTTTGGGACTCTGTGCGGCTCTATCTTTTGTCCACTTGGGGCCATGCCATACCACTTCTCCCTCTTAGTTATCTTTTTCATTTTATTGATATAGACTCTACTACTCCCTCTCCTAAATTACTTACTTCTAAAGGAATTCATTTAACTCTATTAGTTTCCCTGAAATGTTTATTTAGACACTGGATACTGGATACTCTACCAGACATTTCTGAGGTAATCTCCGCTCTGAAGGAGATCTTTCATTGGGAACTTTTGGAACTAAAGGAAAATCAACAAAAACATTTATGTCCAAATGGACACAATTTCTAATTCATGATTTTACTATAGAAGAGAGAGACTCTGTCATTAATCAATTTAAGGACACTGATTGGTATTGCATGGCCGCCCAAAAGGGAACTCTGGGAGCACTCCAAATATCTTTAGCTTTTCCCTTTCTCTGTTAAAGACAATTCTCTCCATTCTATTGGTAGCATATTTGAATATCTGACATCTATACCATGTTTTAAGGTGATATTATAGGTTACTGTTTTTCTACCTATGTTTTTGGTAAGACTATGTTGTATTGTATATGATAGTATGTCTTTTAAGGTTATTACAAAGGCTCATTGTATCTGTATGATATTGTAAACATACAATCCTTTGTTGCCTGTGAGCGACTTTCTTTTTGAATATGTAATGAATTTTCAATATGTATGTTCAAATATTACATAAGCCACTAATAAAATATCGTTAAAAAAAAAAAACTCCATATATTAACATCACTATGGAGGAAAAATATGGAGTACAGGAGAACTCTGAATAGGGAAAATTATTTTCTATTTAAAAATACATTAAAAGTTATAGTGATGTCTCTATATAATCGACTACAGTGCCTGAAGAGGTCTGCCACAGTGGTACTCACAGTGTTGACATTTAGGAAGTGATGAAAACTGGCTCCTCAAAAGATAAATTGGAACACCAGCTCTGCTGTTCTTTAGCTATCTATTGGTTATAAAAAGCTGCATGCTCCAACCAATGGGTCCTGCTTTGTTTGATCTGTGCTCGTTTATCAAGCCAATGGCTTTTCAGCACTGCTCTGCTCCCTGAAGCTCCATCCTGGGTGCTGGGGAAAAGCTGGATCAAATCCTGGGAGACTGGGAGAAGTTTCCTAGGATTGGATCCAGCTTTTCCTGGCATCCAGGGAGCAGAAAGGCAGTCAGCTTGATGAGCAGAGGTCGCTTTGTTTAGATGAGCGATTCGCTCATCTCTAACCACACTGGATTCTAAAACAATAACATGGTGCTGCACTCAAACATAAAAGCATAAATAACCACTTTTTCAGCGCCAGGTATGGCAAGAGGCAGTCAGACAATACACAGACAGTGAGCCCTGACCCCGCCCACTGCCCTGCCTACTTGCCGCAAGACAGTCCTAGGTGAAAGTCCCTATACTCAATAGGGTAAAAAACAAAACAGCGACAGACAAACAAACACAAAAAATCCAAGGTTAACCTTCTGGGTCGGTAACGGCAGGCAGCAGAAGTACAAGGTCGGCATACAAGTCGGGTAAATGGGAACAAGCCAATGGTCAGGGTAGGTGGCAAACAGGATAGAGTGGATACAACCAGAGGTCAGAGGAAATAGTTGTATATATTTGTAGTTGAGTTCAATAGTCTGTGAGGTGCAGGGACCGTGCACCCCTGCCGGAGCGTACTTCACATACTTTTAAAAAGTCCCAAGCAGGAATCCCCTGTGACGTCCAAGTGCTGCAGTTGGCAAGAAGCTTCCTTGATGTGTTTTAAAGACCTTCTTTCTCAAGAGGATGGGGCACTCAGTTACTTACTTCCTATTACAGAAAATTTAACTCGTCACAGGACTCATCTTCCCAACTCTGCCAGAAAAGTTGTAAAAAGATTATAAGAATAAGAACAGTTCTTGGATGTAAGGTATTTAAAGAAAAAAATATACCCGCTTTCCTCTCTTGACATTTTATGGATGTAGTTTCCCCCTCACCATTCTGTAGTATTCCCCTCACCAACTCATTCTAAGCCACCAAAGCTGTACCGTTATTTTGCCATCATGATAGTCTTTGTAGTGTCCAGACAGTGGGTGGCCATCAAATTTCCAGTGTATATTGTGTATGTGTTCTGTTATTCTTTTACAGAGTTTACTTTTTGCCCTGCCTATACATAGTTTTCTACATGGGCATGTCTTATAATAACTCCTTTAGTATGGCAAGTTATGTGTCTCTTTACATAATGTGTTTCTCGTACCTTATCCTGGTATATGTTTTATTATTCATTTCCCTATATGGTCCACACTTTTTGCAGAGAAAGAAACTGTCTTCATATCTCACTATGCCCTCCAGGCCCATCTTGTTATTAACGGGTGGTTGTACTGTCAGGGCCACTTTATCACCCAGGTTTCTAGCTTTTCGCAAGATCATTTTTGGCTTGGGAGGAATTAAATCTCCTATGATCTTACCTTGTCGGAGGATGTCCCAGCGATTCTCTATAATCTGCCTAACTGACTTGACTGGGTTGGAGTAAGTTGCAATTAGCAGGACACCAAACTGTATTTCCTCATTCTGCTTATCAACTTTTTCTATTTTATTTGTGATTAGGTCCTCCCTGACCACTTGCTAACTGCTTGAGTTGGAACCTTTCTGTATGAATTTATTCTGCATGGCTTTTGCCCAGTAGCGGATTATAACAGGTCCGTTTTGGGCGGTAGCCCGGGGCCCTAAGCTCCTGGGGGACCCATGTCCACCCAAACAGACATATACTTTCAGTGGTGTATTGTCTCCTGGCTACAGTTCAGCCATGATTTGCCCAAAAAAAAAAAAAAAAATCACTGCTTTTTAATTGCAATTTTGCACAAATCAGTGCAAAACTGTAGCCAGGAGACAATTCAGTAACAATAAAGAACATGCTGAAGGACCTTAACATGTAACTATGATGTCACCACAGGTCCTGTACAGTCTTCACTATGGAGGAGCAATACAAAATATATAATTACAGTGGGGTGGGGTGGGGGTGGGGGGCATGGTTGCAGGCTTGGTGAACAGCCCAGGGCCTATGGTAAAGTTTATCCGCCCCTGCTTTTGCCTCTTCCTCATATGTGTTCTTGTCTGTACAATTTCTTAGGAGTTGGCTTCTCGGAATGTGCAGTAGCCATATGGGAAAATGGCAACTATCCAATGAGATGAAGTTGGCTTATCGTATGTTTTTGTGCAGATTTTTCCTTCATCAATATATATTGTTAGGTCTAAAAAGTTACTCATGGTTTAACTATGGGTGGGTGTAAAATTTAAATAAAAATATTTTTATTTATGTTACTGTACTTAAAAATTGAAGTGAGTAACTCTCTCCATTACATATAAACACAATGATATCAATTATTCTTTTCTAGAGGATCAGACCTGCACCAAGTTCTCCCATGGGTATATCATGGACTCCTCCCACCTCCCCAGGTAGAGGTGTGAATAACTTGGTGCGAATCTGATCCCCATCGCCGTGCCCCACATCTGTGGGTAAAAAGTATGATCATAAAAGAAGAAATGATGTGTTAGAATAAAATCAATACACTGCACAATGTAGTTTACGTGTTCTGGGGGATATCTGGCAGATATGTTTAAAAATATTCTGAAACCTTTCTTCCCTTGCTATTCTCTAGGATGGTAAACAAAGATGTGACTTCTAGCGTGCCCAATATGTAGTTAGTGTTCCATTCTATACCGCTTAATACCTGTAAAATGTGTGTTGTGTCCTTTAAATATGCTGTCAATCCTTTTACACTAAGGGGGAGATTTATCAAAGGGTGTAAAATTTAGACTGGTGCAAACTGCCTACAGCAACCAATCACAGCTCAGCTTCCAGCTCTCGTGAAAGGAAAGAGGAGATGTGATTGGTTGCAGTGGGCAGTTTGCACCAGTCTAAATTTTACACCCTTTGATAAATCTGCCCCTAAGTGTCTACATATCTAGATACATTTGCGGTCAATGCCTGACATGATGGGGCATCTTGGTGGTCTAGTGGCATTCTTTTGAATTTTCAGGAATTTTCAGCACATAGGAATTCTGGGATGTTCATTAAAAATATATTTTGCCTCTTGTTCCGATATAAATTTTTGCTTTTTGCCCTTTAGTTCTTCCAAATCCCCTAGGAATAATATAAAGCAAGTATATTTTTTATTTAAATACCTTACAACCAAGCAGTCTCCATGCAGAGGTTGAACTGTTCTCATTCTTATAACCTTTTTACAACTTTTCTGGAAGAGTTGAATGCTGGAAAGTCCTGTGACAGTTTAAATTTCCTATAATAGGAAGTAAGCAACTGAGAGCAGGATCCTATTAAGAATGAAGGTTGTTACCTTTGAAACACATCAAGGAAGCTTTCTGGCCCTCTCTGCAAACCGTAGCACTTGTGATGTCACAGGAGATTCCCACTCAGGACTTTGAAATAGCAGGTGAAGTACACGTCGCTGGCCGGAACGCGTGCTCTCTGCACCTTACAGACTATTCTATACAGACTAACTCTATCACTGTCACTGATGATCACTTATGTGGATATGATTATGAATAATTACTGCATCTGAAACTACACTGCAACTTTGGCACTGTGTTTCAGTGTGGTGCCACCCTATTGATTTAGAATACATTTTGTCTTCTGCTCCCTCTGCTTGCCCCCCCCCCCCCCCCAAGAGAAAGAGATCATGTGACCAATGTCTCACATTCAGTTTGTTTGCTGAGCACAGATAGAGGATGTAGACATGACAGGGGGCCGAGAGGAAGCATGACTGGGATAGGTGGGGGGGTGGACCTTAGGCGGGAGAAACAGGATTTACTGAGCATGCATTGGATAAACTACTGAGAAATGCAGTCTGATCGCAGCGCAGGAAGAGTAACAGCAAGAGATTTGAAACAGGCAGAATATTGTATCAGAGAAGTGGGACTGCTGTACATGAAAAGTGTCGGGACGGGTGACATAGTAAGAACCTTGCATTTTTTGGAAGGTTTTTTATTTTAACAAGGCTGCCCGAAGTTCCCCTTTAACTACTTTTTGTGCCCTTTATACATCTTTTGTAGTACAATTTCACTGTTAATGTGTAGCATTTACAACAACCCCTTCCAACATCATGCCATTAAGACAAAGGCGAACTTCAAACTTTAAAGGGAAACTATCAGCATGTTCGTGCAAATTCGATGATATCCCCCTGCACCTGTGTACCTTGTCTTTCTGGCACTGGTCTTTATTTCCCCCTAGGTCCCACTGTTTTGGAGAGGTTTAATCCAAAGCAAATATGCAAAGCAGCTAGTTAGAAGCACTGGGGGCATGCCTCTGCCATTCCAGAGCACCCCATTGGCTGCCCGTCACCTCCTTCTTTGATGCCTATATATGCATATTCATATATGCATAATTAGGCTGGTCTCTGATGCACATAAGCAGGAATGGAACCCCTTCTCCGTACAAGTGTTCTTCCTACGCATGTGCATTAAGGACCGGCCTTATCATGTATATATGACAATGCATAGTAGGTATCACCGAAGGAGACGGCGGGGGGCGAGCCGAGAGGGTGCTCTGGGGGGGCTGAGGAACATCCCCAGTGCTCCTAACTACTTTGCCTAGCTAGCTAGCTCTTTGCATATTTGCTTTGGATTAAACTTCTCATAAAATAGCAGAACGTAAAAAAGAAATGAAGTAAAAAAGTTGAGGTACACAGGTGCATAAATCTGCTGTCAGGATAGGCAAAATAGCATACACAAACAAGGACAGTGAGCCCTGACTAGTCTCGCCCACTGTCCCTGCCTGCTTGCCTCAATGGCCCTAAACGGCCACCGACAACCACAAAGGCATTCCCTACTCTTGATATGTGGAACACAAAACACTGACAGAAAAACAAACACAATAAGAGAAGTCAGACAAACCAGGTTAGCAACAGTCGGGCGGGGCAGTACAAAAACAATAAGCAGGTGGATAGTCGGGGTACGATGCAAAAGATCAGGGCTGGCGGCAAAAAGCAAAGTCTAGGTAGGCGATAGAGGTCAGAAACACAGAGAGAAGGGATAGGGAGCTGAGCAGGCGAGTAAACTCTAATAGTCAGCAGGGAGAAGAGGAGTCTGCTGCTATTTACCCAGGATCAGAGACTGGGTCCGGTGGCTGAATGGACCAGCTCTGATCCCAGCACCAAGCTCAGCTGAGCAAATCTAGCAGTGCAGTAACCCCTGCACTGCCAGAAGTCTAACAGGCAAGGCGGGTATGGCTGGAAACTGAGAAAAACTCAGCGCTTCCTCGGCCGCCCGGCACAGACCGAGGAGTGCAAAGTCACATTCCTAAAATCTGCTGAATGTTTCCCTTTAAGGTACTGTGCTATGTGTTTCCAATCCAAAGCAGAAGGGGGTTAAACCCAGACCTCTATGAGTGATGGTCCATTATTGACCTTTGAACTCACCAAGTAATAAAGCCATACACAAACTATTATGTACATTAACAACACATTAAAATTAAAGTGTCCTTCAAGAGACAAACATATTTTCAGTGTATCCAAAATAATCTAATATAAAAAGCCTTGCACAAGGTTAAAAAGAAATGTGTTTTTTATGTCGAAAGATGCTTCTTACTGGCTGCAAAGAGAAAATGATCATATTATTTTGGCTGTCTGATTTTATTTATGTTGGCAGAGTTTAATTCTGCAGGATTTTAATCAAGTCTGTATTGCTTTCTTTCCGCAGTAACTCTCAGAGACTGCAGGGACAATTCATTCCCAGGGATTTGCAATGCAGCATTTTCTGACCATTCCAAAGTCCTGCCATTGTAATCTTCTAATCAGCAAGTACACGGTGTGGAGTGATGTTACATTTCACATTTCAGGAACATCTGTGATCATGTATTTTTGGCTTTTGACTTTACAGGCTTAGCTTTGTAATGAAAAAGTAACGCTTAAAATAAACCTACTTCCTGTTCGAACACTTGGACATGAAGAGCTTCTTATACCTGAAATAGTTCTGTGGAAAAATAGGAGAACAAAAGGTGAAAATAATGACAATGAGAGTATGATTGCCATATCATTATTAGTTTTCCCTTCCCCTACCAGAACAATGTTCCTAGGTTGTATCACCTACTGAAATATAATTTAATATATAATGTATAAGGGTTACATTGTGCTAATGACACTCATAATTAATTAATAATTAAAGTGAGCATTCAATACCACACTTATAAAGTGCAAGTAAAAAGGGATGAGGCAAACTTATAGCCTGGGTATTTATAACAGAGAGAACATAACAGATACACAACACATGAAATAACACACTATCGAAGTTTTAGCTCTTTAATTTCTCTTTGGCTAATTTGGTGTTTAATTTGCAGCGTATAATTTGAACAACATTTATCAAGCAACATTTTTTAAGGCAATAAATAAACATTTATCAACATTTATTTAGCAACATTTATCAAGGTATTTTTTTTATTTTATCAACATTTATCAAGGCTTTTTTTTTGTTCTGAAGGCGTTGTGACAAATATGATGTATGTAATGTATCTCTTACTGTTTAATGGGATTGGTAGGTGTTCTCAAAAGCTCAGCTAAACCAAATTTAGGCTATGTTCACACAACGTATTGAGACCGGCCGTTCTCTGCCTGGATCATCCCAGCCGGTACTTAAGTACCGGTCGGATGATCTGTCCGGCCGCAGAGCACTGATGCGGGCGCATCAGCGTGCGCCCGCATCAGAGCTTTCCATAGCACACAGTGAAGCAAACGGACGGAGCCACTCGCTTCACTGTGTGAACTGACAGAGTTTCCTATGGCCGCAACTCATTGAATTGCGGCCGCAGAAAACTGACATGTCAGTTATTTGCGGCCCCGTGCAGGATCCCGGCCAGAGCGTATACGATGTGTATACGCTCCGGCCGGGATCCCTCAGAACAATAGGTATTGTTCACCCGTACAAAGTACGGCCGTTGTTGCCGATGGCCTTAACATCAGATACATTGCTGCTATTTTTTTACCTTGATTAGCATCGGCAGGGAGATGCCAGTGGCACAGTCCTTTTTTTTTTATTGCCACCCAGTTCCCACGCTCGGCGACAGTCTTTTTCCAAACACTGGCCAATCCTCGAGCACTGGGGCAGGTCTGATGGACTCCAGTGGGACAAAAAACCCTCCCCTCTGTGACATAGCTCTATTAGAATCAATGCTTGGTGCTTGGTTATTAATTGGAATTAATAAAAAAAAAGTGCACGTCCTAAAAAAAATTGTGGTCAGCATTTTTTGTCCTAGAAACAATTTAAATTTGTATTCATCGGACTAGAAGTAGGCTTGCGCCAGTAGATGCAATTTTTTTGTTTTTGCGCATATGATAAATAAGGCGCAAAACTTGGATTAGATTATTAAAAAGAATTCTAATAATTATTAAAAAGAATCTAATAATTATTTGCATGTCAAATAATGTTTCATAAACACCACATGGCATAACCAACACTTATTTACTAAAAAGTAGGAGCGAAGCCATTGATAAATGTTCCCCATTGACTTTGGGTGTCTCACGTGCTAGATAACATCATATAGTTTTTTTTTGTCCCAAATTCCAATGCTGTGGCGAATGGCCTTTTCCCAAAAGTGGTAAGTAGCCTTATTGCTGAAAGTTAGCCTTTTAGCAAATATGGCTCCAGCAAGTGAGTGAAGTTAAAGCGGCATTTACCAATTCAATGAATAGCGGGCGCACAAAATTGACAAAAAGGAGTTCTGAGCATGGTTTATGTTATTTTTTTAGGTTATATCTGCAAACAAAGGTTTTGGGTTCATCTAGGTCTAAAAGAAAAAAAAAGAGCTCAGCTTGAAAGCTATTTTGGCAATAATTTTAGCTCCAGTTTTTTCAGCTTTAACCAATTTAAATTTTCAACTTAATTTTTTTTATTTTGCTGACAAATAGATTATAAAAGCAGTTTCTTGCTATGCAATAAAATGATCGAAGTACATTGTGTCTAGCAGCAAGCCTGGCAGGTTTCTAATCATCTGTTGGCTAAGGTAAAAGAACATTGCTTGACTGAGGGAAAAATTGTATAAAAATCACTTGCAGTGTTGAAATGTGTGATGAAATGGTCATGTTAACATCCATATTGTGACGGGCTTGCAATTCAATTCTATTTCTTAGGACAGTGAATCATTGTTCACAAAGGTGTTACATCCAAAAATAAAAGATTTAACAAATTAAGAATATAATATATATATATATATATATATATATATATATATATATATATATATATATATATATAAATCTATATACAGATTTTAAAATAGAGATTGTAGGGAATATATAAATTTGTTTTCCTAAAACTTAAAAAAAAAATTGAGAAACAACAGGGTTGTGATTGGAGGTAGTTTTGCAATATACTCTATGTTTGTTTGCTTTTTTAAGTTTTACCTTTGATACCTTTAACTCTCTTCTTAAGCCCAAAGTTCAGACACCCATCACTGACCTCTGTGCTGACGACCTGGCCTCTTACAGTACTTCAAAAATTAACACTATCTGCTCTGACATAACCTCCCAGTCCCAAATTGTCATAGATCTTATTCCCTCTTCCACTTCCTCATCACTCAGCTTTTAACCCCTTCAAGACCAAGCCTATTTGCACCTAAAAGACCAGGCTCATTTTTCAAAATCTGACCTGTCTCACTTTATGCGCTTATAGCTCAGTGATGCTTTAACGTATGCTAGCAATTCTGAGAATGTTTTTTTGTCACATATGGCACTTTATATTAGTGGCAAAATTTGATCACTACTTTGTGTGTTTTTTGTGAAAAACATCAAAATATCATGAAAAATTGAAAAAATTAGCATTTTATGAACTTTGAAATTCTCTGCTTCTAAAAAAGAAAGTCGTATCACATAAATTAGTTACTAAGTCACATTACCGATATGTCCTCTTTATTCTGGCTTCATTTCATAAACATATTTTACTTTTTTAGGGTGTTATGGGGCTTAGAAATTTATCAGCAAATTACCACATTTTCGTAAAAGTTTCCAAAACTGATTTTTTTAGGGACCAGTTCTTTTCTTAAGTTGATTTAGGAGGCTTGTATACTGGAAACCCCCATAAGTGACCCCATTTTGGAAACAAGACACCTTAAAGAATTAATCTAGGGGTATAATGAGCATTTTAACCCTACAGGGGCTGGAGGAAAGTATTCACCATTAGGCCGTAAAAAAATGAAAAATTACAATTTTCCAATAATATATACGTTTAGATTAAAGTTTCTCATTTTCAAAAGGAACATGAGAGAAAACGCACCCCAAAATTTGTAACGCAGGTTCTCTTGAGTACTACGGTACCCCATATGTGGGCGTAAACCACTGTATGGGCACACAGCGGGGCTCAGAACGAAGGGAGCGTCATCTAGCTTTTCCATTGCAGATTTTGCTGAAGAAGTTTCCGAGCGCCAGGTGCATTTGCAGTGCCCCTGTAGTGTCAGCAGAGAGAAACCCCCCCCATAAGTCACCCCATTTTGGAAAGTACACCCCTCAAAGAATTCATCTTGGGGTAGGATGAGCATTTTGACCCCACAGGTGTTAGAGGAAAGTATTCAAAATTAGACAGTAAAAATGAAAAACTCGAATTTTTCCAATAATATGTTCCTTTAGTTTGAATTTTCTCCATTTCACGAGGAACAGGAGAGAAAATTCACCCCAAAATCTGTAACGCAGGTTCTCCTGAGTAAAAAGGTACCTCATATGTGGGCATAAACCACTGTATGGGCACACAGCCGGGCTCAGAAGGGAAGGAGCGCCAATTAGCTTTTTCAATGCAGATTTTGCTGCAGAAGTTTCTGAGTGCCAGGTGCGTTTGCAGAGCCCCTGTAGTGCCAGCGGAGTAAAATCTCGCCATAAGTCACCCCATTTTGGAAAGTGCACCCCTCAAAGAATTCATTTTGGGGTGTGGTGAGCATTTTAACCCCACTGGTATAAGAGGAAAGTATTCAAAAGTAGACAGTAAAAATGAAAAACTCGAATTTTTCCAATAATTTGTTCCTTTAGTTTGAAATTTCTCAATTTCACAAGGAACAGGAGAGAAAATTCACCCCAAAATCTGTAACGCAGGTTCTCCTGAGTAGAACGGTACCGCATATGTGGGTATAAACCACTGTATGGGCACACAGCCGGGCTCAGAAGGGAAGGAGCGCCAATTAACATTTTCCGTGCAGATTTTTCTGAAGAAGTTTCTGAGCGCCAGGTGCATTTGCAGCGCCCCTGTAATGTCTACAGAATAGACCCCCCCCCCCCAAAAAAAAGTCACCCCATTTTGAAAAGTACACCCCTCAAAGAATTCATCTTGGGGTAGGATGAGCATTTTGGCCCCACAGGTATTAGAAGAAAGTATTCAAAATTGGCCAGTAAAAATGAAAAACTTGAATTTTTCCAATAATATGTTGGTTTAGTTTGAAATTTCTAAATTTCACAAGGAACATGAGAGAAAAAGTACCCCAAAATCTGTAACGCAGGTTCTCCCGAGTACAACGATACCCCATATGTGGGCATAAACCACTGTATGGGCACACAGCAGGGCTCAGAAGGGAAGGAGTGCCAATTTGCTGGAGCAAAACAGTAGCTAGTAATAGTTATTAGAATAGCGCAGTTTCTAAAATAAAATAAAAAAAATTAGATTACAGGTAATGTGGGGTGGTTCCGGGTAATTTGGAGGTGGTTACGGGCAGTCTGGGGTGGTTACGGGCAGTCTGAGGTGGTTACGGGTAATCTGGGGTGGTTACGGGTAATCTGGGGTGGTTACGGGTAATCTGGGGTGGATACCGTCAACATGGGGAGGTCACGGGCAACCTGCTGTGGTTACGGCAACCTGGGGTGGTTACAGGCAACCTGGGGTGGTTACAGGCAACCTGGGGTGGTTACAGGCAACCTTGGGTGAATACGGACAACCTGCTGTGGTTACGGACAACCTGCTGTGGTTACAGACAATCTAGGGTGGTTACAGGCAACCTGCTGTGGTTACGGGCAACGTGGGGTGGTTACAGACAGTCTGGGGTGGTTACAGACAATCTGGGGTGGTTACAGACAATCTGGGGTGGTTACAGACAATCTGGGGTGGTTACAGGCAACCTGCTGTGGTTACGGATAAACTGAAGTGCTAATAGGTAATCTGAGGTGGGTACCTGTAATCTGGCGTGGTTGCGGGCAATCTGGAGGGGGTCACTGGCAATTTGGGGTGGTTAGAGGCAAGGTGCGGTGGTCAGAGGCAAGGTGCGGTGGTCAGAGGTGACGTGCGGTGGTCAGTGGCGACATGCGGTGGTCAGTGGCGACGTGCGGTGGTCAGAGGCGACGTGCGGTGGTCAGAGGCGACGTGCGGTGGTCAGAGGCGACGTGCGGTGATCAGAGGCAAGGTGCGGTGGTCAGATACGACGTGCGCTGGTCAGACGCGACCTGCGGTGGTTGCGTGCAATCTGGGGGGTTACATGTAATCTGGCATGATTACGGGCAACCTGGGGTGGTTATGCCGCAACCTGCAGTGGTTACGGGCAACCTGGAGGGGTTACAGACAATCTAGAATTGTTACGGATAGAGTGCTTATAGGTAATCTGGGGTGGGTACATGTAATTTGGGGTGGTTACAGGCAATCTGGAGTGATTACGGACAATCTGGAGGGGGTCACTGGCAACGTGCGGTGGTTACGGGCAGTGTGCGGTGGTTACGGGCAACGTGCGGTGGTTACGGGCAACGTGCGGTGGTTACGGTCAACGTGTGGTGGTTGCGGTCAACGTGCGGTGGTTACGGGTAATCTGGGGGGTTACGTGCAATCTGACGTGATTACGGACAACCTGGGGTGGTTACGGGCTAGCTGCGGTAGTTACGGGTAATCTGGGGGGGTTAGGGGTAATTTGGGAGTAAACTGCAATTATTACTATAATAGAAAGTGTGTGTTTTATTTTTTTGTATGTTTGTCACTTTTTGTACTTTTCACATTCTTTTTCACTGTATTACTATGATTACTGTGATATTTTCTATCACAGTAATCATAGTTTATTGAGAGACCAAATTGGTCTCTGTCACTTTAAATTTTCAGAGCTGGCTGGTTGTGGAGCGCATGCGCACTTCATAACCAGCCAGGACACCGAGGAGGAAGGAGCTCCAGGATCAGGTGAGTATATGGGGTAGGGGAGGGTGACTCGGGGACGGGGGTGACTGGGGGGGTGGGGGGCGACTGGGGGGGTGGGGGCACATCACTTTTTATCCCCTGTCACCAATCATTCATGGTGACAGGGGATAAAATGTCCCAGCGGCACATGGCACAAGCGATCAGCGGTATATAGTATATACCGCTGATCGCTTGTACCTGGACCCCACAGGGGGGGGCCCCGATGACTGCCCCATGCTCTCCGCTACCTCCGGTGGCGGAGAGCATGGGGTTTTCATTCATTTTTACTAAGAGATCACTGTGAACAGACATTAGTTCATCGCGGCGGCCATCTTGGATCTGATGGCCGCCACGGGGAGGGGGGGTTAGATACCGGGGCACTAGGGGGGCTGGTCTGGGGTCTGATTTTAACTATTTCATCTCCCCCCACCGTGGATTCACGGTGGGGGGAGATGAAATATAGCGGCAGCACCGGCCCATTAGTGACCGCCTTTTCGGCGGTCACTAAGGGGTTAGTGGGGGTCAGCTGCGGGATCGCAGCTGATTCTCATTATCTCCGGTGCCTCACTCAGATGAGAGCGGGATCGCTGTCCCTGCAGCGATCCCGCTCTCATCACAAACCCCCGTCAAAGCAGGAACGTATATGTACATTCCTACTGCACGGGGCATGTGCAATAGGAACGTATATATACAGATGGCTGACGTGAAGGGGTTAATCCAGTCTCCAAGCTCCTCTTCTCCTCTCTTCCTACTACCTCCCCTAGTGACCCTATTCCATCACACCTCAAGCAGTCACTCTCACCTGCGATTACTACTCACCTCACTAAAGTATTCAACATCTCCCTCTTCTCTGGTATCTTTTACTCCTCCTTCAAACATTCTGTTATAACCCGACTTCTTAAGAAAGATTTTCTTGACCTATCTTGTGCATCTATGGACAAGCCTCTAATGTTCATCCTGGAACATGTGATCTATTCATGCCTAACCCTTTCTGACAACTTTCTTCTTGATCCCCTACAGTTTGGTTTCTAATAACTTCACTCCAAACCATTCTCAAAAAGGTGTTTAACAAACTTCTAAAGGCCAAGTCACAAGAAAACTACTCCTTGCTGATTTTCTTGGCTTGGATTTTCTCAGCAAAACTTGATCCATTTCCTCCACTTCATGCTCTGCTCTCAAGAACTCTACATTCTCCTGGTTTTCTTACTACTTCTCTGGCTGTTCCTTCAGTGTATCCTTCTCTGGCTCTACTTCTTCTTCTTTACCTTTTACTGATGGGGTTCCCCAGGGATCAGTCCTGGGTCCCCTCATTTACTCCCTCTATACAGCCCTCATCAGACAGACCATCAGAAAGTTTGGCCTTCAATACCATCATTACGCTGACAACACCCAGCTATACACCTCTTCCCATGATGTCACCTCTACATTTTTACAAAATACCAGTGGCCAGTGACTGTTTATCTGCTCTCTCTAATAGTATTACTTCTATATTTCTCGAACTAAATCTTTGTAAAATGTAACTTCTTGTATTCCCTCCCTCTAACCACCCTAAACCTAACATCTTCCTCTTAGTCTGTGGTATTAGCATAACTCCTGTGCATCAAGCTCGATGACTCTGATCCATCTTTTATTCCCTACATTCAAGTTCTTGCATGCTCCTGTCACCTACACTCAAAAATATCTCTGGAAGCTGCCCATTCCTTACCATTGACACAGCTCAGACTTTTGGTGTCACCCTGATCTATTCTTACCTTAACTACTGTAACTCCCTACTAATCAACCTTCCTTGCCAGTCACTACACTGGTTGCCCATTGAAGGGGAACTATTATCAGGTTAGACAAATCTAACCGGCTGATAGCCCCCATAGCACTTAGAAGTAAAGCACTGCCATATCATCCAGCAAGGCCTTCTAATAATAATCACTCAAGGGGACAGGCGGGGGCATGGCCTGGATCTGAGCGGGAGCGGTCACATGTAAGCGCAGCTCCGTCAAGGCACCGCACACAGCATCATCCTGCAGACATCCTCAGCCTGCATTTACCTCCACCCGGGGACTCGAGTGCCCCCTGAGTTCCTAGCTTTACAATAACCTCCAAAAGGACCCGAACTGCTGCTGAAAAGCTGCAGGAGGTCGCACGGCAGGACATCAAAGACGGTGCCGCCACCTGCCTGGCCCGCACCACAGGAGAACCGCTGAACCTACTAACAGGTCAGAAATAGGGGAGCAGGGTGGGGAGGAAAGTCCTGAGCTGATGAACGCTATATCTTCCTGTAAGGCCACTCTGACCGCTAAACTGGATGAAGTGAAGATAGATGTGAACCTTATTAGACAGGACCTGCAAAATATGAGAAAAAAGCTGAAGAGAGCAGAGGATAGGATCTCTGATATAGAAGACAGATTTGACCCTGTTCCCCAAGCTATTATTTAATTGGAAAAGGCTGCAGAAATGTGGAAACAAAAATTTGACGACCTAGAGAATAGCAGGCATCAAGGACATCATCCCACTTGTCTGTATTCTGGAAAGTGCGGTAACCAACATCATCAGCGAGGAATCCCAGCCCACCACTCCAAGGCTGACTATCCTCCTGCTCCATGACTAGTCTGTTCTCAATAATACTGGCCTGAGTGCAATCAGGTACTGCCTCACCCTCCTCAAATAGTCTCTTTTTAACCATACTGGATTGTTTGCAATCAAGTGCTAGAGCTTCCTCCTCCCCCTCCTCCACACTGGGTCTAATACAGTACTATTACTGCTGCTGGTTCCACTGTCAAATGTCTGTTTTCCACCCTACTGGGTCCAAGGAACTTTGTGTCCTATGTCCCGTGTAATCACTTCCACCTTGGCTAAAAAAAATTTCACTATTTTTGCACTTTGATTTTTTCCACTTTTTTCATTGTAATAGCAACTGCAACTAAACAAAACTATACCCTATCACACTCCCACTATTGTAGCTGCAATTATTCAGCCGTTATAGCAAAGTTCGTTTTAGGTTCGGTTGAATCCGAACTTCACGAAAGTTCGCCGGATCGAACCGAACCAGACTTTTCAAAAGTTCGCTCATCCCTAATAGGCACTTTCCCATTCTATGTACAATGGCTGGATCATCTGCAAACAAGGCACTTACTGCCTCTTGTGTCACCCTCAGTCCTCCTAATCTATAAGCTCAGTCCTTCTGTATTTTTTTTTTTTTTTTTTATTTTAACCCTTTGGGATTTGGGGTGCTGTCCAGTTTGCATGCAGATGTCTGGTTTACGTTGTAAAATTTCTAGGCTGCAGTCCTTAGTCTGTACACTTCAATCTGATGTGAGGAGACTATCCCAGCCAGGAGTTGCTGTGCAGCCCTGTTACCAGCCACCACTTCCTCAAAGACCTCAGAGGAAAAGGGCGGTTTGGAAAACAGTTGGTTCAGGTAGGCTGCGAGCTGTAGAGCAGAAGCATAGCCTCTCTGTGCAGAATAGTTTTAGTGTTCTTGCTGATATAGATAGAAATACTGTTGCTGTTGGAGACATGGTTGCTCAGGTGATTCCCAATGGGGATGTTGTTTTGGATGGGCCACTGAGGTCAGAAGGAAAGGTTAGTAAGGAGAAAAGGCATCTTCTTGTTGGTGACTCGATTGTTAGAGGTGTTGTGGTAGGACAGGAGGAGGATGTGATTAGAGAGGTGAGATGTCTCCCAGGTGCTACTGTCAGGAGGGATAGGAGACGGATTGTGATCATTGTGAAGGCTGCTAGTATAGATAGCAAGGTTGATCTGGTGGTTCATCTTGGAACCAATGACTTGTCCCAAGGAGATGTGGATTTGGTTAAAAAGGAATTTCAAACTTTTAGTCTGGAGCTGGGCAAGATAACAGATTCTGTGACATTTTCAGAGGTTTTGCCAGTCTGTAATCAGAACAACAAGGCATGTCGTATCTCAGAGTTTAATGCATGGTTAAGGCAGTGGTGTAAGGCAGAAGGTTTTGGGTTTGTTAGTCATAGCTTTTGAAAGTGGTGCAAAAAGGAGATGTTCAAGAGGGATGGTTTGCACCCATCACACATAGGTACACAGGTACTTGGTGATGAATTCAGATTGTTTTTGGACAGGCATTTAAACTAGATGAAGGGGACAGAAGTATAATAGAGGAGGAGGATTTCTGTCCCCGACCAGTAAAGACAAATAAGTGTATCCAGATTGGTGAAAGCGCAGTGGTTGGTGCTGTAGACACAGGGGTTGGTGCTGTAGACACAGTGGTTGGTGCTGTTGATGCAGTTGTTGGTGCTGTAGATGCAATGGTTGGTGCGGTTATTGGTGGTAAGGAAGATGCTGTTGGTGCGGTAGATGAAGTTGGGAATAAAGGTATTATGAAGCTTAGTAATCTTCGGGCAATGTGTATGAATGCTCGCAGCTTAGGAAACAAGATCTGTGAGCTGACGGCCATTATGTCTAGAGATGATTTGGACCTTGTTGCTGTAACCGAGACCTGGTTCAAAGAGTCTAATGATTGGGATATAGTTATACCGGGATATATTTTGTACAGGAAAGACAGAGCAGAGAGAAGGGGAGGCGGGGTAGCCATTTATGTCAGGGATAGTCTTAAATCGACAGTCATCCAAAATACATATAAAGAGCTGGAGACTCTCTGGGTTTGTATGCAGTCCAAAGAGGATAGGATTAGGATAGAATGTTATTAGGATAGGTGTTATCTATAGGCCTCCGGGGCAAAGTGAGGACTATGATAACATGCTGATGGATGAAATTACTAAAATGTCATTAAAGGGGGACATTGTAGTTATGGGTGACTTCAACATGCCAGATGTGGATCTGCACTTACATGTAAAAGCAAGAATGTAATGGATGCCCTTGCAGGGGCATCTCTAAAACAGCTAGTGAAGTCACCAACCAGAGGAGAAAACATTCTAGATTTAGTATTTATTAATGAGGATCAGGTGTCTGAAGTTAGAGTGGAAGAAAATTTAGGTTCCAGTGACTACCAGTGTTTATGGTTCGACATACAAACTGACTGCGCCCAATCCCATAATACAACAAGAGTAATGGATTTTAGGAAGACAGATTTTAATAAAATGGGGGAGTATTTAGATAAAGAATTAAGAGGGTGGGATAAAACATCGGGAGCGAGCACTCAGTGGGCAGAATTTAAAAAAATGCCATATTAAAGGCAACTAGACTACATGTACGAGACGTTAGCAAAAGTAAAAGTAAGAAGAATCCATTATGGTTTACCAGAGAGGTTAAGGCCATTGTAAATGGAAAAAATGCAGCGTATAGGAAGTATAAGGAGACTGGGAATGAAGCTGACAGAGAGACGTATAAAAGTATACAGAAGGAGGCAAAGCAGATTATAAATGCTGCTAAAGCCTCAAAAGAAGAAGAAATGGCAAAATCTGTTAAGGAGGGGAATAAAACCTTCTTCAGATATAATGACAGGAAGAAAAAGAAGAATGGCTGCAGCATTACTAAAAAATAAGTAATGGGGAAAATACGTTTATTGATGGAGATAAGGCGGTCGCTGACTATTTGAATAGTTACTTCTGCTCAGTGTTTTCAGAAGGCGGCCTTCACAATCACAGGATGGTTGGACACAGCATTGCCTCCAGCTATATGGGTTCAGCTCCAGTATTTTCAGACTGAAGTTGCAGAGGAACTTGCCCGTTTAAAGCTGAATAAGGCGATGGGTCCAGATAGGATCCATCCCAGGGTTCTTAAAGAACTCAGATCTGTGATTGCTGCCCCCCTGACAGATCTGTATAACCAATCCCTGCTAACAGGAGATGTCCCCGATGATTGGAGAACAGCCAATGTTATACCAATCCACAAGAAGGGGAATAGAGAAGAGCCCAGTAACTACAGGCCAGTGAGCCTGACATCTGTAGTAGTAAAAATGATGGAAACTCTTCTAAAAAAGAAGATAATGGATCACCTAAGAATCAACAATTTGATGGATCCAAACCAGAATGGCTTTACTGCAGGCCGATCATGTCAGACTAATCTCATTGATTTCTTTGATTATGCCACAAAAGTACTGGATGAAGGTGGTGCTGTGGATATCGCCTATCTGGACTTCAGCAAAGCTTTTGATACAGTTCCCCATAAAGAGCTGATAGAGAAGTTGGAGAAAATTGGACTTAATCCCTGGATAGTTCAGTGGATTTGTGGTTGGCTGAAGGATAGATATCAGAGGGTTGTTGTTAATGGTGTATATTCCGAGCAGAGACTGGTTACAAGTGGTGTGCCACAAGGGTCTGTTCTGGGTCCTATTCTTTTTAATATGTTTGTAAGTGACCTGGAGAAGGGTTGGTAGGTAAAGTTTGTCTGTTTGCTGACAACACAAAAGTTTGCAATAGGGTTGATATTCCTGGAGGTATAACCAGTAGGAAGAGAGAGATTGTGATCCCGCTGTATAGAGCTCTGGTGAGGCCACATCTGGAATACTGTGTCCAGTTCTGGAGACCTCATCTAAAAAAGGACATTGATAAAATTGAACGGGTCCAAAGATGAGCTACAAAAATGGTGGAGGGTGTAAGGCATAAACCATATCAGGAAAGACTTAAGGATCTGAATCTGTATAGTCTGGAGGAAAGAAGGGAAAGGGGGACATGATTGAAACCTTTAAGTATGTTAAAGGACTAAATAAGGTTCAGGAGGGAAGTGTTTTTAGTAAAAAACTGAGCTCAAGAACAAGAGGACACAGTGAGAGGTTAGTTGGGGGAAAGATCAGAAGCAATGTGAGAAAATATTATTTTACTGAAAGAGTAGTAGATTATATACAAAAAAGGGACCAAATATAATGACAAGAAATCTTTATTAATCAATAACACTGCTCATGATAAAAAAAATAAAAAACTACATTACATGGTGTTTTATGGCAATCCAGATAAACTGACACAGTGAGATGGGTAGCATAGGCTCAAACAGGCAACTGCTCCGAAAGTGCTCAGTGCAGTGTAAACATAGGTTATACACAGGGGGATGGGATAAGACCAAGTACAAGCTTCCCACAATGGGGACTATCTCCTAACTTCCACCCAAGAGAACCATAAACCCTGTGAGCCCGTAATCAAATCACCACTCACCCATGTCAGCGTCTCCCCAACGTACGTTTCACGTTTGGCGCTTCCTCAGGGGGCGTTCCTCAGGAGTAGTAGATACCTGGAACAAACTTTCAGCAGAGGTGGTTGGTAAATCTACAATAACAGAATTTAAACACACCTGGGATAGACATATATCTATCCTAAGATAATAAGAAAGAAAATACTAAAAGGGCAGACTAGATGGACCCAGTGGTCTTTTTCTGCCGACAATCTTCTATGTTTCTATGTTTCTAACTATTTAATTATGTTATGTGTCTATGTAAATGTATTCACTGTGCACGTGTTCAGCTGCTGCATGTCCACATTCAATAGCAAAGAAATCCTCGTTGTGCTCACATGATATGATCAGTTCTCCTATCACACAGCACCAAAACCTCTGTTACCACACATTGACACAGTGACATTATACTGACTTAATTGTTGCATAACAAAGAACATTGTCTCCCGGTAAACATGTATAGTTAAAAATTTATTTAGCAAAAGTTAATATTATAATAAGCCTAAGAATTGCCATCAGTTGATATACAACCGGCATGATTATCAGGAGACCTGTGTTTGGTCTATTTTTTGAACAGAGAAAAGATCAAAGGCCATATGTAAAATATTGATTTAAACATAGAAAATGTTGATTTAAACATAGAAAATAAAGTGAGCATATTGAAAAACTACATCCCTTGTTTTTTTTTTTTTAAATTGTGACAGGTATGCTTTAATATTACTATAGAGCAACCAATTTTCATAGCTGCTGCTGTGAGCTTTGAACAGCAAAAATGGAGGAAGGATAAAGAGCTATGCTTTCTCTATGACCTTATGTCATTGATGTGATCTGTCACCTACCTAAAGCTTTAACCCCTTAACGACATCGGGCGTAAACTTACGCCCTCGCGCCCTGGTACTTAGCGCATCAGGGCGTAAATTTACGCCCGATGTTTCCCCGATCGCTGCGTGTTCACACACAGCGGTCGGGGAAGATGGCCTGCTATAAATCATAGCAGGCCATCATAGCTTCACGGCACGGGGGGTGGTTAACACCCCCCGTGCTTACGATCGCCGCTATTGGCTAATCAATTCAGATCAGCCAATAGTGGCGATCGGAACCTTTCCGGGTCATCGGTGACCCGATGACCCGGAAAAAAATGGCGGTCGGTGCTGTCCGAGGACGGCACCGACCGCCATTACTGTAAAAAGTAATGTTGATCGCCGTGCCACCGGCCCGATCGCCGTGAACGGCCGGCCGGCCGTTCACGGCGATCGGGCCGGTGGCACGGCGATCAGAGTCCCACAAAATAATAAATACCTGCCCTGGACCCCTCAGCTAGGTAGCGGAGGGGTCCTGAGCAGGTATTTGTACATTACTCACCTGTCCCGGGCTCCTGATCGGCGTCTTCCGGGTTCGCGGCGTCCTCCGTCATTACGTTCGGTCTTCGGGTCTTTCCGGCGGTCCCCGTCGTCTTCTCTCGGCTATTTTCGGCTCCAGCCTCGTCAATTTCCGGATTTTGCGCTCTGCTGCCCCCTAGCGGCTGATATGTGTAATACACTTATCAGCAGCTACAGGGATATTCAGAATATAGAAAAAGTTTTTTTTTTTTTTTCCAAATTATTTTTTTTCTATTTTCCGCACCCTATCGCCGCTGAGTGTTGATCAGCATCGCACGAAAGTGCGCTGCTAATCAGCAACTCCTCCTTTTTGGCGTAGGGTGTTTTTTTTCTGTATTCTACTGCCACGGTCTGCTTATAAGTGTCGCGCATAAGTGCGGCATTTATCAGCAACGCCTTTGTTGGCGTAGGTTTTTTTTTATACTTACTGTAAAAAAAACACGTAAAAAACACTACATTACATTGAATAAAGTTTGACACTACACCACTACATACCCCATATACTAGTCCCCATATAAAGATGGCCCCCAGGGTGTTTTCGGTATCGGACGCATACGCTATTGTTGCCTCTGACACCGAAACAGCCAGTGAGGATGAATGGGGGGATCCTTCTTTCCTCCATTCATCCTCATCATCCAGTGACGTGTCTGGGGGTAGCGTAGCGTACGCTGCCCCCCAGACACGTCTTTTCCGCCAGTACCGTCCCAATAAGAGATGGCGGTATGGAGTGAAATTCTACTAACTCTGTGAGAGTACCTCAGGGTACACTTACAGATTTGGGGTACGTGCACACTGCGGAATGGCGAAGGATAACCCTTTGTGCATTCCGCAGCTGGCACCCGCCGGCGGACTGATGCGGGCGCGCGTCTCCACCCGTGTCAAAGACTCCATGTTATGCATGGGCGGATTCCGTCGTCCGTCCAAAGAATGAACACGTTGGACGGAGAGCGGAATCCGCCCGTGCATAGAATGGAGTCTATGACACGGACGGAGACGCGCGCCTGCATCACTCCGCCGGCAGGTGCCAACTGTGGAATGCACGAAGGGTTATCTGTCGCGATTCCGCAGTGTGCACATACCCTTAGAGTGTATGAAGGGACACCCGAATCCAGCCCCAGATGCCCCCAGATGCCCCCCTCCCCCCCCCCCATCCTCGGAACAAGTGGAAAGATCGTCCAGGAACTGATCTTCCCACTGCTGGATAAAGGTCACCACCTGTACGGGGATAACTTTTATACCAGCACCCCCTCTTCTGGTCCCTCGCTGCCCTGTAGCTTGCGGCACGATCCGAACATATCAGAAGTAGTAATAGCGACCTAATATTTAGCAGCCATGGAGCGGACCCAGCGCTTCTGGATATGTGGGACCCCGTATCGCACCAGGACAACATTTTCCAGGTGACGTCCCCCACACTGGAGAAAGGGAGACCCCAGAAGAAGTGCAGAGTGTGGGGTAACAGGGGGATCAGGAAGGACAACATTTACCAGTGTGACACCTGTCCTGATCCCCCGGCCTCTGCATACCGGATCGCTCCAAGGCGCACCACACGTCACTGGAGTTCTACATTATCTAAATTCTGTCCCTTATTCCTATTTCAGGGGTCACGTTGGTCCAGGGATTATTCTGATCGCCATTATGGAGTCGGGGAGGAATTTTTCCCCTGTGATGAGGCTACTGTCGTCTGCCTTACGAGGGTTTTTGCCTTCCTCTGGATCAACACAGGTTGAATTTGATGGACACCTGTCATTTCCAACCTTATAAACTAATAATTTGCCTAATACCCCCAAATAAATTAGAATTGTCCCTTTTCCCCAGCTAAATAGGTATGGCCGCCATTCCCATTAGAGGATGCCATGATGCAATTACAAAGCCTCTGTGCGGCCAGGACAGTAGAAACCCCCCACAAGTGACCCCATTCTGGAAACTACACCCCATAAGGAATCTAACAAGGGGGTCAGCGGGGATATGGCCCCCTGGTGACGGCCACATTTGGGACGTGAAAATGAAAAAAAATGGTATTTTTTATTTTCTCGGCACATGTTTTACGTAAGTGCCTGTCACCAGTGGGGTCCATATGCTCACTGCACCCCTTGTTAGATTCCTTATGGGGTGTAGTTTCCAGAATGGGGTCACTTGTCGGGGGTTTCTACTGACCTGGCAGCACAGGAGCTTTGTAATTGCGACATGGCCTCCATCCTCCATTCCAGCCTCTAAATGGCGCTCTGTCCCTTTGGTGGCTTGCCCTGTGCCCATATGGCACATTATGTCCACATGTGGGGTATTTTCGTACTCAGGGGAAACTACCCTACACGTTTTGTGTTAATTTTCTTTTTTAACCCCTTGTGGAAATGGAAAAAATCAAGGCTAGACCAACATTTAGTGTAATTTTTGTAAAATTTTTACTCTAAATCATTAATCTTGTCATGATTTTTTCATTTTCACAAGGGGCTAAAAGATAAAAAAAAACACTAAATGTGTAGAGCAATTTCCCCTGAGTACGGAAATACCCCACATGTGGACATAAAGCGCCATGTGGGCGCAGGGTAAGCCTCCGAAGGGAAGGAGCGCCATTTGGTTTTTGAAGGCTGGATTTGGATGGAATGGATTTTAAGGGGCCATGTTGCATTCAAAAGGCCTCTGTGTTGCCAAGACAGTTGAACCCCCCCACAAGTGACCCCATTATGGAAACTACACCCCTCAAGGAATGTAACAAGGGGTGTAGTGAGCATATGGACCCCACTGGTGACGGGCACAAATGTGGAACAATGTGGCGTGAAAATGAAATATTACATTTTTTACACTATAATGTTGGTTTAGCCTTGAATTTATCATTTTCACAAGGGGTTAAAAGAGAAAAAAACACACAATATGTGTAGAGCAATTTCCCCCGAGTCTGTAAATACCCCACATGTGGACATAAAGCGCCATGTGGGCGCAGGGCAAGCCTCCGAAGGGAAGGAGCGCCATTTCGTTTTTGAAGGCTGGATTTGGATGGAATGGATTTTGAGGGGCCATGTTGCATTCAAAAGGCCTCTGTGTTGCCAAGACAGTTGAAACCCCCCACAAGTGACCCCATTATGGAAACTGCACCCCTCAAGGAATGTAACAAGGGGTGTAGTGAGCATATGGACCCCACTGGTGACGGACACAAATGTGGAACAATGTGGCGTGAAAATGAAATATTACATTTTTTACACTATAATGTTGGTTTAGCCTTGAATTTATCATTTTCACAAGGGGTTAAAAGAGAAAAAAACACACAATATGTGTAGAGCAATTTCCCCCGAGTCCGTAAATACCCCACATGTGGACATAAAGCGCCATGTGGGCGCAGGGCAAGCCTCCGAAGGGAAGGAGCGCCATTTGGATTTTGGAGGTTGGATTTGGCTAGAATGGATGATGAACGCCATGTCGCATTTACAGAGCCCTCGTGCTGCCAAAACACTGGAAACCCCCCACAAGTGACCCCATTCTGGAAACTACACCCCTCAGGGAATCTAACAAGGGGTGCAGTGAGGATATGAACCCCTTGATGACGGGCACATTTGTGCCATGAAAGTGAAAAAATGAAATTTTTCCCTTTCACGTCACATTGTTCCACATTTGTGCCCGTCACCAGTGGGGTCCATATGCTCACTGCACCCCTTGTTAGATTCCTTGAGGGGTGTAGTTTCCAGAATGGAATCACTTGTGGGGGGTTTCCAGTGTCTTGGCAGCACGAGGGCTCTGTAAATGCGACATGGCCCTTGAAATCCTTTCCAGTGAAATTCAGCTTCCAAAAGCCAATTGGTGCTCCTTCCCTTTGGAGGCTCGTCCTGCGCCCCCTTGGCACTTTATCGCCACATGTGGGGTATTTCCGTACTCGGGAGAAACTGCGCTACACATTTTGTGTCTTTTTTTTCCTCTTATCCCTTTAAGAAAATGAAAAATTGAAGGCTAGAACAACGGTTTAGTGTAAAAAATAAATTTTTCTTTTTTCACGCCATATTGTTCGGAAAATCTGTGAAGCACCTGTGGGGTCCAAATGCTCACCGCACCCCTTGTTGCATTCCTTGAGGGGTCTAGTTTTCTAAATGGTGTCCCTTTAGGGGTGTTTTTTAGGTTTTGGCACCCCAGAGCCTCTGCCAACCTGAAGTGGTACAGTCAGAAATGACCAAATATAACGGAGGCGTTGAAATTCACTAGGCGCTCCTTTGTATCTGAGGCTTGTGGTTGCGTCAAATAGCGCAATAGGGCCACATATGGGGTATTTCTGTAAACTGCAGAAACGGGGCAATAATTATTAGGGTGCATTTCTCTGGTAATAGGTTTATAATTATGAAAAATATTGGATTACAATAAAATCTCTGCACAGAAAATTAAAATTTTCAAATTTCTTACACACTTAGCTTTTATTTCTGTGACTCCCCTAAAGGGTTAAAACACTTTCTGGATATGCTTTTGCAGAGTGTGGGGGGTGCAGTTTCTGAAATGGGGTGCTTTGTGGGGCTTTCTAACATACAGGCCCCTCAAATACACTTTGAACCTGAACAGGTCCCTAAAAATATCTGATTTTGAAATTTTACTGAAAATTTGGAAATTTGCTGCTAATGTTTTAAGCTTCCTATTGTCTAAAAAAAATTAAAGATCGTTTAATAAATGCCGCCAACATAAAGTAGACATGTTGCTAATGCTATTTAATATATAATTTATGTGGTATAACCACTTTCTGTATACGCAAAAAAGTTTCAAAGTTGGAAAAATGCAGTTTTTCACATTTTTTCACATTATTTGGGTTTTTTTCATAAAGATTTGTTATGATTATCGACTCCAATTTACCAGAAATGTAAAGTACAATATGTCACGAGAAAACAATCTCAGAATCAGCCGGATAGGTAAAAGCATCCCGAAGTTATTAATGAATAAAGTGACACTGGTCATATTCATAAAATTTGTCTCTGTCATTAAGGCCATTTCAGGCTCTGTCCTTAAGGGGTTAAGATAGATGTGTTTTCTTTTCACTATAATCCTCCCATATGATGACAAAGAGATCAGTAGCCAGTGAGAAAAAATCAATAAAACTATAGATGGTGACTAGACAAATTTACACTTGTGCCAAAAACCCGATTTAAAGAACAGGTAATTTTCTCACAATTAATAGCCTTTATCTTTTTTTATTGTACTCGTAACATTTAAACGATTCAAAACTTTCTATACAGCAATGTGTATAGCGGAGTGTAAGCGCAGGCACATTATAGCAGCAGTGTGTATAGCTAAATGTGAAGAGTGAGGGTAGTGGCACCGGTTGCTGTACCTATGTTGCCTATCTATAGGTGGTATTAATACTATTGGTCCAAACTCCATTTACACTCTTCTAGAAAAGCAATGTTTCTAATAACCTCTACATTTTATATCATCCTACATAGAAATCACAACCCAGCACATAAAGCAACTCCAATAAAGCTACATGCATGTTTATAAACTTATTAATATGCAGTGAGAAACTGTCCAGGGTTCACATAATTTATTTATTATGTATATTTCTACTAGCTTGTGAACCTTTAAGTCATTTTAAATCTATTGTAGCTTAATTGGTTACAGGTTTTTAAATCCAGCTCTATGAAAAAATATTAATCCATCCCAGTGGCCCACCTGATAATCCTCCATGGTATCAAACAATGCTGTAAATCCATCCTTGCAGCAAAACAACATAAGAGACATGATTCAAAATGGAAAGGAGAAATAGAATACCAAAATAGAATACCATGTCAACACTGACAAAAATATTATTCTCACATGCCATCCAATATCTTTTCTCAATTTCCTAAACTTCATTTATCAATAGGCATATCTGTATCAATAGGCATAATCAATAACTGATGATAAACCCTACTGTGCTCTGTTGATTTAGAACACAGTAACACTTATCTACATAGCACAAACATTTGTTTAAAAGGAAAGCAAGAGAAAACACCAAGTAACATTATGTCCATGGGTTGTGCCCAACTTACAGCAGAACCGCAGGGGGGGGGGGAATATCCAGCGGAAAAGAAGGAAAAGTGTGGCTCACAATTAGCACAAATCATGACAACACAACAAGAATGACAGACATAGAACAAGTAACAAATGTTTCACATAAACAGGCTCAGGTACGACTCTCAAGAGCGCTCTATGTGTAAATCGAGGGTCTGCTGCCGCCCACCTTCTGATGATACATTCCAGGTACTCGGTCTGAGAATGACAGTTTTTGTAAAGCAAATGTGGATCTGGCAATGGTCTACCACCTCCTTTATCAGACATAACATAATCTGTTACTTACATGACTTATATGTGAAATCCAAACAGGTGACCAAAAACTGGTTCCTCGTTCCTGGGGTCAACATGACATCATCCATTTCAACCTTATTTAATAGCTAAAAACAACCTGCACTGATATAGTCTTAACGTCCAACAACATATAGTCAATGCTTTAAATAAATAAAAGGTTTCCTCTAAGGGCTATATCATAGTCCTCATCTTCAGCCAAAATATGCAGTGCTACCAATCTGTTGAATGGTCCCCATTTATAAGTAGTTTACCATAAGAGTCAGTACTGGGCTCCCTTCTTTTTACCTTGTTTATTAATTATATACAGGATGGAATTAACAGCAATGTTTCTATATTTGCAGACACCAAGCTTTGTAGTACAGTACAGTCTATGGAGGATGTGCATATCTTACAAGCTGACTTAGACATATTGATCGTTTGGCAAATGAGGTTTAATGTGGATAGATGAAAAGTTATGCACCTGGGTACTAATAACCCACATGCATCATATGTCCTATGGGAAGTCACTGGTATAGAAGGATCTGGGTGTACTTGTAGATAATAGACTACAGAACAGCACACAATGTCAGTCAGCGGCTTCTAAGGGCAGCAGGATATTATCATGTATATAACAGGCCTGGACTCTCGGGACAGGGATATAATATTACTTCTTTATAAAGCTTTGGTGTGGCCTCATCTGGAGTATGCTGTCCAGTTTTGGGCACCGATTCATAGAAAGGATGTTCTAGAGCTGGAGAGGGTACAAGGACAGGCAACTAAACTAATAAGGGGAATGGAGCATTTTAGTTACGAAGATAGATCAAGGGAGTTAAATTTGTTTAGTCATGAGAAGAGACGTTTAAGGGGAGATAAGGTTGATTTATTTAAAAATATAAATGGCCCCTACAAGAAATATGGGAAAAAGATGTTCCAGGTAAAACCCCTTCAAAAGGGAGGGGCTTGCATGGCGGGCTGAGAAGACGTGCGGCGCTGAGCTCCTGCGGCCCTGACTAACATCCTGACTGCCATCCTGATTACCGGCACCCAGAAAGACACCCAGAAGTTGCCCCAGGCCCCCTGAACGTACCGGAAAGGATCTGGGGTGCCTGCTGACAGTCTGAGCGGCTCCATTCGGTCCTGTGCCCCTGCGGCCTTCCTGCTCCTTGGTTGCGGCCGCCATCTTCCCTGCTGGAGCGCACTGGGCGGACTTGACGGCAGCTGTTCGGGTCCCTGTTGGGCCGTTTTCCTGCTGTTGGAGGGGACCGGAGGTAGGCTCGGTGGTGCCCGGATCCTGGCTCTGCTCCGCGGTGGTCCTCCCGGTCTGACGGAGCCGCCGACATCTGCCGCGAGCCTCCGCAATTATCCTGCGCCCGACAGTCTGTGACGTCACTCTGGGGCTGCGGTAGTCACAGACGGAGGGATCTGCGGCACTGTTGAGCCGGCTGGAGCCTGATTTCTTCCCCGGTACGGGGTGACGGCCGCCATCTTGAGACCACGTGCAGAGGAAGCAGAGGGGGTCAGAGCGGTGGTGAGTGGGACTGCTGTCCTCAGTGTGCAGCTG
Organism: Dendropsophus ebraccatus; assembly: GCF_027789765.1. Lineage (NCBI taxonomy): Eukaryota > Metazoa > Chordata > Amphibia > Anura > Hylidae > Dendropsophus > Dendropsophus ebraccatus. Next base: position 81,897,213 of record NC_091456.1, on the reverse strand, counting down.
ACGTGCGCACGCAGAGTGCTTATGTCCTGTGTGTTCTTGGCCCAGCCTAGCAGCCACTTGGCCCCCCCGTACCCCTGCCTCATCATTATAGTGGGAGAGACTTGGTGCCTGCCTGCGCGCTGCTATATATGTGCCTAGGGACTCCAGCTATTGCCTAGTGCTATATACTATATTGTGCTGCTGTAGTCCGCTGCCCATAGTGAGTGACTGAAACAGTGTTCCTGCTCCCTCGGTTAACTGGACAGTGCATTTCAGATGAGAGGGAAGAGAGGTAGCAGGCGCAAGACTACACAAAGCGTGGATAGTTCTGAGCCGGCTGCGGTGGCTGCCCTGCACCCCGAAATTAACATGCGTGCGGCTGAGGATGAGGCCGCAGGCTCCTCGAAACCTAAAGCACAATTCGGAGCCAGAACAGCGCAGCGACTTGGACAATCTTCTAGGCCACACTCTCCGGAAAACTCACCATCCTCCCCACTGTCTCTGTTTGAGGGATCTCCAAGCCCGTCACCTCAGATGTCACCGGCTGACCCCACTCAGGAGGCCTCTCAGATGGATCATAAATTTGCGGAAATCTTGCAAGCCATTACTGTCTGCCAATCTACCCTGACGTCCAAAGTTGACGATCTAAAGCAGGACTTTACCATTATTAAACATGATCTACAGAAGCTTCGGGAGCGCACTTCGGAGGTCGAAAGGCGCACCTCTGACCTGGAGGACACGCTGCGCCCAATGCCGGCGCAAATAGCAGACTTACAACGTTTGGCCTCACTTGCAGCTGACCGCTCGGATGACCTCGAAAATCGGCTGCGTCGCAATAATATCAGGCTGGTAGGTCTTCCGGAGCGCTCTGAGGGAGCAGACGCAGTTGCCTTCCTGGAGAATTGGCTGAAAGATATACTGGATCCATCGACCTTTTCTCCCCATTTTGCCATTGAAAGGGCTCATCGGGTCCCCTCAAGACCGGCTCCGCCTGGGGCTCCTCCGAGACCACTGTTGGCCAAGCTCCTCAACTTCAGAGATAGAGATGCTATATTAAGGGCGGTCAGGCTCAAGGGAGAGGTTATCTACAACAACACGAAGGTCTCCTTCTATCCTGATTTTTCAGTAGCGGTTCGGAAACAAAGGGCAAACTACACTGAAGTCCGCAAGATCCTTCGAGAAAAAGGTTTCTCGTATGCAATGATTTTCCCGGCCAGACTGAGGGTGGTTGATGGACAGACCACCAGATTCTTCAACAACCCTGATGATGCTGTTGCTTGGGCTCGGGCCGCGAGAGGGGGAGGAGTCGGGAGTCCAAGGCCTCCGAACCCGTGACCTTTACATGGGGCATAACTAATGCTACGACGATATGTGCCTTTCTGTGTAGCTAGGGGTAAAGCTAGACTTCATAGTTAGGAGCTGTAGGAGCTAGGTATAAGTACATGTTTAGTTCAATATCTCCATTTCATGTTAGCTGGTTGTGTTAGCTGACTCACTCTACTTTAGAGTTGTTGGGTATAGGTCTGCACGAGTTGGGGATAGTGTTAGACAGGGTTTAGGATATCTCGCAGTATTCTATAGTTAGGATTGCTGTTATTGTTTTGTGTTTCTCTATTAATTGTTATGTTTTCCCTTTCCTTTTTCTCCATGCATAGGTGGAAGTCCTTGTCTGTGTGTGACTGGTGTGTGTTTGGTCTGCGGCCTCCCGCTCCCCCTCCCGGCTCCAGGTATTTTAGAGTGGCGCTGGTGGGGCTGTCTCCCCTCTTCGGACATGTATCCTAATGGCGGTCATTAAGGTATTGGCCTGGAATGTCCGTGGCCTCAATTCCAAATTCAAAAGAGCCACTGTGATGGATTTTGTGAAGAAGTACACCCCCCATGTGGTTTGTCTTCAGGAGACCCATCTCACTGGGCAGAAAGTGTTGGCCCTGAGGAGGGCATGGATAGCGCATGGCTACCATGCCTCCTATTCTAATTACTCCCGTGGGGTTTCGATCCTGGTGGCCAAGTCCCTCCCATTTACCGCATATAGGGTGGAATGTGACCATTATGGCCGCTATGTGATACTTCATGGGACAGCGGCTGGGTTTACGTTTACATTGGTGGCTGTGTATATCCCTCCCCCATTCCAGATCTCACTCCTTGAATTTATCACCTCTATAATCTCCACATTCCCTCCAGCCCCCACACTAGTGATCGGGGATTTTAATGTAGTGCCCAATCCCTCCCTGGATCGTATGTCTGGATGTGATCCTGCTAGTGGGTCGTTGACTTCCTGGTGTGATTCATTCGGCCTACACGATATATGGAGGTTGAAAAATCCTTCTGCTAAGGTCTACTCCTGTTACTCGGCTTCACACAAATCCCTGTCTAGAATTGATTTGGCTATGGGGTCTCCAGATCTTCTTCCGCTGGTCTCTGATATTATGTACACTCCGAGGGGTATCTCTGACCATTCAGCTATGGTTGTGGTCCTCCGGACTCGGCCTGCGCCTCAGTCTAAACTGTGGCGTCTCCATCCGGCCTGGCTGCAGACTCCGGAGGTGACGGACGCAGTTCAGAGGGCCCATACTAATTATTGGGAGATCAATTCCTCTCACCCTAACCCCCATGTTAGATGGGATGCGTATAAAGCAGTGATCCGGGGGGCGTTCACATTGGGAATTGCTACCTTCCGGAAAAGCCTACGTGCCCGGGAGGTAAAACTTGAGGGGAAACTGGAGGAGGCCGAGACTTGGTTCACCTCCGATCCGACGGAGTCTCACAGACGCGCGTGGCTCCAACTACAGAGGGAGCATGTTCTTTTGCAAACTGACAAAACCAAGCGTCGTTTATTGTCCACTCAGGCCTCTGTGTTTGCCTTTGGGGACAAGAACGGTAAGCTCCTGGCTTATTTAGCCCACGCTGAGAGTCCATGCGCGTCTGTGCCCTGTATCTCCACGGGAGCTGGTTCCATAGTCTCTCATCCAGCTGCGGTTAATACTATTTTTAGAGATTACTATACTGACTTATATGAGACTCGTCTCCATTCTGATGGGGAGCATGTTAAGACCTTCTTAGACTCTCTCCCCCTGTGGAGGCTATCGATGGAGCAGGCGGCCGCTTTGGAGGCCCCCATCTCTCTGGAGGAGGTGGCCTCAGCTATCGCCTCCCTCCCCCCGGGTAAGACGCCAGGGTTGGATGGACTGGTGAATGATTGGTACAAGAGCCAAATAGAAATTCTAAGCCCGCATCTCCTCTCACTATTCACTGAGGCGTTGGAGCTGGGTTCTCTCCCTGCCAGTATGAGAGAAGCTCTAATTGTAGTACTCCCCAAACCGGGAAAAGATCCCTTACTCCCTGACTCGTACCGCCCCATATCTCTTCTCAACACTGACATTAAGGTCCTAGCCAAGATACTCTCCAATAGGATGCGAGGAGTCATCTCCTCCTTAATACACCCCGACCAATCCGGTTTTATGCCCGGTAAGGCTACGGACATTAATGTCAGACGATTATTTCTTAACATAGATGCATGTAGACTGGGGCGTCAGTCGGGGTTCGTCCTCTCACTGGACACAAGAAAGGCATTCGATTCGGTTGAATGGCCTTATCTCTGGGAGGTGTTGAGAAGGTGCAATGTAGGCCCGGTTTTCCTGTCCTTTATCCAGTTATTATATTCCGATCCTATAGCCCGCGTTAGGACGAATTTAGAGGTCTCTGCCCCCTTCCCCCTACGTAGAGGCACAAGGCAGGGCTGCCCGTTGTCCCCATTCCTGTTCGCACTGGCCATAGAGCCCCTGGCTGTGGCAGTTAGACAACTAGTCTCTATCAGGGGTATCCCTCGTGGCTCCTTAGTGGAGAAAATCTCCTTGTATGCGGACGATGTCCTCCTTTATCTGGCGGATGATGGTCCGTCCCTCACTGCATTGTTGTCTCTACTGCAGCAGTTCGGGGTGTGCTCTGGGTTGTGTGTGAACTGGGATAAATCACTCCTCTTCCCCCTTCCAGGTTCAGTGCCGTCACCTCGGGCTCACCCTGTCCCCATTACTGTAGTCCAACAATTTAAGTATTTGGGAGTGGTGGTCTCCCAGGACGTCTCTGATTATAAAAAGTTGAACTTGGATCCCCTGCTAGCCCGTACCGAGACTAAACTTAAGCTGTGGGCACCTCTCCCCCTCTCGCTTCTCGGGCGGATCAATATTGTTAAAATGATCTACCTCCCTAAATTCATTTATCTGTTTCATAACTGCCCCACCCCTCTGTTGCTCTCTTATTTCAAACAGCTGGATAGTGTCTTGCGGGCCTTCTACTGGCAGGGACAGTCCCCCCGCTTCAGCCTCCTTACCCTGCAGGCGCCCAAGGAGTGCGGTGGATTGGCTGCTCCTAATTTTTACGCGTACTATCTCGCCTCCCAGTTGGTTTATGCCCATTGGTGGCTGGACTTGGACTACAGCAATGCAGCCACGTCATTGTATGGGGCTCTAGCGGGTTCATATGAAGGGCTAGCGAATTCGCTGTACAGATATAAAAAGCCGGGTGATGCCCCCCTACTTCCGGTAAGGGCGGTGGTGGTGGCGTGGGCTCAGTCCCAGAGGAAATTGACTGATGTTACTGTTTGGCTGTCACACAAAACTCCTCTGTGGCTGAATCCCCATCTGCCTCGCTTTGCCGGACATCCAGCGATGAGATATTGGATGGATAGGGGATTAAAATATTTGGGACAACTATTCTCTGGGTCATCTGGGCTCCTGTCGGCTCGGGATCTGCAGACCTCGCTGGACTGCCCTCCAATCCATCCATTTAGGTACCTGCAGTTGGGACAGTTGGTGCGGGCTGAGTTTGGGACAGGTGCTGTCACCCTTGCGGAGTCTACTCTGGAGACCCTGTTGCGAACGGAAGATCTGGACAAACCCCTGACTAATATTTACACCCTTCTTCAGTCTGTGAGCCAGAAACCATATGATAAAGCGTATACTAAATGGCTAGTGGATATCCCTGAACTCACGGCTGATGACTGGGAAGATGTTACGGATTACTTCCTGTCCTCTGTTGTGAGTGCCCGTGACATTCTGATACAGTTTAGATTTTTGCATCGGGTCTATTTCACCCCGGCCCGCTTGAAACTGTTGGGAATGGCATCTGATGACAATTGTTTTCGTTGCCGGAGCGACACGGGAACTTTCTTACATTCAGTATTTTCGTGCCCTAGGGTGCTACCTTTCTGGTCTTCGGTACTATTGTTTTTGAATCAGCATTTTGAGTTTCCTAGGATTCTGTCTCCCCAGGTATGTTTACTGGGTGTTATAGATACCGTGGTTTTTGGAACGTACCGGCGTCTCTTTTTCCGGATTTTGTTATTTTGTGCCAGGAAGGTGGTGGTTATGGCATGGAAGTCTCCTGAAACCCCGTCGCTCTCGCAATGGAAAACACTAGTGAATTCCTATGTTCCCTTATATAGGGTGCTGTATCAAAAGAGGAACTGCCCTAAAAAATTCGATAAGATCTGGATGCAGTGGTTGGCGGTACCTGATACTGCTTCACCGGTGCAGGTTTAATTGGAGGAGACCGGTACCCCCGTGGGGTTGGGATGGGGGGACGGGAAGGTTGCAGTGTATGGATGACGAATGAATGTGTTTATGGGTGTGATTGCTCTATTTGTAGTGAGGCTTAGGATTGGGTCGCACCAGTTCTGCTAAACTCAGTTGATTGGGCTACTACGAAGAACAGAGTTTAGTCCTGGACTTGACTATCCTGTTATATATGCAGACTGTCGGCTAACAGGTCATGTTTTCTCTTTCAATCTGGTGCATACCCTCTGTGCAAAGCTGTAATGCCCACGTGTAATATGTGTGACCCCAGGTCTATGGGCAGCCTCTAGATGGATGTCTGAAGTGTACTTTGTTATGTGCTTGGTATTCATTAAAATTGCAAAAATAAAACCTTTTAAAAAAAAAAACCCTTCAAAAGACAAGGAGCACTGCCTCCGCCTGGATAGAAAAGGTTCAATCTCCAGAGGGGACAAGCCTTCATTACAATGAGAAGGGTTAGTCTTTGGAGCAGTCTACCCCGGGATCTGGTCACAGCAAAAACAGTGGAGGGCTTCAAAACAGGCTTAGACAAGTTCTTAGAACAAAATAACATTAATGCATATGTACAGAACCCATCTGTGGTGATCAATATCCCATGTGAGCTCAACATTATGAACAGAGGTCACTCATCCAGCCCTTCTAGCGTTCCTAATTCCTAATGTGATGATTATTCAGTGTCCAGACCTGAGACCAGGAACTAAGTGGGTCATAAACACCAGGACCCATAAAACTTGTGTACATAAACAATCCACATCCTTGTCTGTCACAAACCAGAGAGCCTGAGAGGTTAGGTAAGGGACACCGGAGGTCACCCATAGAACACCATTCTGGCATCTTACCCCTCCACAGATATAGAATTCACACATATTCTAGAGGTACGCTTCTGCAGAGGTACACATGACACTGATACAAACCTACAGTATCCCATGGGAACAGGAAGCATTTGGTTAACTCCCACTGTATTGTGCCGACCATCGCCATGTTTGGTATGTACGTGTGCGGGAGGTGATGACAGAGGGAATGGTATAACTCAGACGTTGCTAGGATAAACACCTGCAGAAATATTGGAATATAAACATCCTGAGGCAAGTGGTAGACTACCATGGGTGTCATAACCATTACCATATTCCCTGGCTTCCTCTGACATCAGAGAAAGAAGGGTGGGGAGAGGGTCTCTCACAGTCCTTTTAAGACAGAAATGGCTGATAGGAAATTGTCATTCTTTGGGGATCCCTTGTTGGATGGACTGGCCTATATTCTGGTCTATGTCTGTGTATTTTATCTTGTATTTTTCTTAAATGACCCTTTGTTGTACGCACACAGCAAGTAATGTAATCAAAGATCAGACTAGTACAAAGAAAAAATCAATGAATAGCAGCCTCACAAAACAACATGTCAGTTTTTACTGTGACCACTAGTGATCCCAGCCAGAGTGTATACTATTTCCCATTTATTTTCAATGCAATGTATTTTTTAGTATTAATCATGGCTGTTGTTGCAATGTGCAATAACGACTGTGATTAAAACAAAAATATGTTGTGTGAACATAGCCTTATACTGTACCAATTTGGCTCCTTTTGGCTCTGGAGAACTCTTATTTAGAGATCATAAACACTGCAATCTTCAAATAAAGCAAAGCAGACCCAATTTTAGTAATCCTGCTACCACTTAATTCTAATGACCAGTAGAAGGTCATATCAGTTACCCACCTACTAATCAGAAACTAATGGCATATCCTTGGTACTGTATATGCAATGTCGATACTGAGGGAATCTTTTTCGGATTTCATAATCCACAGCTAAGCTTGCTCACCTCCATTTGTTATCCAATTGAAAATAAAGCTGTAACATAAAATATAAGAAAACTTAAAGTGTCAAAGTACTTTCTAAATCAACTCCTAATAATTATATTCAAATAGTGCTATTTTATGTTCATAACCCGATGTAACATCATGAATAGTTGTTATTGTGTCAATAATGTAGAGAAAAGGTCACAATAAAGATGTAATTTAGTTTAATAAAAAAAAGTTGTTTCTTTATAAAAACTATTAAATGAACTATCTAGTCTTTCTTGTCAGCAAGCAAATATGTTCAAAAACACATTGCAAATGTCAGCCCCTGGCAATTTATACTACTTCGAATTTTTATTTTCTCACCTACTTTAAACGCATTTATCACAATCTGTTGTTTATTTTGTTCAGCTTTTTCCCTTTGGCATTTTTCTTCATGTAATTAAATAATCTTATTCTACATTGTGTGATTATGTCTTTAAATGTCATAAAAATGTCAGTACAAATTTATATTCACATACTGTATATATTAGAAGAGAATTTGCAAAAAAGAAGTAAAAAAAATCAATAGAACAGTAGTAGTGATATATGAATTCATCAGCTAAAGAAACGACATTAACTGTGTAAACCAACACGAAAGGTAAATTAGCAAATATATCTGAGTTTTGCAAAACATGCAAAATAATAATCTATGGTTTACTTATTAGAAAATTACCATTTAACCCTTTGAGGACCAGGCCCAAAATGACCCAGTGGACCGCGCAAATTTTAATCTTATTGTTTCCGTTTTTCCCTTCTCCCCTTCTAAGAGCTCTAGCACTCTCAGTTTTTTATCTACAAGGCCATGTAAGGGCTTATTTGTTACAGGAATAGTTGTACTGTGTAATGGCATCATTCATTTTACCATAACATGTATTATGGAATTCCAAATATATTATTTATGAAGATATAAATTGGTGAAATCGCAAAAAAGAATGCAATATGGTAACGTTTGGGGGGTTCCTGTGTCTACGTAATGCACTATATGGTAAAAGCGACATGATGCAATTATTCTATAGGTCAGCCCGAACACAACCATATGCAGGTTTACACAGATTCTCTAATGTTATATATTTTTTTTAAATGAAATCCTTTTTTTTGGCAATTAATTATAAATAAAATGGGACTATTGTGACGCTTATAACGGTTTTATTTTTTCACCTACGGGGCTGTATGTGGTGTCATTTTTTCCGCCATGATCTCTAGTTTTTATTATTACCATATTTGTGAAGATCGGATGTTTTGATCACTTTTTATAAATTTTTTTTATATATAATGTAACATAAAATAGGTAATCCGCGCACTTTTTTCCCTCTTTCCGTGTACGCCGTTTACCGTTTGCAATGACGCTTGTTATATTTTAATAGATCTGACAATTACGCACGCTACGGTATATCATATGTTTATTTGTTTATTTATTTTTATATGTTTTATTTATATAATGGGAAAGGGGGGTGATTTCAACTTTTATTGGGGGAGGGGTTTTGGGGTAGTGTGTTAGTGTTTTTAACTTTTTTTTTTTTACACATTTGAAGTCCCTTTGGGGGACTTTTACATCCAGTACTTGGATTTTTACACTGACCATTGCTATGCCATAGGCATAGCATTGATCAGTGTTATCGGCGATCTGCTCATTGAGCCTGCCTGTGCCGGCTTAGTGCAGCAGATCGCCGATCGGACTGCACGGAGGCAGGTGAGAGACCTCCGGCAGTCCGTTTTACCGATCAGAGCCCCCGCAGTCACACTGCGGGGGTCCCGATCGGTAAGTGACAGGGGGCTCCCCCTGTCACTTATACTTAAACGCTGCGGTCGCGCCGCAATCGCGGCGTTTAAGGAGTTAATGGCATGCGGCAGCGTGATCGCTGCAGCGTGTCATTACCGGTGAGGTCCCGGCTGCTGATTGCAGCCGGCCCCCACCTCCTATGAAGCGCGCTTCGCTCCGGAGCATGCTTCATAGCGGGAGAAACACCCAGGGCGTACAGTTACGCCCTAGGTCGTCTGGGGACAGAGTTCCATGGCGTAACTATACGCCCTGGGTCGTCTAGGGGTTAAAAAAAAATCTAGATTCTGAACATAATAAAGGTCAAAACCTGGAAGATAGTTCTTTTCTGGAGAACATCCTGCATTAATTTTTTTAAACATGTCAAGATGCTTGCTGTTGATAACATTTCTTTATTTATATCTAGGCGATGAAAATGGATCCATAGTTATGTGATAGTGATGAGTGGTATCTTTACACAAATCTATGAAGTAACTGTGCCAACTATCACACTATGTGACCATGTCTAGCAAACAAAGTCGCTAGTCCCATCAATAAGCGATGTGGCGTGATGACCAGATCCTATCATCCCATGCACTGTGGTGATGTTTTATATGTGCTCTTGATGGAACTGTTTAAAATGTATACTCTTTTCAACCTTTTACCCCTCTTCACACCCACAAGCCCTGTTTCTAAATGGGATAGATGTCCCTTAGTACAAAGAGTACTAATTTTTAATCATACAGCATCAACGTGCAGGATCCAAAGCGGGTGTCCACTGCTTTACTGAAGCATATGTAGGTTGGTACTCATTGTGCTTGTACTGTATGCTCTGGGGCTGAAGAAGGTAGTTTGCGTTCCCACCACCAGATGTCACTATATTTTATAACTTATGTAGCACAGGTGAATGAGAAGTAGTATAAGGGTTGACAGTAAAACTGTATTCTATCTGTGAATATGCCACTATCTGATGTTTTATTGCGTATCAACCCATGAGCTGGGCACTCCACAGTGTTCCTGTAGCCTGTTATATAGAACTTTTGCTTTCCTGACCTTTCAGATCAACCCTTGGGGATATAGGTACTGAAATAACTGTAAAATCCAAAAGGTGGGGAAATTTAGCACTCCAAAAAAAGTATTAAAACGACCCTTTATTAGTCATAGTAAGTTAAAACTTCATCACCCCACGAGGTAACGGGTAACGGGTCCCCCTCGTGGGGTGATGAAGTTTTAACCTACTATGACTAATAAAGGATTGTTTTAATACTTTTTTTGGAGTGCTGGATTCCCCCACCTTTTGGATTTTGTTGTTGCTCACATCACGGCTGGCTACCGTTGAAGTTTCCGTGCACCCTCCATTTGCCTATTCAGAGGACCCACAAGCTACTGATTATCGAGGTGAGCTGACCACCTATTTTTTCTTTTTGCTTTATGAAAAAACTGTAGTTTGGTGTGGTTAGTCAGAGAGAATTTGAGGGAGACTACATGAGAGAGAGCCTACTGGGGAAATTGTGTCTACTGTGACCGTAAGAAGATTTGTGCAGTAAACCTGTTCCTGGTAATTGCTGAACTCTGTGGTTCCTCTACACAACACCTGCACCTGTTCTAAAAAAAAAAGCTGGGTGCCAGTACATCCAGGGGTGGGCGCATACCACTCCTGGCTATCATGGCAAGTGCCTCAGTAGTACATACCATCTCGCACCAGCTTAACACCACCTGGCAACCCCTGGTTACTGCACACATATTCCATAGCAATTTACTATTCTAAGTGATTCCCAGCTGCCACTTCGTTACTAGGTGTGCTGTCCCTACCTGGCATCCACGGGTAGGGAAGGAAATAAGATGTGTGCTATGTAAAAAAATCAGTGGCGAGGTCTACATATCCACCAATAAGTGGACCAGTAAGCCAAGACAGGGACATTTCAGGTCCTTAATTGCCCACTGAGTTAGCATACTGACGGTGAAGCCTCAGGCATGAAGTGTTTTGATGCTTGTCCTACCACCACCCTGCAATGCTAGACGTCGATCCTTGCCTCCTGTTGCCTCCTCCCTCTGCCAATTTTTCTCCTCTACCACCTCCTCATACTCTTAGCATAGCTAATGCACCACTTAAACTCAGCTGGGCATAAGTTGTAGCGGGCTGTTATGAAACTGATTTGTCTGGGGGCTGAACCAAATAGGATTTGACACCAAGGACAGCTTGTCCTCTCCTATGGGCAGTCCGGCTCACCCCAGGAATTACATGCAGTAGTGCCAGCGCAATGACCACCTGGTTGCTCACATTATCAGCAGTGCTGATTACTGTGTGCCCACCCTGCTGTATTGCCCATTGTGTTTGAGAGTGAGGGCTCTGTGTAAGCACAAGGTCCAATTGGAAGAAGTGGCAAGCTAGGGGGAACAGAAGTGGAATAACCTCATGAGTACTCCACAACATCCACCTACTGCCTGTGATATGGCTGCTTTTAGCAGGAGTCAGAGTAGGAACCTCTAAGATTGTGGACAAGTATGAGTACACGGAACGGCCAGTGTCTGGGAAAATCATCCCAGCTGGTACTGCAGTACCGGCCGGATGATCTTTACTGCTGCTAAATTACGATGCGGGTGCATCTGTGCGCGTCCGCATCCGAATTCCCCGCTGCACACAATGGAGCGTGCAGCTGGAGCCGCACGCTCCATTGTGTGAACTGACAGGGTCAGCTCCATTGTTTCTTGTGGCGCCGCTAGGGATTCCGGCTGGAGTGTATACTATGTGTATACACTCCGTCCGGTATTCCTTAGAAGGCAGCACTTTGTAAGTTCTGTAGTAATCACGGCTGTTGTTACAAAGGCCGTGATTACTACGGAACTTACATAGTGGGAACATGGTCAGAGGGTGTATAAGTTTTATTTAAGGGAGGAGAAACTGTTGGGGGGCTGATAATATCCAAGGCCAGTTGTGATAACCCTCAGAAAATTATTTTGTAATTGAATTTTAATTTGAAATTGTAACCTCTCAGTAAGGAGCCTACAAGGAAACTGTAAAAGACCAACCCTAAAAATAGTTTTCGGCACGCCTAGTTTTCCCTCCGCCGCGTCATAACTGTGCTCAGCCGCGATTGGCTGAGCACAGTTATACTCAGCCGCGATTGGCTGATCGTTATGAAAATAAATCGTCAATCGTACGATCGGGCGAATTATCGTTCCGTGTAAACGTAGCATTAGATCCCTGAATCAGCAACATTTCCCTATTAAGAACAGAGGTCTGAATCTGTGGATGTTTTTCACCCTCTTCTTATGTCCCACTGACGTTCTGAGCCACTATCCTCTCAGAACAGCACTGTGGTGCCCTAAAAAGGGCAGTTAGTAAAGTTTTGCAGAATACCTAGCTCTCTCTGCCTGCAGTGCCAGCCTCTTCCTACACTAACCAGCAGCATAACAGCAGCAAGACACATAACTGATGTTATTATACACCAGGGACACATGTCCCACCTGACCAATCCCAGCCAATTCCCATAGTGGGCATGGCTGGGATTGCCAGAACAATGGTGACAAGTACAAGATTGCTGATTGACTACAGAGCTGTCAGCTCAGCAGAATTTTTTTAAAAAAACTTTATTACAGAACAATGAACAGATGCTTTATTGTTTGCACATGCATGAAAACATGAGTGGTGGTTCCAGTCCACTCATCACTAGCGATGGATACAAATGTTGTGCACATAAAATAACTGTACTGTAGCTTGCCCTACAATGGTGTGTGTCAGAACAGATTACTGTAAGTATGGGTGTTTTCACACATTCAGGTTTTTAATTGCAATTATGGAATACACAGCTAGGAACAGATCATAAATTCAGGACATTGATTCTTGTTTTTGTATATAATAATTGTGATCAAAATCTGAATGTATGAACACAAAAAAATATTCCTATTAAATGCCTTCAAGCTGTTTTGAGGTCCTTTCATTAGGTTGGTTACTCCAGTTGGTTGACAGATTTTCCCGAAAATTTCCCCTTTTAGGTAAGTCCCCCTATAGGTAGTATCCTCCTTGCAGGTTGATAACCCACTAATTCATTGATGGCGAACTGCAGTTGTTCAAAAACTAAAATTCCCATCATTCTTGAAAAACCTAAAATATTGCTTGGGCTGCCAGGATGTGAAGGGAATTGTAGTTTTGCAACAGCTGGAGTGCCATGGTTGTCCATTACTGCAGTCCCTTCTGTAGGTATCTCCCCTGTAGGTTGTATCCCCCTTATAGGTAGGTAGTGTCCTCCCTGTAGGTTGCCCCCTTGGATCTTGCTCTCAAATAGTCTAGCGGTGGCTGCTGAACTTGGATAAAGCCCTAAGGCTATGTGGAAAACATGGATATAGTCATTGGCTGTATCCATGTTTTCCAGACAACCTTAGAGCTTTATCCAAGTTCTGCAGCCCTCGCTAATCAAATGGCGAAAGTTCGGGTTCGGATGGACTCTAACCCGAACCCGGTTCGCTCATCTCTAGTCATTATCCATTATTGGATATTCACATTAAGAGCAAGGCGCCCTAAAGAAGAATATACTGTGTATGTGTAGTAATAATGAACTAAATAAAGTAGAATAAGTAAATAAAGTAATGCTCGTTGCCTTTGGGGGAGGCTTGCACTCTCAAGGGGGCACGGAACATGTTATAGAGAGTTGGTGCAGATGCATCGCTCACCACTCCAGAAAGGCAGAATGTGCGTGCTTCTCCTTGCTGCTCTGGTACCCCCGTGTTTACGTGCACTGTCAGAGAGTGAGGCTGCCAGCTTTGTTCTGAGTCCCGCACTGGTGCTGCTGTGACATTGCTGTAGGGGGGCCTTTGCTTAGCAACTGAGCAATTGATAGAGCTTCCTTTTCCATCTGTTTTATATAATGGCTGTATTAAATTAAATGTTTTAAGTACCTTGAAGTGGTGGAATACCCCTTTAAGGTCACATTTCAGTTTTTATATTAACTGCTGACTGTTTCAAGTACGCAAAAGTATATCAGTTTTGTAAAATGATTTAATGAGAATGTACAATGCATATTAATAATGACATTTCCATCCTCACATTGGCTATGTTCACACAATATTTTTCCAGCTCCATTTAAAATGACGTCCGTTATTTCGTGGCTAAAATAACCGACGTTATTAAGCAGCCTGGCCTCCCCTAAGTGCAATCACTGGTGTTTGTACATTATTCTAGTTTGGGGTTACTAATTGAACTTTGGGTGTGGCTTAACTGAAAAGTCCATTGAATTTAATAGTAAAAACGGAGAAAGAATGGTGACAAAAGAAAAACTGTGTGTGAACTACTAATAAAAAACGTCAGATGTTTGCAAAAGATGTCCGAAAATAATGATCATGTTCATTATTTTGACGCCCGCGGCAAAGTCCGTCTTCCCATTGACTTCAATGCATTGCCATTGCAGTGTTAAATCGCAGCAAAAACTGACATTTTTTTAAATATGAAAATCGGCCACCTTTTCAATATTTTTGACGTTGTGTGAACATAGCCATTGGCTATGTTCACACAACGTCATAAATATTAAAAAGGCGGCCGATTTTCCTATTTAAAATAACGTCCGTTTTTGCCGATATTTAACTGACTGCAATGCAATGCATTGAAGTCAATGGGAAGACAGACGTCCAATGCACACAATGCATTGAAAAACGTCCATTTTTGCCGCGGGCGTCAAAATAATGAACATGATCATTATTTTTGGACGTCTTTTGCAAACAGCGGACATTTTTTATTTGTAGTTCACACACAGTTTTTCTTTTTTTCATCATTCTGTCTCTGTTTTTACTATTAAATTCAATGGACTTTTCAATTAAGCCACATCCAAAGTCCAATTAGTAACCCCAACCTAGCATAATGTACAAACACCCGTCAGTGCACTAAGGGGAGGTCAGGCTGCTAAATAACGTCCGTTATTTCAGACTCAAAATGACGGACTTCATTTTAAATGGAGATGAAAAAACGTTGTGTGAACATAGCCATTCTCTGTAAAGTGTACCTATCTTTTTTTTTTTTTTAATTGCTATAGCTTCAAAATACTCTAAAATTCTGTAGTTTTAATACTCAGATTACACATAGAACACTTTGTTATTGTATCTACACTGTTTTTTTATTGTTCTGTCCTTAACCCCTAGACGACCCTGGACGTAGGGTTACGTCATGGAAGTCTGTCCCCAGACGACCCATGACGTAACCTTACGTCATGGGTGTTATTCCCGCTATGAAGCGCGCTCCGGAGCGGAGCGCGCTTCATAGGAGGTGGGGGCCGGCTGCAGTGAGCAGCCGGGACCTCACCGGTAATGACACGCTGCAGCGATCGCGCTGCCGCGTGTCATTAACCCCTTAAACGCCGCGATCGCGGCGCGACCGCAGCGTTTAAGTGTAAGTGACAGGGGGAGTCCCCTGTCACTTACCAATCGGGACCCCCGCAGTGTGACTGCGGGGGTCCCGATCGGTAAAACGGACTGCAGGAGGTCTCTCACCTGCCTCCGTGCGGTCCGATCGGCGATCTGCTACTCTAAGCCTGCACAGGCAGGCTCAATGAGCAGATCGCCGATAACACTGATCAATGCTATGCCTATGGCATAGCATTCATCAGTGTAGAAATCAGACTAATCTATGTACAAGTCCCCCAAAGGGACTTCAAAAGTGTAAAAAAAAAAAAAGTTCAAAACACTAGTACACTACCCCAAAACCCCTCCCCCAATAAAAGTCTAAATCACCCTCCTTTCCCATTATATAAATAAAACATATAAAAATGAATAAATAGATAAACATATAATATACCGTAGCGTGCGTAATTGTCCGATCTATTAAAATATAACAAGCGTCATTGCGACCGGTAAACGGCGTACACGAAAAGAGGGGAAAAAGTGCGCAGATTACCGATTTTATGTTACATTATATATTAAAAAAAATCAATAAAAAGTGATCGAAACGTCCGATCTTCACAAATATGGTATTAATAAAAACTAGAGATCATGGCGGAAAAAATGACACCCCATACAGCCCCATAGGTGAAAAAATAAAACCGTTATAAGCGTCACAATAGGCCCATTTTATTAATATTTAATTGCCAAAAAAAAGGATTTCATAAAAAAAAATATATATAACATTAGAGAATCTGTGTAACCTGCATATGGTTGTGTTCGGACTGACCTATAGAATAATAGTGTCATGTCGCTGTTACCATATAGTGCATTACGTAGACACAGGAACCCCCCAAACGTTACCATATTGCATTCTTTCTTACGATTTCACCTATTTATATCTTCATAAATAATATATTTGGAATTCCATCATACATGTTATGGTAAAATGAATGACGCCATTACACAGTACAACTATTCCTGTAAAAAAAAAGCACTTACATGGCTTGTAGATAGAAAACTGAGAGTGCTAGAGCTCTTAGAAGGGGAGGAGGGAAAAACGAAAGCACTAAGATCAAAATTTGCGCGGTCCACTGGGTCATTTTGGGCCTGGTCCTCAAAGGGTTAATTTAACAAGTATTTACATTATTTGTATTTTCTTTGCTGTTTCCTCCATTTTACACTTTGCTCTCAGATAAACTACATGACACAAGCAGAGTACACAACGTAACCTTTAGTTTTGCAAGGAAAACTTTATGGACTTGCTTATTTCTCTTTATGTAACCATAATTTATATAAATTCACTAGATGTAAGAATCACTGTGTATTTCAGCTGTATTTACAACTAGAAAGTCAATCAAAAGTCTGGTTTTATAACATCCATAGCTTGCTATCAGAGGTTATGCTTTACATAGTCTATGGTACATTGCCATAATATTTGATTATGTGAATGATTGTTAGCCTTATATCAAATGCATTTCAAGCCAACAATGAAGAGCTGGAGAAAATCCTAATGCTACAGAATAAAGCTGAACTAATAAAAAATGCATTTACCAAGAGAAAACCTTACTTTTTCATGCATTTGCATCCACACCTTTGCTAGGTACATTATTATAAAAGAGGTAAAAAATAAATGAGAAAAACAAGATGTACCCAAAGAAGTGTTTCTGAATTGATAAAATGTTTTATAATACTAAACTATGAAATATTAAAATCGTGAACTTGAATGAATGTTCTGAAAGCTGCATATATGACTAGTTGATAGTAGCTGTAATGTAAAGTAGGCTCTAGGAGTCTATCTTCAATATGTTTCCTGTGGCGCATAATGCTAGAACCGTGAGACAGTGATAGGGTATGTTCACACGGAGGATGAAAATGCACATGCATTATGGAGCTAATTTTTCTTGAAATCAGTGTCAGAATACACATGTGTTTGTGTGCCACACATAGAGGCATAAAAGATTATCAGCAAATAAAGGCCATAGGGGAGATTTATCAAACATGGTGTAAAGTGAAACTGGCTCTGTTGCCCCTAGCAACCAATAAGATTCCACTTTTTATTCTTCACAGACTCTTTGGAAAATGAAAGGTGGAATCTGATTGGTTGCTAGGGGCAACTGAGCCAGTTTCACTTTACACCAGTTTGATAAATCTCCCCCCATGTGGTCCATCTAGTCTGCCCTTATATTATTTTCGTTTTACTATCTTAGGATAGGTATATGTGTATCCCAGGCATGTTTAACCCTGAAGGGAATGGTGGATTTTGGCCTTAACAACGGAGCCAATTTTCATTTTTGCAGTTCCAATTTTTCCTCATCGTCTTCTAAGAGACTTTTACTTTTCAACCTACAGAACTGTTTTTTTTTTTTTTGTTTTTTAGCAATGATCTCTCGTTTTCATTTGTACTGCATTCTTGTAAAAGAGCAGTAATGTTAGCAAGATGTACAGTACATGGGGAGGGGCTGGGCTGTCCTGCAGTTCCTAGACCTCTGCTCTGATCTTGTGCTGCCACACAGTTATATGCAGAGCAGACCTCCCCCCATGTGTACTGTATATTCTTATCAGGACATAAAGTCCATGGAGGGAGGATTACTATATTACTATAGAAGAGTGTGGCAGCCTCTCCACAGTATTACTATTACTGACCCTGCTCTGTGCGCCTGTGCTGTAAGATAGCCATGCCGTTCCTGACACAAATGTTGGTGGCTGCATAGGTTCCTGTGTCACCTCTTCCTCTCAGTGCCAATGTATCTACATTAAGATTAGTGTTGAGTGAGCACTACAATGCTTGAGTGCTCATTCCTTGAATTGAGTTTTCTTTTTTTTTAAGCTTGTGTGCTCGACTTGGGTCAGGAACTCCAATGAAATCAATGGAAGACTCCAGATTTTAACAATGCCCCTGCTAGGCAGACCAGAGAATTCCTGGTTAACCCATTACATTGTTTTATAATTTCAAAGTTCTAATGTGTCTTGCAGAAACCTAGTGAAATATACAAAAATTAGAACCAAAAAATGTAAAAGGTTTCTGTGGCAGGCGATAAGATTAGAGATTAACTGTGCGGCTGTATTTTTTATGCGGCTGTAAATGTGCGGGTGAAACTACTGCCGTGGGAAAAAATAGACATGCGGCTCAAAACATACGGTCATTTACTTGGAAATCTGGTTCAACTAAAAATAACAAATAAAATCTTAAGAAAGTGATGCAAACACCTCTGGATGCATCTGGGAAAGCAGGGAACACAGTTTACATGAATTGCTATTACCGGGGTTTGCGATCCTCTGCACTATAGCCGATGTCTCTCATGGTTAATATATTGAATTAATAAAACACATTTTCTTTGTAATAAAGTCCCTTTTATTGTTCAATAATTAAATGTAAACGATTCCATCATTTTGCAATTAAATATACTGTTAAAATAAATATATATATAAATAAATGTATATTTATATATATATTTATTTTTTGACAGTATATTTAATTGCACAATGATGGATTCGTTAGAATTAAATTATTGACCAACGAAACTGAATTTATTTAAACGAAAATGTGTTTTCTTAATTAAATATTAATTAGTACAGGAAACTCCATAAGCCGGTAATTCATATGCCGGCAATAGAGCATTCTGTACTAATCATCACTTAACTTTAATGAAAACATCAAATGTTTCTTCTAATTATGTTATGACAATAGCATTATTAGAAGAAACATTTAGAATTATATGTGCGCTCAGCTGATTGGCTGTTCGGCTGAGCGCACATATAATGAGCCGGTCCGCAGTACAGTGACTTCATTGTGCTGCGGACCAGCGAAGAGGACACATCGGGGTGAGTATAGAGCTCTCCCCACCCCCTCCCCGGCACTGCACCCCTCCCAGCAAGGAAGGGGGGTCACTTAACCCCTTCCTTGCTGGGATGGGTGCAGTCTGACATCAGTCTGGCCCCCAGGGGGTTAAGGGGGATGCAATACATCCTCCCTTAACCCCTTGGGGGTCAGACTGTAAGCAGCGATCTGTAAAGATGCTGCATACAGTAAGGAGCACAACACCGCTCACAATGATGGGTGTTGTGCTCCTGTTTGTGTGTTTTTTGTGTGTTTCTCCCTTTTTGTTTTTCAGATATCGGTATCCTGGGGATTACGTCAGATTCCATGGACTACATCGATGACCAGCGTTTTTTTAATGTTTTTTTTTATAAAATGGTCAATGAGGGGTGTGGGGGTGTTTTTATTTGAATAAAAAAATTTGTAAACTTGTGTCTTGTCTTTATTTCTTTACTTTATAGACTTAGTAGTGGAAGCCGTCTAATAGACGGAATCCATTACTAAGTTGGGGCCTAGTGTTAGCCGGTATAAAATGGCTAACACTAACCCCCTATTATTACTTCAGTACCCAATGCCACCAGGGGTACTGGGAAGAGCCGGGTGCCAGTGGTCCCGGAGCGTCAAAATTGGCGCTCCTGGACCGGGCGGCAGCAGGCTGGTAAGATTTAGGCTGGGGAGGGCCTAAAACAATGGCTCTTCCCACCCTGGTGTTACCAGGCTGCTGTCGTTTGGTTTTTAACCCTCGCTGGTTATAAAAATAGGGGGGACCCTATGCGTTTTTTTTTTTTAAATAAATAAATAATTAAAAAAAAACGCATAGGGTCCCCCCTATTTTTATAACCAGCCGGGTTAAAAACCAAACGACAGCAGCCTGGTAACACCAGGGTGGGAAGAGCCATTGGTTTAGGCCCTCCCCAGCCTAAATCTTACCAGCCTGCTGCCGCCCGGTCCAGGAGCGCCAATATTGACGCTCCGGGACCACTGGCACCCGGCTCTTCCCAGTACCCCTGGTGGCATTGGGTACTGGGGTAATAATAGGGGGTTAGTGTTAGCCATTTTATACCGGCTAACACTAGGCCCCAACTTAGTAATGGATTCCGTCTATTAGACGGCTTCCACTACTAAGTCTATAAAGTTAAGAAATAAAGACAAGACACAAGTTTACAAATTTTTTTATTCAAATAAAAACACCCCCACACCCCTCATTGACCATTCTATTAAAAAAAATTCAAAGAACAACCGCTGGTCATCGACGTAGTCCATGGAATCCGACGTAATTCCCAGGATATCGATATCTGAAAAACAAAAAGGGAGAAACACACAAAAAACACACAAACAGGAGCACAACACCCATCATTGTGAGCGGTGTTGTGCTCCTTACAGTATGCAGCATCTTTACAGATCGCTGCTTACAGTCTGACCCCCAAGGGGTTAAGGGAGGATGTATTGCATCCCCCTTAACCCCCTGGGGGCCAGACTGATGTCAGACTGCACCCATCCCAGCAAGGAAGGGGTTAAGTGACCCCCCTTCCTTGCTGGGAGGGGTGCAGTGCTGGGGAGGGATTGGGGAGAGCTCTATACTCACCCCGATGTGTCCTCTTCGCTGGTCCGCAGCACAATGAAGTCACTGTACTGCGGACCGGCTCATTATATGTGCGCTCAGCCGAACAGCCAATCAGCTGAGCGCACGTATAATTCTAAATGTTTCTTCTAATAATGCTATTGTCATAACATAATTAGAAGAAACATTTGATGTTTTCATTAAAGTAAAGTGATGATTAGTACAGAATGCTCTATTGCCGGCATATGAATTAACGGCTTATAGAGCTTCCTGTACTAATTAATATTTAATTAAGAAAACACATTTTCGTTGAAATAAATTCAGTTTCGTTGGTCAATAATTTATTTCTAACGAATCCATCATTGTGCAATTCAATATACTGTCAAAAAATAAATATATAGATAAATATACATTTATTTATATATCTATTTTTTTTAACAGTATATTTAATTGCAAAATGATGGATTCGTTAGAAATAAATTATTGATCAACGAAAGTGTCTTGATTACAAAGAAAATTTGTTTGATTAATTTAATATATTAACTATTAGAGGCATCGGCATTCGGCATCATTGCCGGCTATTTTTGAAGTACTCCGTACGGACCGCCTGTCAATCCTCGGCCGCATGTTCAGCCGCAAACAATGGTCTTGTTCATTTTTTACGGGTCCGTTTACGATAGGGCCGTAGATTCAGAGATAGTGTGCACTGTGCAGTCGCATATCCTATACTTCCAAGCATACACACGAACCACCAAAAATACCGCCGCACAATTACAGCCGCAAATACAGCCGCACTCTTACAACGTGTGAACCGAGCCCCCAGATGATTAGAGATGATCAAACTTTTCAAAAGATTGGTTTGACTGGTTTGCTTAATTTGATATATAAAAAAAAAAAAAAACACTATCAGGAGCAGAAACCATCCCCACAGTGGCCGGTTTCACCTCACTAGCTCCTCCTACAAGCCATGGCGTCTCTCAAGTGGCCGACACAATCTCGCCTTTTCCCATAGTGGCAGTCCCCTCCCCCCCCCCCCCCCCCCCCCTCTAAATCCACAGGTGCCAAACTGTGTGTCATCAGGGGTGAGTTGAGAGAATGCCCAGAAGTTTTTAGGGGCCAGAGGTCATGCCGATATCTTGTCCCAGCATCAGCGGCTTGCTAAGAAGGGACAGAAAGCCTCTGTTATGCATCCTTGGGGCAGTTATTGTTTCTGTTATGTATGCCCAGTTCGGCAAAGTGTTTAAGTTGTGCAATGTTGTCTGTATAATGCACTGTTTAAGAAAAGTTCCTGCTCATTAGACCATGTATGTGGCAGGAAAACTGTCCATTGTTGCGGAAATGGGTTAGTTTTGTTGGAATTTAGAGTGTTAAAAACATGCTACTACTGTGATTACTACTGGTGTCTTTTATAAAGGATCATGTGTGGTGACTACTTTATGCAGAGACTCTAATGGACACTACTTGGTATATGCTAGAGGACATCTACATACAAAAAGGGACTTCTAATTCAAAGGATACTATACAGATTAAGGCTGGGTTCACATTACATATATTTCAGTCAGTATTGTGATCCTCATATTGCAACCAAAACCAGGAGTAGATTAAAAACACAGAAAGGCTCTGTCCACATAATGTTGAAATTGAGGTGATGGCTGCCATATAACAGTAAATAACGGCCATTATTTCAATATAACAGCCGTTGTTTTAAAATAACAGCAAATATTTGCCATTAAATGGTGGCCATCCACTCAATTTCAACATTGTGTGAACAGAGCCTTTCTGTGTTTTAAATCCACTCCTGGTTTTGGTTGCAATATGAGGACCACAATACTGACTGAAATATACGTATTGTGAACCCAGCCTTAGGCTATTTTCACACAATGTTTTTTCCTCTCCACTTTTTAAAAGAAGAAATGCCGTCCATCTGTGAATAAAAGTCTTGAGGATCATAGACAACATAGGGTAGATAACACAGACAACATAGTTTTGCCATAGTTTTTACAACAGTGTAAACATGGAGCCCATTAAAGAAAATCCCCCCCCCCTCCCCCCAATTTCACAGCACAAATATTTTTTTTCTGAAAAATTAAGTCTGTAGCTCCAAAGTACAATTGGTAGCACCAAAGATAAGGATTCATGTGGGTCTGTAAGTGAAAAAATGCAAGCACTACAGCCTTTAAAACACAAGGAGGAAAAATTGAAAGTGCAAAAGAAAAAATTGTGTGCTTAAAAAATGTATCTACTGTAACCACCTTTCACTATTAGGACGGGTTCACACACTGTAAAACACCGGCCGTTCTGTGACCTGCTCGGTTACTGCAGTACCAGCCGGATAAACTTTATTTATGTTGAATTGGGATGCGGGCACATTCGTGTGCGCCCTCATCCCAATTTACCATAGCACACAATGGAAAGTGTGGCCGAAGCTGCACTTTCCATTGTGTGAACTGGCAGTTCTCTGCAGCCGTTATTTAATATATAGCGGCCACACAAAACTGACATGTCACTTTTCTGTGGGGCCGCTTGCAATCCCAGCCGGAGCTTATACAATGTGTATACACTCTGGCCGGGATTCCATTCATTGTTAATGCAAAGTATATTTTGAATTAATCATGGCCGTTGTTGCCTAATGCTGTACAATTTCCTTATCATCATATACAATAGGAAGTCTCACCTTAGATTTAGTCTGGCAACTTCAATATTTGAGCACTATTTTAAAAATTGATGGTGAATGGAAAATTTGAAAAACATCACCAAAAATGTTTTAAAAAATATTTTGCATAACTTGATTTGAGCAATAGTTCTGATGACACATTCACTTTAATAGTCAATCAGTGACACCTGAAACATGTCTGCATGCTATTTGCCCCATGCTTTTATAACTGTTATTTTGAATAAAGAAGTTTTTATGGAGTACAGGACTAATGTCTACTTCTTGTATTAATATCCTACAAATGAGAGTATTTCAGAACATACATTAAGTCAGACTTCTTCATATTTTTTTATGTTCCAGACATAGGCATGTTTCAGGCAATTTTACATAATAGTACAGTTCTTTGACACTTTAAAATGCATATTTTTCTGCAGTCTCAAAACTGACTGATGGATGAGACTAATCTTCAGATATTTTTCACGCTCTCTAAGGCTACTGCATAAGTCATTATAAAAAATATCCCATCACTTCATGTCTTAGTGTGTAATGTTTGCCCATGCTTCATTAGACTCTTCTTTGGAACACCAGCAGGGTCAATATCTGACACTATTCGCTCATTCTGGGTGCAATTTACTAAGAAACAACTGGAGCTGAAAAACATCCATAAAACTGTCTCCGTTTCCACTGATGCAGGGCACAGGCACACCTGTTGATATAATGATTCTCTGGGGTCCTGGAAACATTTCTAAAGTATAATATGCCAATTAAGGCAATGCAGGCAGGTTGGGAGCTGCTTCCTGATAGATTGCTGCTTTTAAGTCTGTAAGAAAATACATTCTAATCCATGTAGTACTAAACGTAAAATCCAAACTAATTTGAATTTAATGGGTCATGTTCATTCTAGTTTTCTCCTTTGTCATTTGTCTTATTTGTAAAGATTACAAGCGGTTGTGGTGAAAACTTGACCTTTGTGCAGCCAAGCTTAGTACATTCTTTCAATTAATTTTCTTACATTGAATATTGTGTCCTACACTTTCCCTGAGGCATAAATCAATGAAGCAACTTATAAGAGCTACTGCAATAAGTAAACATTGCTTATGTGAGCCACCATTAAGCAGAAACAGAGGATTCTGTTAAATATCTTTTTTTCCTTCTTATAATATAGATGGTGTTACTTACCAGTACAAATAATTGATATGTGGAAAATTAAAAGAGAAATTAAAGGACATTTAAAACTTATCTTATATGTTTTATTAATATGTTATTAAGTACTTTACATACATGAAAATGGGCATATTCAGAAATCATAGGACACCACGGTGAGAGATAAATGGGCCCAGCATGCACTGATAGCTCTGCCAAATGTATTATTAAACCATTCTGATTTTCCCTGCAGTTATGTACTTATTAAGGCTATGTTCACACAACGTAAATTTTCTATTAATCACAGCCGTTGTTGCCTATTTGCATCAACGGCCGTGATTAATAGAAAATTTATGTTGCACTGCAGTCAATGGAATCCTGGCCGGAGTATATACACACTGTATACACTCGGGCTGGGATCCCTAGTGGATGCACAGAAAACTCACGTCAGTGTTTCATTGAATAGCGGCCACAGAACTGACACCTCACACAATGGAAAGTGCGACTCCAGATGCACTTTCCATCGTGTGCTATGTTGAATTGGGATGCGGGCACAACAGGGATGCGCCCGCATCCCAATTCAGCACAATTCAGACACGGCCAGGTTACAGAACGGCCGGTGTCTTACAGTGTGTGAACCCGGCCTAAAAAAGTTCTTTGGAGCAATATTTTGGTGCTCAGATTGAGAGGAATAAAATAAAAACACAGGTACTCACCTGCTCCCAATCCCCCATTGGTATCTGTAAAAAAAAAAAAAAACTGTCTATACAGAGGTATGAAGAGACTGGAAGTGTATCTGACAGAGAGGTGTATAAAATGAGACAGAAGGAGGCAAAGCTGATTATAAATGCTGCTAAAGAGGAAGAAATGGCAAAATCTATAAAGGAGGGGAATAAAACCTTCTTAAGACTACTGACTAGATAGAAATCAATCCTAAACTAATGGTAGAGTGATGGTTAAAACCATTGTCATAAGTCCTCCTCCTGATGATGCTACTTGTGGAGTAAAACTAGTTGGGCTATGTGCTTTGTTTTAACCATCACTCTATCATTAGAAAAGAATTGATTTCTAAATAGTCTGCAGCTACATTTTACATTTTAGTTGCTAAGATTTGGGCGAGCTTTTGGCCCTATCCTGATGCAGTGGCAAATCATAGAAATCTATGTCAGCTCAGAGCGGATTTCCCTGTGTGGGGCACTGCCTGAGCTGCACGTTTTTTTCTTTTTAATCTGACGATGAGAGGCAGCAGGAAATTTATTTGGACCAGCATGTCATATATAGGTTTTAGTAAATTCCCTATCTGAGGCTATGTTGACACACAGTAAAATAAAAGCAAAGTATGACAGTTAACCCATAGCTGCACCAGGATGTTACTGAATGTCCTGGTGCTGCTAGGGGGGTTCAGAGGGGGGTCGTGCGGCGACTCCGCTCTGAACTGCCGGGATACCGGGTGCTAAGCAGCCCGGGACCGCGGCTATTAGCGGGCACGGTCCGATCGCTGTGCCCGCTAATTAAAGGGGTATATTCCCCAAGAGCTAAAAAAAAAATGCCCCTAAACTTAGCTTGTCTTACTCACCAAGCACCCCTGAGTATTTTGAGCCATCTCCCGTCTTCCTAGCTGCCGCCATTCCTGAGTTACAAGTTTTTCTAAAGGTGCAGGCAGGGAAACTACATTTCCCATCATGCACTGCTTCTCCCTGATGAGCTGATGTTGCAGCAGAGCCGATGATGATGAGGATGCAACAGAGCCGATGGTGTTGTAGCAGAGCCGATGATGTTGTAGCAGAGCTGATCCTGGTGACCAACGGGAGGAGGAATGCTGGTAGCCGGTGATGGTAAGGTGAGGAGGGGGGAGATGCTGGTGGCAAACGGGGGTGTCAGGGGGGTCCCGCCGGCCACCAGCTGACATGCGGGGGGGCGGGGGACGTGCCACTGGACACCAGCTGACATGCGGGGGTGCCGTGGTCGGCCGGACACCAGCTGACATGCGGGGGTGGCCATGAGACGAAATGCAGGGAGTTTCGGCGACTGCCATCAGCTGAGATGCAGGGGGGCAGGGGAGACAGGTGCCGCAAGAAGGCTGCCACCTGGTGAGATGGGGGGACACCAGGGGGTGAGATGGGGGGGTGGCGCCAGGCTGCCACCAGTGAGAGGCGGGGGGGTGGTTGCCCATGGAGGGGGAGCACACAGTGGGGGGGGGGGGAATCGGGTTACTGTCACTGTCTCAGCGTCCTCCCTTACTTCAGTGGGCTGGGTTAGAAGCGCTAACCCAGCCCATTGAAGAGACGGAGGACACGTGATGCCGACACAGAGGGTGGGGGCGAGGAGCAGGGAGCAGTGATGGATTGGACTGAGATTTGATGATTCTATGCATTTGGTGGGGGTGAATGCATCTAGATAACAGCAAAACTGTGCAGAATCCAAAATTACTTTATATTGGAAAGATGGAAAGCGATGGGTGGGCAACGTATTAATGCAAATAATGATTTTGGGGGGAATACCCCTTTAAGTATTTAGATGCAGCTGTCAAAATTGCATCTAAATACTTGCTCTCCCTCATACCTGGTGGACTAGTGGGGGGATCGCCGCAATCCCAGCATCTGCTCTGAGCCGGGGTGTGTGCCTTAATGGCGCTGATCCCGGTTCGGCACCCCATTGCTTTCAGCTGTGGTAGCCGAAAGCAATAGAGCACAGATCTCATTGATCTATGCAGTATATCTATACTGCATAGATCTCAATGAGAGATCAGAGCAGTCATACTAGAAGTCCCCCAGGGGGACTTCTAGTTTGTGTGTAAAGTAAAAAAAAAAAAAAAAATGTTTTTTTTATTAATACAAAATCCCCTCCCCTAATAAAAGTAAAAATCACCCCCCCTTTCCCCATTTTATAAATAAAAATAAATAAATAAACAAACATGTTTGGTATCGCTGCGTGCGTAATCGCCTGAACTATTAAAGTATATGCATTTTTTGTCGCATCAAATCTCAAAAATTTTTAATAAAAAGAATCAAAAAGTCACGTATGCGCAGTCAAGGTACTGATAGAAAGAACACATCATGGAGCAAAAAATGACACCTTACACAATCCTATAGACGAAAGGATAAAAACGTTATAAGCATGGTAATAGAGCAATTCTAAGGAATATATATATTTTTTAAAAGGTTAAAATTTTTTAAAAGCCATCAAATAAAATAAAAGTTATACAAGTTACATATCGTTGTAATTGTAACAACCTGAGGAACATGTATAACAAGTCAGTCTTACCCTTGGGCAAACATCGTAAAAACAAACCACCCTCAACCCCATTAATTTTTTTTCAATTTCACCACACATATAATTTTATCCCGGTTTCACTGCATATTTGAGGCAAAAATTACATCTGCCATTGCAAAGTACAATTATTGGCGCAAAAATAAAGGGCTCATCTGGGTCTCTAGATGGAAAAATGCCCGCGCTATAGCCTTATATACACAAGGAGGAAAAAATTAAAGTGCAAAAATAAAAACTGTCTGCGTCCCCTAAGGGTTAAATAGCCTCATTACAGTCTATGCAAAAAAGTCATCAGTGCCCATAAGGTAAACAAAAATAAATAAATTGTGTATATACACTACCGTTCAAAAGTTTGGGGTCACCCAAACAATTTTGTGTTTTCCATGAAAAGTCACACTTATTCACCCCCATACGTTGTGAAATGAATAGAAAATAGAGTCAAGACATTGGCAAGGTTAGAAATAATGATTTGTATTTGAAATAACATTGTTTTTACATCAAACTTTGCTTTCGTCAAAGAATCCTCCTTTTGCAGCAATTACAGCACTGCACACCTTTGGCATTCTAGCTGTTAATCTGTTGAGGTAAGCAGGAGAAATTGCACCCCACGCTTCTAGAAGCAGCTCCCACAAGTTGGATTGGTTGGATGGGCACTTCTGGCGTACCATACGGTCAAGCTGCTCCCACAACAGCTCAATGGGGTTCAGATCTGGTGACTGCGCTGGCCACTCCATTACCGATAGAATACCAGCTGCCTGCTTCTGCTGTAAATAGTTCTTGCACAATTTGGAGGTGTGTTTAGGGTCATTGTCCTGTTGTAGGATAAAATTGGCTCCAATCAAGCGCTGTCCACTGGGTATAGCATGGCGTTGCAAAATTGAGTGATAGCCTTCCTTATTCAGAATCCCTTTTACCCTGTACAAATCTCCCACCTTACCAGCACCAAAGCAACCCCAGACCATCACATTACCTCCACCATGCTTAACAGATGGCGTCAGGCATTCTTCCAGCATCTTTTCATTTGTTCTGCGTCACACAAACAATCTTCTTTGTGATCCAAACACCTCAAACTTGGATTCATCCGTCCACAACACTTTTTTCCAGTCTTCCTCTGTCCAATGTCTGTGTTCTTTTGCCCATCTTAATCTTTTTCTTTTATTAGCCAGTCTCAGATATGGCTTTATCTTTGCCACTCTTCCCTGAAGCCCAAAATCCTGCAGCCGCCTCTTCACTGTAGATGTCTACACTGGTGTTTTGCAGGTACTATTTAATGAAGATGCCAGTTGGGGACCTGTGAGGCGTCTGTTTCTCAAACTAGAGACTTTAATGTGCTTATCTTCTTGCTTAGTTGTGCAACGTGGCCTCCCACTTCTTTTTCTACTCGGGTTAGAGCCTGTTTGTGCTGTCCTCTGAAGGCAGTAGTACACACCGTTGTAGGAAATTTCAATTTCTTAGCAATTTCTCGCATGGAATAGCCTTCATTTCTAAGAAAAAGAATAGACTGTCGAGTTTCAGATGAAAGTTCTCTTTTTCTGGCCATTTTGAGCGTTTAATTGACCCCACAAATGTGATGCTCCAGAAACACAATCTGCTCAAAGGAAGGTCAGTTTTGTAGCTTCTGTAACGAGCTAGACTGTTTTCAGATGTATGAACATGATTGCACAAGGGTTTTCTAATCATCAATTAGCCTTCTGAGCCAATGAGCAAACACATTGTACCATTAGAACACTGGAGTGATAGTTGCTGGAAATGGGCCTCTATACACCTATGTAGATATTGCACCAAAAACCAGACATTTGCAGCTAGAATAGTCATTTACCACATTAGCAATGTATAGTGTATTTCTTTAAAGTTAGGACTAGTTTAAAGTTATCTTCATTGAAAAGTACAGTGCTTTTCCTTCAAAAATAAGGACATTTCAATGTGACCCCAAACTTTTTAACGGTATATATATATATATATATATATATATATATATATATATAGTGGTGCCTTGGTTTACGAGTAACCTGGTTTGAGAGTGCTTTGCAAGATGAGCTCACAGTTTTTCAAAATTGCATTGCATTGTAAAACAAGCTTCCTGTACTGGGTGGGAGGGGTAGTAGGTAAGGAGCATGGTCTGTATAGTGTGGTCTACAGCACTGTACTCTGACCCAGGAAGTCTCTCTCACCTTCCAAATCATAGCAGATGCACTTGAGAGGATCAGGAGACAGGACTGTGGAGGCAATCGCTTCATAACTGTAAACTGTAATTCATCTCTCCCCAGATAGAGATTGCTGCATTTATGTGCCCACATATGCCCTGCTTATTCCTTCATGCAGTTTCTGTGTTTCCCATCTTCTCCATTCTTGCTATAATGTGCCTGCACTCACACTCAGCTATTCACACTGCTGTATAGAAACGTTTCTGTCACTGTCCTCCTGCACAGCTCTGTGATTCTCACTTCCTGATTGGTCTATGCTGAACACATACCCCTTTCCCATTGGTGCAGTCCGGTCATGTGGCCACACAGACCTCTGACAGCAGCCCTGCTTCCGTACTCTAGTTGGTTACTTAGTGACCAGACTAGTTGTACTACGCTACTGAATTATGGGGATCTGCAGTTCCATCCTGTATTTACAAAGTGCTGTTGTTTTTATTAGGTTTATGCACATACTATACATTATACACCACGTGCTGAATACTATATTTTACAGTAACTTTTTTTCATTCATCTTGCATGCTATTCAGTATTAAAAAAATCACAATCACTAATTTTGAGGTGTGGAACCAATTGTCTGCATTTCAATGATTTCTTATGAGACAGTTTGCTTTGATATTCGCTGATTTGGATTACAAGCACAATCCCGGAACAAATTATGCTCTTATTCCAAGGTACCACTGTGATATATATATATATATACAGTGGTGCCTTGGATTACGAGCATAATTTGTTCCGGGACTGTGCTTGTAATCCAAATCTACTCTTAAACCGAAGCAAATTTTCCCATAAGAAATCTATGAAATGCAGATAATTGGTTCCACACCCCAAAAATAAATATTTACTATTCTGAATAACATGTAAAACTAATGAATCAAACATTCAGAAACAGCAGAATATGTGATATTATAAGTTCCTGTACAGTAATGGAGAGGATAGGAAACACAAGGGCTGACAGAGACTGCAGGGAGCCTGAAGGAATGAGCATAGCAGATGTGGGCACATAAATGTAGCACTCTCTGTCCGGGGAGAGGGGTTACAGCTATGAAGAGATTACCCCCACAGTCCTGTCCCCTAATGCAAGCCCCATCCTGAAGTGGATCTGCTATGATTTGGAAGGTGAGGGAGACTTCCTGGGTCGGAGTACAGTGCTGTAGACCCCGCTATGCAGACCATGCCCCTCCCCCACTTGCGCTCCTACCCAGTACAGGGAGCTCTTAAACCAAAGCAATGCTCTTAAACCAAGTCACAATTTTGAAAAACGATGAGCTCTTAAACAAAAACGCTCTAAAACCAAGTTACTCTTAAACCAAGGTACCACTATATAGTGGTGTCTTGGATTATGAGCATAATTCATTCCAGGACTGTGCTTGTAATTCAAATCACTCTTAAACCAAAGCAAGCTGTCCCATAAGAAATAATTGAAATGCAGAAAATTGGTTTACCACCCCAAAAATAATATTCTTTTTATTCTGAAAAACATTTAGAACAGATAAAACATTTAGAAACAGATGAATCTGTGATATTATGAGTTACTGTACAGTATAGAAATCAGTATGCGGAGTATAATGTATAGTAAGTGCATAAACTTCAAAAAACAACAAAAGTGTGTAGATACAGGATGGAACTGCAGATCCCTATAATGCCGTAGCATAATACAACAGACTAGAATATAGAAGCCGGGCTGCTGTCAGAGGTTTGTGTGGTCACCTGACAGCAATGGGGAAGGGGTGTGTGTTCAGCATGCACCAATCAGGAAGTGAGAATCAGAGAGCTGTGCAGGAGGACAGTGACAGAAACCTTTCTATACAGAGTGTGAGTGACGGCAGATTCTAACAGCAGTGTGTATAGCTAAGTGTAAGTGCAGGCACATAATAGCAGGAATGGAGAGGATGGAAAACACAAGGGCAGTTCAGATGTGGGCGCAGTATAGCAGCACTCTCTCCGGGAGAGAGGGGTTACGGCTATGAAGAGATTACCTCCACAGTCCTGTCTTCTGATGTGAGCCCCAGCCTGAAGTGGATCTGCTATGATTTGGAAGGTGAGGGAGACTTCCTGGGTCAGAATACAGTGCTGTAGACCCCGCTAGGCAGACCATGCCCCTCCCCTACTCGACCTCCCAGCCAGTACAGGTAGCTCTTACACCAAAGCAATGCTCTTAAACCAAGTTACAATTTTGAAAAACTGTGAGCTCTCCTTGAAAGATGCTCTCAATCCAAGTTACTCTTAAACCAAGGTGTATATATATATATATATATATATATATAGTTTTTCAGGGTTTTTTTTTTATCTAATCAATCTATATACTGTACTGTGGGCTGTATTGTATATTATATTTTGTAATAGGGAAACTGTTGTAGCAATATATTTAATGTGAAATGTCTTTAAAAATGTTGAAAAGTGGGCTTAAAATGATTAAAGCCTGAGGCATCTCCGAGTTTAGTCCACAGATGACACTTTAACAGGTTTTACTTGTAATTGTCTAATTTACCACATTTGTTTCCCAGTATTATAAGCTGTAAGTGGACAGCAATTGCTGATCTTCTCTGAGATTTTATATAAATCTGAAATAACCAATTTCTATGGAGGCACCAAACAGTAAATACTTCTCATAATGAAAGAGTGTGTACCTTGTAGTGTAGGGTGCTCTCTGCAGCTGTTCAGACTGTAATAACTGTCATTTCTCTGTGTCAAATTACACATTACTTCTGACAGTTCCTGTCTGTGGCTATTTAGTTAGACATAATGGAAAAGTTAGAGAGAATGTTAAAAGTTCATTTTGATTTCAACTTGTAACAAAAGGATAGACATGAATGTTTTATATTCTTTTGTTTGGGAACAAAATAGGACAAGTAGGACTATGAGAATGAGGCAGAAATGCTATATCATGTTCATATATTTTATACACTTTATACTAAATTTCACAATTGTTTTAGAATTCATATACAACATAAACCACATGTTATAGTGCCTGACTGAAGGAAGTTTTTTTTACAAGACATTTCCATATGGTAAAACAAGTTGGACTATTACTTTGTTAAGACACTTTTAAAAAGGTTGCTCATTTCTGATAATTGTCCAATGTAAGACTGTGTTCACACATGCACTAATGCAATGAAAATGCAATGTGAAAGCATCATTAAATTGCAGTAATTGATCGTTTCAGTGCGGCATCATTTCATTGCATTGCTGCATTACTATATTGCAGTAATTAATCATTTAACTGCCGTTCAGCTGCCCTTTATTGCATATGTTCACACATAGCATTTAATTAGCGTTTAAAGCTAAGTAGCACTATTTAGCTACAAATTGCTCAATCACATTAAGCGACAGCAACAGGAGATCTCCAGAGAGCATGAAAGATCCTACCTCCTTTGCTCTCCGGAGCTCCATTTCCTCCGTCTGTCCATTCATGCTGATACTTCCGCAGATGAGTGGAGGGAGAGTGCCTGTTGCGGCCGGTGACCAATAGCTGCTTGATGTTACCAATGTCGCAACATGCTCCCACTCCTCTTTCGTCTACGAAACTATCAGCACAGACAGTCAGAGGGGGAAAGTGGGGTGAGAAAAAGCAGAAGAGGTAGGGTCTTTCCTGGTCTTTGGATACCCCTTTTAATGGGCTGCACAAATGATCCAGCAGCCAGGCTACTCTATGACCAAGCTTTGTAAAAGCTCAGAAATCGAGCACTGATAATCGAGATTGGTACTTGTGATCAGCAGCTTGATGGCCCATTTTGTTCTAAATGTTTTTTTGTTTGTTTGTTTTTTCCATATATTATTTCTTATTTTGCAGAGGTCCACAGAGAATGCTGGGCTCACAACTTTAGATTCCAAATTAACCTATCATTGGGGTTTTGAAGAGTGTGAAGAAACTTTATGCAAGCAGAAGCAGAACATATAAACTTTCTTATTTCAACCCAGGACCCCAGCATTACAAGGCAATAGTGCTAGCCGCTGTGCTGCCTAAGTATAACATTGTAGTATGAATTATTGCACATTCATTTTGATTGACTTGATGATGATGAAAAATCTTCTAGGATCTCATGTCTCTAAACTTTTACTCACTATATTTTCCAGTTCATACATCATTATTTATAAATTTGAATAAGCCAATACACTGCCCTTTATCACCAACAGAGTACCTTTGTGATTTTAACCCCTTGGATACTAAGATATTTTGTAGAAGCTTCATCTTGACTCAAACTTCTAATTATTTTGTATTCTAAAGTTGTGTAACTCTTTGAAAAGTTAAAAAGTTATACTCTTTTGAAACATTCAGGAATTCTCAGCAGGATATGGCTGGGATAAGATCCTAAGCAGATTTAATTGGCACCGAATTAGCAACTGAGTTAAAGTAATTATATATCCACCGCTAAAAAATGTCATAGTACAGTGATAAGTGACAAGTAAATAGTCATTAGGTGCTTGGATTTGTTCTACTGCATGTATAATTGGACAAATAGTGACAGCTGACAACAAAGTATAGATATGTAGGTTAGTTACAGGAACGGTACAGTAACCCGATGGCCTTTATGGAGGAAATATATAGTAGTATGAGAGTCGTAATATACTATACCATGGTATACTATGAGAAGTTCTTTGCATATACTACTTTAGAGAAAGTATATAAATGACAATGTTGTTGAGATAGTAAAGTTAACATTTGCTTTCTGAGATCTTCTCCTTTTCCGAATAACTCTTTGGCACCACCTGTCATAGTAAAAAGTGAATATGTATAACACAGTAGGTATGGAGGAAATAAATGGTTATCTCACCAATCAGTAGATCCACTTGGTCCGATATGAACCTTCATGCTCTGAGAATCCAGAACACAAAATACTCACAAATGCCTTCTTGACATATATTTCATTTTTATTTTTCAAGTTCACGTTACATGCTGCAGCTCACAGCTGATGTATCCATCAGACACGGACGCCCAGGTACGTCCTCACTACGGACATTTCGGAGGACATAGACTCCTCCTTCCTTATGCGCAAGGGCGCAAGGGGCTGTACAACATTATATGGATGTTGCAATTAACTCTAACATGACCTGCACAAAGCATAATGGCCTAATGGTGAATACAACACACGCAATCCAAATAACATAAACAATCCAAGGTGTGGGACACTGGATATAAATATATAAATGAAAATCACAAAAATGCTATAAAGCTACAGACCTCATTGAGTCCATTCGGACTCAATGTGTCTAATCTTGAAATCCAAAAGGTCTCACAGCGGAGTAATCGCTTACGATTCTCCTCCTTGTCGGCACAGACTTCTACCTGCTCCACAACTTGCCACCTTAGATCACAAACATTGTGGCGTGATTCACAAAAATGCCTGGCTACCGTAGTCTCACCAAAAGTCTTAACATCTCCTCTTGTAATCATCTCTGTTTCCTGATTCATACTGAATTTGCGGATCGCGGCTTTGTGCTCGTTCAGACGCAGCTTGATAGGCCGGCTGGTCTGACCAACATAGTCGTACCCGCAAGGACACTTAAGAAGGTAGACCAGGTTTTTGTCATTACAGGTGAAAAACCGGGTACTTAGTACCTTTACTGGGATGACAAATAGAGTCACCCTTTATGATTGCGCTGCAGTGCTGACATGTCATGCATCCAAAGGTGCCTTTCCGGCAGCTGGCTAAGAAAGTCTGCCTGCTCACCAAAAACCTGGTCTACCTTCTTAAGTGTCTATGTGGGTCAGACCAGCCGTCCTATCAAGCTGCGTCTGAACGAGCACAAAGCCGCAATTTACAAATTCAGTATGAATCAGGAAACAGAGATGATTACAAGAGGAGATGTTAAGACTTTTGGTGAGACTACGGTAGCCAGGCATTTTTGTGAATCACGCCACAATGTTTGTGATCTAAGGTGGCAAGTTGTGGAGCAGGTAGAAGTCTGTGCCGACAAGTAGGAGAATCGTAAGCGATTACTCCGCTGTGAGACCTTTTGGATTTCAAGATTAGACACATTGAGTCCGAATGGACTCAATGAGGTCTGTAGCTTTAGAGCATTTTTGTGATTTTCATTTGTATATTTATATCCAGTGTCCCACACCTAGGATTGTTTATGTTATTTGGATTGCGTGTGTTGTATTCACCATAGGCCATTATGCTTTGTGCAGGTCATGTTAGAGTTAATTGCAACATCCATAAAACGTTGTCCAGCCCCTTGCGTCCTTGCGCATGAGGAAGGAGGAGTCTATGTCCTCCGAAACGTCCGCGGTGAGGACGTACCTGGGCGTCCGTGTCTGATGGATACATCAGCTGTGAGCTGCAGCATGTAACGTGAACTTGAAAAATAAAAATGAAATATATGTCAAGAAGTATTTTGTGTTCTGGATTCTCAGAGCATGAAGGTTCATATCGGACCAAGTGGATCTACTGATTGGTGAGATAACCATTTATTTCCTCCATACCTACTGTGTTATACATATTGGAGCATACGGGACCTGTGGAGTCCGGTTGTGTGGAGGCTGCTTTAAAGATTGGTTTATGCAGGACTATTCTATGTGTGTATGAGTTGTATTCCACACTTACCGCAAGTGCTCAAACGGACTGTGTGAACTATGTCGTTTGATGAAATCTCTAAGCTCACTGATTCTAAAGCTGATGTATTCTCATTCACGGCAAGTGATCGTGCCAGCATACTTGATCAAGCAACATCAGCTGGGTTGACTTTGGCAACCGCCAAAGATAAATGTAAAATTGATTATGCTAAGCAACTTGAAAATCTAAAGAAAAAAGAACTGAGCCTTGTGTTGCATGCCTCCACACTTACCGAATACCTTAAGGTACAGAGGATCCCTAGAGGATTGCGCTGCAAATTGTTCCCAATATTGCTTCACGATGATGTGGTATACCACCAAAAATGGTATGCCTTAAATAATCAGCATTCGCTAGACTTGATGTTTTTGACTGTACAACGGCTACAAATAGCTATTGAAAAATCAGGTGAGGAAATAAAAGATATTGAAGATAAGATCAAACAATCTAAGACAACTGACGAATATCAAAAGATACATGACGAATTAAACTGTTCCATTGACAAATTACGCACTACCATCTTGCATGGGAAGATCCCTAAATTTGAGCGTGACACACGTGATTATTTGCTTAATCGCGTGTATATGTGGGCGGAAGAGAAAAGACAAGAAAGACGTGAAAGACAATTGAGAAGTGACCGTTCAGGGGATTCCACCGATTATTCTTCTGAAGCCTCAAGTGAAAATAAATTTAGAGCAAAGAAAA
This sequence comes from Dendropsophus ebraccatus, assembly GCF_027789765.1. Classification (NCBI taxonomy): domain Eukaryota; kingdom Metazoa; phylum Chordata; class Amphibia; order Anura; family Hylidae; genus Dendropsophus; species Dendropsophus ebraccatus. The sequence goes on along the minus strand of NC_091456.1, from coordinate 81,859,807 downwards.
AATCAACGTGTTTTTTAGGAAAAACACAGGAGAGAGAGGAGACTACAGAGGAGTCGGAGGCCAGCATACAATCGGAGGAATCAAGAGGGCAAAGAACCGTGACAACAAAAGGAAAGGACAAACGTATCACAAAGGAAAAGAAAAAGAAGTAGAGACAATGTGTTTTTCAAATGAAAAGAACTTGGTGGTGAACATTTCAGATAGGCCACTCAATATAACTGAATTGAAACTGCTAAATAAGGGTCTAGGGTTTGTACCTAGAAAGGATATTTCGGAATTTGATTTCCAAGTTGATTTCTATAAATTTTGTAGACAGCTACGCCTTAAGATCTACTTCTATGATGTCAAGAGGACAGAGCGGGTCCGCTCTTCTCCCCTTGACGTGATTCCAGGTGCTTTATTGCAAAGAAGTTCTTTTGATCCTATGATTGATAATGAGTCATTGAATACATTTGAGCGCATGGTGTTGCATGATGTACGAGAATCTTGGACTCATGCAAACCATGGATATGTGAATTTGAGTAAAGCTGAAGCAGAGGCCTTAGATACATTGCAGAGGGATACTTCTATTGTGATAAAAAAAAAGCGGACAAAGGAGGTGCGGTTGTTGTTCAGAACCGCACCTCCTATGTCAATGAAGCCCAACGCCAATTGGCGGATGTGAACACATACCTCAGGTTGCCAGGTGATCCCACAGTTCGGTTTAAAAAAGAGGTGGACACATTTGTCAATGATGCGGTTGTTAATGCTGTCATACAAGAGAAAACAGCTGATGCATTGCGAGTTGAGACTTTCCGTGTACCGATTCTATATCTCCTTCCTAAGATCCACAAGGACTGCAGCAGCCGACCCGGCCGACCCATTGTGTCTGGGTCTGGGTCGCTGCTGCAGTCCTTGTTGATCTACGTGGATTCCTTTCTGCAAGGCATTGTACGCAGGCTCGATAGATTCCTGGTTGATACTGGCCATTTTCTGGACGCGATTGAACGTATTGATACTACTAACGTGTCCTTTCTTTGCACACTTGATGTGCAAAGTTTGTACACTAATATTCCCCAAGAGGAGGGCATGCTGTGCATCAGGGAACAACTTAATAAGGACTGCAAACTTAGTAATAGCATGATCAATTTTTTGATGGGTTTATTGGACCTGGTACTCAGTCGTAATTATTTCAGGTTTGATACCGATTTTTATTTACAGATCCACGGTGTTTCTATGGGCTCGTCTGTAGTCCCCAGTTTAGCCAACATTTTTATGCATTCTTTTGAAGAGAAATTTGTCGTCCCTTGCTTGCCCGCGTCGTCCACGTGGGTGCGCTACGTGGACGACGTGTGCTTGCTATGGACGTCAGATGAAACATCTTTGCTCAAATTCGTGGAGACGTTAAACAGCTGTCATGATTCCATTAAGTTTACTTTGGAGTATGACAGTAAACGCATTCATTTTCTAGACGTGGAAGTTCGCAAAGGCGATAATATGTTGGAAACTACGTTATTTTCCAAACCCACTGATAGGAATAATTTATTGCACCGTGAGAGCCAGCATGCCCCCCATGTGTTTAAGAGCTTGCCCAAATCCCAGTTTATGTGGGCTAAGAGAATTGCCAGTACTGCAATAGAGTATAAAAAAAATGCTGAAAAAATTAAAACTAAATTCATCGAGAGAGGATACAATAAGAGGGAGATGAATTCCACGGAGAGGGAGGTTGGTAGATTGGATAGGAGAGAAGTGAGGAGGAAAAAAGATAAAGTGGATAAAACCGGTAATAGATTGCTGTTTAGTAGCACTTATGATAGACACTCTCAGATTATTAAAAGATGCGTTTTGAAGCATTGGAAGTTGCTACAATGTGATCCGAAATACGGTAGTATATTTAGAGAGAGACCTTCATTTTGTTACAAGAAAAATAAATCTATTGGGAACAAACTTGTGAGAGGAGACATAGCCCGGAAAAAAGTGAGCAGGCAGACTTTCTTAGCCAGCCGCCGGAAAGGCACCTTTGGGTGCATGACATGTCAGCACTGCAGCGCAATCATAAAGGGTGACTCTATCCACAACCAGACAATGGTGGCACTACTGCTCCCAGCAAAACCTATTGCTCATAGTCCTTTTACACAGCGGATGATACCGGGTGGTGCTAATTCCAAGTATAGAGAGGCTCATAAATATATAGCAAACAGAGAAGGAAAGCGAAATTGCACTCACCCGTTTAAAACTTTATCATCTTTATTAGGCAATCGTGATAAAACTTGGACAAGGTGCAGATACAGCGGCGGCAGACGCCATGGAGATAGGTTACAGGCTGTTTCACGCCCTTATGGCGCTTCTACGGACCACCCTCCTTTGAGACGTCATCACATATCTTAAATAGGTTAACTCATAGTGACGTCAGTAACACATGATCGTGATAACACAGATATACACACACAATTAAAAAAGTGACACCATACAACTCAGGACATTACAACAGGAGGTTGCGATCTACCCTATCATTTAAACCTCCTGGACCCTCTGCTTCCGTGCGGATAATCCAGGATAGCTCTGTTTTCAATAAAACTTTACGTCTATCCTGACCTGTTTTAACTTGTACCCGCTCTATACCAGCAAAAGTCAATACAGAATGATCATTACCGTGGCTTTCCTGCATATAAGAAATAAATCGCGTTGCTCCTACCCCAGTTTTGAGGGAGTATATATGTTCCCTAAATCTAGTACACATAGCTCTTTTAGTTTGGCCAATATAAAAACGGCCACATGGGCAACAAATACAGTAGATGACATGATTTGATTTGCAACATATAAAATCCTTTATATCTATGTGTATCCCGTTTAGACATAAGGTAGGTACCTTAATTATTGCTGGGCACCACTTACAAGATCTACATTTATAATTCCCCTTTAAATCATTTTTCAACCATTGTTCTTTTTTTATTGAGACATATTTACTACACATTAGGTTGTCCTTCAAATTAGTACTCCGTCTAAATGTCACATATGGTTTATTTTTAACCCATTCTTCCAAGCTGGGATCCCCTTCTAATAAGCTCCAGTATTTATTTATTTATGGTGCTACGAATCTGTGGGGCCATTGGGGATAGTTTAAACGTAAATGCAAATCTATTGTTCTGTTTACTGTTATGTTTACGGTTAGATGTCCCTGAGAGGAGAAGATTTCTATCTTTCATTTTAGCTTTTTGACATGCTTCATCTAATAGTGCTTTCGGATATCCTCTCTGTAGCAGGCGTAGAGTGAGATCGTCCGCCTGACACAGATAGGACTCCATGCTGCTATTTATACGGCATAATCTGAGATATTGTCCATACGGTACTGCACGTTTAGTTGTTTCTGTATGGTAGCTGTTATAGTGAAGTAATGTGTTTGATGATGTCGGCTTTCGAAAACCCAGGAACTCTAACTTTTCATTATCTACCTTAGAGGTGAAGAGCATATTCATAGTATTTGAACTATTAAGTGTTTCTACAAATTGGGAGAATTCATCTGTTGTACCCGTCCATACAATAAATACGTCATCCACAAAGCGCACGTATTTATAAATAAATCCAAAAAACTGATTAGAAAGAGAAAACACATATTTCATTTCAAAAACGGCCAAAAATAAATTAGCAACACTGCAAGCCACCGGAGTGCCCATGGCGACTCCGGAGACTTGCAGGTACCATTGCCCATCAAAAAGAAAAGCATTATTGGATAAGACCAAATTTAAGGCTTCACAAATAAATTGGATGTAATCCTCACTTTTATCAGTTTTTTTCAGAAGTATTCTGATACTTTCGATTGCCAGATCCTGTTGGGATCCGAGTATACAGTGATTCCACGTCGATGGATCCCAGGAGGAAATCCTCCCCGCATACACAGCCCTCCAGGACGCCCAAAAATTGTGTAGTGTCCTTAACAAGAGAAGGGACACCTTCTAGTAAGGGGCTTAGTAGCCAATCAATGTACTGTGACAGTGGCTCAAGAACCGAGCCAACACCTGACACAATAGGGCGTCCTGGAGGGCTGCGAGCATGTTTATGGACCTTCGGTAAGAAGTACCATACAGGTGGTTTAAACGTGAGGGGTAACAATTTTCGGGCAGTATTATCTGAAATGATTTTTCTCTCCACTTGTTTACGTAAAAAAGTTTGTAGTTTAGTGTGAATTTTATTGGTCGGGTCAGTTGGAAGACGTTGGTAATTAGCAGTATTATTAAGTTGGCGATAAGCTTCATTTTCATAATAATCTACGTTCATCAGAACGATCCCTCCCCCCTTGTCTGCTCCTTTCACTATAATATCTTTACGATTTTTTAACCATTGCAGGGCTTTCCATTCATCTTTACTTAAGTTATAGGGAATATCGGGGTATATTAAGGCTTTGATATCTGCCAGCACCCTCTTGTGTAAAACATCAAGGTTGCTGCCAGATATAATGGGGGGAGAGAATTCAGATTTAACCCCCCTACTAAACACTTCACATGGTACTGTAGACATATTAGGTAATGCTTCACCAGCTAAGTCAGATAACATCAACATACATTCCCTTTCCTGTTCACTCTCCAAATCTGGGGCAATAAACCCCAAGGGGCCGATGTTAGATCTCACTTATCCTTCATATTTGACTCAACCAAAGGTGGTTTTATCAGAAAAAAAATTTTTTAGGTTTAATTTACGTATGGATTGGAATAAGTCTTTCTCAAACCCCAAAAACTCAAAAGGTTCAGGGAAACAAAAGTTCAGACCTCTAGATAGTAGTGAGGTCACAGCATTATCCAAGGGCACATCAGTCAAATTTATTATGCTTATAGTATTTGGTACATCCTCTAGTTTTTCCAGGAAACATTCTTCCTTTTTCCCCTCTGGCCTCCATACTGTTTTTTTCTTCTTTCTTCCTCCCCTTCGTATCTTCAGCCTGTAACCTATCTCCATGGCGTCTGCCGCCGCTGTATCTGCACCTTGTCCAAGTTTTATCACGATTGCCTAATAAAGATGATGAAGTTTTAAACGGGTGAGTGCAATTTCGCTTTCCTTCTCTGTTTGCTATATAAAGGGTGACTCTATTTGTCATCCCAGTAAAGGTACTAAGTACCCGGTTAAAGGGTTTTTCACCTGTAATGACAAAAACCTGGTCTACATTCTTAAGTGTCCTTGCGGGTACGGCTATGTGGGTCAGACCAGCCGTCCTATCAAGCTGCGTCTGAACGAGCACAAAGCCGCTATCCGCAAATTCAGTATGAATCAGGAAACAGAGATGGTTACAAGAGGAGATGATAAGACTTTTGGTGAGACTACGGTAGCCAGGCATTTTTGTGAATCACGCCACAATGTTTGTGATCTAAGGTGGCAAGTTGTGGAGCAGGTAGAAGTCTGTGCCGACAAGTAGGAGAATCGTAAGCAATTACTCCGCTGTGAGACCTTTTGGATTTCAAGATTAGACACATTGAGTCCGAATGGACTCAATGAGGTCTGTAGCTTTAGAGCATTTTTGTGATTTTCATTTGTATATTTATATCCAGTGTCCCACACCTAGGATTGTTTATGTTATTTGGATTGCGTGTGTTGTATTCACCATAGGCCATTATGCTTTGTGCAGGTCATGTTAGAGTTAATTGCAACATCCATATAACGTTGTCCAGCCCCTTGCGTCCTTGCGCATGAGGAAGGAGGAGTCTATGTCCTCCGAAACATCCGCAGTGAAGACATACCTGGGCGTCCGTGTCTGATGGATACATCAGCTGTGAGCTGCAGCATGTAACGTGAACTTGAAAAATAAAAATGAAATATATGTCAAGAAGGCATTTGTGAGTATTTTGTGTTCTGGATTCTCAGAGCATGAAGGTTCATATCGGACCAAGTGGATCTACTGATTGGTGAGATAACCATTTATTTCCTCCATACCTACTGTGTTATACATATTGGAGCATACGGGACCTGTGGAGTCCGGTTGTGTGGAGACTGCTTTAAAGATTGGTTTATGCGGGACTATTCTATGTGTGTATGGATAGTAAAAAGTGACTCACACCCTTCAAAAGTTTAGGAAATGGAGACCTAAAATGTTGGTGTATTACACGGTCTATAGTATTTTACTTTAAATTTAAAAGAAAAAAATCTTTGTGTCTTTTATTTATTTTTTGCCATTTTAGCAATAACACTATACCAAAAATATACATCATGGTGAGACAACTAACAGCCACCTATGACACATTTTCATCAGTAAGGGGTAATTTATTTTCTGACTCTGAAATTACAGAGGCTTATGTTTCTACACCACAATAATAAAACCATTTTTCTGAAACCTTTGTAACAAGCCAAATAGCTATGGCCCTGGCTTATCTTAACTGTACATCTGTGATAATAGCCATGACACACACACTACAGCTAAATCTTAGAAGATAATATGCATTACCGTGTTATTTCTATAGAATGACAATAAATTGACAATATAATGCAAGGCTATAGTTAGTATGCACCTAATATAATGAACAAAGCATAATGTGCCTTTTAAAGTATTGTAACATATGGCATAACACAAAAGATACTTAAATGTAAAATCAGATGTATATCGGACCACAAACTGATCATTAAATAAAAGGACACACACCATTTTGCTGGAAAAAAAAATATTTTAAGAGTCCTTTATTTACAGTTACCAAGAAATAATTTAATAATTAATAGATAGATAGATAAATAAATAAATACTGGAAACACAAAAATTTATAATAACAACTCTCTCATCAAAAAATGTCCCCCTAGTCTTAGCTGGGTTACCACCCATCAAATAAATCACCAGTCCATAACTTTATAAGAGGGAAAGAGAGTGGGCTTCTTTCTCCCTCAGCGTCACCCTGCAGCTCCACTTGACCCGAAGCTACGACTTGACCAGAGCGATCTTACACAACGCTGGAAATGCTGTTGCTTGAAGTGATATTGTCATCCCCCTGCTGCGGTTCTCAGCACCATCCACAAGCTTAAATGCTTCACATTTTGTATATACCTGTGTAAAACTTTTCTGTGCCTTCTTTCTGCTCTAAAATCGCTTAATTTCATCGGTGGACAGTGTTGACTAGCCAGGGCTTTATAAAAGTTGGTCCCTCTCCATAGCCTGGAGATGAGGCCCAACTGCTCTTAAGCCCTGCCTAGTTGACACTGTCCACCAATGAAATTAAGTGAGACTAAGGGGGTGACAGTATCACTTTAAATGTTGGTTGAAATTCCTGCCAAAAACTTGAACTGCCAATCAGCAAGTGACCTACCAAAATCTGCCTCGATACTGTCAACCTGCATAGAAACTGGGAATGGAACATACCAACACAAACATACATGCAAATGTGTTTTTAGTAAAGTAACTTGCATCACTGTACTGCTTTTTCCTGGGTTTCCTCTCTCGGTGGCCCTGTTGTGCACTTTTCACAATCCCCCTTGCTTGCAGGCTAAGTGGAGGCCAGCTGCCATTACATTCTGGAGACTAGGGCAGCACGGTGGCTCAGTGGTTAGCACTGTAGCCTTGCACTGCTGGGGTCCTGGGTTCAAATCCTAACAACGCAACATCTGCAAAGAGTTTGTATGTTCTCTCCGTGTTTGCATGGGGGTACTCCGGTTTCCTCCCACACTCAAAAAAAAAACATACAGATAGGTGGATTTAGATTGTGAGCCCTAATGGGACATGGAGCAATAATTGGCAAAACTATGTAAAGTGCTGCGGAATCTGTTTGCGCAATACAAATAAAAGCATTGTTATTATTATTCCAGTTTCACTGGCCACCTTAGTGGGGAGTAACCAAGGGCAACAGGGTATCAAAACAGTGCGGGTGCATGGGGGATTAGTAAGTCTATATCTCTCACACAGTACAGTTTTGGAAACTTAATTGATTTATTGTTATAAAGCAAATAACAAATAGTTATAGGAGCCATCTCAGACTAGTGTGCTACGGACATCTTTACTTTTGGGCTCTGGTTCTAAGGTATCCTCCAGGGGAACGTCCAATCCTAGAAAGGATCCCAGTGCTGTGTGTTTACTGTGTCTGCAGCTAGGGCACAGTAAGTATAGGCCTAGCAATAGACTGAGTCAAAGTGACACAGGATATACTGTATTAGCATACAGGAGTGCACTAAAACATTATAACTATGAAACACTGTTATAAAATAGAAATACCTTACTGGGATAAAGGGAAAAAAAATAATAAAGCAAAAAAATATATACACTACCGTTCAAAAGTTTGGGGTCACCCAAACAATTTTGTGTTTTCCATGAAAAGTCACACTTATTCACCACCATACATTGTGAAATGAATAGAAAATAGAGTCAAGTTATTGACAAGGTTAGAAATAATGATTTGTATTTAAAATAACATTGTTTTTACATCAAACTTTGCTTTCGTCAAAGAATCCTCCTTTTGCAGCAATTACAGCATTGCACACTTTTGGCATTCTAGCTATTAATCTGTTGAGGTAAGCTGGAGAAATTGCACCCCACGCTTCTAGAAGCAGCTCCCACAAGTTGGATTGGTTGGATAGGCACTTCTGGCGTACCATACGGTCAAGCTGCTCCCACAACAGCTCAATGGGGTTCAGATCTGGTGACTGCGCAGGCCACTCCATTACTTATAGAATACCAGCTGCCTGCTTCTGCAGTTCTTGCACAATTTGGAGGTGTGTTTAGGGTCATTGTCCTGTTGTAGGATGAAATTGGCTCCAATCAAGCGCTGTCCACTGGGTATGGCATGGCGTTGCAAAATTGAGTGATAGCCTTCCTTATTCAGAATCCCTTTTACCCTGTACAAATCTCCCACCTTACCAGCACCAAAGCAACCCCAGACCATCACATTACCTCCACCATGCTTAACAGATGGCGTCAGGCATTCTTCCAGCATCTTTTGTTCTGCATCTCACAAACGTTCTTCTTTATGATACAAACACCTCAAACTTGGATTCATCCGTCCACAACACTTTTTTCCAGTCTTCCTCTGTGTTATTTTGCCCATCTTAATCTTTTTCTTTTATTGGCCAGTCTCAGATATGGCTTTTTCTTTGCCACTCTGCCCTGAAGCCCCAAATCCCGCAGCCGCCTCTTCACTGTAGATGTTGACACTGGTGTTTTGCGGGTACTATTTAATGAAGATGCCAGTTGGGGACCTGTGAGGCGTCTGTTTCTCAAACTAGAGACTCTAATGTGCTTATCTTCTTGCTTAGTTGTGCAACACAGCCTCCCACTTCTTTTTCTACTCTGGTTAGAGCCTGTTTGTGCTGTCCTCTGAAGGGAGTAGTACACACCGTTGTAGGAAATCTTCAATTTCTTAGCAATTTCTGGCATGGAATAGCCTTCATTTCTAAGAACAAGAATAGACTGTCGAGTTTCAGATGAAAGTTCTCTTTTTCTGGCCATTTTGAGCGTTTAATTGACCCCACAAATGTGATGCTCTAGAAACACAATCTGCTCAAAGGAAGGTCAGTTTTGTAGCTTCTGTAACAAGCTAGACTGTTTTCAGATGTGTGATCATCAATCATCAATTAGCCTTCTGAGCCAATGAGCAAACACATTGTACCATTAGAACACTGGAGTGATAGTTGCTGGAGATGGGCCTCTATACACCTATGTAGATATTGCACCAAAAGCCAGACATTTGCAGCAAGAATAGTCATTTACCATATTAGCAATGTATAGAGTGTATTTGTTTAAAGTTAGGACTAGTTTAAAGTTATCTTCATTGAAAAGTACAGTGCTTTTCCTTCAAAAATAAGGACATTTCAATGTGACCCCAAACTTTTGAACGGTAGTGTATATCTTTACTTTGTGAGAACATATCCTGAAAGTGATTTAGTATTAAAATAATATTTTATAGAGCATACTTTACAAGAAAGAAAGAAAAAAACTACATATATTGGGTATTAGCATATCTGTAATAATCTGAAGAATTAGTTTAACATGTTATTTTACATTTAAGGTGAACCATATTTATAAAAAAAAAAAAAAAAAAGGTTATTTTTACTGCACGGCCATCATTTAACGGCAAATAGCTGCTGTTATTTTAAAACAATGGTAGTCATTATAATAATATTATAGAACATTTTGGCAGTGTGTGAACATAAAACAAGGCCACATACTGAAAAAGAAAGGTTGGGAGGCAAAAATGGAAACAATTCCAAATCATTAAGGTGTTTTCATGTCTGCCCATTAAGAGGTTAATAACATTAAGATGTATGTTCACAATCTTGGAGGAATAAAAAAGAAAATAACTCCTGGAGCTGAGTAATTTTAAATTCTTGCATGAAGAAGGAGGCAGCTTTGAAAGTTACATTTAAAAGCTTTGCAAGTTGAACCTTACAAAGCCCTTGAGAATACGTAATACAAGACAGTAGCACATATCATTCTTTATAAAAGCAGGAAATAAACTGTCAAATATATATATAACAATAAGAATGCTTTGAGCACTGGCATTATCAGAGACTGACTGAGACATATCGAGCTGTCATGGTAGATTCATGTGTGCCGCGACCTTCAACATCATAAGGTTTTTCTCTGCAGTAAACTAAACTCATGACATGAAAATAAATATTTATCATTATATATCAGTAGGGGTTATGGTAAGACTCCAAAAAAATGACAACATGACAACTCGCATACAAAAGGACTGTAGCTCGTATGATAGGCCCATGAATGAGATGGATTAGAAAGAACTAAGGAAATTCATTGTGGTATCAGTGGCATAGAAGATGAATAGCTTCCAATAATACAGACTTAATATGGCATGACATAAGCTCAGTAAGGGAGCTGAAATGATCTCCAATTATACTTTTATTAGGCAAATATTAGGTTGAAATGATTTAGTTTCTGATATTTAAATGGTTTAAATCAGAATGCAAAAATAGCTTTCCAATATTATTCAAGGACACGTGAAGCCTGAAAATGTGATGTGCCAGCAACAGAGGCAAAACTTAATGGCTCTACCTTAAAGTGACTCTGTACCCACAATCTAACCCCCCCCCCCCCCCCCCCAAACCACTTGTACCTTCGGATAGCTGCTTTTAATCCAAGATCTGTCCTGGGGTCCGTTCGGCAGGTGATGCAGTTATTGTTTTAAAAACAACTTTTAATCTGGCAGTGTCTATCGGCCGGGGCTTACATTTGTATATGCATTAGGCTGGCACCACCTCTCTGTCCTTCCTCACCACCCTCCTCATCATAAGGAATGCTCCAGACAGATTGCTTCCTATTCCCCTTCTGTGTGCATAATGAACATGGGCTGGATCGTTAAGACACCTGTGCAAAGCTCAAACAGCAGTAAATGTTCCTAATGCTGAGGAGGGTGGAGAGGAGGGAAGGAGAGGTTGTGTCAGCCTAATGCATATACAAATGTAAGCCCCAGCCGTTAGACACAGCGCTGCCGGATTAAAAGTCGTTTTTAAAACAATAACTGCATCACCTGCCGAACGGACCCCAGGACAGATCTTGGATTAAAAGCAGCTATCTGAAGGTACAAGTGGTTTGGGGGGATCAGATTGTGGGTACAGAGTCACTTTAAGAGCAGGACTTCACTTGAAACGCATTTTTTTGTGAACATCATGCCGGCATCTTCCAGCATTACGTATGTTGTATGTTAAGGAACCACTGTATAAGATATAAAGTATGAATATCCACTTTTTAAAAAGCAATAATTTTTATTGAGAAAATGCAGACAAAAAAATCTGTATACAGGATAGAAGGGGGGAAGTAAGAACGGAGGGGGGGTTACAGAAGGAGCGTTCCTGGCACAACCCTGCCCCATGCCTCCCATCAGTGCATGACTGACTTTATCAGGGTTCCTCTAATAAAGTTAGGGTTCTATTACACTGAGCGATTTTTAACGATTAACGACTAACGATAAACGATCGCAGACGAGATTGTTTATCATTAACCTGAAATCGTTCACCATATTACACAGAATGATAATCGTTAGTTGCGATCGTTACTACGATCGTTATTGCGATCGTTGCTATGATTGTTTATTCCTTCTGATCCCAGAAAAACAATGAACAATATGCTATTACACTGAACAATTAGTGAAGAAATGCGGAACTTGAGCGAACGAACGTGGAATTACAGCTAACGATTAGCGAACTATTAACGATAATTTTAGGTTCAGATCTATATCAACGATCAACGGCATACGAACGATTTTTCAAACGCGGTCCCGGGTGCCGATTTTAGCCCGGGACCGTGGGTGTTAGCGGGCACGGTCCAATCGCCATGCCTGCTAATACAGTAATCAGATGCAGCTGTCAAAGATGACAGCTGCATCCGATTACCGGACGCAGCACTTCCCTGGTGACTAGTGACGAAGATAGCTCCGGAGGAGCGATCTCTGTGACTGGTGCCGGTCGGGGTCTCCGCCAAAATGGGAAATCAATGCACTTATACTAGAAGTCCCCTAGGGGGGGGCTTCCAGTATAAGTGTAAAAAAAAAAAAGAAGTTATTATTAGTAAAAAGCCCCCTCCCCTAATAAAAGTCAGAATCACCCCCCCTTTTCCCATTGTTTTTAATAAAAGGAAATAAATAAATAAACAAACATGTTTGGTATCGCGGCATGCGTAATTTCCCGAACTATTAATTAATCACATTCCTGATCTCGCACGGTAAACAGCGTAAGCGCCAAAAAATCCCAAAGTGCACAATTGCGCATTTTTAGTCGTATCAAATCCAGAAAAAATGTAATGAAAAGCGATCAAAAAGTCGTATATGCTCAATCAAGGTACCGATAGAAAGTAAACATCATGGCGCAAAAAATGACACCTCGCACAGCCCCATAGACCAAAGGATAAAAGCGCTATAAGCCTGGGAATGGAGCGATTTTAAGGAATGTATATTTGTTAACAATGGTTTGAATTTTTTACAGGCCATCTGATAAAAGAAAAGTTATACATGTTATATATCATTTTAATTGTAATGACTTGAGGAACATGTACAACAAGTCAGTTTTACCCTAACGCGAATGGCGTAATAACAAATACCCCCCAAATAAAAGAAATGCGTTTCTTTGTTCAATTTCACCACACATTGAATTTTTTCCTGGTTTTGCAGTGTACTTTATGCAAAAATTCAGCCTGTGATTACAAAGTACAATTAGTGACGCAAAAAATAAGGGCTCATGTGGGTTTCTAGGTGGAAAAATGCAAGTGCTATGGTCTTTTAAACACAAGGAGGAAAAACTAAAACGCAAAAACGAAAATTGGCTCCGTCCTTAAGGGGTTAAGACCCTATATACTCTCTTTTTTTCTTTGAGGTGGGGGGGTAGTGGGGTATTGTGTGTATTTTAGATGTTTTTAATCGTTTGTCCCAGCATTTATGTCAATTAATTTTTCTAGTATATTATGAGTTATTTGTGAGGTGCAGTCCATTATTTTCAGTTTGTTTGTTCTTGTTCAGGAACTTCAGGATCAGCAATCAGTAACTGTGATGGGAGCACTGTCAAATAGAAAGTTCTTTCTATATGTGACTGTATTGTGACCATCTATCTATCTGTCTATCTCAATTACAAGGAGAGATTTACTGTTGAAAATGTTCCATACGAGACCGGCTGTTCCGTGACCCGTCCGGGTCACAGAATGGCTGGTCTCTGAAAAGATCATCCCGGACGGTACTGCAGTACCGTCCGGGTGATCTTTCGGGCCGCAGTGTCCTGATGCGGGCGCATTCGTGCACGCCCGCATCAGAACTTTACATTGCACGCTATGGAGCGAGCGGCTGGATCCGCTCACTCCACAGTGTGCACTGACAGGGGTCTCTGCAGCCGTTATTCACTGAATAGCGGCCACAGAAAACTAACATGTCAGTTCTTTGCAGCGCCGTGAGGTGATCCCGGCCGGAGCGTTTACTATGTGTATACACTCTGGCCAGGATCCCATAGACGGCTATGTAATGTATATTTTCGTAATAATTTTACGAAAATATACGTTGTGTGAACATAGCCTAAATGTAAGACATATTCAGTCAGATGCCATATGTAAAATGCTATATTCCCTTACAAATGTTGCCTCTAAAGGCAAATATCTCCATACATATGACACCAGATGAGACCTATACAGCTGTACAAAAAGCATGTGCTTTTGATGTTAAGATTAGGGTCATGTCTGCATCAGAGTTTCTACTTGAAGCCTCCATCACAGCTTCCATTTGACACCTCAGATGGCGCTAGATGGGTCTGCTCCATGCCAGACACCAATAGATCCTGATGGACCTCATTGATATCTGCCTGGTGTCTGTTCTTTTACAGAACTTTAATCAGACACAAAGTAGTGCTTGCTGCTTGCTACTTTTTTTTATCCAGTTAAATGAACAAATTCTGTGACAAGGGTGCCAAATGGAGCCTCCCATGCAGATGTGAACAAAGCCTAAGTAGTTGTATGCAAACAAATGTTGATTCATGTCATAAACTCTTTACAATCAAATTCTTTTATTTGTAAGTTGTGATATTTTTGGAAGGAAAAAAAAAGCCTTAAAACCAACATATGGCAAATAATAACATCAATAATGACATAACATAGCAACATAGTTGTAAATGAGTGCCTCCAGGTTGTACACATGACAGATTTGTCATTACAAATGCTAATAATGAGTCACTTGTCAAGATACTTGTGAATTTATGACAAAAGCCATGAAATGTAATGGTGTTTCTATAGATGCATAGTTTTTACCTTTAAGCATAAACATCAAAGAGCATATGGATATTTCCCAGCATTGATAGACAGCAAGTGTGAACAGTTGACCTTTCCAGCTTGATGAGTTCTGAGGCAGTGACCTTTCACTTACAAAAGTACTGTAGCTCAATCGGTCTCACATCTTTCACTGATAAAATTCATGCCCTTTTCATTCTCTGCTCCTGTTTAATCTATATCATGTTCCAAGTGTTAATCTGGAGGATTCAATGCATTCAATTGTCATTGTCTAATATTTTGAGCTAATATGATTTAATAAAAGTGCCTTCTAGATTTTGGGTTCCTGTATAAACATTTTATGCAGTGTAGTTATTATATCAAGATGAATTGTGCTGCCAACATGAAAAAGTCTACCAGAAAGCAAGCTGAGAAGTTAATCAGTAGTAAAGATAAAAAGGTGAATTCATGACAGTCTGGTCTATAATGTATAGCAATACAATAAAATGTGTAAAAGTAAGAATCATCATCTTCAATTAGTGTGTCATTTTGTATATCGATTCATAAAGGCTATGATAGAACATAAAAGCAAATATAAGATGTCTAATGAACTCAAGGTAAAAAGTTATTAAAAAGAAGTCTATTTTTGCAGCAATCTAGAAATTATGAAGAGGATCTGTTTATTTCTAGAAAAAATACCGCCCCTGAAGAATCTGGAACTACAGCTTAGACCTATTCAATGGTGGCTCAGTGGTTAGCACTGAAGTACTGGCTTCAAATCCCACCAACGGCAACATCTGCAAACAGTTTGTATGTTCTCTCCATGTTTGCGTGGGTTTCCACGCAAAAGATACAGATATGTGAATTAAGATTTTGAGGCCTAATGGGGACAGGGAGCAATAATTGCTAAAACTATTGCTGCGTTTATAGGAACGATTATCGTGCGAATTCGCGAACGATCGAATTTGCACGATAGTCGTACGTGTAAATGCAGCGAACGATCAAACGACGAGCGAGAAATCATTCATTTTGATCTTTCAACAAGTTCTCAAATCGTTGTTGATCGTTCGCAAAAAATTCACAGATCGTTACGTGTGAAAGTCGTTCGCCGATTTAACCAATGTGTGAGATAGGCTTAAGCGATCGCAAAACGACCACAAAACGAATTTCCGTACGATATATCGTACCGTCTAAACGCTGATCGTTGTGAACAAAAACGTTATTCCGACATTGTTAATCGTACGATCGGGCGAATTATCGTTCCGTGTAAACGTAGCATTAGAGTGAGGAATTGATTGATTATTGATTAGCTTAGAGTCAGGCCATCTGATTACCCTGTGTAAAAAAAACTAAAGTCTCTCTGCAAGGGGCAATAAGAATGGAGCTGCAAAGGAGATGGTGGCTTAAATTGTGGCTAGAGTGTTGAGATCACACCTCTAAGGCAGGCTTGCTGAATCCATGCCAGCAGGAATAGGAACATGAAATATTCTATAACTTTGTACAAATAAAACATAGAGCCACAGCCACAGGAGGACATTGCAGGAAGTCCAAACATGGCCTGTCTACCTGTCCTCATCATGACATAAGAGGTATCTCACCTTCTCAATGTCTGGGGCATATCATGTTTGGTATGCCAGGAATCAGAATGGTGAGATATGAATTATGATCGGCACCTGGGAAAGTAACTTTTTAATATTCCCAGGTGTGTTTTCTTGATGGCTGAGGGGGGTGGCTGAAGCTCTGCCCAGACGCATCCCGGTGCTAAGTATTAGAACTTTCATATTTTATTCTTTTTGTTTTCATTGTTTGCAGTGCCTGTATGTCTTGTTAACCATCTTTTTGTAACAAAGTACTGTCCATTTTAATGCATTAAACCTAAAAGTTTGATGGTTTGTCTTGTACCCTAAATGAACCTAGTTAGCTCCGTGAGGAGTGCATGTGTATGACCAATTGGCTTAATCTACCGTGTGGGGTGTCTGCTTGCAAGTGGAACACTTATTGGTGTTCCCTGTCTACCCAGTAACGTAACAGATAGGGTGGTGGTAGCAAAGTTGTGTATGTATGTTGTGTTCGGGTGTCTGGCAGCGACTGGTGGGTCACGTGTATGACAACAGCCGTTGGGTCCCAACATAGAAAGGTTTGTGTGCGTGCTTCGTGGATGTGTGTCTGGCAGCAGTCGGTGTGTCCCGTGTATGACAGCAGCTGGTGGATCCAGATACAGCGAAGTTTTGTGTCTGTGTTGGCCAGCGAACAGGGAGTGTTCGTGGCAAAGTGGGTGCCTGGTGTCTCGGTGTGCGGAAAGCGTCAGGTGGCAATTTACGATCAAGTTACAGCCCAGGAATAGGGCGTAAAGCATGAGTGCATGAGGTGAAACAACCTGTAGGGCTAGTGCAACCAAGAGCTCCTAAACTTCTCCAATTCCCTTGTCTTGTCTTTCTCCCCCTTTGGTTAAGACCTTGGTCTTGGTCCTTTCCCCTTGTTTTCGTTAGGATTCTGCTCCCCCTAAACTCCTCCGATCCCATTGTCTTGTCTTCTCCCCCCTTTGATCCTTGTTTAAGTCTTTCCGCCTGTTGTGATTGGGTCTCTCCTCCCCCTTGTCACAGGACGGCCGGGCTTGGCCTGTGTATCCCTGACACTATGTTAAAGTGCTGCGGAATCTGTGTGCACTATACAAAGCATTATTTACATCCTGGAAGCATAATTGAAAGGTACCATGTGTCCCCTTGACAGTGTCAGCACGTGACAGTTTCTTCTGAAAACAGCACCATACCTTCCCACAGTTTATTTGTAGTATTAGCTCAGTTCTATTGAAGTAAACAGAGCAGAACATGGATACTCCCTTTTAAAAAATGTTTAATTTGGCACTGTAATAGGCTTTCAAGCACTGTTATTCCCACTCCCCACTGAATACAGTGAAACCTTATAAGATGGGGGGGGGGGGAGGTAAAAAAAAGAGCACTGATGTACCTGGTGGTACATTCACTTTAAGTTTTCCTTTATTTCAACCTGCCTGTGATAGGCTGCACTAGTAGATCTTTTATTGCAGTCACTGGGGTCTTCAGAAGGACCTGTGCTGCCATGATAACTAAACAGCACCTGTGTCAGGCGCTGACAGATCTGAGATTGTTACTGACTGCTGTATAAAGTAAATGACCATCTTCAGACTGATCTCCAATGCCAGTCTTTGATGCCTCTCAGATAGCAGCTGGCACTCAACATTTATGGAGTTGGCTGAGATCCACACACAATATATTTTTTTTCTTTTTAGGAATTTGTGAAGGCTCATTTTTTTGTTTGTTTGTTTTGTTTTTTTTTGTGACTTTTTATTAGTATCATTTTGGGGTAGATGGGATTTTTTTGATTGCTTTTTATTCCATTTTGTTCAATTTCTATACAGTACAGAGCAAAGAGATATAAAGAGAATATACAATCTGTAGCTCTAACAGCAAATTCTTTAAGCAGACATAGCTACTTGTCATAAAATAACCATGACGTCTGTTTATTAGAATGCCCTGGTTTTACATTTTTCACCATCCTTGTACATACAGGGTCATCATTTCAAAAGAAGTAACATCAATACATGTCTACATATTGTACATAAAATTTATAACCTTCCATTTTAAATGCCATTCGTGGGTCAAGGTTAGTGTAACAATATGGGTCTCAAGAAATTATAGCAATACATTCATATATAATCTGCAGCAATTCAGCTCACTGTATAACCTATGCCAGTGAGGACAATACCATATGGGATCTAAGAAGGAACTTTGAATAACTTCAGTAGTTCTATGCTAGAAAAAACGAGCAGTAGAAGGGTGATGCACAGGAGATAAGTAGAAGCATAATTAAGAGCATTTACTGAAGTGCTAAGATCATAAATAACATTTCCCTTCCTACTAACAACTTCATTAGCTATTGACAGAGTCATGGTATATAATCTTATTCCTGCTCCCAGCACTTCAATGAAAGTTGTTAATTACTTTTTTGCTAATTACATAGGTGTGTTCCATCCACATTATGGATAATTATTTTTGTTCTTTAGAGATAAGAGAATGTAATAGAGATTAAACACGAATGTTGACTGAGAAAATGCAGTCTCTCCGTCTGGACATTTCAAGAGAGAGATAGATGTATAAAATTCACTATTTCAAATTAATTTCAATTCTTTTTTGGACATGGCTGGAAATAATGCAGAAAGCGGAATGCTGCCTCTATTTGAATATTCTATTTTTCCTTCATCTGTTTCATACATTGACATTGCAGGTTACATCCGGTGTTATTTAGGTTACTGCATATAGGCAGGCAAACTGCACAGTTTTGACTGATGCTGAATATTAACTCAATGATCTTCATTTGAGCCTTTTCCTCAGTGTAATGCTATTGAGAAATTACATGAGATATTCTAAAAAGTCCAAATGCACTCTATTTTTATCATTATGTTAAATTAACATGTTTTAATTTTACAAGCATTCCCTAAAATGTATCATTTGAAGGATTTAGAAGACTCACTAATCCCCCATGTGCTGTTTTTTTCATAACCTCTTACTAGTGATGAGCGAATAGTGAGATATTCGAATATTCAATATTCGTACAAATATCCCGCGAATATTTGATCTTATTAAAGTCTATGGGAACAAGTATTTGATTAGTGAAAAACATCTATTTGACCATTTGGAGGGTGAAACCGGAAGCTGGGGGATTTAAACGCTTATCGAATATTTATTGAACATTCGGGGGATATTAGTACGAATATCGAATAATCAAATATCTCACTATTCGATCGAATATCTATTCGATCGAACATTATTCGCTTCTCACTACCTCTTACCCTTAGTTAGGGCCCACCAGGTATCTAACTTGAAAAATTATATTAATTTAAATTGCAGTCACATGATCTGTCCCATTAGTACTGATAGTTGGTTTTCACTGTACATGTAGCAAGTGGGGTTGTGGGAAAGTGTCTGCACTGTTACAGACAACAGAAGGGTCACAGATCAGAGAGGAAACCAAGAAGTTATCGGGTGTATAGGGAAGAAAATGCAAAAGGACGCTGGTTGACCTCAGGGAGATCAACCAAAACACAGCAGAGACACCATCACATGTCTCAACGTCAGTGTATTCTAGAACATTGCCCTCTGGGAAATCAAATATGCAAAAGAACACTACAGAGACACCATCACATGTCTCGACGTCAGTGAACTAGCCAGACCTTCCCTCCGGGAAGGAACATCCAAGCCAAAGGCGTTCTCCAGTCAAGGAAACCACCTCAGCAAGGTATCCATCCACAGACAGCTGTTTCGGGGTTTTGGATGATCTCCCTGAGGTCAACCAGCATCCTTTTGCATGCACTTACTAGTTATTGCTCCCACTAGCCAGAAACCTACTCCACACTGATGAGGGGCAAAAACCCCGAAACAGCTGTCTGTGGATGGATACCTTGCTGAGGTGGTTTCCTTGACTGGAGAACGCCTTTGGCTTGGTTGTTCCTTCCCGGAGGGAAGGTCTGGCTAGTTCACTGACGTCGAGACATGTGATGGTGTCTCTGCAGTGTTCTTTTGCATATAGGGAAGAAAATGGCACAGTGATGTAAGCTTCTTTACTAAAAACAGCACATTTGTTCTCCTTTACATATATGTATGTGGTACATATCTGATTTAACTTTTTAGCTTCATGACCCCACCCCTTTAAGCTACCTCTGACTGACACAATTACATCCATAGCCACAATAATTGCTCTTTTGCAAACCCCCATAAAAGTGATGTTTAAGTCACGTCTAAAACAGAGAGAGATTAGAAAGAAGAACATGTTTCACGATACTTTCCTTTTAAATATGATAATTTCTTACAGTACTATTTGATAATTCACTTTCTTAATATTTACATATAAAGATAAAGTCTGGACTGACATAGTGCAGTTCTATGACCATCTTATCCTTGACACTTTAACAGAAGGTAAAAGCATCAACATATTTTTCAAGCTGATAAAAGCTCTTATTCTGTTATTGTTTTTTATTTTCTTATTTCTGCATATAAAAAAACATTTTATGCAGTCATAATAACGCATTTGGGACCATATTACAGTGACCCCTGACCCCTTGCAGTTCCTATGAACTGAACTAAGGTCAACATAGTTTTATAATAAAATAAAATACTTGTACGCCCGTCTTAAAGCCCCACCCCCTTTGTTCGGCAAGCTTTACTAAGAGGCACACACCTCTTTGTAGAGCTGGCTAGCCCTGCACCTGGAGCAGGCTTTGCAAATCTAATCTACACCTGCTTTGGAGCAGGAGTAGATCTGTATCATGATTCACGTCTGCAAGCAGGTATAAATCACGATACATCTGGTGCCTCCTCCCCGTACCCCCCGCTCATCAGGCGAGCAGGTGATATGGCTAACCCCCACCATGAAAAGGATTGAATCTCCCCCTTTTCTTTTGCGTATGCCTTGGGAGCATCTTGATAAATCTCCCCCATAATGTGCACATTTAGGCTATGTTCACACAACGTCTTTTCATCTCCGTTTAAAATGACGTCCGTCATTTTAAGTCTAAAATAAAGGACGTTATTTAGCAGCCTTACCTCCCCTTAGTGCACAGACGGGTGTTTGTACATTATGCTAGTTTGGGATTACTAATTGCTCTTTGGATGCGGCTTAATTGAAAAGTCCATTGAATTTAATTGTAAAAACGGAGACAGAATGGTGTCAAAAGGAAAACTGTGTGTGAACTACAAATAAAAAACGTCCGCTGTTCGCAAAAGACAGCCCGAAAATAATGATCATGTTCATTGTTTTGACAACCGCGGCAAAAACGTCCGTTATTCAAGACGCTGTGTGCATTGGACGTCTATCTTCCAATTGACTTCAATGCATTGCATTGCAGTCAGTTAAATCTCGGCAAAAACTGACGTTATTTTAAATATGAAAATCGGACGCCTTTTTAAGATTTTTGACATTGTGTGAACATAGCCTTAGGATGTTTAGCATCCATGTTAGGACCCATCTTAAAACCATCCAAAATTAAGCATTTATAGTGGATACGTCCTATGCAATGTATCCTATGAGAAAGAATATTGTATTTCTTAAAATGAAGAACTGCCACTAGCCTGTATATGACTTACATTTAGTATTTAACTAAGCATCAATATTCATGTTACTTCTTATACTGAATCTTGGTTGTAAGTACTATGCATTGTTAAATAGAATATTTTTAAAAGTATCATCCAGTTCTAAAATGTTGCCTCCTAAAATCAGATCATATGATCTTAAAGATATATATATATATATATATATATATATATATATATATATATATATATATATATTAAATTACTAGAAATAGTTTTGAAAAGCTCAATCACAAGAGACATCCTTATAAAGTGTTCATTTGAATTAAAGACCAACACATTTTGTATCCTGTATCAATAAGTTTGAAGCCTGAACCAATGCATCATGCTTTACTGCCATCTAGTGGTGAAATGGTCAGTCTAGTGCTGATAAATGGTAAGAAATATAAAAAAAAAAAATATGTAGCTTTATACTATCCTTACATAACCTGTGGTCAAGATCTAAGGCTGTAGACAAAAAATGACAGATTTCTAGAAAAAGCAACATTCTTCTTGCTGCATAAAAATGTCAAATTGACACTGAATAAAAGAAATATTTAAGGTTTTTTTTTTAACTAAACATTTAACAAGTAAAATAGCCTTACATTGCTTACATTAAACCTATGCTTTTAGGTAGTAAAACTCAGAGGTATTTTCGTACAGCAACATTTCAAAACTTACATTTTATGCCTGGTATTCTGCAAAACTGAACAGTAGTTATTATGGAAGTATAGAGGCTCTAGGTTATATAAGTGATAAAAGGCCAATCATAAGAAAATGTATTTATATACTGCCCATTTATTCCATCAGGAGAAGCGGCAAAAATGCAAAGTGGCAGATATGGAAAAACAAAAACGTGAACTGACAATGAGATAATAGGAGAGATGATGCTGTCCTAGGTGCTTACAATCCAAAACAGATAATAAGTACGTGTACTGTAGTGCAATGAAGGAAGTATAAATAATGCTGCATGCAGACAATACAGATATAAAGCGCATTGTGAGGTGCACTGTGAGAGGTGTTCTGAAGTATAACAAAGAGGAAAGCTAGGCTGGTATATGAATAAATATATATATATGTGTGTGTGTGTGTGTGTGTGTACCAATCGTCTATACCATTAAAGGGGTACTCTAGAGCAGTGCTTCACAAACTGTGAGGCGAACCTCATCAGTTTTCACATAAATGATTATAAGCTGCACAGTCCTGTCCCTGGCTACAACAATTTCTGGTTTAGGAACGTTATTCGCTCATTTCGTACTTATTTTAAAGTGTCACTGTCACTTTTTTTTTTCTTTTTTTGCCAAAATCAATGTTACAGGCAATTTTAAGAAACTTTGTTATTGGGTTTATTAGCCAAAAAATGCATTTTTATCATGAAAAAGCAGTTTGAAGCTCTCCCCCATCTTCATGGTTCTCTTATGGAGAGGGTAGGGGTTGAGGGAGATGAGGCACCAAAACAGGACAACAAAGAGTTAATTTTCAGCAACATCAACAGACTATCTCCTCTGAAGTCAGCACTGACCTCTCTGACCTCTGAATACTGGCTTTCACATAGGTCCCGCTGGTGTAATCCTTTATTCTTTGCTCTAACAGGGCCAGACTGATGTAAGAGTCGAGATTTCCTGATAATGAGCAGTGAATGAGAGGAGGGAGGACCTGGGGAAAGTCTTTTTGAAAGCAGATATTGGCATATTTGCCTAATAAACTCAATTACAAAGTTTCTTAAAATCGCATGTACTATTGATTTCTGCAAAAAAAATATATATATATGACGGTGACACTTTAATGTTATATAGAATTTCGGAGACAAATGAAGGGTAGACTGAGCAGTAGGATTTTTATTTGACTGAACTTCCACCACAGATGGTGAGGCCCCAGCATCCTCTTGGTCGGTCTGGTGAGGCCCAGGCTCATTTTGTCTGTTGGGCAAGGCTCCAGTACATTAACTTTGAGAAGCTCTGCTCTAGAGACTAAAAAAGTATGTTTAATACACTGCTAAATAATATTTATTACTTAGACCAACGTAAAATATGCTGGTCTTAATAAACTCCTTCTTAAATGTCTGTACAGAGACTCAACTGTTCTTAGACAATAGCCTGTGTTGCATAGAAATTGTATTGTTTCTGTTTTGCTGCCTATTTTGGCTGACTGCTAGCCTGACTGCAAGCAATATATGGTTTACTATGGCTGCTGTGGCAGAATTGTGGCCCCAAATACGCCAATATTGTGACACAGGTTTATTTCAACAAATTTATGGATGGGACTTATTGGAAAAAGACATGGTTTGTTGGAAAAGGGACTTACAAACCTATACTAAAACAAATTAAGAAATTTAGTCACAATGAATAATTAAAGCAAAAAGTCGCAGTTTTAGGGTATGATGGGAGTAGTAGTGTTGGGTCACATAGCAGGGTGACGCACGACTCTGTTCGGGTCTACCGTACACTTATAATGTTCCGGTCTTTTTTGACCAGACCTATTACAGTCTTGATTTTTAGCTAATTTAAGTATTTTATTTGAATACCTGCTGCATTATTATACTTATATGTGAACATGGTTGTTCATAAAAAAAATGTTACTTGGCCTAATAGCAATGTTCATGCATATTGCACATTTGCACATAAAATAATATTATTTATATAACTGTAAGTTGTAACTAATAATATCAAACTGCATGTAAATATATTTAACCCCTAGCTGCACCAGGACATTACAGAACGTCCTGGTGCCACTAGGGGAGTTCAGAGGGGGGTCGCGCAGCAACCCTGCTCTGAACTGCCGCGAACCTGGGGCGGCGGCTATTAGCGGGCACGGTCCAATCGCTGTGCCCACTAATTAAGTATTTAGTTGCAGCTGTCAAAGTTCGCAATCACAAAGGGGTGATCCCTGTATCCTCACCTGGCTGGGGTCTGCACTATAATGGCGCTGATCCGGGCTCGGCAGCAGCCTAAAGTAATAGAGCACAGATCTCATGGTTCTATGCAGTATATCTATACTGCATAGATCTCTATGAGAAATCAGTGTAGTAATACTAGAAGTCCCCCAGGGGGACTTCTAGAATTTGTGTACAAAAAAAAAAAAAAAATTAGATATATATATATATATATATATATATATATATATATATATATATATATATTAATACAAAATCCCCTCTCCTAATAAAAGTCAGAATCACCCTCCTTTCCCCATTTTATAAATAAAAATAAATAAATAAACATATTTGTTATCACCGCGTGCATAATCGCCTGAACTATAAAATTATCACATTCCCGATCACGCGCGGTAAATGGCGTAAGCGTAAAAAAAATTCCAAAGTGCAAAACTGCACATTTTTGGTTGCATTAAATCGCGAAAAAATGTAATAAAAAGCAATCAAAAATTGCATATGCACAATCAAGGTACCAATAGAAACAACACAACTCAGACAATCCCATAGAACAAAGGATAAAAAAGTTATAAGCATGGTAATAGAATAGTTATACAAGTTACATATCGTTGTAATCGTAACAACTTGAGGAACATGTATAACAAGTCAGTTTTACCCTAGGGTGAACAGCGTAAAAACAAAACAAAAAACAAATATAAAA
Source organism: Dendropsophus ebraccatus (assembly GCF_027789765.1). NCBI lineage: Eukaryota > Metazoa > Chordata > Amphibia > Anura > Hylidae > Dendropsophus > Dendropsophus ebraccatus. The sequence goes on along the minus strand of NC_091456.1, from coordinate 81,834,488 downwards.
ATTGTTTTTGTTTTTTTTTTCAATTTCACCACACATATAATTTTTTTTCTGGTTTCACTGAATATTGTAGGCAAAATTACATGTGCCATTGCAAAGTTCAATTATTGGCACAAAAAATAAGGGATCATCTGGGTCTCTAGGTGGAAAAATATACGTTTTATGGCCTTAAATAAACAAGGAGGAAAAAACAAAATCGCAAAACTGAAAACTGGCCATGTCTTTTGCATACGTACTTTGTACAATGTAACATATTACATCTCTTTTCTGATTACTTTTTGTTTTGTGATTTTATAATGTTGGACAGAAGGCGCATTGTTTCTGCTTTAGGCTGGTTGCATTGCTGATGGAGATGGTGGATATTGTAGAAGTACTTGCGGAAGCCGTTGGTTCACTTTGTGAGGACAATGGCTGCCACTCCATCATCCCTGGGTTTTACTTTTATTTCTTCGATATATGTTCTAACCAGTGATTTTCCCAGCTCCAAATTTTTTTTGTTGTTCCAATTTGGGTCTATTTCACGCCATAACACGAATGCATTGTATGCCGACACATCAAGAATGTTGTAAAAAACAACCATTGCCCACAGATTTGTTTTGTGCTTACAGGTGTAAGTGCCCATGAGTTGATCTAGAGTACCAACTCCCCCTTTTGGGGCATTGTAATGTAGTACTGTAGTTCTTTAGTCTCCATTACTGATTGCACTGTGCATTGTGCTTATCAGAATGACCTGTTTGTGTAAATAAAATAAAACATAGAAATATAAACATCTCTCTAAGGGTATGTGTACACTACGAAATTGGGTAGGAAGTTTCAAGCCATGCGTCAGTCTCTGTTTGAACTTTCGCCTGTCCCATAGACTCAATGATATCCTGAAGCTCAATCCGCTATTCGGTGAAACATACAAATGGCTGAAGTGCATGCAAAGTTTCCAGGGCATCTTCATAAGGTCCTTCAGTCCACTGAAAGATCGAGGAAATCTTTGAACAATTAGGTTGATGACATGAGCCAGACATGGTGCGTAAGTGCAGTACCAGCCCATGGTGCAAACATCATGTTTCTACCATTTTGGGTGACTAAGTTTGCTTACGGATCCAGCGAAGCCGTTCTGCCCAGTGTTACTGACTTGATCCAGGCTGACCAAGTGCAGGATAGCCTGACAGCGATGGTCCTGGCATCGGTGGTACAGGCTGGCAGAGGCTGGGATAGGGTGTACTCCGGACTGATGAGAGGATGAAGTTAAGGTGGTCATGATGACGATGCCACCTGTCACCCTGGAGGCCACATGCGGTCTGCCACATTACTATTGTAATCATGGATAAATGTTTCACTGCCACTGCTGGGTTCCTCTGATGGCTGGCAAAATTTTTCCAGTCATGCAACACAAGGTGCCCTTGCCCTGACTACTTTCAAGCCAAACTCAAAGGGGAGCTTTAGGGTTGCCAATTCGGCTAACTGTAATTGTAGAGTACTATGTCTCGAGGGGGTGTCCGAAGATCCTGCCAATTCATAGCTATGAGTTTGGCTAGTGTGGAGCTCGAACTCTGTGTCAACTAATCCAGAACTGTAGGCTAGCTGGTCAAAACATCACCCCTGGATCTTACAGGTAGCTGCACCCTGTTGCCACGACTGCTGCTAACACCACCACCACTTGTGTCCCTGCCTCTCTTACCTTCAAAACTAGTTGACACTGACACTTGTCATACCCTGAGAAGGGCAAGACTGTGTAGGTTTGAAAATATTAAAATTTTTCAATAGAAAAATAATCTGACAGTTGCTTCACAGGGTTAAATTGAGAGTTCGATGGCTGCCGTTTAACCCTTTGAGGACCAGGCCCAAAATGACCCAGTGGACCGCGCAAATTTTGATCTTAGTGTTTTCGTTTTTCCCTCCTCCCCTTCTAAGAGCTCTAGCACTCTCCGTTTTCTATATACAAGCCATGTAAGTGCTTGTTTTTTAAAGGAATAGTTGTACTGTGTAATGGCGTCATTCATTTTACCATAACATGTATGATGGAATTCCAAATATATTATTTATGAAGATACTAGACTAGAAAATGTACCCGGCGCTGCCCGGGTATAAAGTGTCAGTGTGTTAATTAGATTTGTTCTAAGGTGCCCAGGAGGCCAAGCTAAAGGTATTGTTTCATCTGAGTTAATCAGTGGAATTAGTGTATACCTGTAGTGCATAGTTGGAGGGGTTCTGTATACCCACAATGTATAGTTTTTAGGGGTCTCGCATATCTGTAGTGCATAGTTGGGGGGGCTGTATACCTATATTGTATAGTTGAGGGAGGTCCTGTATACCTGCAGTGTACAGTTGGTGAAGGTCCTGTATACCTGTACTGTATAGTTCGGGGATCCTGTATACCTGTAGTATATAGTTGGTGCTGTATACCTGTAATGTATAGTTGGTGGAGGTCTTGTATACCTGTAGTTTATAGTTTGAGGGTCCTGGATACCTGTAGTGTATAATTGGTGGAGGTCTTGTATACCTGTAGTATATAGTTCGGGGGTCCTGTATACCTGCAGTAAATAGTTTGAGGGTCCTGTATAACTATAGTATAGAGTTGGTGGAGGTCCTGTATACCTTTAGTGTATAGTTTGGGGTCCTATATACCTGTAGTATATAGCTGGTGGAGTTCCTGTATACCTGTAGTATATTTGGGGTCCTGTATACTTGTAGTATAGAGTTGGTGAAGGTGCTGTATACCTGTATTATAGAGTTGGTGTAGGTCCTGTATACCTGTAGTGTATGGTTTTGAGGTCCTGTATACCTGTAGTGTATAGTTTGTGGTCCTATATACCTGTAGTATATAGTTGGTGGAGTTCCTGTATACCTGTAGTGTATAGTTTTGGGGTCCTGTATACCTGTAGTGTATAGTTTGGGGTCCTGTATACCTGTAGTATATAGTTGGTGGAGGTCCTGTATACCTGAAGTATATAGTTGGTGGAGGTCCTGTATACCTGTAGTATATAGTTTTGGGGTCCTGTATACCTGTAGTGTAAAGTTTGGGGTCCTGTATACCTGTAGTATATAGTTTTGTGGAGGTCCCGTGCACTTGTAGTGTATAGTTTCTGGGTCCTGTATACATGTAGTGTCCTGTATACCTGCAGGGTTGTATTTACCCGTATGGCAGTGTTATTCAGTCACAGTGTGTCGGTATTGGTCATGTCTGGTATGGGGGTGTTATCCAGTCACAGTATGGCGGTATTGGTCAGGTCTGGTGTGGCGGTGTTACCCAGTCACAGTTTGCCGGTATTGGTCAGGTCTGGTATGGCAGTGTTATCCAGTGACAGTATGGCGGTATTGGTCAGGTCTGGTATGACAGTGTTATCCAGCACAGTATGGCGGTATTGGTCAGGTCTGGTATGGCAGTGTTATCCAGTCACAGTATGGCGGCATTGGTCAGGTCTGGTATGACAGTGTTATCCAGCACAGTATAGCGGTATTGGTCAGGTCTGGTGTGGCGGTGTTATCCATTCACAGTATGGCAGTATTGGTCAGGTCTTATATGACAGTGTTATCCAGTCACAGTATGGCGGTATTGGTCAGGTCTGGTATGACAGTGTTATCCAGTCACAGTATGGCGGTATTGGTCAGGTCTGGCATGGAGGTGTTATCCAGTCACAGTATGGCGGTATTGGTCAGGTCTGGTATGGAGGTGTTATCCAGTCACAGTATGGCGGTATTGGTCAGGTCTGGCAGTGTTATCCAGTCACAGTATGGCGGTATTGGTCAGGTCTGGTGCGGCAGTGTTATCCAGTCACAGTATGGCGGTATTGGTAAGGTCTGGTATGACAGTGTTATCCAGCACAGTATGGCGGTATTGGTCAGGTCTGGTGTAGCAGTGTTACCCAGTCACAGTTTGGTATACCTGTTGTGCCCTGTATATACATGTACTGTATAGATGGAGTAGGGGGTCCTGTATATACATGTACTGTATGGATGGAGTAGGGGGTCCTGTATATACATGTACTGTATGGATGGAGTAGGGGGCCCTGTATATACATGTAATGTGTAGTTGGAGTAGGGGGTCCTGTATATACATGTACTGTATGGATGGAGTAGGGGGTCCTGTATATACATGTACTGTATAGATGGAGTAGGGGGCCCTGTATATACATGTACTGTATAGATGGAGTAGGGGGCCCTGTATATACAGGTACTGTATAGATGGAGTAGGGGGCCCTGTATATATATGTACTGTATAGATGGAGTTGGGGGTCCTGTATATAAATGTACTGTATGGATGGAGTAGGGGGTCCTGTATACATTTACTGTATGGATGGAGTAGGGGGTCCTGTATATACATGTACTGTATAGATGGAGTAGGGGGCCCTGTATATACATGTACTGTATAGATGGAGTAGGGGGCCCTGTATATACATGTACTGTATAGATGGAGTAGGGGGTCCTGTATATACATGTACTGTATAGATGGAGTAGGGGGTCCTGCAGGGGCGCCGCAATCATGAGGCGACCTGAATCGTCTGCCTCAGGCGGCGCCACTAGCTGTCACCATGGGGGCGGCATTCAGTGGCAGATTATAATATGAGCGGCTCGGCGGCCGCCCACATTATAATCCGCCACTGACTGTACCATGTACTGGAGCCCCCCCGCGCCCGGGCAGTATCTGTAATGAGATGCTGTGAGCGGGGGGACTGTATTCATAAGCGCCGCGCTGTAATGAATCAGCCGCGCGGTGCTGTTACTACAGTGCGGCGCTTATGAATACAGTCTCCCCCGCTCACAGCATCTCATTACAGATACTGCCCGGGCGCGGGGGGGCTCCAGTACATGCATTCCACGTCCGTGATCCGTCAGGATCACGGAACGTGGGAATGCAGCCTTAGTCCCCCGGCTGATGTGCGGCTGCCGGAGGTGTCCCGTCCTGTCCCCGGCAGCGCGCGCATCAGAGAGCTCCCCGTGCGCCGGAAGTCACAGCCACAGGCGCACGGGGAGCTCTCTGATGCGCGCGCTGCCGGGGACAGGACGGGACACCTCCGGCAGCCGCGCATCACCCGGGACCAGACCAGAGAGGCTCGACGGGGGAACGGAGGGCAGGTGAGTTGTGTGCTGTTTTTTGTTTTATCTGCTGTGCAGGGGGGGGGGGGGGGGAGAGGGGGAGAGGGGGACCATCTATAAGGGAGGGGGGAAAGAGGGGGACCATCTATAAGGGAGGGGGGAGAGGGGGACCATCTATAAGGGGAAACCATCTATAAGGGAGGGGGGAAAGAGGGGGACCATCTATAAGGGAGGGGGGAAAGAGGGGGACGATCTATAAGGGAGGGGGGAAAGAGGGGGACCATCTATAAGGGGAAACCATCTATAAGGGAGGGGGGAAAGAGGGGGACCATCTATAAGGGAGGGGGGAAAGAGGGGGACCATCTATAAGGGAGGGGGGAAAGAGGGGGACGATCTATAAGGGGAAACCATCTATAAGGGAGGGGGAGAGGGAAGAGGGGGACTATCTATAGGGGGGAGAAGGGGACCATCTATAAGGGAGGGGGGAGAGGGGGACGATCTATAAGGGGGGGACGATCTATAAGGGAGGGGGAGAGGGAAGAGGGGGACTATCTATAGGGGGGGAAGGGGACCATCTATAAGGGAGGGGGGAAAGAGGGGGACCATCTATAAGGGAGGTGGACGATCTATAAGGGGGGGGGGACCATCTATAAGGGAGAGGGAAGAGGGGGACCATCTATAGGGGGGGGGGAAGGGGACCATCTATAAGGGAGGGGGGAAAGAGGGGGACCATCTATAAGGGGGGGGCCATCTATAAGGGAGGGGGAAAGAGGGGGACCATCTATAAGGGGGGGCCATCTATAAGGGGGGGGCCATCTATAAGGGAGGGGGAGAGGGAAGAGGGGGACTATCTATAGGGGGGGGAAGGGGACCATCTATAAGGGAGGGGGGAAAGAGGGGGACCATCTATAAGGGAGGGGGACGATCTATAAGGGGGGGGGACCATCTATAAGGGAGGGGGAGAGGGAAGAGGGGGACCATCTATAGGGGGGGGGAAGGGGACCATCTATAAGGGAGGGGGGAAAGAGGGGGACCATCTATAAGGGAGGGGGGAAAGAGGGGGACCATCTATAAGGGGGGGCCATCTATAAGGGAGGGGGGAAAGAGGGGGACCATCTATAAGGGGGGGACCATCTATAAGGGAGGGGGACCGTCTATAAGGGGGGGGAAGAGGGGGACCATGTATAAGGGGGGGAGGGTGACCATCTATAAGGGAGGGGGAGAGGGAAGAGGGGGACCATCTATAAGGGAGGGGGGAGAGGGGGACCATGTATAAGGGGGGGAGGGGGACCATCTATAAGGGAGAGGGGACCATCTATAAGGGGGGGAAGAGGGGGACCATCTATAAGGGGGGGACCATCTATAAGGGAGGGGGACCATGTATAAGGGGGGGAGGGTGACCATCTATAAGGGAGGGGGAGAGGGAAGAGGGGGACCATCTATAAGGGAGGGGGGAGAGGGGGACCATGTATAAGGGGGGGAGGGGGACCATCTATAAGGGAGAGGGGACCATCTATAAGGGGGGGAAGAGGGGGACCATCTATAAGGGGGGAAGAGGGGGACCATCTCCTAAAAGATCAGCACCCTCCTCTCCTGACATCCTCTGTGCTGCTGGGACTTCTCCTATAGGATTAGCACCCTCCTCTCCTGACATCCTCTGTGCTGCTGGGACCTCTCCTATAGGATTAGCACCCTCATCTCCTGACATCCTCTGTGCTGCTGGGACCTCTCCTATAGGATTAGCCCCCTCCTCTCCTGACATCCTCTGAGCTGCTGGGACCTCTCCTATAAAGTCAGCCCCCTCCTCTCCTGACATCCTCTGTGCAGCAAGGGACCAAACATTATGTTTATTGGGGACAGCAGTGGGGGGGGGCAGTAGTGGATTATAATGTGGGCGGATTGACGGGGGGGGGGCGTCATTCTATAGTTCGCCTCGGGCAGCAGAGAGGCTAGAATCACCCCTGGGGTCCTGTATATACATGTACTGTATAGATGGAGTAGAGGGTCTACCAGTTATTACTGTGGATGTTGTGAGGCAGCTTCCCTAGCAACCATTGCTCCCTGTGAAAATGAAAGCAGTAATCCTATTGGTTGCTAAGGCTCCAACTGCCGTGTCTGCTGCAGCTAATTATATCACCTGTGTTTGCAGTGAGGAGATTTTTCCATTCATCTCTATGGGCGCCTCTTTTTCCCCTCCCCCTCCCCTCCTGTACATCTGGCGGGGACGGGACCTTCGCAATAACCTTTCCGGGCACCCAATGTATCTGTGTGCCAAATTTGGGGGCAAACGGTTCAGGCGTTTGGAAGTCTATAGAGGACAGACAGACAGACAGACAGACAGACAGACAGAAGGACAGACAGACAGACTTTGATTTTTATGATATAGATAAATAGGTGAAATCGTAAATAAGAATGCAATATGGTAACGTTTGGGGGGTTCCTGTGTCTACGTAATGCACTATATGGTAACAGCGACATGACACTATTATTCTATAGGTCAGTCCGAACACAACCATATGCAGGTTACACAGATTCTCTAATGTTATATATGTATTTTTTTTATTAAATCCTTTTTTTTGGCAATTAAATATTAATAAAATGGGCCTATTGTGACGCTTATAACGGTTTTATTTTTTCACCTATGGGGCTGTATGGGGTGTCATTTTTTCCGCCATGATCTCTAGTTTTTATTAATACCATATATGTGAAGATCGGACGTTTTGATCACTTTTTATTGATTTTTTTAAATATATAATGTAACATAAAATCGGTAATCTGCGCACTTTTTCCCCTCTTTTCGTGTACGCCGCTCACCGATCACAATGACGCTTGTTATATTTTAATAGATCGGACAATTACGCACGATACGGTATATTATATGTTTATCTATTTATTAATTTTTATATGTTTTATTTATATAATGGGAAAGGGGGGTGATTTAGACTTTTATTGGTGTAGGGGCTTTGGGGTAGTGTAATAGTGTTTTGAACTTTTTTTTTTTTACACTTTTGAAGTCCCTTTGGGGGACTTTTACATACAGTACTTTGATTTAAACACTGATGATTGCTATGCCTGTGCAGGCTCAGTGTAGCAGATCGCCGATCGGACCGCACGGAGGCAGGTAAGAGACCTCCGGCAGTCCGTTTCAACGATCGGGACCCCCGCAGTCACACTGCGGGGGTCCCGATCGGTAAGTGACAGGGGACTCCCCCTGTCACTTACACTTAAACCGCGGCGTTTAAGGGGTTAATGACACGTGGCAGCGCGATCGCTGCAGCGTGTCATTACCGGTGCGGTCCCGGCTGCTGTTTGCAGCCGGCCCCCACCTGCTATGAAGCACGCTCCGCTCCGGAGCACGCTTCATAGCGGGAGAAACACCCAGGACGTAAGGTTACGTCATGGGTCGTCTGGGGACAGACTTCCATGACGTAACCCTACGTCCAGGGTCGTCTAGGGGTTAATCATGTTTCTTTATCTTGCCAGACACGGTTTTAAGAAAGCACTCAAGATGTAACCTAAAAGGTGATGTACACGTTTACATTATAAACTAGGAGAGTTGCATGACTGACTTATAATCACGTCCTTTAAGACACAGTTTTTATTAAGCATTAAAGATGTCACCTGACACATGATTAAAATGGTTAAATTGAACCAGGAGAGTTGGGTGACTGACATATAATCATGGTTTTTATCATGCCATACGCTGTTTTTATTAAAGTATAAATATCATTTTCAGAGATCAATGGATATCAATAGTACAAGCAATTTTAAGAAACTCTGTAATAGGTTTTATTAAGCAAAAGAGTTTCCTTCTGTACTCGAAGAAGAAGGATATGCAAAATAGCTCTCACATCTCTTAAGCAAGGAAATGTCCCTCCAAGTCAAGTCTCACTCAATCAACATTAACTGGGGATTTTATGCCAAGCCAAACAACCTCTCCAAAAGAAAAGATTTTGTATCTGCAGACAGCTGTTTCGGGGTTGTTGCCCCTCATCAGTGCTGAGTAGTGTGTTGGCTGGCTAGTGAGAGGTCTATTGACATGGGTCAAAGGGGTACTAACTCTTATGAAGGAGAGTTTGTCATAAAGACATATGGAGACTAACAGACCACTGCTGCTCCATTGAGAATTCTGAGAAGGATATGCTAAATAGATTGGCTTGGTATAAAATCCCCAGTCAATGTTCTAAGACTCCTTGATTGAGTGAGACTTGACTTGAAGGAACATCTCTTTGATGTGAGGTGTGAGAACTACTTTGCATATCCTTTTTTCCAGAATTCTTAATGGAGCAGCAATGGTCTGTAATTCTCCATACGTCTTTATGACAAAATCTCCTTAATGATAGTTTGTACCCCTTTTGCCCCTTCTGTCCTGTTTTCCTACCTCCCTGCCTCACTTCAGAAGAAGCAGGCTTTCAGGTGTACATTGTGCTCTGTAGAGAGGGGAGGGGTCGAGTGAGCAACTGGAGACCTTGGAAACAAAAATAAATGTTCCCACCTCCCTGATCAAGCCAGGACTAACTAAAGTCTGCTTAGCTGCAAATATGTTAGGTTGAAATGAGCAAACTTTTCAAATGTTCGATCCAGCAGGTTTGCAGAACTTTGCCATAAAGTTTAGGTATGTCCAAACTGAACCTTAAAAGAACTGCATTAAAACCGCCAAATGATTGCAGTAACAATAGTAGAACGGCTCAACTGCCACAAAAAAGCTATAAAATCATGTTTTGTTTTGCTTTTTTGCTGCAAAAAAGCTAGTTGTAATGTCCCATTGATTTCAATAGGAATGTGACACCTCGCAGTGAGTGGCGAGGTGCCAAGAGGACGTGATAAGGCTCTGGCACCCAAATACATTATAGGGGTGGTGAATTGCCAGTGAATATCAGCTTCAGGAGGCTCAGGTGAGTTAAACAGTAAAGACCATTTAGGTCCAGTGTAGTTACCTGTGGATACTGACACACAAGGAAACTGCTCAACTTACAATTACCTCTGGTTCAGAGCTGAACTGACAATTGTGTTTTATAGCCCCATGTATTATATGAGGTCCGAGGAGACATATAATATGTCTGGTATATTACTAGCAGATGCTGAGATATACCATCAAGCAATTTTCCGACAGTTCCCCAACTTGCAATCTAAAACCCAATGGGTGTATGATCTATACTGGATAAAAGTGATTTGTTGTTAAATTAAGCACACAAACTGAAGGACAAAGTGTGACATTGTAGGGAGGTGGCTTGCAGTCGATTGGCCATCTGCAAGGAATTACGGATACAATGTGTGGCCTCCATCTTTATGAACTTGTTACAAACTTCTCAGAAAGTTCAGTTTGGTACCAAATTTATTTTTTTTCAAAGTTTGGAAAGAACCTTGGTTTGGAAGTTCAGCTCATCTTTTTTTTTGCTTTTTTGCTTTTTTTTTTGCTGATCTCTATTGTCAAGTACTTCATACAACTTCTCTGGCCCATGTCAGACTGACTAGAAGGTCCCATCATGAGAGAGAGATGGTTAGACTTTGGTTTGCAGGGAGTTTTTCATACCCAGAAAAAGGTTAATCCTGGGAGACTCCTTCCTCAGGCTTCCCTTCAGGTTGAAGCCACATGTGGGAGGTTAATGTGACCAAAATTCTTATTTTCTTGACATGTGACCACTGGATGTAACAAATGCACAGTTTTAACCCGTGCACTTCCATAATACTACAGTCTATGCAGTTTTTGCAATTTTTAGTAAAGTAAGTTATGATACCCAGTCACAATTTAAGAGACTTTGCAAAATATTCCTCAGCTACTCGACATGTCTGTACTTAAATGAAAACTAACCGTAGATTAGAAGCTTCTAACCTGCTGTTACATTTTATAGGGCAAATGATGCTCAGAAAGAACTTATTTTCTCACCTTCTTCCTCAATGCTGTTTCCCTGCAATCTTTTATTTTATTCATATGATAATTAGGTGGTTCTGTGCACTGGTCTCCTCTCTAATATCACCTTATAATAACCAACAGCTTTATAGCCACATGCAGTTTCTAAGCCACTGATTGTGAAATACTACATTATGTCATTTCTGAGAATTAAATAGTTTCTATGTGTTTCTGGTATCATTTGAATATATTCTGTAAGGGTATGAACCCACACACCGTATATGCAGCAGATATGCAACAAAAACGCAGAGGATTTGTTGGTACAGATTTGATGCTGTGTTCAGTTATTTAGATCTAATCTGCTGCGAGTTTGCTGCGAGTTTGCTGCGAGTTTGCTGCGTATCGCAGCAGCAAATACGCTGCATATACGGTGTGTGGGTTTATACCCTAAATCATTTTAAAAAGTTAGTATATATGTGGAACTCAATAACCATGTCTAGTCTGTTTATTCCATTCCCACTTTTTCTACTGAAGGTCACCGGAGAGACTTAGTGAATGTCTAATATGCTATTCAATTGAAAAGTACGTATGATATATTAAATCAACATATCTTTCAGGTGCTCTGGATCTTTATAAGCTGAAAAAATGAGATGACATTCCCTATGATATTGCCATGCTCCATAGGTTAACTCTTTAATCCCTGTCAGTCAGTATTGAGTAGATCAATGAAGACAAGGTCAATAACTGTCCCTAACCAAGCAAGCAGATAAGTTTAATAAACAGGCAAATATGAGAACGTATCTGGGGGTCAGTGCTTCGGGTTTGTTTAAGTTCTAATTGAGGATCATGCTGGAAAGAAAAACAAAGTTACCAAGTTGACAGTCAATTATACGTCTACAATAAATTCATGACAATGTAATATTTATGCACTGCAGTTTGACAGTCAGTCTGTTGAATAATTTTGCTCAGACATCTGTGTAGTTCGGATATTGTGATGAAACTTGGGACATAACGGAGACAAACCATTGTTCTCATTATTGTGTATTATATTACATCTAGTTATACCTCCAGTTGAACAAAAGAAACAACTCATGTTCTATTCATTACGATTGTGCTTTGATTGATCCCGAGGCTAAAGAAAGAATATTTACATTTCATTTAATAACTTCTGGTTGCATCTTGATAAAGAACAGAACCTCCCAGGACCTTCACTTCATTATATTTGCCAAACTCTTAAAAAGATCTTATTGGGCTGTATTTTTCATAACCCATGACAAGAATAATTCAAATTTTAATATATGAATTTAAATTTTATTTAAATAAAAATGAAGCCAGATACCAAGTGTAACTAGTTCTGTAATATTAAAAGAACTGTTAAGTCTACATATACTGTATAGTAAGGCAGGTTGTAGTTAAGTAAGGAAGGCATATAATGCCTTGGGGAGAAAATATAAAAACCTGCCAAGAAACAGTCTTGGTGTTAAACTGTGAATATCATCATTGGATTGATTAAGAAAATACTTAAAACTTCTGCTTTGGAATTACGCCACATGATTGCCAAATTGCTAAAGTTTTAACACAGTGGATGACATTTAAATGACACAAATTAAAACATACAAGCATTCTGTCCCTGATGGCATTAAAGATGGGGTAAAACATGCAAAGTAAAGTTACTGTGTGTTCTAGACACCTTGCCTTTAGGCTCTGTATACAGCATGTCTGAGCTTTCTGTCCAACCTATGGGTTGGGGGTAACCCATAGCTCCAGAAAAGGTTCCAGTGTATGCTACTCTATAGCTGTACAAGGACATAGACTCCATCACCTATAGACACAAAAAACATACACTGCATGATATAGGTTTTTGAGCAGTGGCTTACTGTTTCTTAGAGATGAGCAAACCTCGAGCATGCTCGAGTCCATCCGAACCCGATCGTTCGCCATTTGATTAGCTGTGGCTGCTGAAGTTGGATAAAGCTCTAAGGTTGTCTGGAAAACATTGATACAGCCAATGACTATATCCATGTTTTTCACATAGCCTTAGGGCTTTATCCAACTTCAGCAGCCACTGCTAATCAAATGCCAAACGATCTGGTTCGGATGGACTCGAGCATGCTTGAGGTTCGCTCATCTCTACTGTTTCTGATAATAAGGTCTACAGGCCTTTCCTCTCTGGTGAAGCAGACTTTGTCTAGTGCATGGAACAGAGCTGATCAGTGAAGAAGTAGAGAGAATTTTACGCTGCTTCACTGATCAGCACTCCACTTTGCTCTTGCCTTCAGCACTCCACTTTGCTCTTGCACTATTGGGGTCCTGATCACTTACACTGACAGGTAGAGGTTTATTACTTACCTCTGTCCTGTTAGATCAGCAATCTTCTTATAGAGTTTGCCTCAGGCAGATTCTATGAGAAGATTGCCAATAATACTGGTTAATGCTATGCAATGGCACAGCATTAATCAGTATATACAATTTAATAATAGCATATATAAGTTCACTGAGGGGACTTATAAAGTGTGAAAAATATATAAAAAAAATTTAAATATTAAAAATCCCTTCCCCAATAACACTTTTAATCACCCCTTTCCCATTATACCAATAAAAATATGTTTAAAAAAAATATAATAATAAACATATTTGGTATTGTAGCATTCATAATTGTCTGAGCTATTAAGAATATTGTTCTTGCACAATGAGGGGTGTAAATGAAAAGAGGAAAAAACACCAGGATTGTGATTTAAAAAAAACAACTATTTTTATTAATAAAAAGTGATCAAAAATTTTCTTTTACATTAATATGATGCCTATAAAAATGATAGATCATGGTGCAAAAAAGAGCCCCAACCAGCCCAGTAGGTGGAAAAATAAAGTATTATGGCTCTTAGAAGGCAAGGAGGAACATTGGTTAAGGGCCCTATTCCACCGGACGATTATCGTTCAGATAATCGTTAAATCGTTCGAATCTAAACGATGATCGTTCGTTTGAAATGCAGTTAACGATTAACGACTGAACGAGAAATCGTTGATCGCTTTATAAGACCTGGACCTATTTTTATCGTTGCTCGTTCGCAAAACGTTCGCAAATCGTTCACATTGAATAAAACATCGTTTGGTCGTTTGCAATAGATATGAACGCAATAGCGAAGAAATAGCGAAGAAAAACGATCGCAATTACGATCATAAGTAATGATTATCGTTCCATGGAAATGAGTGAACGTTTACAGGTCTTTCGCAATAGTGGTCGTTTGAGATCGTTAATCGTTAACAATTATGCAAACGATAATCGTCCGGTGGGATAGGGCTCTTACTCTGACTTGGACATCCATGCATCAATGACCTTTGATCATGAAATAAATATCTGTATTTTTTTTCTAGGAAAATAAGATATTTAATGGGATCATCCTAAGATTCAACATTATCACCTATCCACGGGATAATTTATAACAAGCTGATTGGTAGAAATCTGATTTCTTTGACCTCCATGTTCTCAAGAACAGACGTCCCTTATCCCCCATGTAAATAGATCAGCAGCGTGCATGATCAACAGCCACTCCATTCATGCCTTATGGTACTGAAAGAAAGCATTATTTTTGTTGTGTATTTCATTGATCCATTTTATACACTTAAATATAATTGCACCTATATGAAATGGTTTCACAGTTTTACATAACGCATTTACAAATGTGTAGGTTATACCAGTGGGGGAACTATCATGAGTTCGATGAAATTACATCAAAATAATTCAGTAAAATATGCAACATAGTGTGAGAAATGATTCCAATTGGGAGTTTATAAAATGCTGTTAGCTGGATGGCAATTAGAGACCACTAGGATTTCCTGGGTACACATAAACAGAATAATGGCTATATTCTTGAAACATTTTTTTTTTTTTACTGGGAAAAGCAAACTCTTTACATACAGTATGTAGTAGATCTTTGATCTTTGTAGCGTCTCTGTTAAGAGGTTTTCCAAGGAAGAGAAAGCATCTCTTCCTGAGATGAGAGGGAATGGGTGTAGGTCACGATCATGTAGCATCAGGGGCGGATTAACTTTACCATAGGCCCCGGGCTGTTCACTTAGCCTGGGCCCCCCCCACCCCACTGTAACTATGGCGGCACTAGCCTGGCGTTCAAAGTACAGTATAGATAATGTCATGTTGTCCTGATTTGTGCAAAATTGCCAAAAAAAAGCTGTAAAAACTGTAATTTTTTGCAAATCATGGCGGAACTGTAGCCAGGAGACAGTACACCACTCAAAGTATAAGTCTTTTTGGGTGGTCATGGGCCCCCCAGGAGCTCAGGGCCCCGGGCTGCCGCCCGGAACGCCCCTGTTATAATCCACTGCTGTGTAGCATGCCAATGTTGTGGCATCCTAATGCTGGCACTATATATTACATGCTAGCTTGGTTTTGTTGGCACGCAATGAATTAGACTTACATACGCCCTCTTTCCTCTCAGAAAAGTAAACTTCTGAGAACTTGGAAAGTATGTGCGCGGGTGGGGGCCGGGGGGAGAAGAAGACATGAGACATTTTTTGTTCCCTGAGAAACCCCATTTAGGACATGAGTGTACATTTAGAAGAGTGCCTACACTCCTACAAAGAGCTGGAATAATGATTTTGAACCAATGTCCCTAGAATGTTTTCCCAAACTTTACAGTTTTACTTTGCATTATTATAGATCTTCAGAGACGTACCCAGTAACAGCCCAAGGCGAAACCTGAAACGGTGTCCCTCCCCCCCAGTGCCCACACCACCCCATCACTCATGGGGATCTTATCACAGTCATACTACCATTACACCTTGTGCTCCATATAAAGGAGTAGTGATCACTTGTAGTGTGGTGATGTGTGAAGCATATAAGAATACCTGCAAAGTGTCTGACGTCCTGACTTCTATATCAGCAGGTCAGTGTAGAGGTGTTGATCTAATAACCCCAAGTAGGGCAAATTTCCCAAGTGTCATGTTTTCTTTTACAGAATCGCAGTGCACAACACATCTTTTAGTTATCCGTTAAAGGGGTATTCTAATCTCTATAACTATATCTAAAACATTAGGTAATTAAAAGTTAAAGTGATACTGTCACCCCCTTTCTGTGTGAGAACTTCTCTACACAGCTGTTAAGCCTAAATTCTGCAGTTTTTATACCTTACTTTATAATAGATTTCTTGTTGCTTGTCCAGTAAAAAACGCTTTTTATCGTTGGGGGATTGTGTCACCTGGGTGAGCTTCACGCCCACAGCGTCACTTAGCCCCGCCTGCATCAGTGTCACAGGCCCCACCCTTCCATGACTTCTTTGCTATCTAGGCCCCACCCTCTCAGAGGCCAGCTTAGAGGTCTAGGCCCCGCCCCTCTAGGTCGGTCTATTCCAATGACCACAGAGGGACGGGTCCTAGACGCCGATGACATCACTAAGGGGGCGAGCCTATGGCACTGTTGTGGGTGAAGCTAAGCGGCATAGCCAACATGAAGGCCCACCCAGGTGGCACAAACCACCAAAGACAAAAAGCATTTTTCACTGGACCAAGAACCAAGAAATCTGTTATAAAGTAATGTATGAAAACTGCAGAATTTAGGCTTTATAGCTATGTAGAGAAGTCCCCATACCGAAAGGGTGTGACAGTATCACTTTAAGAAAGTTTGCAATAGGCTATCATTACCTTTGTAACTGTATCTCCCTGCTAAGCCCTCTGATGTGCCTAAAATGTTTACAGTTCGTTGTCTAGGTTCTCGACCACCTCTCAGCAGTGGCCAGGGTAAAGACATATTTCCCGGTTGGATCTCGGAAGCATGCATCATTGTGTGTACAGGCTCACCTGCCAGCCACTTTATATCTGCAATAATGCATCACACTGACATCTTCCTGCACCATGGAGCTATCAGAAATTGGTGCAGCTGAACCCAGCACAGAACAGCAGCACATAGGCCAGCAGTGCTGATGCTATCTCTAGGGCTGCTAGTGAAGACGACCAATTACAGTGAAGAAACCCACCCACCAAGGGACTCAGGAAATGGAACAAACATGCAAGGTATAAAGGGGAGGTGGAAACAACCCTTTAAGGTTCAAAGGCTTATTTATATATTTATAAGTTGAATACATTCACATTGAGTATTGAACATTACATGTTTCCCATGTTCCTGTTCTCTTCACTGAAGCCCTCTACTAGTTACTTCACATAAGACTACGGTTTTCTGTCAAGTGTCTATCTGCTAACGTCTTCACTTGAGGGCTTTGGCACCACTGTAGTTTTACTGCAGCCTTCTCCTCTTGAAATAACCCTGTCTTCAGGCCCAAGACCCACAGTTTAGGCCACTATATGGGCTCCTCTACAGGCCTGCACAATAAGTAAATCCCACAGCAGCAATTTCCCAGTCCATAAAGGCCCTGTTACACGGGAAATTATCTGCCCAATAAGGCTTATTTGGGCAGATCTCACCCAGTGTAATAAAGACAACGATCAGGCTGAGGACCCAATCGTCTGCTGATAATCTAGCATAACGGCCCTCGCTTACGTAGAATATTGGGCATTGTAAACGGCCCTTAGGGTACTATCACATGAAGAAATTATCGATCGCACTTGGCGGATTATCACTTCATTTGATAGCTCATGCTGTAAAACAACAATCACCTGACATACACAATGACATGCAACAGTCTGTTGACCACCGCTGCATGTAACAGGAGTGGCGACAGTAGACCGCTGCTATCTCCTATGGGCTCCCCGGATGATCTAAAGATCTTTTGGGGAGCCCCTCCCTCAACTCCCCATACCTCCCTACCCTCCCCCCCTCACTTACTCCTCCAGATTGGGCCGTGTAATAGGGCCCTTAGTCTTCAAGGAAGACCTAGTTAAAACCTTTGCCAGCTCCTTGGACACCACCTTTCACAAGACTATCCAGTCAGATATAGAAATATAACAGGTAAATTCGATTTTAGAAACAGTGCCTTATAAGCATACCTTCAAATGCAGTTTTTTAAATTTGGAATGATGGTGGGCGGCCAAGTGTACAGCCCCTAGTGCCCCTAGTGGGCCAAGATCAGAATTGTGGGGCAAATCATGTAGTCAGGTCCTGAACCCTACCCATAGACTACCCATAGACAAAGTTCTTGCCGTAACTGTGTTAATAATACCATACATTACTTATTATGTACTGCATTTTCCTGCGTATAAGACTACTTTTTAACCCAGGAAAATCTATTCAAAAGCCAGGGATCATCTAATATGCTGGGTATTGTCTTATAGGGGGGGGGGGGGTGCTGAAAAACCAGACTGGAGAATCTGTGGTTGCCGCATATGGTGGGGGAGCTCATAAACGGCGGAAAACCCTGCCATATGCGGCAACCGTATGGAGAGCTGCAGGCGTCTGGAGTTTAAAAAAAAGAAATACGGTAGTGCTCTGCCCAGAGAAACACACCTCTTTTACCCGTCTGGCCGCATTTGTATCTTACCGGTATTACTGTACTGTTTGATGTTTTTATATTAATTTTTATTTGGTGTGCATTGGAAGAGGGGTAGTCTTATAGGGTGAGTGTATCCCAAACTCTATATTTTAACTGCAAAAGTTGGGGTTCGTCTTGTATGCCCAGTCATCTTATACACTGAAAAATATGGTATTGTACAATTTTATAGCTCATTACACAATTCCCCATGTCAAGTTGAATCAGATCACAATAATAATTAAAAAAAAAGTTAAGTTAATCATTTGAAGTACATGTTTCAAGTACTATTTTTACTTACTGTGTTTGTCTAAAGTTCTGTACCAAGCAAGCCATTTTATACTTAAATGATATTTCAGTGAAGCATTCTAGAAATAGCAAAATAAAATTCAGAGACTATTTTGACAGTTCTTTAAAGGTTAAGATACAACATTTCTTTTTTGGGTTAAATTAAGTCATATTTTAACTGTACTGGCATTTTCAATAAATGCCACTGTTCAACATATGGGAATACATAGCAGACAACTTGACTAACTTGCAAGCAGGTTTTCCTGAGACTAAAAAATGCAATAAAAAAAACGTGAAAAGAGCCTCAAGGAGAAGGCTGAGGATAGAGGCTGTTTGAATATGACACAATGCTAAGTAAAGCAGCAGGTGCCTGCCTGGGAATCATCTAGAAATCACGGTGGATATAAATCTCAGCATAACCAGTCCCCTTAATCATTTTTAACAAGCGACAGATCCGTCTCAGTGTGAGAAAGTACCTTCTGCACAGCGCTGGTAACTGACAGGATCATAAAAAGCCTGCAGTGAGGGACTAAGTTTCAGTGTAAATGCTAAGTTTTCATGCGCCTTTAGAGAGGCATTTTTTTTACTTTGAATACATATTGTGAAAATGTTCGCTCACTTTCAGAAATGTATATACATGCAGGGATTTCTTATTTGCTCTAAGAGAACCTGGGTTGCCACATCAGAAATTTAATTAACTTTCTGTTTATATTTTTGTTTAGTTTATGTTTTTTACCTCTACTTCTAACTTAAAGAGTACTTGTTGTGATATAAAAAAAAAAAAAAAACAGCAGTCTGTGCAAGGCAGAAGGACAAGTGACATTACTTCCTGCATTTGATCGGGGTTTTTTTTGTTTTGTTTTTTTTGCTTACACTAAAGACCAAATGACCAAACCTTAGAGATGGAGATCCTAGTGGCTGATTTTATAGCATTGTATTTAATACAGAAAACAGGTAAAAAACAAATGAGTCTGTCCTTTAGGTATGAGTTCTAAAGTAAGTATAGCAGTATACTTATAACACAATAAATTTATTAGCAGTTAAGTATAGATACCAAAATACCAGCTATATGTGACACAGGGCCCTTGTGGTCTTTTTAAGCTCAAAGATAAAATTCATGAAAGTATAATAGATACTTCATACAATCATCAAATTACATATATATAAAAAATCATATAAAATCATGTAAAGCACACAAAGTACCATAAAATTCTCCTGACAGGTTCTTTGTATGGTTCTTTGTATGTTTTACATGATTTTATATGATTTTATGATCCGTGCATGTCATTTGATGATTGTATAAAGTATCTATTATACTTCTATGAATTTTATCTTTGAGCTTAAAAAGACCACAAGAGCCCTGTAGCACACATAGACGGTATTTTGATATCTATACTTAAAGGGAACCAATCAGCCCGATCGGGCTGATATGGTTCCCTGAACTGCTGTACACAGCTCCTGCAGCCTCTCTGCCTGTCAATCATCCCTCCGAGCGCGGTGACAGGCAGAGAGCAGTGACTAGATATGGGCGGGAAGCCACCCAGATGACTACTTCCCCGCCGCTGCCTGTCACACGCCTGGGGGATTAAAGTCCTTTTTTGCGGGTATACAGCTCCTGCTGCAGCTGCGGCCGGTATGTGCCACGGCTGCTGCAGGAGCTGTATACAGCAGTTCAGGGAACCATATCAGCCTGATTGGGTTGATTGGTTCCCTTTAACTGCTAATAAATTTATTGTGTTATAAGTATACTGCTATACTTACTTTAGAACTCATACCTAGAGGACAGACTTCTTTTTGGTTTAAAAAGCTTGCACTCTTTTTGACACATTGAGTATTGTGTCTCTGTCTGTACACCTCGGTTTGAGATTTATAGGTGAGCTGCACCAGACCTGTTATTGTTTTTATTGTGAAAAAATAAATTGTAACGATTTATTATATGTCGTCTAGAGATGAGTGAATCGCCAGGAAACTTGTGACATTCGTGAATTGAACCTAAAGGAACCGCACTAAAACATATTTTCATTTCAGTTTTGCTTTTGTAAATGAAAAATATCAAAAATTAGGAATGAAAATATGCTGTATTAAGTTAATCTAAACTAAAATGACTGACGACTAATGCATTAGACGTGATCCCCTTATTTTAAAGCAGCCAGTCATTTTAGTTTATATTTACTTAATACAGCTTATTTTCATTCCAATTTTGCTATTTTTCATTGACAATAGCAAACCGAAACAAAAATATACTACAAATATTAAAAATATACGATTTGCTTGATAAATTTTACAATATTAAACGAGCATATTTGAACATGCAGATCGAATGTGAAGAGCCCAGAGCCCTAGTGGCTCTCGACGCAACAAAAGCATTTGACCGTGTTGAATGGCCTTATTTGTGGAAGGCGTTAGAAACCTTCGGTTTTGGGAGTAATTTTTTAAGAATGATCCAACTACTGTATACTAACCCTAGAGCATTAGTCATGGTGAACGGTTCCCCTTCTTCTTCCTTAAGAATCTCGAGAGGAACCAGACAGGGCTGTCCCCTCTCGCCTATGCTATTTTGTTTGTATATAGAGCCTGATGCGGAATGGGTTAGGCAATGCTTCTCCTTTAAGGGGTTCGGAGTGCGAGGAGACAGAGAAAAATTTTTGCTATATGCCTATGACCTGCTTCTTTTTGTCTCCAGCCCCGAGGATAATCTGTCTGGTGTTATAGATAACTTTCAGAAATTGGGGTCTTTTACGGGGCTGGGGATAAATTGGACCAAGTCATCGGTACTACCGTTGGACGGGAAACTCTCTGTCCCCTGGAGTAACTTGAAAATCCTATCAAATGATGAAGGACTAGAATATCTGGGGGTGAAGCTGACAGCTTCCCCACAACAATAGTACAAGGCAAAGCAGTAGAGATGAGCGAACCGGGTTCAGGTTCGAGTCGATCCGAACCCGAACGTTCGGTATTTGATTAGCTGAGGCTGCTGAACTTGGATAAAGCTCTAAGGTTGTCTGGAAAACATGGATACAGCCAATGACTATATCCATGTTTTCCACATAGCCTTATCCAACTTATCCCGCTTTATCCAACTTCAGCAGCCACCGCTAATCAAATGCCGAAAGTTCGGGTTCGGATCGACTCGAGCATGCTCGAGGTTCGCTCATCTCTACAAAGCAGTTTACAATTCCCAGCAAGTCAAACAGCTTATGTTCCTTAGGGGTGAAGAGAAAAGGGATGTGAGGTTTGGTTTGATCTGAGAGAAGTTGTAGGGTGATACAAGGGATTTTGCAGACTATATTTATTTAGTCCAAAAATAAATGCAGGGTGGTGGGTGGTGAGTAGTGTTAAGTAGAGATAAGTGAGTACTAAAGTGCTGTATTGGCAGCCCGGGGGGCAGGCAGTGCCCTAGCCTGGTGATGGTCTGGGGGGGGGGGGGGGGGCGCGTGGCTATCCAACCCCACTGGGTAAGGTCCCGGGAGTGCCACC
Source organism: Dendropsophus ebraccatus (assembly GCF_027789765.1). Lineage (NCBI taxonomy): Eukaryota > Metazoa > Chordata > Amphibia > Anura > Hylidae > Dendropsophus > Dendropsophus ebraccatus. Next base: position 81,812,414 of record NC_091456.1, on the reverse strand, counting down.
AGCACCCTCAGTTGTCGGCGCCTCGTGCCCTCACCTGGCCCAGGAAATGGTCCTGGCTAATCACCTACCTAATTAAGCAAATTAATCCCCACACTTGCTCTGTCCCTGCTCCAGTAGCTCTCCCTGTCAGTTAACAGACCACAAGTGAGTATTGAACGAGCATGTTTGCGCATCTCTAGTGTTAACCGAACTTGCCGAACTGTTCGAGTACTGTAAGTTCGTTTAACTATAATGAGGAAATTTATCTCTGTTTGTCACTCTAATAGGAGCATGATCTGATGTAAACCTTTGTTTTATCTACTAGTGGTAGTAAGGTCTTATGAGATAAAAAGTAATTAATATAAGTGTATGTCTCATGAGAGAGTGAAAAGAAGGTGAAAGGGGTACTCCAGTGGAGGGGCACTTTTTCACTGGGACTGGGGCCTAGGTGGCTGAGGGAAAAGACTCACCTCCCCAGTTCCAGCGAGTTCCGTATCGCGGCGCTCTGGTGCCTGGCCGCTTCCTGGTGTCGGACGCGGGCCCGAGACATGATGTCTCGGGTCCGCTCAGCCAGTCAGTGAAGGAGGCGGGATCTGAGCAGACTTGAAACGGATCCTGCCTCCTTCACTGACTGGCTGAGCGGACCTGAGACGTCACGTCTCGGGCCTGCGTCAGACACCAGGAAGCGGCCGGGAACCGGCACCAGAGTGCCGCGATACGGGACCCGCCGCTGGAACCGGGGAGGTGAGTGGACGTCCGAGCGAAAAAGTGCCCCCCCCCCCCCCCCCCCGCTGGAGTATCCCTTTAAGTCCTTCTCTGTGGGAACAAACATGCCATGTGTCAAACAAGCTGCATTTGGAAATAGAAGAAAATATAGGTGTTGATTCAGGCATAGTTATCTTAGATGTGGAGAATATAGGGTCTCTTACCACAGTTGAGCGCCCCTTAGTTAAAGGGAACCAATCAGCCCAATCGGTAATGGACCTCTCTGTCTGCCTTTCATCCCCTCAGAGCGCGCTAACAGGCAGAGAGTGGTGACTAGTCATGGGCCGGAAGCTGCCCAGGTGACTAAGTCCTCGTCTCTGCCTGTCATGCGCCTGGGGGATTAAAATGCTTTTTTTGTTTATACAGCTCCTGCTGCAGCCACGGCGGGTACGGGCCACGGCGGGTACGGGCCACGGATGCTGCAGGAGCTGTATACAGCGGTTCCCTTTAAAGGGGAACTATCAGCAGGTTAAACAAATATAACCTGCTAATAGCCCCCTGTTGCGCACGGGACAGAGAAGGAAGGTATGTCTCTTACCTTCCTTGTTGCCGCCATTCCTGTGCTGTAAGCTATGTAATCCTTCTTATTATTCAAAGGAGCTGGCCGGCCCGCGAGATTGGGGCAAGGCAGTGCTCCTAACAGTGCTCCGGACCAGATTACAATTATCATTTATATCCGAACGATCTAAAAATTTTGCAAACAATAATCGTCCCGTGTAATAGAGCCCTTTCAGCAGATTAGGGCCCTATTACACAGGACAATTATTATTTTAACCCTTAGACGACCCTGAATGTACCCATACGTCCAGGGCCGCCTCCCTGCGTTCAGAGTGGGGCCGCGTGACGTCCGCGGTCTGAACCGCCGCGGTCCCGGGTGCCGCTCGTAGCCCAGGACCGCAGGTATTAGCGAGCATGGTCCGATCGCCGTGCCCGCTAATACAGTAATCGGATGCAGCTGTCAAAGTTGACAGCTGCATCCGATTACCGAATGCAGCCGTTCCCTGGTGTCTAGTGGGGGAGATCGCTCCCCCAGGACGTTGTCCCAGAGGAGCGATCCACACATCTTATCCCGGCTCGGCACTCAAGCAATGAGAGATCAGGGGGGCTTCTAGTATAAGTGTAAAAGTTAAAATAAAAGTGTTGTTATTAGTAAAAAGCCCCCTCCCCTAATAAAAGTCAGAATCATCCCCCTTTTCCCATGTTATAAATATAAATAAACAAACAAATAAATAAACAAACATGTTTGGTATCGCTGTTTGCGTAATTGCCCAAACTATTAATTTATCCCATTCCCGATCTCCCCTTGTGCAGGGACCCGGCGCTGCTGCTAGTTCGGCCCCTGGGGGCGCCTCACCTCTCCTCCGCTCCTGTCTCTCACTGTGCCGGCCGGCGCGCGCGTCCCCGCCTCCTAGGGCGCGCGCGCACCGGCTGTCTCAGATTTAAAGGGCCAGTCCGCCCCTAATTGGTGTATGCACACAATCACTCCCTATAAATTCCAGCCCTGCCCCACTACAGGTGTTGGAGCCTCTACATGCTTCCCATAGTGTTTGGCCCAGCTCCCTGTTGTTCCTGACCTTAGTCCTTGTCCCTTGTTCCTGTCTTCAGTCCTTGTCCTTAGTCCTTGCCCGCTGCCTTCCCATTGTTCCTAAATCCTGTCCGCCACCTGCGAGCACGTCTACAGTCCTCTGCCTGCACTATCTCCTGCCTACTGCTCCTGCCACGCCTCGCCCGCCGTCACTAGCAACCAAGCCAGGGGTAGCGACCTGGGGGTCGCCTGCCGCAGCAAGTCCATCCCGCCTTGCGGCGGGCTCTGGTGAAAACCAGCGGCCCCTTAGACTCTGCTCCCTGGTGAGGTTAGTGCCATCGCTGGTGACGGTCCAGTGGATCCACTACTCCAGGCGTTGCATTCAGATATAAACGATAATCGTTCTGTGTAATAGCAGGCAACAATTAAACAGCCAACGGATGGAAAAAACTATTGCGTGTGTGTGCATCCGTTTTGATCTGCTTGAATCCGATCAAAACAGATTAGTTTTTTTTAACAGACACAAAAATGAGGTCGACAACGTTTTTGTGTATGTTAAAAAAAACGGATCCGTTTTGATCTGTTTTTTATAATGGAATTCAATGGAAAAACGGATTAAACAGAAGCAAAAACATATTGTGAACCCAGCCTAGGTAAGGATCATCGTCCTGTATATAGGGTAAGCGTTTTAAGATCATTCGACATAGTGGTCGTTTGAGATTGTTTATTGTTAACCACCGAAAAATCACCCTGTGTTATCCCGCCCTTAGATTTGTCTAACCTGCTAATAGTTCCCCTTTAAATTGGAAACTGTGCTTAGTAAAGAACATAAGAATGTGCAACAGAATCTTGAATGACTATCACCAGTGTGTTTTGACATACTGGTGTTTTGCCAAGCACCTCAATATTTTAGTTCAGGGTACAATCATGTTGCATATCTGCTGCAGATTTAATGTCATGGCTATGTATTTATTAATGTAATGTGAATTATGGGGAAAAAAAAGTGATATGAACTGCCTGTATTTTTTTCTTGTTTTTCCTTTTTCTTCCTTTAAGATTAGGAGGATTTATTCTTGGCAGACTTAATTGATATGAGCAGAACAAGTCCCACTAGTAATTAAAAAAAAATGCACATTCATTCTGTTAAATAAAGTGCTGGTAGCCAATTATTTTTCTTGTTCTTTTCATCTTCATGATTTAAAGGAAGTTTCGACTGATGGTTTAGATTTCCTGAAAAAAAAAATCAGAAACACATATGTCAAGCCAAAACTGTCCCACTGTTAAATAACATTACCAGAAATATTTAGACATATCAAGTAATAGCAAGTAAAGTTTTAGAAACATATGAAAACAAAAGCTATATAATTGCAAGATGGTCAATTAGATGCTGTATTAGAATAAATGGTACTATACAAGGAATCAATGGCATTGTGGGGTGTACCAATATTGGCAATTGCTGCATTAAGTTTTATCTCCTGTGTAGTGAATGGCTATAGAATCTCACTGTTTGTTTAGAAGGGGGAATTGATGTGTGAGCGGAAAGGTACGGGGACAGCACTGGGGACATCTGGCCACATTTGCTTACATCAGTAGTAAATGTATTAGGAGTAGGGAAGAACCCGAACGCTCGGCATCGGATTCCCGCTGTCTGCCCGCTCAGTGCAACGGGCGGATACAGCGGGAGGACCGCCTGAAAAACTGGGATACAGCCTATGGCTATGGCTGTACCATCCCTAATTAGGAGTAGTAATGAGCAAACATGTAATTTTCATTTTCAAACATATTCAAACTTGGGAACACACATAACTGCATAATTTGTGCTTTGCACCTCATAATCGGTACGCATGTATGTGGACCAAAACGTATGCTTCTACTGTACGTTCAATATTTGTCCGTAAATGTTCGGCGAACACAAACCGATCACAATAATTTTTTTTAATGTTCTTGTTCGGCATCCGAACCTAATATTCGCTCATCACTAATTAGGAGCAGCTATAGGCACAATACTGGGAACAGAAGATAGTGTCTAAGGGCAGTGGTAGATTTAAGACTGAGGTTGTAATAAGCACAGTATGGTTGCTAACGACAATTGCTATATTGTGATTAAATCAGGCAAAGTTTTCAGAGTATCCCAGAAGTAAGTGACTGGGAAACATGCGTTGGGACTGCGTGTGCTGGGGGAGTCACTCTCACAGAATGCGTGAGTGAGGTCGGGCAGGATTAATGATATTTGTGTACTGACATGCAGTAAAGTTTGGGTGGATATTGTGGCACTTTAGAGACATTGAAACGAGATTGTGCAATGATACAACATCCTCTTTTTTGATGCCTGTACAATATTAAGTTAAGGTGGTTCCCTTACTATATATTATATGGTGGTCATATTTTTATACATTTCAGCTGAGTTTTAAGATATATTGATTTTATATTGTATCATGTTTGCAAATCAAGGAGGAATTAAATGTGAACATAGCCTAAAGGGAAAATGTATTGTTTATTTTTTGTGGGGAGGAATTTTTAATTTTATTTTATATATTTTTTTTTTTAAACTTCTTTCTTGTAATTTTTAGGCTAAGTTTACACACAATAAAATTAAAGCAAAAACCTGACAGTAATATAAACTTAAAACATGGCATACAACAATGTATTTAGAATCCAATAATGTGCTACATTAAAGTCTATGGGAAAGCAGATGTGCACACTGTAAAATAGTTTGTTCCTTTACAATGTGTGCATAAACTGTCTTTTTTCTATAGACTTTAATGTAATACATTATTAGATGTAACCTCTTAACAGCATATGAAGTAAATGTATGCTAATATGCTGTTAAGGGGGTACAAAGGGGGCTCAGGACTGAAGCCCACTCTTTACGATGCTGCTATTAGCTGTCATGAACCAATCATTTGTGTTGGCTAAATAACCATTTATATGCCCCTGTCAAAACTGATAGCGACATCTAAATGCCGTTAAAAAGCTATCAGTGGTGAGCTAGTGGCGGGGTCGTCCTGGGGGGGGGGGGGGGGGGAGGGGTTGGAGTTTTGATCTATCATACTTACTGGAGGGGGCCTCAGTGATGCACTGAAACTGTCCCTGGTTTGGTGAGGCACTAAAAACATTGATCAGTAGCATGGTGAGCAATCATGGTATTGTTCATAGGAGTCCCCCAGGTGCAAATTAGTGTTAAAAAGATATATATGCTGTATTAATATAATAATCCTTTTCCATACTAAAAGTTAAAATCAACCCCCCCTTTGCCACTTTATAACAAAAAAATATAAACAAAAAAATAATGAACATGTTTGCTATTGCTGCATGCAAAATCTCCCAAATTATCACATTCTTGATCTCGCACAATAAACGGCATAATCGCAAAAAAAAAGTACAAAATCAAAGATTTTTGATCGCATCCAGAAAAATCTGAATAAAAATTTATCAAAAAGCTGAATGTATGTAAGCCAGATACCAATATGTTTCAAGGATCATAATAGAGCAATTTAAAACACATTGGGGGAGATTTATCAAACTGGTGTAAAGTAGAATTGGCTCAGTTGCCCCTAGCAACCAATCAGATTCCACCTTTCATTCCTCACAGATTCTTTGAAAAAGGAAAGATGGAATCTGATTGGTTGCTAGGGGCAACTAAGACAATTCTACTTCATGTCAGTTTAACCCCTAGACGACCCTGGACGTAGGGTTACGTCATGGAAGTCTGTCCCCAGAAGACCCATGACGTAACTCTACATCCTGGGTGTTTCTCCCGCTATGAAGCGCGCTCCGGAGCAGAGCGCGTTTCACAGCAGGCGGGGTCGGCTGCAATCAGCAGCCGGGACCTCACCGGTAATGACACGCTGTAGCGATCGCGCTGCCACGTGTCATTAACCCCTTAAACGCCGCGGCCCGACTGTGGGGGTCCCGATCATTGAAAAGGACCGGCCGAGGTCTCTCACCTGCCTCCGTGCGGTCAGATCGGCGATCTGCTGCACTGAGCCTGCACAGGCAGGCTCAATTAGCAGAGCGCCGATAACACTCATCAATGCTTGCCTATGGCATAGCAATGGTCAGTGTAAAAATCAAACTAGTGTATGTAGAAGTCCCCCAAAGGGACTTCAAATGTGTAAAAAAAAAAAAGTTCAAAACACTATTGCACTACCCCAAAACCCCTCCCCCAATAAAAGTTGAAATCACCCCCCTTTCCCATTATATAAATAAAACATATAAAAATAAATAAATAGATAAACATATAATATACCGTAGCGTGCATAATTGTCCGATCTATTAAAATATAACAAGCGTCATTGTGATCGGTAAACGGCGTACACGAAACGAGGGGAAAAAGTGCGCAGATTACCGATTTTATGTTACATTATATATTTAAAAAAAATCAATAAAAAGTGATCAAAACGTCCGATCTTCACAAATATGGTATTAATAAAAACTAGAGATCATGGCGGAAAAAATGACACCCCATACAGCCCCGTAGGTGAAAAAATAAAACCGTTATAAGCGTCACAATAGGCCCATTTTATTAATATTTAATTGCCAAAAAAAAGGATTTCATAAGAAAAATACATATATAACATTAGAGAATCTGTGTAACCTGCATATGGTTGTGTTCGAGCTGACCTATAGAATAATTGTATCATGTCGCTTTTACCATATAGTGCATTACGTAGACACAGGAACCCCCCAAACGTTACCATATTGCATTCTTTTTTACGATTTCACCTATTTATATCTTCATAAATAATATATTTGGAATTCCATCATACATGTTATGGTAAAATGAAAGACGCCATTACAAAGTACAACTATTCCTGTAAAAAAAAAGCATGGCTTACATGGCTTGTAGACAGAAAACTGAGAGTGCTAGAGCTCTTAGAAGGGGAGGAGGGAAAAACGAAAACACTAAGATCAAAATTTGCGCGGTCCACTGGGTCATTTTGGGCCTGGTCCTCAAAGGGTTAATAAATCTCCCCCATTGTTTCTTTTTAAAGGTTTTCATTTTCTAAGTGATATAAATTGCCTTTCTTTGTAATTGTACTAAATAACATAAATAACATGTCAGTTTTACTACAGGGGAAACAACATAAAAAAGAACGCCCCTTTTTTAAAATTTTATGGAAAAATTAAATAATTAATAACAGAGTACAATTGGTGTCACAAAAAATTAGGGCTCATATGGGTCTGAAGGCCCTATGGCCTTTTAAATACATGGAGGGAAAAAAATGCAAAAATTTTAATTGGCCCTGTCATAAAAGTGCTAAAATACAGCTGTGTCTAATTTCAATTTTGCTGTTTGATTTTGCCCTAGTGCTGTGTATTGAGCCTGTCAGCATAAGGCTATGTTCACACAACGTCTTTTCATCTCCGTTTAAAATGACGTCCGTCATTTTGAGTCTAAAATAGCAGACGTTTTTTAGCAGCCTGACCTCCCCTTAGTGCACTGACGGCTGTTGGTACATTATGCTAATTTGGGCTTACTAATCAGACTTTGGATGTGGCTTAATTGAATTTAAAGTCCATTGAATTTAATAGTAAAAACGGAAAGAGAACAGTGACAGAAGGAAAACTATGTGTGAACTACAAACAAAAAAAGTCCGCTGTTTGCAAAAGACGTCTGAAAATAATGATCATGATCATTATTTTGACGTCCGTGGCAAAAACACCCGTTATTCAATACGCTGTGTGCATTGGATGTCTGTCTTCCCATTGACTTCAATGCATTGCATTGCAGTCAGTTAAATCTCGGCAAAAACGGACGTTATTGTAAATATTAAAATCGGCCGCATTTTTAATATTTTTGACGTTGTGTGAACATAGGCTAACTCTGGCAGGTAATATACCGTGCCACTGAAGAGTCTCAAAACACAGGACTAGCCAGACTAGTCCTGTGTTTTGAGACTCTTCAGTAAGGCTCCACGGCTCCTCTTTTGCATATTCATGTTTCCCAGGGGGCAATGCACCTAGGACTTCACTGCACTGAGCGCTTTCACTAGCAGCCGGCAGTGTTGTCGTTTGGCTGTTCTCCCTGAGTTCAGCAATCTGTTTCTCTTATGTTACAGACATGGCCAAGTAACGGAGGTAGAAGCGTACCTCCGTTACACAAAACAGCTGTCACGCTGCCACGCTGACTAGGAACTTCTGATATTCCTGCTATGCTCGTCCTGCAATGGGGTTTTAAGAATGGCGATTTAAATAAAGATAAAGGTTTTTAATGGTGAATGCATTCTCCAAATTTTCCCTTTTTGTTATGCATTTTAAGACTTACCTACCAGTAAGGCAGTAGTGAGCACCCCACACATCTGTTGCAAACCCATTCCATGTTAAAATTCATATACAGGATTAAAGAAATGCGAATATAGTATTGCCGGTTGCTGTTTCTTCTTAAACTTAACACAGGTTTACTTCATTCTTCACACAGGATAACTTTATTTTTACATTCTATCTTCCAAGATAAATAACAATACTTAATCTTTTACTGAACGCAGGAGAGATTATTCTTTATTGTTCGGCTAATATTCCTGTAGCTAGAAGATTGCCTTAGTTTTGCTGCCCACACAGTGATTGACACTTTTTTTTCTGTATGAGTTGGTATACAGGGAGAGTTGTCAATCACTCTGTGTGGCCAGAGGAAACAGAAAGTACAGGTTTTCTCTATAAATCTTGGCAACATTCAAAGTTTTATTTTTTTAAGTAAAAATACAGAATAAAATAATAAATAATAACCACTTTAAGAACCTTAATACTGAATTCATTGGTTACAATGTGAACTTTGTTAAAGAGGAACTTGTTTTATTAAAGCCTCAATCATTTTGGAGTGTGTGGCTTTTAAGCACCAAAGAAGCTTCCTGATGTTTTCAGAATGAAGTTTAGAAATGTCTACATGTCTCAAAAGGATTTTTAACCCTTTAATGTAAGTCATACGGCTATATAAGTTTCTACTGCTGATGCCCCATGCAGTAGGAACGTGTGTAAACTTAACTGGCGTGAAGGGGTTTTAATGTGTGTAGGGCTGCTTCAGTGTAAGCAGCCCTGCACACATAAATGTGCCAAGAGCCAGGGAAAATGACAGTCATCTGCAATCATGCAGATGCCTGCCATTAACACCTCTAAATGATCATGGCGTTTATTGGAGTCACTTACAAGAGAAGTGCCTGTCACTGACTGTTCGAGACCCCCGCAGTCACATAGCATAGCATTGATCAGTAGAAAGGGACTTAAAAAGTTTAAAAATAAATAAATATATATATATATTTTTTAAAAACTCTCTAATAAAAGTTTGAATTACCCCCTTTTCCATTATAAAAATATGTATAATATGTGTTTTTTAAAAAATAAACATATTTGGTATTGCAGCATGCGGAATTGTCCGATCTTTTAAAATATAACAATTTTGTTCTTTCATGTAAACAGTGTAAATGATAAGAAGAAAAAAGAAAAAGAAAAATTTAATAAAAAGTGAACAAAACTTTATTTTACACCAATATATCAATAAAAACTATAGATCATACAGCAAAAAAATTAGCCCCAACCAGCCCTGTAGGTGGAAAAATAAAAGTGTTATGGCTCTTAAAAAGAGAGCACTGTTTAGCGTGACCTGGACATCTGTACATCAATGACCATTGGTTACATAGTTACATTAAGCCAGCTGTTCTTTAAAGTGTGGATTCTATTCTCATGTCATTATTGTATATTTAGTGCAGCCATTACAATATGACACTGACCCTCTAAACACATATGTTTAGAGTTTACATTCCTCAAAGGTTATGTAAGTAAACACCAGTGCTACACACGTAACTCTTTTCATACTTTTCATACTGGCACAAGCGTTATCAGAATAACACTGCCCCCAGGAGAGATAGATGGAAATCCACCTGTAAGCAACTTAAAAAAAGCATTTGCTTTAGTACATCTTAAAGGACAAGTGCCATGAAAAACTTTTTCCCAGTAATTGAAGCACATTACAAAGTTATATAACTCTGTAAAATGCTTCAGTCACCTATCTGCCTCCCTTTCCTGCCTTTTCCCCCCTCCACCCCCCACCAGGAAGTGCACTAAACTCACACAGACCTAATTACTGTCGTCACCATCACCAAGCTCTTCTCTCAGCTCCTTCTCCTGTTACACTAGCCTCCCCACTCCCCTGCCTTGTCAGGTGACAGGCTTGCTCAGCTCCCATTGGCTGAACAACTGCAAGCCATCACTTGTCACATCTCACTTTCTTATCTTCCCTCAGATTGACTCCGGCACATAGGCAGCCCCCCCCCCCCTCCCCTCATACCCTCTCTCCTGCTACCGTGGACTCAGTGAAGGAGTCATGTCACTAGAGAAGATAAGCTGAGCAAGCAGAGTCACCTGACAAGTAGGGGAGGGGGAGGCTGGTGTAACAGGACCTAGAGCAGCCCTCCTGCTGATGACTCACAAGAAGGAGCTGCCTGGTGACGGTGACGACAGTAATCAGGTCTGTGTGAGTTTAGTGCACTTCCTGGTGGGGGGTGGAGGGGGGGGGAAGACAGGGAAGGGAGGCAGATAGGTGATTGAAGCATATTACAGAGTTATATAACTTTGTAATGTGCTTCAATTACTGCGAAAAAGTTTTTCATGGCACTTGTCCTTTAAATTCCTGTTTCATGAACTGTTCTCTCAGGCCCCTTACTAGGAATGACTCCTATAAAGTGCAATATAGATGGACACATGCATGTGCAGCCACCTGGGTCTGGGTTTGTCAATTTCCAGTATGAAGATTAACTAATGACACAGTAAAAATAATAAAGATTATACTTACCTATTCTGCCTTATTGTCCTGCAGCCTTTGCATGTGTTTCATGCTCACTGCTGATGCTTCTGGCCCAGTCTCTTCAGTGACAGGTCATTCAGCCAATCACTGGTCGTGGCGCTGTCCTGTTTTAGGCAGTGATTGGCTAAGAGGCCTTTCACTGAAGAGACGGAGTCAGACGCGTCATCAGTGATTGGAGAGCACAGGCAAAGGCTGCAGGACAACAGGGGAGAATAGGTAGTAATAATCTTTATTATTTTTAGGGTGCCTTCACACACACCGGATTCACACTGGTTTTTACGCTGCGAGCTTGCAGTGAAATCTGTTGCGAATCCTTGTACTGTGAAGTTCAATGGGGTTACATACCCACAGCGAAATTTTCATGCGAGTATGTAACCCGGCCCCTTTAACCCCCCGCCATACGCAGCCCTGAGCCCGCAGCTGCATGTGAGGCTCCCGTCGGTCCGGCTCAGCCAATCAGTGCTGCTGTGCACTATTTGGCTGATGGGGACCGACGGGAGGCGGGAGCCTCACATGCAGCTTCAGAGCCGAGCAGGTAACATATACTTTGACCCGGGGGCTCCGGGAGGCGGGGGGGGGGGTTAAAGGGGCCGGGTTAGGTAATCACAGCGGAATGAAAATTTTGCTGCGGGTATGTAACCTCATCAGATATTACACTACCAGGATTCGCAATGGATTTTGTTGCAAACTCATAGCGTGAAATCCATTGCGAAGCTACCCTTAAAGCAAGGGTTGCATGGACATTGCTGACAATACACACACATATATATATATATATATATATATATATATATATATATATACGTTCCTTGCTGCATGATCATCGAGCTGTGTAGCAGATTGGCGCTTGCTTACAGTGCAGGATCAAACAGGTTAATATGGCCTTAGATCTATAATGATGTTGTTGGGTGAGCTTAGTAAGGAAGACCTTGACTCACCTTCACCTAGCCCTCACCTCAACCCCCGTCCCCCCCGTCAAGAACCTTTAGAATAAACTAGAAAGGAGATCACAAGCTGGGACCTCTAATTCAACTTTACTGTCTAACCTCACAAATGCTCCTCTGGATGAATGGGAATTTACAAAAACTCTAACATACTGTATAAAGTCTTCTTAGAAGAGTGGAAGCAGTTATATCTGCAAAGGGGGACCAACTCCATATTGAAAGGTCATATATATATATCATATGTAATGTGTATTTGCCCTGATACTGTTGTTATTATATAGTAATATCAAGAGGTTTGAGATGGGGCTACATGGTACAGGCACAATTCCTAAGCTGCCGAGAGTGTAACATAGCAATAATAAAAATGTAAGCTCATCCATACTTCTGCTTGAACACAGGACAAGAAATTTTAGGATACATTTAAATGTACAAAATAATTTAATTGCTTGCAGTAGAAAAAAAGCTGTACTTCTTGATTGATTGATTGAAATGGAAAGAGCCCGTTTTCATTTAATGCCATTTCAAGCCCTATGATACATTTTATCCTTACTAATGGAGGGTTCTGTCTGTGATCCATGATCCAGCCTGTCATAAATTATACCATAATGAAACTTCTGTTTTTCTTCAGCTATAATTATAATTTGACAAATGCTAATGAAACCATTTATTTCTGCATATTTTTTTTACCTGCAGGTTTATATGCTACGAGTATATGACAAATTATATCCGTATAAAAGCAAAGGTCATGCAAACATAAATACTGTATATACTGGAAATGTCCTTTCTGAGTTCTATAAGCCTTCAGGGCAATGACAATGAAACATTAAAAGCTAAACTTTTAAGTCAAGAAAAAAATGAAACTATTATTAGAGCGGTAGAATAATGTATCCTGGCTCCAAGGCTGACTTATACCAGATCAATGCATTTTCAGACGCCAAACATGAAAGGTGCATTGACGAGTGTCACCCAGTTCACCACAAGGGGGCTGCTGCTGCAATTTATCTTTTCAGTTAAATATATTTGCAGACTACACATTCAGCGCACCTGTTCAGAAATACAGCACATTATATTGCATGATTCCCAGCAAGCATACAGCCACATTGGTTAATGAAACGCTGTTATCTTGCAGCAATAAATGCAATAAATTTTAGACAAGTGCTTAATGATAATCAAATGTACCCAATTATTAAGGTGATGTAAGAAGCTAATCATAGTAGAGATGTCTAACTTGATAATATTTGAACGTATACCAATCAAATCACTTTTCCCTACAACTTTAAATGGTTGATGCTGTGCTGAATAAAGAGAAAATGGAAAGACACTCAAGCAGTTTTCAATCCAATTTTTTTTTTACTATTTGAAAATTATCTCCATTGTAACAAAGGATCTATTGTTTGTTTAAAATCTCATGGAAATGAAGAAACTATGATTAACCTTTTATTCTGACAAACATGCACTTTGAACTTCCTTTGGTGCTTTGGGGGGAGGGGGGTGTTACCATATTCGAACATTAAAGCGACTCTGTACCCTCAATCTGACCCCTTAAACTGCTTGTACCTTTGAATAGCTGTTTTTAATCCAAGATCTGTCCTGGGGTCTGTTTGGCAGGTGATGGTTATTGTCCTAAAAAACATCTTTTAAACTTGCAGCCCTGTGTCAAATTGGTGTGGCCTAGAGTGTCTATGTCCTAGGCTTGCACCACCCCTCCGTCCCTCCTCCCCACCCTATGATCCGTTAGGAAAGCCCCAGGGCAGCATTTCTCCTAATCATCACTTGTCTGTACACTGCAAAGGTGCCTTAATGATCCAACACATGGGCAGTGTTTAGACAAGTGATGATTAGGGGAAATGATGTCTGGGGGATTCCTAACAGATCAGAGGGTGGGGAGGACGGACGGAGGGGCGTTGCAAGCCTAGGGCATAGACACTCTAGGCCACGCCAATTTAACACTCTAGGCCATGCCAAAATAACTGTATCACCTGCTATACGGACCCCAGGACAGATCTTGGATTAAAAACAGCTATTCAAAGGTACAAGTGGTTTAGGGGGAAGATTGTGGGTACAGAGTCACTTTCAAGAAATTATTTCATGGGAGACTACATCCATAAGGCATGCATTGCAACATATTACAATTCTTTCCTTGTGGATCTCCAGGGCATAGGTAATATTAAAAAAAATTTATATTAATAAAATCTGTATCGGGAATTTTCTTATTGCTTTAGGCCAGAGAACATGTGTAAAAGAAAGTCAGAATTTGCTCTGCTCACTTTTTCCAAAGGAGCTAGGCCATAGCAGCCCATTAAATATGCTTTGATTTACATCAGTGGTCTTGAAGAAATTATAGTGAAAAGCTCAAAAGCTCAGAGCTAGCATCGATTTCACCGTGTGGCGCATGGCCAATGCCTCCTAATAGAGCTGCCAAAAAAAAAAAACAGCAGCTGGAAGTTTACATACTTTTCTAATTTCCCCCAAATTTAGGAACATAAGGACATACAGTCTGAGCCTATAGAATTAATTAAATGTCATCTTAGACTATGTTAACACCCCATTCTTTAAAGCAAACCAATCAGTATGATTCTGCAGCTAAAGTTACTAACAGCACACATTAGATGCTCCCTTACTATATCTTCTGTATTAACGTTAAAAGTGCTGAAACTCAGTCTTTCATTCTGGCACGTTACTATAGAAGGGAGAGAGCTAGGAACTCGTCATCAGGGTGGAGACTCTGAGGGGTGATTGGCAGAGAAAGAGGCCCAGTAGAAGCCACTTTTCCTGTCAATCTACCCCCTAGATAACCAAAACTCAGCGTGAGCAGTAGTTTCTGCAGAAACTCTTTAACAACAGACCTGTCAATCACCTGATTGCTGAAATGAGATAATAAATACTACTGAAATGTAAAATGGTGGGTAATATATAAGGGAAAAATCTCCTATGTGAATAGGGGTATTACAACTAAAGATCTGAGCTGAGCATAGAGCATAGCAGCTGCTACATGACATATTTAGAAACAAACCTGTCAATCACTTGAGACACTGACATGCACAAACAATACACACCAATGACACAGAAACACCAACAGATACATACATACACACCTACTGGCTGACACACAGATATAATACATCCATACACTCACTGACACACACACATAAACACAGATACATACATACACAGATACAAACAGATACAGTCCATACACTCAATGACACACATACACACAAATTCATACATACACAGATTTTACAGTAGATACACACACTTACTGACACATACACACACACACACACACATAGACACACACACACACAGATACAATACATACATACATACACTCACTGACACACACATACACACAGCACTTACAGCTCTGTTTCCCCCATCTTCCTCTCTGCAGTCAGGCCAGTGTTGCTCCACAATGTAACTTTGAGGACCTGCGGGTCATGTGACTCAGGTCCTTCACCACTCTTTCTATCCAGTGTGCAGGATGCTGGAGGCTGAATGCCCCCCTCCTTCAGTTTTAGCAGAACCCCACCTGAGGCAGGAACTTCACTTTGCCCTGACAGTGGCCCTGACAGTGATAATGTGGGCAATTTGGGCGCCCAAACTGCTAACATTACAATCTGCCCCTGCATACCGATTCATAATATGCCATGTTTATGCCATCAGTAAGTCAAAAATGTATTCAGCATTGTGGACCTATGGAGAGCACGAAATGGGAAAGTTACTCGATTTCGAAAAAAAAAAAAAAAAAAAAAAAAAAAGGTATTATTCTTTACAATAGGAAATGTTTTATGCAATGCTTAAGGTAATTCATAAGAGGTAGGTGGTTTGTTTTGGCATTAAAATGTATAAAATCATGAGAAAATTTCTACAGTAGTGCCAGTTTAGATGGTTGTGAATACGCTGTGCTATAATGTTTGCTATCATTTTCATTTAGAACAAAAGACTGATGAAAATCCAAAATGCTAAAAAAAGTTCACATGTGGTGCATAGTATACAAGCTCCATTTTATTGCTGCCATACTTCCTAGTATGCTACTGAAATTTGTAAATGAGAACACGTACGTAAAACAGCACTTTTGGCCACCTGGTTCTTCTAAATTGTAATGATAGACAACAGAGACAGACAGATTTGATGATCTTTCTTGTGTTCTGTTGGCAGCAGTCAGCTTCCACACGGTAGGGGTTGACAATGCTATGTGAAGACGTTTGCAAATATGTATTGACGATTTCTGCTTTTAGTTATAATGAGTATTTCTGTGTGCACTGTGCCCTACATTCACAACAAGCTGGCTTTTATTAGACCTAGACATCACACACATTTCTCTTTTTTGTATCTCTTGAACTGACATTTTATATTTGTATAGTACAAAAATAATGAAGCAAATAATGAAAAAAAAATACAATTAAACTTTTGTTAAGTTAAAAAAAGCTAAACATAGCTAAACAGTAATTCACAACAGTAGTTCTGCACGCTTGTGCTATTTGAGGACATTTATGGAAATATCTAAATTGCCCTTTTCCAAATGTGATTTGCATCTGTTCCATGTAAACTCATTTCCATCTTGCAAAAATAAGTGTTTTGTCGGTGAATTTCTGTACTTGCGGCTTTCTCAATCACTTATGTGTCATTTTAAGGCAGCATGGAACTTGCTTTTTTAATGTTTGACAGCAACAGCCGCGATGACAGTGTACCGTGAATAGAGGCGCGACAAGCTAGAAATGCTTTTCTATTGTTTTATTGAGCAGTTTAATGATAAGGTACCTTTATTGTTTTTTTAAAGGTTTAAATCTTCAGTATGTCATATGGTCCATACCTATTTATGATGGATGGCATCATGAGATCTAACTGCAAAATGGTAATGTTTGTTAACCCATGTAATTACCCAACACGTACAGCAGTAGAAGGCTGAAGAAAAACAAAAAGAAACTTAATTATTCCAGCAAGTATATATATATATATATATATATATATATATATATATATATATATTATTATTATTATTATTATTATTATTATTTTATTTTTTTCCTACATTTCTTCAATAAAGTTATACATATTTGCGATACATCTAATGTAATATTTTTTTTTTACATTTATACACTGACTGACAGCAGTAAGAGGTGACATGGCCTCACTGCTGCCACCGATGGCAGTGTCAGGAACTGCAGGGCTACAAAAGCCCTGGACATGAAACAATTACATTGCAGCACTAGCAATCAGGGCCGGCGTCAGCACCCGGCATACTCGGGCAAGTGCCAGGGCCCACAGTGCCTCAAGGGGCCCCCCGGCACTTTCCCACACCATCTCTTCCCCTCTCCCTCCCCTCTCACTGCGCGCACACACACTGACACACATTGCACTGTGTGCAGGTGGTGCTGTGCTGTGACCTGAGGCTGTGGGGGGATGACCTGGGTGCAGGGATGAGGGGGGCGCTGGTGAGCCACTGAAGTCATATTGTGGCTCCTCCAGGCCTCTCTATGCGTCGGACCAGAGGAGAGGGGGCGGGGCTCACTGCACGGCAGCTTGTAGAGGCCAAACAGCAGGTCAGGGCCCAGAAGCCTCAATACAGTGCTGCCTGTGCTGTGCTTCCCTGCCCCCTCCTCCAGCTGTATTTCTGTGTCTCCTGACCTCCACAGCGGCCCAGGACACAGGGAGAAGATGTGACAGGTGACAGGACTGCTGACCGACAGACAGGGGCGGAACTACCGCAGTAGCAGCCATAGCTGCTGTGGGGCCCGGCACATCAGGGGGCCCGGGCAGGCTGTCATGTTCCCGGTTAGCTGTTCAGGACCTTTGTCCTGACATCTGCTAACCCAGGAGAATAGTGTGTAGTGAAGCCGGCCTGCCGGGCCACCCACCCCCCTCTTCCCAACTTCCTGTTTCCCGGCTCCTATGATACTGCAGGGTAAGCAGAGTGGGGACTTCCTCCAGCGCTGATCCTGTCTCCTCACTCATCCCCACAGCAGGTGTATGTAGGTAGGTCCCCCCTGCAGTGCAACTAAACACCCTCCGTGGGCCCTAGTGCTGGGCTATGCCCCCTGCTC
The DNA here is from genome assembly GCF_027789765.1 of Dendropsophus ebraccatus. Lineage (NCBI taxonomy): Eukaryota > Metazoa > Chordata > Amphibia > Anura > Hylidae > Dendropsophus > Dendropsophus ebraccatus. The sequence goes on along the minus strand of NC_091456.1, from coordinate 81,794,357 downwards.
CGGATCTCTGCTGCTACCATTTGCAGGTAATAGCTGACACACAGTGATCCCTACTTACTGTGTATGTCAGTAGCCGGGCAGCAGTGAGGCAGTCTCCTTCCTCTCCGGACAAGGCCTCCTCACAGGGATCAGACAGTTCGGGGGATGGGAGAAGACCTGCAGGGACGGGAGTATCATGGAGCTCTGTGCAGCCTCATCAGCATAACCTCCTTCCTGTGGTCTTCTTACCAGAGCTGCAGTGTTGTGTCAGGACAGACAGGAGGGGAAGGAAACACACACACACACAGGTCCTGGCTGTATATACCCCCTCTCCTGTCCTGGCTGTATATACCTACTCTCCTGTCCTGGCTGTATATAGCACCCCCCTCTCTCCCTGTCCTGGCTGTATATAACCCCCCCCCCCTGTCCTGGCTGTATAAAACACCCCCTCTTTCCCTGTTCTGGCTGTTTATATATCATCCCCCCTGTCCTGGCTGTATATAACACCCCCTGTCTCCCTGTCCTGGCTGTATATATCATCCCCCCCCCTGTCCTGGCTGTATATAACACCCCCTCTCTCCCTGTCCTGGCTGTATATATCACCCCCCCTCCCCCCTGTCCTGGCTGTATATAACACCCCCCTCTCTCCCTGTTCTGGCTGTTTATATATCACCCCCCCCCCCCTTTATTGCAGATTTGCCCCTTTACTTTCCATGGGGGAGTCACAATATGCAATAAATCCACTGTGTTGTATTACAATTTTCTCTGTTAAAATGTTTTGCAGGACTTTTTAGGGTAGCAACTTCTGCACCTGCATATCTATCTCTCCATTTAGTGTAGATGATCAGCAGTGTATTATAATAAGTATATAATACACAGCTGATCACCTACACAGAATGGAGAGATAGAGACCCTCATGTGATGCCACATGATTTGCTATACAAAGGGGCCCGCTGAGGCTCTGTCGCCCAAGGGCCCACCAAAACCTGGAGCCGGCCCTGCTATCAATACTCAGTCTCCACTAATGTCTATTTTAATGCATTACAATAAACACTAGACTGGGGTAAATAGCATGTGTCACTTCAAAAAACAAAATGAAAAGTGGACAACCCCTTTAAATGTGAAATATGTGGTTTTCCTTAGGACTAACATGATAAATATACTGTGTTACAATAGCCTCAGACAGTTGTCCTCTCTGAACAGTTTAAGATACTACATACATGGCAAAAATGTAGGTTCATCCGAATTGAACCTTAAAAGAACCACACTAAAACAGCTAAACTATGGCAGCTATACTAGTGGGACTATTGGTGCTGTGTCCAGCCGCACGCTTAACTGTGAGCAGTGGGGAATTTGCATGTGGGCCGCACAGATGCACCTGCATCCAAATTTAGCGGCAGTGAAGATCATCTGGCCGGTACTGCAGTACCAGCCAGGATGACCTTCTCTTACACCAGTTCCATGACCCGGCCAGGGCAGCACTCGTTTGCTCCTCTAGTCACCCTGTGTAATAGGCGCTTAACTTTAGCTCTGTGAGGTACACAGGGAGCTGCTGTCAGTAACTGCAGTGAGTACATGGCCATTCCATAGAATGGCTGCTGTCTGTGAAGTTCAACCCAGCCGGTACTGTATTACCGACCGGATAAACTTAATTTCCTTTGAATTAGAATGTGGGCACATTTTGGTGTGCCCACATTCCAATTAACTATTGCAGACAATGTAAAGAGCTGTACTTTACATTGTCTGCACTTTCAATTTCATGTGGCCGCTATTAAATGAATAGGGACCGCACAAAATTGACATGTCAGTTTTAAATGCGGCCGCATGGAATCCCGGATGCAATGTAAACATCCCGGATCCCGGATGTGTGTAAACACTCTGGCCGGGATTCCATAGAAAATAATGTTATTTGATTTTTCACTAAATAGTCAGTTATTGAAAAAAAATACATTGTGTGCCCGTGGCCTAATACTGTACACTAAACTATTTTACTATAAAGTGGCCAACCCCTTTAAAAGGATGTTCTGGACACCAATAATTGTCTATATATTTTGCTGGGACAAAAAAAAATTCACAAACTACACTCCCTCGCCAACCCCCACCCCCATCACCCCACCATGATGGTTTCCAGTCCCCTGCTGAATGCTTTAGCCAACACTGACAACCTACTGTACCTAGTCAATCATTGATTGTGATGGTGCTCATCCGAGGCAGTGATTAGCTGTCTCAGAAGTAGCAGCCACAGTCAAGATGAAGTTACAGGGGGACCTTTAGGCTACTAGAATCGATGTACAGTTACATGCATACATGGGAAGGAGTTTAATAATAATAATAATGTACAGTTTTACAGTACTGTAATGTGTACATCCAGTGTATTGTATAGGAAAATATGCCACAGGGAAAATAGGTACTAATTATAACCTGGGCAACCAGGCCAAACTACACAGGTGCTGCTGATCTGTGGCTTATAAATACCTTCTAGCACTTCCAGTCCCTGTAATAGGCTCTCAAGGGACAAATACTAACCTTAATGGCAAAAAGGAGTAGCGCATGAACTCAAGTGTTTGTAAAGTATGTATATAAAAAGGATAGGTCTTGCAATATAAGAAATGTATTCTAAAATACAGTCAGCAATGTATACAATGGATATCTACTGTCTGGTTATTATGGCTATGATAGGGATATTTATAGTAAACATTTCGACTATAGTTTTAATGTAATGATATTGAAATACTATCTCTGATATAAACTAGAACAGAGATGTGGTTACATATGCAAATATCCCTGGGTACAACTATAGTAACTAAAAAAATAAACTGTATATTTAGGTTCACACATCGCCAAAATGACGACAATTTTTATTGGATGGCTGTCATTTAAAGAAGTCCGGCCATTTGAGAAAACTGACAGCTGAAAGGGGCAGGGGGGAACATAATAAACAACCACTACTTACCTCTCCCCATGCCTTGAAGCACTTGGTCAGAGGCCCCTGGGACCCCCGCTGGAAGGCCTTTTCCTTTGAGTTTCGTTGTCCCACCCTAGTCACTAACTGGCTGAGTGGGCAGTCCATTACCCAGGTTGTGGCGTTGCAGCTGAAGCAGATGCCATAACCAGGCAGGGGTCCCAGAGCAACAAGCCACCACTAGAGAGGCACAAGGAGAGGTGAGTACTGATTGTCTATTATTCCCCCCGGCACTTGCCGGCTGTCAATTTTTTCAAATGGCTAAACTTCTCCCCCCAAAAGTAACCATATTGCATTCTTTTTTCCAATTTCAACAATTTATATTTTCATAAATAATATTTTTGGGGTTTCATCATACATGTTATGGTAGAATAAAGGACGCCATTACAAAGTACAACTACTCCTACGATGGCTATTGTATAATATCGGCTGTTATTTTCCATGAAATGAGTCATCCAATAAAAACATCTGTGGTTTTATTGGTGTGTGAACACAGACCCACAGTGTTTTTTTTTGTTACAAATTCTCACATAGAAATGTTACTTGTCTAGTAGTGCACTGCCAATCATGTTTATGTTAGCTATCTGTGTAAAAGATAGATAGATACTGTAGATAGATAGATAGATAGATAGATAGATAGATAGATAGATAGATAGACTGAGTACATAGGGTTTCCATCATACCCAAGCCCTGAACATTGGGGGAAGTAAAAGGCCCTCTGCCCCATAAGAAGAGACTAATAATATAAAGAAGGTGTAATATTAGGGGGGTCTTTGTTACTCTATGCATCAAACTTTCCATCTAGTTTAGCTGGTATGATAAAGTAAAGGGAAGGTCAAACTATATGTGACCAAAATATTTTTTCAAAGTAATATCCTGCAAGTTGAGAATTACAATGTTAATTGATAGGCTGACCTTAAGTCATCTTGTATAGTAAGCTTTCATACAGTGGCACAGTTTGTCTTTGTTATGTAGTGTTTTATTGTCTGCTAGGTGTGACTGTATGAAATTGTTAGTGCTAAGCTATTTCCTGTAGCTTTGTGCAATGATGCCAAGCTATTCTGTGTTAAGTCATTCAAGCAATTAACTCTGAGAAGCCATCTTTTAGAAAACACATTGTGAATTCCTGTGTATCCATTTCAGAATATAAGTGATGCATATACAACGTGATTACTTTAACTGCCTTTCATCATTTTTTCCTCCCTATGCAGACCTGCTAAGGCAATTTCTGTAATTTGCAGTGATTCTGCCAGCTCCAGCAAAAATAGTGGGAAATGAGAGAAGTAAATTAGCACCATAGCAGCATCATGGTCAGGGTTATTTTATATGCTGAAGTTGCTTCCAGCTATGTGTGTAACTGAACAAAGAGAATTATAGATGAGGATTTTTCATTATATTTTCCAGGGAGGTTGCTAGTGGCATCATTGTGGCACAACTTTTAACATAACACACACATATCTATTTTGGCTTGTCTGCCAAGGGAATTTAATGTTACTGAACATCATGTTCAATAAATATGATGGGTCATATGGTGTTACAAGCAGTGACAAAGCCTCAAAAATTAACTGAATGTTTCACATTTATCAGTGTCATTTCTCTTGATAAATAACATTCAATTAAACAATAATTTGTGCAGAACGTTGTTTGGGCCTTCTGTGATAGTTTAGAATAGGTAGTGTTAGTGCATGTTAATAGGCAAGGAAGTTTTATTCTTTGCAGGTATTCTAGAAACTGGCATTGCATGGTCAGCTAAGAATAGTCCTTATAACAGGCAGTATGGCTGGACAGCCTGGGGGCTCTTCAGTGGATCCTCGGTAGTCTGTTTATGTATTGTATGGGCTCCTCATATTCTAGCTCTGCTATCAAGCACCCCTGGACTTGCAAACCAAGCATTTTAAAATGCATTTGAAAATCTGCTGGTGCTTTATGATTTCTATCAGATCAATTTATTCTCCACTGAAGTCACTCCTCTGTATCCACAAAGGGCTGGTATATGACACATTCATTTTCTTCATTCTCTTCACAAACAACCAACAAAACAAATCCACATGATTTCCTCTTCTGTTGTTGGAGAAATTCTCTGAGTACTGGTATTATGTCTACTAGATATGCCACTTTACAACAGGAAAAATGTGTTATAGAACACTGGAAGAGATATCCATGTCCCGACTGCTGGACTGACCAAAAATGTAACGTATTATTATAGAATGTCAAGAAATTATTTGCTTTGGGGATTACAGCTTCTTCGTTATAATTGTCCCTGTCATAAATGGTGCACCTCACACATGTGCCACCAGCTCTCCATTTATTCTATATAGGTGAGGCATAAATTTCCAAGCGGTGAACTTTAACATCTTGATCGGACTGGAGTACCGTGATCCCACCAGAGGGAATCATTCTTGGGGGCCATCCTTTACCGCTCAAAAGCAACATAGCTGTAAGACAATTTTCTATGTATGTCAATACTTTATACCTCTATATAATAGTCATACAGTTACCAAATAACACCAATATAGAAGGAACAAATATTACCATTCATATTCTCACTAACCAACTTTAATACATTGAAAAAAATATTACCAATATATAGTATGTCATATAGTATGAATGTCATGACCATTCATAACATATACATTACCACATAATGGCTTGATAGTTTACTGTTAACAAATAATATTGCCACACCATGATCACTTATAACTACCATGTAATAAGTGGATAATATATTGTTACCATATCATAATTCCACACCACACCTAATTTAAGATCAGCAAACAAATACGCTGGTCTTCATAATTGTCCCCTGTCATACTACGCCAATTGTCCCTTGTCATACTACACCAAATTGTGATAATGGTCCCCTTCTCTCTTTCTGCGCCTTTTGTGCCCTGCAATTGGAGCGCCTTTAGTGCCCTCACTTTATAGTTAAGCCCCCTAAAATGTAACCCCACAGTGAGGACAGGCCCCCTTCTGTACCCCCACACAATTATAATGCTCTTTCTATGCCCTTACACTATGTACCCACTCTTAGTTAGGCTGCCATACTGTATGCCCATCTGCAGATAGGCCCCCTTACTGTACCTCTTCCCCTGTAGTTAGCGTCCTAATACTGTATGCAACACTCCTCTGTACTTAGGTCCCCATACTCTATGCCCCAATGTAATTAGGCCCCCTTCTATATTACCCCACAAGTTAGGCCCCCATAATGTACTCTTCCTATAGTTAGGGCCCCCATACTGTATGTCCTCCCAGTACTCATGCCCCAATACAGTATTCCACTTCCAGTACTTAGGCCCCTATTCTGTATGCCTCCCTCTGTAATAACCCCATCATACTACATGTATCTCAGTAGGTAGTCCCCATACTGCCTGATGACATGTCAAAGGTTATTTGTAATGAAAGTGACTCTTAAATTAAGTTATACAGTGCATGTACATATAGTGCCCCCCAAAAAAACATAAATGACCTGCAAAAAAATAAAAGAAGAAACCAGCTACAGATAAAATAAAAAATATATGTATAAATCTTGAAGTTATTTTATTCTGGAACAGAGTGAGCGCTAATGTTAAGGAAACATTTACACAAACTATAATTAAATCAAAAGCTACCTCTTCTGTGAAAAAAAAGTTGTGGATTTCTCATAGGGGCTCTCACGTTATGTACCTAAGGCTAATATGCTTTTGAGACATTTAATAATAATGCTATGTTATAACAAAATTGTGACCATATTTGCTCTTTACACTCTGGTAAATGCATTTAATTTAAGTTAGTCTTTGCTTTTAGAAAAACAGCATTGCCTATGTGTATCTACAGTGTTATACATCACCTCGCTCTGTGTTACATATTCTGAACGCTTGGAACAATTTCATCTGATCCATTAAAACTAATTTTTTATAATAACAGCTTTTGTAATTCAGTCAACAGAGAATGTTTTTCCCAAAAATAGTATTGCGTTCATGTCAGTATAAGATCTACATATTCAAGGGTATTTTATGATTTAGTACTGTTAAACATCATACCCCAGTTACTATTATTCAGCCCCAAAATAAAATAAAATAAATGTTATCTATTTTAATAGATAACATTTATTAAATCCACCACTTTATCCTCAAAGAACTTGAGAAATTCCTTCTTATAGCCATCAGGGTCAGGTGCCCTGTTTTTGCCAGACTGACACAATGCTTTATACACCGGTCATTAGCTATCTTTGCATTTAAAATTTCAAGCTTGGAATGTGATAAATTCTTTAGAGGAACCTGAAAAATAAATGTCTCCTAATTGTTATATTTACAGACTGTGGCTATGTTCACACAACGTTTTTTCAGCTCCGTTTAAAATTACATCCGTCATTTTGAGACTAAAATAACAGACGTCATTTAGCTGTCTGGCCGCCCGTCAGTGCAATGATGGCTATTGGTATATTATTCTAATTTGAGTTTACTAATTGGCATTTGTATGGCAGACAATGTCTGTTATTTTATACATAGTGTGCATTAGACATCCGTCATTCCATTGACTTCAATGCATTGCATTGAAGTCAGTTAAATCACTGCCAAAATCGCTGCGGACACCTTTTTTTTTTGGACATTGTGTGAACATAGCCTGTAGATGCTTATAACACCGATGCTTATAACAATAAAATTAGACCATATTTGACCTATAGTACTATAGTTTCACCATCCTCTTTTATCTTCTTCCACTATTTTCTCTAGTTAAATCTACTTTATAGAACTTTTTCCTCGTTGCTTGTGTACAACATGTTCCTCCTCATGACTACTTCCATTTTTTCCCAGTATATTCATGGATTATTCCTATATTGACTGTTATTCCTCTCAAAGCCACTATACCATGCCTTGAGGCAACATCCTGCAGCAAAATAGATTATCATGTAATAATGTTTGAATGAGGAGATTTTGTCTAAACAGAGACAATCAGAATAAGACAAACCTGTGGATGCTGCATCTCTTACACATAGATTTTTAATCGAAGACAAAAACAAGACTCATTTTTTCTCAGACTAGTAGTCAATCACAGTCCATTCTGAGAAATAAAAGATGAACTGTGATTGGGTGCCATTTATGTCTGATTTTGGTCTCGGAAGAAAAGGTCACATTGAAGGTACAATCGTGCAGGGATTCCGAATAATACCCTTTTAAAGGGAAACAACACCATAGTCTTTTGCAACTTTGCCCTGTACTATGTCCCTACAATATCCCCGAAAGCTAGTAAAGGAAGCTTATAGTAAAAATTTGAATAAACTTCCTAGAACCCAAGAAGAGAGAAGAGACTTCAAGCATTTTTATGAATTTTATTACAGCTTTTAATTAAAGTAACATTCACATAAGACAAATTTTAGAAAAACACTGGCACATTTTAAGAACAGATGTTTTTTTTTTTTTTTTTCATTTCTACCATTAAAAACCAAAAATTACTTTCTGCAGGGGTACCACGATCCGTAATATAATAGCGCCCAGTAGAGTTGGTGGTGGGAAAAAAAATCCTCATACACATAAGAAATAAGAATAAGAAAAAATGCCTGTGCTGTGAAAATATGGCACAAGGCACAATTCAAATCCCAGGTAACGGGTGAATAATTTTTTATTAAACAGCATTTGGATTGCATGTCGGAATTTGTGGTATACAGTACTTGCTGAGTTGAGAATGCGTCCTACAGTATGTTGGGAGGACCACACAACCCTTCCACAAAATGGTAATTAACCATAGATTCAAGAAAGGGTTACTTAAAACATAGTGTATCCAGGCATTTATTGATGGAACATTAAAAAGATTTTAGTAAAATTAGAATAGCTCTAATTGAACAGATTTTGGCGGACTCGACAGATAGATGGGCTCGCTTAAACAAACAGGAGTCATACTGGATCTACAAACTACAATGTCTATCACCTGAAGGATTAAATGAAGCTATAGAGCAGTTTTAAAGTAATAATTTTATTTTATGATTTTTTTTTCTTTTTGTAGATACTTCTGACCTGGTTTTATAACCGAATAAGTGAGTATGTTCTATTTTTTAAGTTTTTATTATGTCCTGAGATTCATATTTATATTTGTGTTCTTTTAATGTATTAATTTGTAAGTACTCTAACTCATCTGAGGTATAATATATATATATATATATATATATATATATATATATATATATATATATGTTTAGCAGTAGGCTTGTGTATATATATATGCTTTTAATGTCATGGTAGTAATTCATTATATTGTATTTATTAATATGCCTAGTTTATGTATTATATATCATTATGGTAGTAATATGCCCAGTTTATGTAGTATGGTAATAATTCATTGTGTTTATTAATGTGCCTGATTTATGTACTATTATGTAGGGTATTATATACTATGGTAAGAATTAAGTTTATGTGCCAATAACATCTATTAGAACAATCTCAGTATTGGGAGATGTTGTTTACTAATATAGAGAAGTGCTGGTGATCAAATATGTAGCAGAAATAGGATTGCCGGCCCCTGCACCATTATTATGAAATAGAAATGCTATGCCACTTTACGCTAGATTGTTCTCTAATTCTCTTTGTGAATATGAGTGGTGCGGGCTTGCGGAGGGGGAGCCCGTACACTTGCAAGAGCCAGCTCACGTGGTTGAGAACTTGGTTAGGCAGTCACATGACCATTACCTCTTACGTGATGTGTCATGTGATCGGAAAACACCTCGGAAGGACGCCGGCTATTCTAAGTTCTGCAAGATGAATTTATAAGGTACAAGACACTTTTGAATAACTTTTTTTGTATTGAACAGCTGGACAATTCTGCTTTGGGGTGGGCAGGATGCCCGGAATGGACTTTGAAAGACTTTTAGGATTAGCGTGACCTGGAAGTGGGTTGCGGTTTTCACAGTGGTGATTGAGTATTTAAGTATGTCATTACTGTTGTATATACATGCCTGAGCAAGGCTGTATCATATTTGTGAGCCGAAACGTGTTGTGTCTGTCAATAAATATTTGTTATTTTATTAATAAATTGTTTGTTATTTTATCATACAGCTTGGAGCTTCTCCTTGGTGGTATATGGTACACTGGATTTCCTTACACCTGTGCCAGGCTCTTTTGGAAGGTTCTTCTCTGTCCCAGTTGGTCGCTGCTGGGAATTTGCTCTTTTGCTAATGTGCCGACAATTGACAGCTTGTTGCCTAGGTTACTGACTACCACTCTTCGAAGTCTTGCCTGTTACATCATGCAGTGGACTTTGGGGAACACTGGTTAGTATGGTCTGCAGCTTTTATGTCTCCCACTTAGATTCCAGACAACTCTAGCACTTGTGGATTGTCCCTGGGGCCATTTGGGATCTCGGTGGGAGACTTAAATGTCCTTCCCCATGGGAATGACATTTGTATTTAGAGATAATGTAAGAACCAAACTAAGGGCCCTATTCCACCGGACGATTATCGTTAAGATTATCGTTAAATCGTTTGAATCTAAACGATAATTGTTCGGTTGAAATGCAGTTAACGATTAACGACCGAACGAGAAATCGTTGATCGCTTTATAAGACCTGGACCTATTTTTATCATTGCTCGTTTGCAAAACATTTGCAAATCATTTGCATTAAAAAAGACCTTGTTCGGTCATTCGCAGTAGATACGAACGCAATAGCGAAGAAATAGAGAAGAAAAAACTATTGCAAATACGATCATAAGTAACGATTATCGTTCCATGGAAATGAATGAACGTTTTCAGGTGATCGTTTTTGAGATCGTTAACGATTATTCAAACGATAAATCATCTGGTGGAATAGTGCCCTTAGCTATGTGGATTTTAAGTGCATTACCCCTTAATGACAGAGACAATTTTCGTTTTTTTCCTCCTTGTATTTAAAAGGCCATAGCACTTGTATTTTTTACCCTACAGACTTACATGAGCCCTTATTTTTGTGCCACTAATTTTACTTTGCAATGGCTGACTTATTTTTTGCATAAAATATGCAGTGAAACCGGGAAAAAATTATATGCGCGGTGAAATTAAAAACAAAAAACGCAATTCTTTTTCTTTCTTTTTTTTGGGGGAGGGGCTTAGTTTTTACGCCCTTCGTCCTATGGTAAAAATGACATGTTATATATGTTCCTCAAGTTGGTATGATTAAAACAATATGCAACTTGCATTACTTTTATATTATTTGATGGCTTTTAAAAAAAATAAAACCTTTTACAGAAAATAAGTATTCCTTAAAATTGCTCTATTACCATGCCTATAACGCTTTTATCCTTTGGTCTATGGGGCTGTCATTTTTTGCGCCATGATCTGTTCTTTCTATTGGTACCTTGATTGCGTATATGCGACTTTTTGATCGCTTTTTATTACAATTTTTCTGGATTTGATGCGACCAAAAATGTGCAATTTTGCATTTGGCGGGTTTTGGCGCTTACGCCGTTTACCGTGCGAGATCAGGAATGAGATAATTTAATAGTTCGGGCGATTATGCATATGGCGATACCGAACATGTTTATTTATTTATTTTTATTTATAAAACAGGAAAAGGGGGGTAATTCAGACTTTTATTAGGGTAGTTTTTTTTTTTTAAATAGAAAAACTTTAGTTTTTAACTTGTACAGTAATTGGAAGTCCCCCTGGGGGACTTTTAATATAGCTACACTGATCCCTCATAGGGATCAGTGTAGTATGCTTTATGCAGTACCGATCAATGAGATCGGTGCTCTATTGGTCTGGTCTGCTGCAGACCAGATCAATAGAATACTGAGGCGGGATCAGCGTTATTCCAACGAGTCCTGTGGCGGTAAGATGAAGGCATTCCCTCTCTGCGATCGCATAGCGGGGGGGAGATCCACCCACTAGACACCAGGGAAGGCTGCATATAAGAAAGTTAGGGTACTATTACACAGAACGATAATCAGCCGAATCAGCCCTATGCGGCCGATTATCAATCCGTTTAATAAAGACAACGGTCAGCCGATGATCGTTGTAATCGGCTGATTGTTAATATAGGTTCTGACTAATAATTGTCAGACGCCAACCGGTCAGAGCCGGCCAGAGCTGACGATTAGCAAAGAAAAATACATCACCTATCCAGGCTGCAGGGCTCCTCTTGCTCTGTGCTTCTCCCCGGGTCCCGCACGCTCTAGCTTCAGAGCCCTGCAGCCTGGACAGGTAATGTATAAAGTTTAAACAAGGGCTGCAAGAACATTGATAACAATGTCCCTGCAGCCCTTGTTAAACGATTATCGGGCCGTGTAATAGGCCCAGTAAACGAGTGCCGATCTACCAGATCGGCGCTCGTTTACATTTATTATCGAGCCTTCATAAGACCTGTGTAATAGTACCCTTAGATGCAGCTGTCATGTTTGACAGCTGTATTTAACAGTCTTAATTAGGAGGAGCGGCGATCGACCGCACCCGCTAATGGCCGCGGTCCCGGGATGCAGATAGCACCCGGAATCGCGGCAGTTTAGAGCAGGGTTGCAGCGCGGCCCCCCTCTGAACTCCCCTAGCGACGAGATGGCGTAAATGTACGTCATCCCTCATTAAGGGGTTAAAATGGTTAATTAAACATCGATTTGCTGTTATTTATTTGATGTTGAAGAAATAAAGATTTATTTTACAAACTATCTGTACTTCAATATGAAAAGTCCATGATAATCTAAGGCCATTTTTTCTATTATTTTTTCTATTATTTAAAGGGCCCTTATTAATCATCATAGATTTCCATATAGAGGTATTTTACTAATTTATTTATTCTTTACTAGTATATCCCATAACTATACTCTGCTAAGATACAGCAACTAAGAGGTATATAAAGATTAAGTAGCTATCTACATCTTTCCTTAAATGTAGCTGGATTGGTCACTAGAGAGTTAATTATATGAAATTTATTACAGTAATCTTTGAAGCTTGACTGCTCTGCCACGCTAACAATACAACAAAAGGTATAATAAATAGCCGCTGCATATAGGCTTGATTTTACTGCAGAAACTAAGCCTTAATTGGTGGAAACAAGCCCTCATACTGCTGAGAAATTCATTTATCACTTTTATTTAACCAGCTATGATCAGGCGCCAAAAGGGCTGAATAATAGTTTTTCTAAGCAAATGATATTGTTGATAAATAACACCACATATGGCAAAAATATCTCTTTATTCTGTTTCATAAGAAAGCAAAGTAATACTTATAGTACAAAGACAATGCTGGTGGATTGAGATAACAATATCAAACACTTTTGGAGAATTTGGAGTATCTGACAAGTAGACTTTATCTTGAGTGATAACAAGCTTTTATTCATATTTTCCTCTTCCCAGCTATTCCCTGCAGGTTTTGTCAAAGAATACATAATATTTTGCCCTATGAAAATTTTTACATATGCTATTTCATGTGATACATTCTTAGTTATGTAATTTATTGATATACTTTTTGCAATATATATGCTTGTTACTCGATTTTTCAAAGCATGAGAGCTCAAGTAACAAACCCCATTGAAACCTTTAGGAGGTGGCTTGCATTGCTGGGGTCCTGGGTTTAAATCCCACCAAGAGCAACATCTACAAAAAGTTTGTATGTTCTCTCCGTATTTGTGAGGGTTTCCTCTCACACCCAAAAACATACAGATGAACAGGTGAATTTAGATTTTGAGCCCTAATGAGGACAGGGAGCAATAATTGGCCAACTATGTAAAGAGCTGAAGAACCAAATGGTGCTATACAAATAAAAGCATTATTACTTGAAGGGATGTTTAAACGAAATATACAACAACAATCGCCGGCATAGTGTGTCTTGCAGAAACTTTTTTCCCACTGAGCTTGATCGAGCAAACATGCTCGCTTAACACTAATATATATATATCTCCCAACAAGGTTAAATACACTCTGCGTTCAGGTAAATGTTAGTATAAGTTATGCTGATAAATACAAAAGCATTACTGCAGTGTGCCCATTATATCAGTTCATTTTCTATATACTTTTAGGCAATGTTCACACAACATAAGTTCAGTATTAATCACGTCCGTTGTTGCCAATTTGCAACAACGGCCATGATTAATCCTAAACTTACATTGTGCTGCAGTTAGAGGGAATCCCAGCTGGAGTGTATACACATAGTATACACTCCAGCTGGGATCCCTAGCAGCCGTACAAAAAACTGACACATCAGTTTTCTGCGGCCGCTATTCATTGAATAGCGGGCGCACATCCCTGACAGATCACACAATGGAGTGTGCGGCTCCAGCTGCAATCTCCATTGTGTGCAAAGGTGAATTAAGATGTGGGCGCACATAGATGCGCCACATCCCAATTCAATAGAAATGAAGATCATCCAGGCTGGTACTACAGTACCGGCCGGGATGATCTGCACTGACACCGGCTGTTCTGTGACACGGCCGGGTCACAGAACGGCTGGTGTCATACGATGTGTGAATATGGTCTTAGGTTTTATGATTTAAAAGTGCGGTCTGCAGCATTTTCAGTCCCTCAAAACAAAAAATTTAGTTTAGGTAGGGGACAGAACTTTGAGTTGTTGACTATGTTTAGCACATAAATGAAAAGGGCTCTTGGTACACCATGGTATAAGCTGGCATACTTTTTGGGTGGGATCCCTACCTTTACTTGAAACATATATTATGGCCAGTTCCCAACACCACACCTGCAAAAAGTTTTTCATAAAATAGAACCAGTCCATAAAACTTATAGAAGAGGGTCCATAAAAGTTGTCAGGTAATACTTAAAAACATTTTTTTTAAGTTTGAAGGATAGAAAGTAAAGAGAGGGTGGCATGAATGAAATATTTTGATATATTCAGGGATTAAATTAGTTACATCAAAATCTAAGAAAAAAGGACAGTGTCTTTACAGCATGCATTACATTACTAAAATGTATTTTCAGATACTTACTATCTTCTGTTTCTGGCCCCATATCCTCCCTGACTGTGTCTTTATTGTGTGGGTTGACCTGACCACCCTCCTCTCCTTTTTATGTGCATGTCACATAGCTAAATAGCACAGATGGAGATGCAGGAATCAGCTTCCATATTGAAAGCAGCTACACATATCTGTGGTTTACAGTGAATATGACACAACCAGGCACGAGCTATCTCGCTACACAGAAGATATACAAGATAGTATTTATAGTTATTTTGCTATAGAATATTAGAACAAAGGAACCATGCCCCGGTTGCAGGTGTTAACAAAATGGCGTTAATGTCTGAAACATTTTTACTCATAGCATGTATATCATTAAGGGTATCTTCACACGTACCGTATCGTAGCGGACTTGCAGCACATTTGATCTAAATAACTGAACATAGCATCAAATCTGCACCATCAAATCTGCTGCGGATCCTGTACATGTGAACACACTCTATATACGTTAGCAATACTGATGCAAAGCAGGATGGGACAAGATGAGTTTGGGCGTCGGGCAAATATTGCCCTGGATTCTAGTTATGCCCCTATTGCTCTTACTGCAATATTTTCTATCCACCTAAACCCTGTTGTTGGAAAGGTGCATATAAAAGATCAGCAATAGCTTTCTATGTTGATCATAGAAACGATAAATGACCGCCAAACTGGTAAGATGTCAAAGTAAGTAACAAGTGAATTGAAATTGCAAAGCTGCTAATAATAAAAACACTTTTAAAAGCTTCATTAACTGCTTCTGGAATGACGAATGTTTAGCTGTATGGAAATCAGCTGTAGCAGTTCTTAAGATGCCTTCTTCAAGATTTAAAGAATAATGGAACACTTAAGCTTAATGCAAGCTAATAAGCTGAAAACAAACATTGCAAAAACAGCTCATATTTTTAGTTCAGAATGCTACAAAGGAATAAATTCAATTCTGTGAGATTTAATCATATCTAATAAAAAAACTTTAATGGATTTGGATGTTAAAAACAGGCACAATGCTGCTTGAAATGGAGATCCTGAAATGTTTACAGTGGGTAATGAACTATGCTATTTCTTAGTCATAAGGCCTACATAAATGTTAGTTTAAAACTTTGGAGAACTTATTGTGATTTGTGTGTACTTACATTTTTTAATGTTAGACATTTTATTATTAGGTGTATTTTGTTATGATATAACATTTTCTTATAGATCAGACTGCAGTCAGTGGTTACACTTTTAATCTTATAATGGAGATTAGGTACATAACAGCCTCTAAAAGACCTTTCTACTGGGGGGGCACTGGGATGACTCAGTATACCAAAACGTGTGCAATATACATCTACAATTTGGTATATCAATAGTTTTTTTTTTCTTTTTTTTAATTCAATTTCAAGTTTTAACAATACCAGCAAAAGAAAAAAAATGTGATACCAAAGTACAGGGAATTAATATTCTCAAGAGATACAAGGTTTCCACTGAAACTGCTCTCATCAAAGTGTCAAACCATCTCCTGGAGGCCAAGGAAATTACTCCTTGCTGATTCTCTTGGATCTCTCAGCTGCATTTGACACCATAGACCACCAGCTCCTCCTCTCTATGTTCCTTTCTCTTGGCCCCAAGGACTCTATTTTCACTTAGTTTTCTTCCTACCTCTCTGCTTCTTTAGTGTATCCTTCTCTGGCTGTATGTACTTCTTCTCCTTTACCTCTTACTGTTGGGTTTCCCCGGGGATCAGTCCTGGGACCCCACCTCTTTTGACTCTTTACAACCTCCCTCAGACAGACCATCCCTAACTACCAATCTTTTTTTTTTAAATTAAATATTCTTTATTTGTTTTCCATAATAAACAGGAACAAACTATTTTCAGTACAGCAAACCCCCAACCACTCATCCCCCCCCCCCCCCCGAAACCCCAAATATCCTCCTACCACCTCAGGCGAAACCACACCAAATACCAACACATAATAAGAAAGAAAGGGGAAAAAAAGAAGAAGGAGAAGGGAGATCATTATGTTTCTTTCCACCCAAGCATAGACCCAACAGCTCCAAACTAAGCAGTCACGAGGTATTGGACAGGGAGCGGCCCACGCACCTCCTAGTCCATCTATACCATATCCCATTATGTCTCATCAGCGCTCTACTGGAGATTTTCTTGTTCGCTAGAATCCATTGAAAGCTGCAAACCCGGTCCACTAAAGCAATCCATTCTTCCATCACGGGCAATTGAGGCTATCCATTTCAGAGCAATCTGTATTTTAGCTATTGCCCACAGTTTATTAATTAGGGATCCCTCCTTCCTATTGTTAGAATGAGTACTCAACAGATTTATACCAACGCCACTTTGCACCTTCAACTTAACAGTGATTTCAATATAATTTTTAACCTTGTCCCAAAAGGATTTTATAACCGGACATTCCCATAGTGAATGAAAAAAGTCTGCCTCTACCTGTTGACATTTTGGACACCTAGGGGGACATGTATCAAGGCAAAACTGCGTACTTTTTTGCGGAAAGGGGCGATTAGCGAATATTTTATTCGCAAAACGGCCATTTGTGAATAAAATATTCGCAAATCGCCCCTTTCCCCCGAGTACGCCGGGGGGGGGGGGGGGGGGGGAGGTGGTGTGGAGGGGGCGGAACGGGGGGCGTGGACTCAGAGTTCGCGTGATTTATCATTTTTAACACTAAAAGATACACTGAAAACCTACTCCACCTTACAGGTGGCGTAGGTTTTCGGCTGTGCTCACCGACGTGCACGGAATTTATGTAGGGGCAGTCCGCCTCTACATAAATCTCCGTAGCGCCGGAGATGCAGGGACATTTATAAGTCTGGCGTAAAAAAAACGCCGGACTTAATGTCCCCCCTAGAGTTGTCCCTAATCCCTAACTTCCGCAGTTTCATAGGTGACAGATATAGACCGTACAGAATCTTGAGTTGAATTAGGCAATGGGCAGCACACACTAAAGAAGATCTTATATTGTTCAAGCCCACCTCCCAATCCACTACTGAGATGTCTCCTATCCTAAGGGCCCATTTTTTCCTCATTGCCATTAAAAAGGGGCTCTTCCTTTCCTTCAGCAAACATCTATATATAATCACCAGGACTTTCTTCTCTCCTGGAGGCTCTCTCAAAAAATCTAAAATATAATGTGAGTCCTGTTGCCACCCAACAAGTTTTACTATATGCATCCCAAATTTGTGTGTACAATAGAAACTGTGAACTTCGCAACCCGAACTTCCCATTTATTTCCTCAAAACTCTTCATCCCTCTCTTTGAAACTACTTGATTAACCCCTTTAAGACCAAGCCTATTTGCACCTAAAAGACCAGGCTAATTTTTCAAAATCTGACCTGTCTCACTTTATGCGCGTATAGCTCAGTGATGCTTTAACGTATGCTAGCAATTCTGAGAATGTTTTTTCGTCACATATGGCACTTTATATTAGTTGCAAAATTTGGTCACTACTTTGTGTGTTTTTTGTGAAAAACATCAAAATATCATGAAAAATTAGCATTTTATGAACTTTGAAATTCTCTGCTTCTAAAAAAACAAAGTCTTATCACATAAATTAGTTACTAAGTCACATTACCGATATGTCCTCTTTATTCTGGCTTCATTTCATAAACATATTTTAGGAGGCTTAGAAATTTATCAGCAAATTACCACATTTTCATGAAAGTTTCCAAAACTGATATTTTTAGGGACCAGTTCTTTTTTTAAGTTGCTTTAGGAGGTCTGTATACTGGAAACCCCCATAGATGACCCCATTTTGGAAACTACACACCTTAAAGAAATAATCTAGGGGTATAATGAGCATTTTAACCCTACAGGGGTTGGAGGAAAGTATTCATCATTAGGCCGTAAAAAAAATGAAAAATTAAAATTTTCCAATAATATATACGTTTAGATTAAAGTTTCTCATTTTCAAAAGGAACATGAGAGAAAAAGCTAAATTTGTAATGCAGGTTCTCTTGAGTACTACGGTACCCCATATGTGGGCGTAAACCACTGTATGGGCACACAGCAGGGCTCAGAAGGAAGGAAGCGCCAATTAACTTTTCCATTGCAGATTTTGCTGAAGAAGTTTCCGAGCGCCAGGTGCATTTGTAGAGCCCCTGTAGTGTCAGCAGAGAGAAAAAAAAACCATAAGTTACCCCATTTTGGAAAGTGCACCCCTCAAAGAATTCATCTTGGGGTAGGATGAGCATTTTGACCCCACAGGTGTTAGAGGAAAGTATTCAAAATTAGACAGTAAAAATGAAAAACTCTAATTTTTCCAATAATATGTTTGTTTAGTTTGAAATTTCTCAATTTCACGAGGAACAAGAGAAAAAAAGGACCACAAAATTTGTAACGCAGGTTCTCCTGAGTAAAAAGGTACCTCATATGTGGGCATAAACCACTGCATGGGCACACAGCGGGGCTCAGAAGGAAAGGAGCGCCAATTAGCTTTTTCAATGCAGATTTTGCTGAAGAAGTTTCTGAGCACCAGGTGCATTTGCAGTGCCCCTGTAGTGCCAGCAGAGTAAAATCTCACCATGTCACCCCATTTTGGAAAGTGCACCCCTCAAAGAATTCATTTTGGGGTGTGGTGAGCATTTTGACCCCATAGGTATTACAGGAAAGTATTCATAAGTAGACAGTAAAAATGAAAAACTCAATTTTTTCCAATAATATGTTCCTTTAGTTTGAAATTTCTCTATTTCACGAGGAACAAGAGAAAAAAAGTACCCCAAAATTTGTCATTTGACATTAGTCTGTTCACAGTGATGGCGGCGGCCATCTTGGATCTGATGGCCGCCGCGGGGAGGGGGGTTAGTTACTGGGGCACTAGGGGGGCTGATCTGGGGTCTGATTTTACTTATTTCATCTCCCCCCACCGTGGATTCACGGTGGGGGAGATGAAATACAGCGGCGGCATCGGCCCGTTAGTGACCGCCGTATCGGCGGCCACTAAGGGGTTAATGGGGGTCAGCTGCGGGATCGCAGCTGACTCTCATTACCTCCGGTGCTGCAGTCAGATGAGAGCGGGATCGCTATCCCTGCAGCGATCCCGTTCTCATCACAAAGCCCCCTGAAGTCAGGAATGTATATATACATTCCTACTGCACAGGGTATGTGCAATAGGAACGTATATATACATGTTACTGACGTGAAGGGGTTAACATACCTCACACCTTTATTTATCCAAAATTGTGTGTTCTGTATTTTAAAAAATTTCCCCAGTGCTGGGTTCCCCCATAACATCGTGAAATATATAATATATTTAGTGACTTGAACTATTTTATAATAATCCCCAAATCTAGACTCTACGCCCTCCAGTGCATCCGTGAATTTCTATACTCCTTGACTAAGGATATAAGTGAGAACTGGAGAGAGCCTGCAATTCTTCAGCTCTTGTGCGACACTTGCCAAAAAGTAACTAAAAAAGTCTGACAAGGCCATTCCTCTCTCATTAAAGGGGTTGTCCGGCGATAAAAAATTATTCACAGAATAACACACATTACAAAGTTATACAACTTTGTAATGTATGTTATGTCTGTGAATGGCCCCCTTCCCCGTGTTTCCCCCCACCCACGCTAGACCCGGAAGTGTGGTGCATTATACTCACCGCATCTCGTGTCGTCCACGGTCTCCGATCGTCAGCAGTGACGTCTTCTTCGGGAGGCCGGCGGATCTTCCCGAGTGCCGGACACCCTCTGCAGCGTCATCCGAAGCTCAGCCGCGATTGGCTGAGCATAACTGTGCTCAGCCAATCGCGGCTGAGCAGCTGATGACGTGGCCGCGTCATCAGCCGCTGCAGAGGGTGTCCGGCACTCAGGAAGATCCGCCGGCCTCCCGAAGAAGACGTCACTGCTGAGGATCGGAGACCGTGGTCGGCACGTGACAGGTAATGTATAGCGCACCACACTTCCGGGTACACGGGTGGGGGTGGTGGGACACGGGGAAGGGGGCCATTCACAGACGTAACATACATTACAAAGTTGTATAACTTTGTAATGTGTGTTATTCTGTGAATAATTTTTTATCGCCGGACAACCCCTTTAACTGGCTGTGTCCATACCTGATAACCCTAGGTTTCTTACCACCCCACAAAAAATTATTTATAGCAGCAGTAAGTCTTTCAAACCATCTCTTAGGGATCCATAAAAGGGGGCTGTACAACCCATATAGAATTTGTGGGAGGATGGTCCTCTTCACAATGGCCATCCTGTCAGCCATCCCTAAGGAGAGCTTGCCCCAAAATTCCATTTTACTCCATTTTCCATTTTACTTAATTTTCTTTGCTAGAGGGGAGAGGTTAAATGGGTTGTCCAGCGAAAATCTGTTTTCTTTTAAATCAATTGGTGTCAGAAAGTTATATAGATTTGTAATTTACTTCTATTAAAAAATCTCAAGTCTTCCCATACTTATTAGCTACTATATGTCCTGCAGGAAATGTTGTTTTGGTTCAGTCTGACACAGTGCTCTCTGCTGACATCTCTGGCCAAGACAGGAACTGTCCAGGGTAGGAGAGATTTTCTATGGGGATTCATAGAAAACCGAGATAGAGTTCCTGTCTCGGCCAGAGATGTCAGCAGAGAGCCCTGTGTCAGACTGAAAATAAGCTAACATTTCCTGCATGACATACAGCAGCTAATAAGTATGGAAAGACTACAGATTTTTTAATAGAAGTAAATTACAAATCTATATAACTTTCTGATTTCAGTTGATCTGAAAGAAAAAAATTTCTTTGGACAACCCCTTTAAGTTCCCGGAATCATCATCAGCTATCTGAATGTTCTGCACATTAGCAGCTATCTGAATGCCCAGGTACGCAATACTTCCTCCCAGCTCAACAGTCCTGATCGCTGAGCTAGACTCCCGAAATCCATTCCCCAACGGTAGCAGGGAGGACTTACCCCAGTAAATTTCTAGCCCTGACACACCCTCAAACCTATCCCAAATGTTCATAATAGTGTGGATGGCAGGCTACCGGCCCCCTGACAAAAAGCAGGATGTCATCAGCATATAGTAACATTTTTTCCCTATCTCCTCTTAGCCCAAAACGAAGCACCTCCGGAGAAGATCTCAGCATAATAGCTAACGGTTCGATATACAAAATAAATAAAAGAGGGGAAAGGGGACACCCCTGCTGGGTCCCCTACGATGGAGGGAGCCAGTCTGTAGACTCGCCATTGATCAGAACCTTTGCAACCGGTGAGGCATATAACAGCTTGACCCAGGAGATAAACCCCCCCACCCAGGCCAAAAATTTCCCGTGCCTTCCAAAGGAATGGAGCGGGGAACCCTAGGTTCCAGCTGGATGTTGGCAAAAACCCTAGCAATGTTATCCTGTATATCCTGACAAACTCGGTCTGCTTCTCTCCAATTGCTGTTGAAACTATCTCCGCCAACCGGAGGGCCAGGGCTTTGGCGAGAATCTTACAGTCTGTGTTAAGCAGGGATATTGGATGGTATGACTCTATCCTATTGGGATTCTTAATTTTTTCCCCTTAACTACCATCTCTACACTGATGACACCCAGCTACAGTAAACAGTTGTTGCGTTGACATCACCCCTGCATTCCTACAAAACACCAGTGACTGTCTATCCACTCGCTCTAATAGTATGAACTCTCTATTTCTCAAATTTAACCTTTGTAAAATGGAACTTCTCAGATTCCCTCCCTCTATTCAAATTAAACCTGACATACTACTCTCAGTCGGTGGTATTAAAAATTTGGGAGTACTTAAAACGTAACTTTTAATTGTTTACCATAAAATACACCAAAAAATAAATAAAGTGAACCCTTAAACAATGTCTAGATACATACTGGTACTGTGCGATTACCTAGAGGTAAAATGTATAAAGCCTAATTTTGCAATGCCTCCTGGTTGTGTACCGGTAGACAGACACAGCAGGCATGTATATACAAAATGTAGAAATCACTGATTATGTATAGCTTGTATACGGGTTCAACACAGTGGGTATTCCCCACTGTGTACCATATCAGAACCTCCCAAGGGAGGTGACGTCTTCTTTGAACTGAGGCGTCATTTCCCTTTTCCTCTTCTTCTGACCCAGACCTCCATGATGATTTATTGTATCTACAAACCATCTCTTGTGAACCTGCCAGACACAGACTTTCCAGCAACTTCCACTTTTTTGTGTCATGTGCAGTAAAGTCAGTAAATATGTGGGTTGCCCCCTGTATATAGGATCCCCTGCTATGCTCCCATATAGTAATAATTCGCCCTGCTCTGCCCCAATATAGTAATAATCCCCCCATACTTTGCCTCCATATAGTAATAATCCCCCGTGTGCTCTGTACCCATGGTAATAAATCCCCCTGTGCAGTCCCCATAGTACTAATCCCCCCTGTGTAGTCCCCATAGTAATAATCCCCCAGGTGTAGCCCCCATAGTAATAATCCCCACGTGCAGCGTTTCGGCCCGACTAGTAGAGGAACTGGCCTTTCTCAAGCATTATCTCTGCTACTATTATATTAAGGGGATGTGGTGGGTGGGGTGCAGCATATGGCACTGTTCAGGGGACAAGTTGTGTTTGCCACTATTATAAAAAGAATGTATACAGCATGTGGTGCTCTTCAGGGGGGATTATGTGTGGCAGCATTATGTTTTGGAGGCATTTGGCACTATTATATTCACCTGAAACAGTGTAAGGCAAAGCTAGAATTGGCCCTGCCTGCTTTATGTTCTGCTAATGATTTTACACGAAGCTCTTCCATAATCAGAACCTGAATACCAGAACTCCTTTTGTTTTAAATTACAAAAACAATCTTCTTTACCATTGCGTACACTAAACAATAACAATAATATACTTACCATTTATTCTTGTGAAACATTTGAACACACCCACCGTAAGAAATATAAATAAAATATATATAAAATTAAAGTATAATATAAATATAAATTAATGTTAATTCTATTTCCACTTGTTATTCTTTTACCTATGGTAGGGCACATGATGTATCCAAATTTTTTATGTAACTTTACTCCTTCATTATAGACTACCGTTCACACTATTGTGAGCATCAGCTCTCCATTATAGACCACTATTCACACTTTTGTGCATTTTGGTCAGTGAAATAAATATAATGCTTGTAAGATACAAGGGAGATTGTGAGTTGGCTTCCGCACTATAACTCTTGGGTAAATATTTATACTGGATCAGGTTCTGTTTCACACGTCTTTATCGTACGCTGTGTGTATCAGTGTGAATACCCAAGGTAGTCAATTTGCAAAGTGTGACCACTGATTGTGCTAATTTGTAACACTTGTACATAGGACGTTTCCATTGGTTGTCAGTGATTTTAAACGTGTTTGTATGTTACCTATCAGATCATGACTAAGCATGCATGCACGCACGAAACACATTGATCTTAAAGGAGAAGTCCGGCGAAAATTATTTTTTTATATGTTATTACTGATGGAAAGTTATACAATTTTCTAATGTACATTAATTATGGGAAATGCTCCTATACTGCTATTTCCCTTAATTTAGTGTACCAGGAAGTGTTAGAATTCTCTCAGAAGCAGTGACGTCACGACGAAAGGTGTAATTCCTATGGAGTGTCCAGCAGGGGGCGCACTATATATAGAAGTCAATGAGTACCATTGACTTCTATATATAGTGCGCCCCTGCTGGACACTCCATTGGAATTACAATGGATGTGTATGTAATGTAATATACAGTGTTTTTGATTGAATACATTTATGAAATACTTTGGGGAGCAAGTGTCCTTGCTCCCCAAAGTATTCCATAAATGTAAGCAATCAGTACATCACAGTAAGCCCGCCGCTACCGAACGCCCGCCGCTGTGGACTACTCTCAACTACTACTCTCCCCACCTGCTCATAGCATGTGCAGGTGATGGGAGAGTAGTAGCCGGGTTATATGGCTGAGATCGCCGGCGCGATGCCGCCCAGGGGAGCCGCTCATCACTGCAGCTATCATCCCCCTCCTGCTGCTTCCTTACTCTATGTGATAGCTGACTTCCTGCCCGGCCGCCGGCACGTGTGATCGGAGAGCGGCGGCCCGGCAGGAAGTCAGCTATCACATAGAGTAAGGAAGCAGCAGGAGGGGGAGCGGAGGGGGATGATAGCTGCAGTGATGAGCGGCTCCCCCTGCGCGGCATCGCGCCGGCGATCTCAGCCATATAACCCGGCTACTACTCTCACATCACCTGCACATGCTATGAGCAGGTGGGGAGAGTAGTAGTTGAGAGTAGTCCACAGCGGCGGGCGTTCGGTAGCGGCGGGCGGCGGGCTTACTGTGATGTACTGATTGCTTACATTTATGGAATACTTTGGGGAGCAAGGACACTTGCTCCCCAAAGTATTTCATAAATGTATTCAATCAAAAACACTGTATATTACATTACATACACATCCATTGTAATTCCAATGGAGTGTCCAGCAGGGGCGCACTATATATAGAAGTCAATGGTACTCATTGACTTCTATATATAGTGCGCCCCCTGCTGGACACTCCATAGGAATTACACCTTTCGTCGTGACGTCACTGCTTCTGAGAGAATTCTAACACTTCCTGGTACACTAAATTAAGGGAAATAGCAGTATAGGAGCATTTCCCATAATTAATGTACATTAGAAAATTGTATAACTTTCCATCAGTAATAACATATAAAAAAATAATTTTCGCCGGACTTCTCCTTTAAGACAGCGTGGATTGTACCACTTATTTTAACTGAATAATTTAATAAAGCATTGGATTTTTTAACCATTTTTTGAAGTGCCAAAACTAAATCATTCATTACCTGTCAAACTATAGGCTTCCTTGCTGTTCAGTAATTTCTTAATATATCCCTTTGGTTAGTGAATTTTCATCTGTTCCAAAACCTGAAACTTTAGTTTTATTGAAACAAAATGCTGTTTAAATTAGAAATTATCCATTGGGCTTAAAACTACATGGTGGGGGGACAGAGTAAACACTGTTACAGTGTGGAGCCATACAAATGGGAACTTTGTATAGATGGTGATAATGGTGCAAAAGCAAAAAGCCTAAAAAGTTTGTCTGGCAGATTCTTTGGAGACAAAACATTGCCAGAAGTAGTCTTCATGATTGCCAGGCCAGATGGAGAAGAGGAGAAAAAGTTAGTGACTCTGATCAGAGAATACTCCCCCTGTAATGTAACTGCACTGTAATGTATCTTATGGTGTGCAGAGCCTTGTACCATTTGTATATATCTCCATATGGGTTGGTGTATACGGAGAAAATGATCTTTGTATAGTGGATGTTATGGTATGGAGGTATAAGTCCATATGAGGTGAAGGTGTGGTGATAATATTTGTTTCTTTTATAAAGGTAATAGGTGATGTGGCTATGGGGTGTGGCACATTGCTGAGAATGTCCAGCAAAAGTTAGGAGGTATGAGGAAAAGTCAGATCTAGATACTGTATTTCAGTCCCTATAAGAATACAGACAAGCCACAATGCTATATGTATATATAGCCTCGTGACTTGTCTGCATTTTCCTGAGAACTGTTTTTTAATCTGGTTTGATTTACAGTACATTTGATAACATTTTCTGTGATTTGGGGTCTATATTTGTTTCGGGGTGTGGTTTTGGGTCTGTATTTAGAGGGAGTCTGGTCATGGGTTTCTAGAGGGGTCCATATTAGAGGGTTTGGCATTTATATTTGTTTAGGAGGTTTGATCTAGGGGTCTGTATGAGTTTTGGTCTGAGGTTATGTATTTAATTATGGAGTATGGTCTTAGAGTCTGTATTAGTTTAACAGGTTTGTATTAATTTTAGGGTGTGATGCAGGGGGTCATATGCACTATTGGAGATTCAAATGGCATAGTTTGTGGGCATGTCCTATATAAATAGGAGGTGCACATGAATTTATATATGTTGTGAGTAGGGCTGGGCAAATAATCAAATTAATTTGATTAATTCGCCCCGAATTTTAGAATTAATTTAATTTATTTTTATGAAAATCGTAAATTCTATTTAAAAAAAACATCACTGCTGGCGGGGCAGACTGCGTGATACAGCATGGGGCGGGCGGTGTTGTACAGTATCGGAAGGGCAGTCCCGAGAGATGCGGCGCGGGCGGCCTCCAGGAGCTGCTGACCTGCCCCCGCCCCTTACACACAAGGTCCCACTCCATGGTCAGCTTTAGTGAAAGTCTTTCAAGTTGAAGGACACTACAGTTCTAATTTTTTATTTTTTATTCTGACAATCATAAAGAGATCTGTGCAGATCTGAATTTGTATCTACTGTATACCTCATGTTTATGTGCATATTTTTAAATGATATTTTTCTCTTGGATAATGAGAATCGCTTTCTCAACTAATTGACAATTTGAGTTGCACTTATAACTCTTTCAATTACTCAGCTGATTAGGCACTAAACCATAATCCCTGCAGCTTTGGAACGGTTTAGCGTGGAACCATTTTATGGCTGTGCAAGGAGTTTGATTGCAAATGATCCCACTTTGCTTAATACAAAAGAGCTACTTGAAATTCTTAATTTTATTGCAGGGCAGCTAAATGTTATATTTGTTTGTGGATTCATTTTATGATCTTCCTTTTATCACCCCCATTGCACACATTTGTTGAGTCTGAAGATTATTCTGTAGAACATTCATTTTCACCTAGAAACAATAAAGAAAGTAATATTGTAGAAATTACGAAAGTAGAGTGTACAGAGACAGAGCCCATTAATAATACTTGTATAAAGCAGGAAATAAAAGTCTTACACCATTACGGTGAATAAGTGGCTGGAAGTTGGAACTGAATTGAAGTTGGCACTTCACGTGCATAAATCTTTTGTGTTTTTTTGGGTAATTGCCAATATGTCACATTAACATTGACAGTCTGTTCAGTTGTTTAGTGAAATATAGATGTCATTAAAGATGAAATGTGTAAATACACAGTCGAGTCCCATTATTATGACTACATCCTACGTACAATGTTGGCAGTATGTAGTCCATGAAGGAGTTGGCATGGTGTGCCATCGACACAGTCTGCTTACATATCTCTAATTGTTATCCTGGGTAAAATTTATCAGAGTTGAGACATGGATGATTATTGGCTATTGAGTCAAAGATGGCAGTATTTCTGAAACTGTGCAGTTTGTGAACTATTTACATGTAGTAAAAGTGTATCATGAGTAGACAAATGCCACTATTACGACTAACCAATGTGGAAACTGTGGTGCATCATATGTCATTGATCTGAGGGGTGGATGTTGGCTACAGAGGTAAGCAAGGGTGGACTGACACACTACAGAGGAGCAGTTCACCATCAAAATAAACTAGGGGCTACGAGATGTGTGTCTGAAACAACAGTTCAGTAAACCCGACGGAGAATGGGGCTCTGATGCAGACACATGGTCATTGCCCCTGTGCTAGTGAACAGAAAGGGCTTCAATTTTCATGACAGTATTGGAATTGGACTAGTGATGAGCGAACCAAACCGTAACGAACCAGATTTGTTACGAACTTTGCAAAAAGTTCGGTTCGTCACAGAACCGAACTTTGAAGAAGTTTGTAACGAATCTGGTTAAAACAACAATAACAAATAAAATCAGACATCCAAGACATCTTTAGAAAGTGATGCAAACACCTCTGGAATGCATCTGGGAAACAGGGAAACAGTATTACAGGAATCGGCATTACGGGGTTAGCGATCTTGTGCAATATTGCCGACTCTTCTAATGGTTAATATATTTAATTAATAAAACACATTTTCGTTGTAATAAAGTCACTTTGGTTGTTCAATAATTTAATTAAAAAGAATCCATCATTGTGCATTTAAATATACTGTTAAAATAAATATATATATAAATAAATGTATATTTATAAATATATTTATTTTTTTACAGTATATTTAATTGCACAAGTATGAATTCGTTTAAATTATTGAACAACGAAACTAATTTTATTACAACGAAAATGTGTTTTATTAATTAAATATTAATTATTACAGGAAACTCTATTAAAGCCGTTAATTCATATTCCCGGGAATAGAGTTTTCTGTCATAATTAATACTTTACTTTAATTAAAACATCAAATGTTTCTTCTAATTATGCTATCACAATAGCATTATTAGAAGAAACATTTTGAATCATATGTGCACTCAGCTGATCGGCTGAGCGCACATATAATGAGCGGATCCGCAGCACAGTGACTTCATTGTGCTGCGGACCAGCGAAGAAGACACATCGGGACATCAGAGGGTGAGTATACAGCTCTCCCCACCCCCTCCCCAGCACTGCACCCATCCCAGCAAGGAAGCGGGGTCACTTAACCCCTTCCTTGCTGGTATGGGTGCAGTCTGACATCAGTCTGGCCCTCAAGGGGTTAAGGGGGATGCAATGCATTCTCCCTTAACCCCTTGGGGGCCAGACTGTAAGCAGCAATCTGTAAAGATTCTGCATACTGTAAGGTGCACAACACCGCTCACAATGATGGGTGTTGTGCTCCTGTTTGTGTGTTTTTTGTGTGTTTCTCCCTTTTTGTTTTTCAGATATTGGTATCCTGTGGATTACGTGGATTACGATTCCATGGACTACGTCGATGACCAGCGGTTGTTTGGATTTTTTTAAATAAAATGGTCAATGAGGGGTGTGGGGGTGTTTTTATTTGAATAAAAAAAAATTTCACTTGTGTCTTGTCTTTATTTTTTTACTTTATAGACTTAGTAGTGGAAGCCGTCTAATAGACGGAATCCATTACTAAGTCGGGGCCTAGTGTTAGCCGGTACAAAAAGGCTAACACTAACCCACCATTATTACCCCAGTACCCAATGCCACCAGGGGTACTGGGAAGAGTCGGGTGCCAGTGGTTCCAGAGCGTCAAAATTGGCGCTCCTGGACCGGGCGGCAGCAGGCTGGTAATATTTAGGCTGGGGAGGGCCTAAACCAATGGCTCTTCCCACCCTGGTGTTACCAGGCTGCTGTTGCTTGGTTTTTAACCCGGCTGGTTATGAAAATAGGGGGAACCCTACGCGTTTTTTTTTAAATATTTATTAAAAAAAAAAAACAGTAGGGTTCCCCCTATTTTCATAACCAGTCGGGTTAAAAACCAAGCAACAGCAGCCTGGTAACACCAGGGTGGGAAGAGCCATTGGTTTAGGCCCTCCCCAGCCTAAATATTACCAGTCTGCTGCCGCACCCATTTCTTCCCAGTACCCCTGGTGGCATTGGGTACTGGGGTAATAATAGGGAGTTAGTGTTAGTCATTTTATAACACTAGGCCCTGACTTAGTAATGGATTCCGTCTATTAGACGGCTTCCACTACTAAGTCTATAAAGTAAAGAAATAAAGACAAGGCACAAGTGAAATTTTTTTTTATTCAAATAAAAACACCCCCACACCCCTCATTGACCATTTTATTTTTAAAAATCCAAACAACCGCTGGTCATCGACGCAGTCCATCGAATCCGACGTAATCCACAGGATACCGATATCTGAAAAACAAAAGGGAGAAACACACAAAAAACACACAAACAGGAGCACAACACCCATCATTGTGAGCGGTGTTGTGCAACTTACAGTATGCAGCATCTTTACAGATCGCTGCTTACAGTCTGGCACCCAAGGGGTTAAGGGAGGATGCCATACTGAACAATCTGGCCGCCAGGAGGTTAAGTAAGGGTCCCCACTTAACCCCTTGGGGGCCAGACTGTTGTCAGACTGCACCCATACCAGCAAGGAAGGGGTTAAGTGACCCCCCCTTCCTTGCTGGGAGGGGTACAGTGCAGGGGAGGGTGTGTGTGCTTTCTACTCACCCTCCCAGGTCTTCTATTTTCTCTCTTCTTTCTTATCTCTTCTTTATTCTCTCTTCGCCGGAGCAGGCACACTGAGCTCAGTGTGCTCCGGCTCGGGTAAATTCACACGGGCAGATCGGCAGCGGATACCGCCCCTGAGAATTCCATTAACCCCCCGGGATAATACATCTGAGGCTCCCGGCTCCTGCACAGCCAATCAGTGCACAGCCCGCTGCAGTCACTGATTGGCTGCGCGGGAGCCTCAGATGCGGCCGGATCGCGCTGCTGGTAATGTATTATCCAGGGGGGGTAATGGGGCCGGGAATTACACACTGGCTCCCTCTGATGTTCCGCTGTGTCCTCTTCGCTGGTCCGCAGCACAATGAAGTCACTCTGCTGCGGACCCGCTCATTATATGTGCGCTCAGTCGATCAGCTGAGCGCACATATGATTAAAAATGTTTCTTCTAATAATGCTATTGTGATAGCATAATTAGAAGAAACATTTGATGTTTTAATTAAAGTAAAGTATTAATTATGACAGAAAACTCTATTCCCGGGAATATGAATTAACAGCTTTAATATAGTGTCCTGTAATAATTAATATTTAATTAATAAAACACATTTTCATTGTAATAAAAATAGTTTCGTTGTTCAATAATTTAATTTAAACAAATCCATACTTGTGCAATTAAATATACTGTAAAAAAATAAAAAAATATATATAAGTACATTTATTTATATATATATTTATTTTAACAGTATATTTAATTGCACAATGATGGATTCCTTTTACTTAAATTATTGAACAACGAAAGTGACTTTATTACAACGAAAATGTGTTTTATTAATTAAATATATTAACCATTAGAGGAGTTGGCATTATTGCCGATTTGCCGGCTATTTTTTTTTTTTCACAATTTTTTCCACTTTTTTTCATTGTAGTAGCAACTGCAACTACACGAAACTATACCCTATTAGACTCCCACTATTGTGGCTGCAATTATTCAGCCGTTATTGCAAGGTTCGTTTTCGGTTCGGTTCGTAAGAATCCGAACTTCAGGAAAGTTCGGGGGATCGAACCGAACCGAACTTTACAAAAGTTTGCTCATCCCTAAATTGGACCTCCACTGATTGGCCTTCTCCAATGTGTTAAACAGATGGAAGTTGCTATCGCGCTTAAAAGGCCATAGCGCTTGCATTTTTTCACCTACAGACCCACATGAGCACTTATTTTTTTGCAATGACAGAATTAACTTTTCTATAAGATATGCTGCAATGGCGGCAAAAAATTATTTGCGTGGTGAAATTGAAAAAAAAAAAAAAAAAAGCAATTCTTTTAATTTCAGGGGGTTTGGTGTTTACGCTGATAGCCCTTTGATAAAACTGACATGTTATTTATAGTTTATGTTCCTCATGACGGCTTTAAATAAAAAATTTTGAAAAAAGTTCCTAAAATTGCTCTATACCATCCTTATAATGCTTTTAATTTTTTATCTATAGAAGCTGTGTGGCTTTTGATCAGTACCTTGCAACTTTTTGATAATTTTTTTATAACAATTTTTCAGGATTTGATGTGACCATCAGTGCTCCATTACTATGGGCTGCTCTAGCCCATAGCAATCGAGTGCCAATCCAGGATCAGCGTCATTACAGCACTGACCCCAGGCCAGAAGTATGGGTCACTGGCTGGCCAATCCATTCACCAGTCCACCAGGTGAGTGCTTTTCATAGCATTTAAATGCAACTGTCAGTTTGACAGGTGCATTTAAATGGCTTATTAGCTGGATGCGGTGATCGGCCAGCACGCGCTAATAGCCGCGGTCCCCGGGGGACCCATTCTCTAACCTACCCCAGGGGCGAGATGATGTATGGGTACGTCAATGGTCCTTGAGGGGTTAAAGTGTACCTGTTACGATGGGCCATTTATGGCTCAGTGGTAAGATCCACTGCTAATCAAGAAGTTCAGGTCTCCATGTATACAGAGACGAAATAAGACAGTAATGCATACGACTCCATTGGATGCATTACAGTCTCATTATTCTCCATGGGTATTTTTTTCAGCAAAATCCAGGAGTGGGGGTTGAAAACACAGAAGCTGTGCAAATCTTTCCATTATCATTTTGCCCTGTCATTCCCCCGTATTTTTTTTTTTTTTGGGGGGGGGGAATGCAGACCAAAAGACTGAAGAAACTTCTATGTGTGAGCCTAGCAGTGGATCTTGCAGCACATCCGGAAGCGGCCCATTGTGACAGGTACACTTTTGGGCTATGTTCACACTGCATATGAGTCCGGCCACATTTCGTACGCCGCCGTACATGTGCGGCTGAAACTACGGGCGTGGGAAAAATCGACATGCGGCCGGATGCGTACGAACTGCGAACATACGCCCGTAGTATAATTATGCCTTCCTAGCTTGTTTCGAAGCGATCTGAAACAGGTCATTTACTTGTAAATCTTCGCCCAGCCCAATCAAACTCACAGAACCTTTTGGATCGAAAAATCAAGTTCATTTTGGCTGAAATAAGTACTTCGTACGGGACTGCATGGAAATCCATGGCCGTGAGTTGGAACATTTCTGTCCTCAAACAATGGTCTTAATTTTTTTTCACGTCGCCGCATACGATCCGGCCGTAAGCTCATATGTAGTGTGCATTGTGCGGCCGTATATCGTATACTTTCAAGAGAACGTATCAACCTCAAAACTACGTGCGTATATTCGCAGTTTGCACTACGGCCGGACTCATACGCAGTGTGAACATAGCCTAATGAAGTATTATACAGCATCTCGTTTCAGGGTTAGGCTCTATTCATACGTCCTGTTCATGTCCTTAATTGCGGATCCGCAATAATATAGGACCAATGTATTTCAATGGACCTATACACACATCCGTGTTGTGTACTGGGCTGCAATCCGTTCCGCAAAAAAAAAAGGACAGACCCTAGTACGGACAGTAACTGACACATCCAATACAACTCTATGGGGTCTGTATTTTACTGAAGCAATACGGATGCAATACGGACTGAAATTGCGGATTGTATACTGACTGAAATTTGCGGATTGGAAAAATATACTGACGTGTGAATAGACCCTTAAACATCTCTTTCTTAAGCAGAAGAGACATACGCCAGGTATACTTTTACCATGTTTAGGCTATGTTCCCACACAGTATTTCTGCTCAGTATTTTGAAACCAAAACCAGGAGTGGATTGAAAACACACTGTTGAAATTTAGTGTATGGCTGCCATTTACTGTCAAATAATTGCTGTTATTTTAAAACGCTCATTGTTTTGAAGTGACGGCTATCCACTAAATTTCAACAGTATGTGTATATAGCATTTCTGTGTTTTTAATCCACACCAGGTTTTAGTTGAAAAATACTGACCAAAATAGTGAGCATTGCCTCAGGCTATGTTCACACAGTGTGAGAACATCGGCTGTGGTTTGACATGGATGTGTCAACAAATGGTCGATGTCTCATATATTCACCCGGCCGATACTACAGTATCAGCAGCATGAACATCACTTGATTTTAATTGGAATGTGCCTGCAGTCCAATTTGCCATAAACCACAGTGTAAAGTACCTCCGGGAGCCGTACTTTACACTGTGAGCACAGCCTATTTTGTACAGCCGCTGTTCACTGCACAGTGGACACACAAAATAGACCTGTTAATTATTTTGTGCGGCCACAGAGAATTACTTCCGTAGTGTATAAACTATGGCCATGGTTCCATACATTGCTATAGAAAACTTGTTTTCTATTAAAAGTACATTTTAATAGAAAAAGTTATATAGATTTGTCTATGCAATGTATTACTGTATCTGTACAGTTCTGCCACACTGGTAGCTGACAGAAATCCAGGAAGTGAAAAAAATGGCCCCTGTGCCAATTCACATTGTCTCCTGCTCCTTCTGCTATTCCCCCTAGGAGACAAATCATCCATGCCTCTGCCTCACATTGTGTGTGTTTGCTGATGATGCCGACAGGGGGCAGGACGTGATCTCACAGGAGGCTTGGCTGGATAAGCTAATCCCCTGACTGATTCACCCTCTCTGACCGACAAGAATAAGGTGCTGCACTAATTTTACTGATTGTAATGGGGGGGGGGGGGGGCTGTGATGATCACATGAGGGAAAGCATTGCATTCTGGGAAATGCCAAACAAGGAAGAACAGAAATACAAAACAGAGCACCCCCCTTCTCCAGAAGTTTCATTTTTTTTAACCTCTACCTGGAGTTCCCCTTTAAACAATAGCCATTGTTTAACAGCCAAATACAGAATGTGAACATGGCCTTACACTGGATTACCATAAAGCAGTGCTTCTCAAACTGTGAGGTGTCCCCTAGTTCTTGGTGAAGCACAGCTGGGGAGGCAGTTTTCACAAAAGTGATTAAAAGCTGAACAGCCCTTTCCCTGGCTGCAACAATCTCTGGTTTAGTAACAAGATTGACTTATCTTGTACTGTTTTTATTATTATACAGTGTTTAGGAGACAAATAAAGGGTAGACTGAGCAAAAGTTTTTAATAGTTTGCATGGACTAACCACTGATGGTGAGGCCCCAGCATCCTCCTGGTGAGTCGCAGTCATCACTTAGTACTGTTTGGTGAGGCTCCAGTAGAAGAAGTTTGAGAAGTGCTTCTATAAAGAATCTTACCCTGTAGTGCGCCCTTGTTTTTTTATTGTATGTTATGTTCTCACATAGTATTTATGCTCAGTATTTTGCAACCAAAACCAGGAGTGGATTGAAAACACAGAAAGGATCTGTTCACACACTGTTGAAATTGAGGGAATGGCCGCCATTTAATGGCAAATATTTGCTGTTATTTTAAAACAGCTGTTGTTTTGAAATAACAACAGTAATTTGCCATTAAATGGCGGCCATCCACTAAATTTCAACAGTGTATGAACATGGCCTTTCTGTGTTTTCAATCCACTCCTGGTTTTGGTTACAGAATACTGACCAAAACTGTTTTAACAAAAGATGAAAAATAACCTGAATAAAAAGACTGAAAGAAGAATAGACACAAAAGGACGAGAATATGGGACCCAACCAAGTGTCTACAGGGGTGGCCTTGCTACTTTGAAGCTCCCTGGCTCTGCATCAACCCACATAGCAGTTGTTTTTGCATGTCATCCTAGTCACGGCCTCTATACAGTATGCTGTATATTTAGGCACTATAGGGGGATATTTATCAAATATGGTGTAAAGTGAAACTGGCTCAGTTGCCCCTAGCAACCAATCAGATTCCACCTTTTATTCCTCAGACTCTTTAGAAAATGAAAGGTGGAATCTGATTGGTTGCTAGGGGCAACAGAACCAGTTTCACTTTACACCATGTTTGATAAATCTCAAATCATATATAGCAAGCAACAAGATTTATCTTTCGACATATCTGATAAGTACACTTTAAAATACTTGACATTTGCCTATGAGCCTATGTTCACATAGTATTCTGGGCCATTTCTAAAGTTTAAAAAAACTGCCCCAAATTTTTTTTTTTTTTTTTTATCACTGAGTTCATTTGAATTTAATAGTAAGCAGTCATTAGTACACACATCTAATCTGCTGCAGTCTCATGTTCTATGGATTTAAAGCAACTCTGTATCCACAACCTGACCTCCCCAAACCGCTTTTCCCTCCTAATAGCTGCTTTTAATCCAAGATGTGTCCTAAGGTCTGTTTGGCAGGTGATGCAGTTATTGTCCTAAAAAAACAACTTTTAACCCCTATGCGACCCTGGACGTACCTGTACGTCCAGGGCCGCCTCCATGTGTTCAGAGCAGGGGCCGCGCATCCACACATCTGTTACCTCCGGGGGGTCTGCGCCGTAATGGCGCTGATCCCGGCTCGGCACTCAATTGCTTCCGGCTGCAGCAGCCGGAAGCAATCGATGTACCTATCTCATCGATCTGTATCTGTATGAGAGATCAGTGCACTTATGAGCTTCTAGTATTAGTGTAAAAGAAAAAAAAAAGTGTTATTAATAAAAAGCCCCCTCCCCTAATAAAAGTTTGAATCCCCCCCCCCTTTTCCCATGTTATAAATAAGCAATCAAAAAGTTGCATATGCGCAATCAAGGTACCGATAGAAAGAACACAACATGGCGCAAAAAATTACACCTCACACAGCCCCATAGACCAAAGGATAAAAGCGCTATAAGCCTAGGAATAGAGCGATTTTAAGGAACATATATTTGTTAACAATGGTTTGAATTTTTTACAGACTATCAGATACAATGAAAGTTATACATGTTAAATATCGTTGTAATCGTAACGACTTGAGGAACATATATAACAAGTCAGTTTTATCCCAGGGCGAACGGTGTAAAAACTTAAAAAAAAAATAAAATAAAAGAAATGTATGTTTTTTTTCAATTTCACCACACATTGAATTTTTGTCTGGTTTCACAGTGTACTTTATGAAAATTTAAAATTAAATTTTTTCATAAACTACACTTCGAAACCAGAAAAAAATTCAAAGTGTGGTGAAATTGAAAAAAAAAAAAAAAAAACATTTCTTTTATTTGTTTTTTTTTCGTTTTTATGCCGTTCACCCTGGGGTAAAACTGACTTCTTATATATGTTACTCAAGTCGTTACGATTACAACGATATGTAACATGTATAACTTT
Source organism: Dendropsophus ebraccatus (assembly GCF_027789765.1). Lineage (NCBI taxonomy): Eukaryota > Metazoa > Chordata > Amphibia > Anura > Hylidae > Dendropsophus > Dendropsophus ebraccatus. The sequence goes on along the minus strand of NC_091456.1, from coordinate 81,757,174 downwards.
CATTGTTTCTGATGGCCTGTAAAAAATTCAAACCATTGTTAACAAATATATGTTCCTTAAAATCGCACTATTCCCAGGCTTATAGCGCTTTTATCCTTTGGTCTATGGGGCTGTGTAAGGTGTCTTTTTTTGCGCCATGATGTATTCTTTCTATTGTTACCTTGATTGCGCATATGCGACTTTTTGATCGCTTTTATTACAATTTTTCTGGATTTGATGCAAGCAAAAATGCACAATTTTGCACTTTGGGATTGTTTTGCGCTTATGCCATTTACCATGCGAGATCAGGAATGTGATTAATAGTTTGTGCGATAACGCACGCGGCGATAAGAAACATATTTATTTATTTATTTTTATTTATAACATGGGAAAAGGCGTGTGATTTAAACTTGTATTAGGGGAGGGGGCTTTTTATTAAAAACAACACTTTTATTTTTACTTTTACACTTATACTAGAAGCCCCCATGAGGGACTTCTGTATGAGAGATCAGTGCACTTATACTAGATCTATGCTGCATAGATATGCAGCATAGATCGATGAGATAGGCACATCGATTGCTTCCGGCTTCTGCAGCCGGAAGCAATCGAGTGACGGGCCGGGATCAGCGCCATTACGGCGCAGACCCCTGGAGGTAACAGATGTGTGGATCGCTTCTCCGGGACGAGACCTTCCCCACTAGACAGCAGGGAACGGCTGCATCAAGTAATCGGATGCAGCTGTCAACTTTGACAGCTGCATCCGATTACTGTATTATCGGGCACGGCGATCGGACCGTGCCCGCTAATAGCCGCGGTCCCAGGCTACGAGCGGCACCCAGGACCGCGGCGGTTCAGAAAAGATTTCTATTTTCTTTGCAGAAATTATATTGTGATCCAATATCTTCATAATAGAAAACCTATTTCCAGAGAAATGCACAACAATTTTTATTGCCCTGTTTCTGCAGTTTATAGAAATACTTCATATGTGGCCCTATTGTGCTATTCGACTCAGCCACAAGCCTCAGATGTAAAGGAGCGCCTAGTGAATTTTGAAGCCTCCATTACAATTGGCCAAGTATCAAAGTACCACTTCTGGTTGGCAGAGGCTCTGGGGTGATAAAACAAACACCCCTAAAGGGACACAATTTAGGAAACTACACCCCTCGAGGAATGTAACAAGGGTGAGCACATGGACCCCACTGGTGACAGACACAAATGTGGAACAATGTGCTGTGAAAATGAAAAGCTACATTTTTTACACTAAAACGTGAATTTTTCATGTTCACAAAGGGTTAAAAGAAAAAATGAACCCCCTAATCATGTAGAGCAATTTCCCCCGATTATAAGAGTATCCCACGTGTGGACACAAAGTGCCAAGGGGGTGCATAGAAAGCCTCCAAAGGCAAGAAGTGCAATTAGGTTTTCGGAAGCTGGATTTGGCAAGAATGGAGGACGAAGGCCATGTCAGCTGCGCAGAGCCTCCGTGCTGCCAAAACATTGGAAACCCCTCACAAGTGACCCCATTATGGAAACTACAAGCCTCAAGGAATGTAACAAGGGGTATAGTGAGCACATGGACCCCACTGGTTTTACACTAAAACTTGGTCTAGCCTTACATTTTTCAGGTTCACAAGGGGTTAAAAGAAAAAAAACATAAAACTTGTAGAGCAATTTCCTCTGAGTACAAAAATACCCCACATGGGGGGCATATTGTGCCATGACGGCGCAGGACACGCCGCCAAACGGAAGGTGCACCATTTGTCTTTTGGAAGCTGGATTTTGCCAGAAAGGAGGACGGAGGTCATGTTGGGTTTACAAAGCACCCGTGCTGCCAAAAAGTGAAAACCCGTCCAAAGTGACCCCATTATGGAAACTACACCCCTCAATGAATCTAACAAGGGGTATAGTGAGCATATGGACTCCACCGGTGACAGGCACAAATGTGGAACAATATGATGTGAAAATGAAAAATTTTTATTTTTACACTAAAATGTTGGTGTAAGTTTGAATTTTTCAAGTCCACAAGGGGTTAAAAGAAAAAAATAACCACAAATCATGTAGAGCAATTTCCCCCGATTAAAGGAGTACCCCACATGTGGACACAAAGTGCAAAGTCGGTGCACTGAAAGCCTCCAAAGTGAAAGAGCGCAATTTGGATTTTGGAAGCTGGATTTTGCCAGAATGGAGGATGAAGGCCATGTTGGGTTCGCAGAGCCCCCGTGCTGCCAAAACATTGGAAACCCCCCCACTAGTGCCCCCCCCCCCCCAAAAAAAAAAAAAAAAAAATGACACTGAAAAAGAAAAAAAACAGCTGAGGCCAGGGGGACACTATATCACCACCGATCCAGGGAAGAGGGTGGCAGCGGAGAGGGTAGCACGAGAGAGTAGAGAGTGGCAGGGGAGGGGGTGGTAGGGGAGAGGGTGGCAGCGGAGAGGTGAGAGGGTGGCGAGAGTAGAGGGTGGCAGGAAAAAGGAAAGGGTGGCAGGAGAGGGTAAGAGGAGAGAATGGTAGCGGAGAGGGGAGAGGATAGAGAGAGGAGAGGGTGGCAAGCCAGAGTGGAGAGGGTGGCAAGAGAGGGGAGAGGGTGGCAGAGGATAGCGTGGCAGGAAAAAGAAAAGGGTGGCAGGACAGGGTAAGAAGAGAGGGTGGTGAGAGGAGAGGGTGGCAGGGGAGGGGGGAGAGTGGCAGGAGAGGGTAAGAAAAGAGAGGGTGGCAGCGGAGGGTAAGAGAAAAGAGGGTGGCAGCAGAGAGCGTGGCAAGAGGGGAGGGTGGCAGGACAGGGAAGCAGGAGGCAGGAGAGGGTGGCAAGAGAGAGGAGAGGGTGGCAGGGGAGAGGGTAAGAGGAGAGTGTGGCAGGAGGGAGAGTCTGGCAGCAGGGAGAGTGTGACAAGAGAGGGGAGAGGGTAAGATAAGAGAGGGTGGCAGAGGAGAGCGTGGCAGGAAAAAGGAAAGGGTGGTAAGAGAGGGTATGAGGAGAGGGGAGAAGGGTAAGAGAAAAGGGTGGCAGCAGAGAGGGGAAAGGGTGGCAGGAGGGAGGGTGGCAGCAGGAGGAGGGAAGATGGCAGCAGAAGGAGAGAGGGTGGCAGCAGGAGGAGGGAGGGTGGCAGCAACAACAGAGTGTGGCAGGGAGAGGGAGGATGCGGCAGCACGGGACGGCGGCGGAATGGATGGGGAGCAGGCCGGAGTAACGGAGGCCAAGAGGGTGCAAGACATGGCTTCTTAAGGGACAGGATTCCATGCTGTATCCGTGCGGCATGGGTCCTTAAGAGGTTAATAGGGGGAGGGGGGGGTCATAACTGAGAACCAGACAAATTAAGAGTTTGACATGTCTGCTGTCAGAAGGTACAAGGTGCCATAGTAGATGTGATCGATGTGCCTGTAGTTTGTCTGTCCCCCTATGTCTAAAAATTGAGTAGGATGACTGCTCCCACATATTCCAAGTCAGGTTTTTCTGGTCTACATAATCCATTAAAAGTGTGCTATCCCACTTTTCCACATTTGGGTTTTGTGATGTATTTGAAATAGAGGTTTATGAGATTACTGCTTTTGATACGGGTGAAGGTCCCAAATAAGTTTCTCCTTAAAGAGTACCTGTCACAAAATATAACTTGACATGTCAAACGTTTTTGCTCTAACTAGGTCTCCCTGCTGAAATCAGGAGAGGATGCAGCAGCGCAATCCACCCCCCAGCTGCGTGCTCTGTCTCATAGACTGCCATTAATGGACTCAAATGTAATGGAGATAAGGTCCTTTTACATGTGGTGACTTCTCACCCGTGGGCCGTCACACGGCGCTCGTTTGCAGTGCCTTTACATAGCAGGAGAAATCGAGTGGATGGGCTGCAGCAATGTAAACAGACAGCACGGATAAACATGACTGCATTGTCAGTTTGGCAAACACACAGCAGTTGCATATTTCGTCATGTACTGCTGCTTGTAATCCAGCATCCTCTTCTCTGCTGTATTTTGGCCCTGCCTCCTCTGGCTGTCAATCATTCTGGAGGAGGGGCCTGAAGACACAGCAGCTGGACAGGTGGAGCTGGAGGAGAGGATGCCGGATCGCAAGCAGCAGCGCACTAGGGTAAGTATGCAACTGCTGTGTAATCTGCAAACTGACAACACAGACATATGCATATCAGAGCTGTCAGTTTACCTTAACCGTTTTGGCTTCAGACTAAAAGATGTGTGGCTTAGGACGATAAATTTTGAAGCCCATCTAAATAAACGATCAACCCCATCTTCAGCTCATCATCGTCAATTTTACACGGGCCAATCATCGGCAGCAGGAGCATTTCTAGCTTGTAAAAGGCCCTTTGTGGCCAGGGGTTGGATGGAAGAGCTTCTGAGATCTCTCCCTAGCTGTGTCTCCTGATCCCAGCAGTGAACTCCGATCACCAACAGCTTTTAACATGCCTGATAACATGTCAAGTTATATTTCGGGACAGCTACTCTTTAAATTGTGTGCTAAATGGTGTATTTAGTTTCATAGGGAATGCAAAGCTCCACTGGAAAAAACTATTTGCAAAGTAGTCCTTCAAAAAAGGAAGGGAGCTTGCTCTCTAGTGCAACCTATAAGAGGTAGCGTCCCTGCAAATCAATATTCTCAGTGGAGCTTTGCATGGCTTATAAGACTCCATACATATTTTGGTGCTCTCAAGGAGGAACTTTACCCCTTCAATCTTAAGACAAAAAGATCTCTGCCAATAAGCCATGGTCAAGCAACAGATATATTTACTTCTAGAAGAGATTCTGCCTTGGCTAATATCCTCAGTCATGTTTTAAAGGCACTTAGAAACATAGAAGATTGTTGGCAGAAAAAGACCACTGGGTCCATCTAGTCTGCCCTTTTAGGGTTTCCATTCTTATTATCTTAGGAAAGATATAGGTTTGTCCCAGGCATGTTTATTATTATTATTGTTTCTATTATTGTAGATTTACCAAGCTCATCTGCTGAAAGTTTGTTCCAAGCATCTACTACTCTTTCAGTAAAGTAATATTTTCTCATGTTGCTTCTGATCTTTCCCCCAACTAACCTCTCACTGTGTCCTCTTGTTCTTGGGTTCAGTTTTTTTTTCAAGAACAAGAGAACACATTGAAAGACCTGAGCATTAACTTGCAGGAACAAGAACTTCAATATGTGGTACCGTAGACCACATGGTCAATCTAGTCTGTCTTTACTGTATATTATTTCCTTTATTATCATCTTAATCTCTGCTTATCCCAGACATGTGTACATTTAGTTACTGTAGATTTGCCATCCACTTTTTTTTCTGTAAATAAATATTTGCTCATGTTGTAAAAGAGAGCAAGCCCCCATCCCCGTCCCTTCTTCCTAGATATCCAGGTAGCAGAAAAGGCCTAACCTGCTCTGGTCCCTGGCACTCAACTTCCCTCCCTAGGCCATCTTGAAAGGCTACCCAACATCTGGAAGCTATTGGATACTACTGTGTGCAGGAGTGGTTTCCCCTACTTGTCTCATTATACTTCCAGGATGGCCAGAAAGAGGAAATGAAACACTAGGGAGCAGAACAGGCAAGGCCTCTTCTACTTCCTGGACAACACCTTTAGTAGTAATTTTGCATATGGCCAGGTGTCCACATACACAAAGATAGTGGATTCTAGCAGCCATTTTATTTAACACATGTTCTTGGGTCCATTCCATTTATATTTTAATAAAAGTAGTAACTGAAATGTAAGTATTTAGCATGTTCCATATTTAAAGTTTTGATAAAAAGGAATGGTTGCAGTTTCCTTCATATATAAGTATTGGGTAGCATGGTTAGAATGTGGTCTACATATACAGAAAATAAATGAATACAAGCAGACATCCATTATATATTATTTCAGCTCTTGCACTTTTTCCTCCAAAGTGGCCTTGTTGGCGCCACTAAATTCATGCACCTAAAGAGGAAAAAATGGACACACTTAGCAATTAACTCAAACAATTAACATAGTACAGAGTGCAAAGAATTTTATATTTCTATGGCCCACAATACTTCTGGAATCCCAAATATATTCAAGTTACAAGCCCTTTGTTGATCATCCACATCTACAGCACAGGTATCAAACACGTGGCCCTCCAGCTGTAGCAAAACATATTCACCTGGTACTGACCAGACGTAGGCCTGAACCAGTTTGTGCTTTTTAAAAAGTCGCAAATGATAAATTGGGCGGTAATCCCGGATTATGCAAACTTTTGGGTGAATACTCAAAACAGGTAGATTAGAAAAAGTGTCATCTAAAAAAATATTCACCCATTGAATGCTGGTAACGAGAACTTAGACTAAAAATGGGTGAAATATCCAATTATTCACCTAAAAATAGGCACATAGCCCTTGATGAATTTCTCCCGAATATGTTGTCATGAGAACTTTTAGTGGAGCAAGGGAACTGGGAGGTTGAGGGAGATTCATACAAGCAGACAAATTTGCAGTAACAATTGCTAGAAACTGGGTAGCCTACTATTTAGTCTACCTCAGAAAACTGTGATCTAATGAGCCTGTCTAGCGACACTACTAAAAATGTCATAGGCACTACTATGACCAGCAAAACCACTGTTACAGTGGTATTTGCTAGATAATTGACAAATACATACCCGTTTTCCATTTTTATAGAACTGAAAGGTTGGCATGCACTTGATGTCACAGTTTGAGGCAATTTCCTGAATAAAAGAACATATTTCACATGAGGATGCTAGTATTTCAAAACCTGCAATGTCAAAATCTCTTACCCCACAGTACATGCTAAGATTTCAAAGTGATATTATGCAACACTGAACAAGAATCATTAAAGGCGTTATCCAGCACTACAACAACATGGCCGCTTTCTTCTAGAGACAGTCCCACTCTTGTCTCCAGCTTTTGCTGCTCAGTTCCATTGAAATGAACATAGCTTAATTGCAAACTGCACCTGAAATGGAGACAAGAGTCGTGTTTTCTCTAAAAGAAAGTGGCCATCTTTTGTAGCACTGGCTAACCCCTTTAAAATGTACTCATCATTAGGTACATTCTGTGGGTGGAAGTTCGGGTCTCTGTGGCTACAAATACCCATGAGACAGTAATGTGTCTGACCCCCACCATGCCAATTCAATGAGAGTGGCGCGCATTACAGTCTCTTGCGTGTCCGTAGCCCTGGAGACCTGAACCCCCCCATTGCATCTGCATCACATCCCCACTAAACCCTTTAGGTGCCATACTAAACAATCTGGCCCCCAGAGGAGTAAAGAGAGTCTGTCACTAGTTGACGCTACCCATAATGAGGGCAGCATAAATAAGTCACAGAAATGCTGAACAGATGATGTATTACTTACAGAATTCTGTTCAGCCATTTTTCTAATATGCAGGAGAATTGGATTATTGCCACACCCCTCTCCCTGCCCTCCTGCTACTGGCTGACAGGTGACTGCCTATACACAGCATGGATAGATACAGTAACTGCCAATGGCGGGTAGAGTTTTCTGTTTCTTTTAAATAATGAGGACTACTGGACTCGCACACATAATGGAGAGGACTACTAATTGTCTGTGTTATACAGGATCAGCTGCACAGAAAAATGTAAGTGATACATCATTCTGTACAGTTTATCTGTCACTACTTTATGCTACCTAGGGATAGGACAGCATAAACCTGCTGAGAGTCTCTTTAAGTGAAGATGCATTGCATCCCCACATAACCGCCCTGTGGGCCAGACTGATCTCGCACTGCACCCATACGAGCATTGAAGAGGTTTAAGTGACGATTGTAAGGCAGTGTGAAGCCAGCCTTAAGAATAAAGCCAAAAACTTGTAGGAAGAATAATTTACCTGTGCGTCATCCACATCAACTTTAATAAAAACAACATCAGGGTATTTTGCACTGAGTCCCTAGAAGCAGACAAATGACAGAAGAATGAGTAAGATGTGAGGTACTATTGTCATTAGTGGATAGATCTTCAGCAATCTGCACAAAGTATAAGGTTAGGTTTTATAATCTTGTAGGGCTCAGCAATTTAAGTCCCATCAAATAAAAAAAAAAGTCAGGAAGCCAGGGGGTGCGGGAAAATAATAAACTAACCTATAATCGTGCCCTGTAGCACCACTCCCGAGTCCAATTGACAGCCGCTGGTGACCTGCAGCTCTCCTAGGTGCCAGGCTGATAACTGCCCACTTAGCAAACCAGTGAGTGGGGTGGGACACCGCCCAAGTTACTGAATGGCTGAGAGGGCAATCGCTCAGCCGGGTTGTGATGTGCCCAGTTTCAAGACAAAAATGACAGCGGTCAGTGGGACCCGGGACCCTTTATTAAATTTGGTGTGACTTCTCCATCAAATATCATTGAAAATATATTAATTTACCAAACGCGTCTCCTTCTCTTGATATGCAGTTCTTTCCCTTCCAATTGTCCACAGTTGTCTATATCAGTTCAAATATTGCTTTTAGAGCAGAGTGGTGGTTGGAAACCCAGACAACGAGCTGTCCACAACGGTAGGGAAAGAGCATCCATATCAGGAGAAGACACATTTGTCCAATGAATGTATTTGCAAAAGTATTTAACCCGTTAAGGACAGAACCAATTTCACTTTTTGCGCTTTTGTTTTTTCCTCCTTGTGCTTAAAAGGCCATAGCGCTTGAATTTTTTTACCTAGCGACCCACATGAGCCCTTATTTTTTGCACCATTAATTGTACTTTGCAAAGACAGGCTTAAAAAAATTACATGTGTGGTAAAATTAAAAATAAAACACATTTTTTTTATTGGGGGTCTGTGTTTACGCAATTCGACCTAGGGTAAAACTTACATGTTATCTATGTTCCTCAAGTCAGTACGATTGCAACGATGTGTAACTTTTATTTTATTTGGCTTTTAAAAAATTAAAACCTTTTTTAAAAAATAAATGTTCCTTGAAAATTGCTCTATTCCCATCCTTACAACACTTTTATCCTTTGGTCTATGGGGCTGGTTGAGGTGTCATTTTTTGCACCATGCTCTGTACTTTCGATCAGTACCTTGATTGCGTATACGCAACTTTTTGATCACTTATTACAATTTTTCTGGATTTGATGTGACAAAAAATGCGCAATTTTGCACTTTGGTGGGTTTTTGCACTTACGCTGTTTACCATGAGAGATCAGGAATGGGATAATTTAATCGACCAGGCAAATATGCACGCGGCGATACCAAATTTGTTTATTTATTTCTATTTATAAAATGGGAAAGGAAGGGTGATTCCAACTTTTATTAGGGGAGGGGATTTTTTTTTATTAATAATAAAAAAAACTTTTTTATTTTTTATTTTTACACACATACTAGAAGCCTCCCGGGGAACTTCTAGTATCACTACTTAGATCTCTTATTGAGATCTATGCAGTATAGATATACTGCATAGATCCATGAGATGGGCGATCTATTGCTCTGGCTTGCTGCAGCCAGAAACAATAGATCATCGAGCTGGGATCAGCGCCATCACGGCGCAGACCCCCGGCGGGGACGGATGCGGGGATCGCTCCTCCGCGATCACGTGTGTGTGTGTGTGTGGGGGGAGGATGGGGCAATCCCCCCCACTAGACCACCAGGGAAGGGAAAAGCAGCCTTGCTCGAGTTCATCCGAACCAGAGCGTTTGGAATTTGATTAGTAGGGGCTGCTGAATTTGGATAAAGCCCTAAGGCTATGTGGAAAACATGGATATAGTCATTGGCTGTATCCATGTTTTTTAAACAACCTTAGAGCTTTATCAAAATTCAGCATTCCCTGCTAATCAAATGCCGAACGCTAGGGTTCGGATGGACTCGCGCATGCTCGAGGTTCACTCATCTTTAGAAGAGAACGGAAGGCAAGTACATGTTATTTATTTTTTCAATCACCTTTTCCCTGGGCATACAGCTTAACCCCTTCAGGACCAGGCTAATTTTCATTTTTGCGTTTATTTTTTTCCTCCTTGTGCTTAAAAGGCCATGGCACTTGCATTTTTACACCTACAGACCCACATGAGCCCTTATTTTTTGCGTCACTAATTGTACTTTGCAATGACATGCTGAACTTTTGCATAAAATATGCTGCAAAACCAGAAAAAAAATTATATGCGCAGTGAAATTGAAAAAAAAACCACAATTCTTTTTCTTTGGGGGGGGTTTCGTTTTTACGCAGTGTGTCCTATGGAAAAACTGATATGTTATTTATGTTCCTCAAGTCGTTACGATTACGATATATAACATGTATGACTTTTATATTATCTGATGGCCTGTAAAAAATTCAAACCATTGTTAACGAATATATGTTCCTTAAAATCGCTCCATTCCCATGCTTATAGCGCCCGCGCGAGGACGTACAGTTACGTCCTCGTGCGGTAAAGGGTTAAAGGGGTGGTGTCATGAAGGTAAAAATCAACTATGAAACTAAGAAGCACATGGGGGATTAGTCAGTCGATACATTTTTATGGAATATGTTTGTTTAATTTAACATAATACATCACTATAGACCTACATTTCTTTGTGACACCAGCCCTTTATAAGCCCTGCCCAAACAACCCCTTCAACCTTAAAAAAAACTGTAAAACAAGTTCCTACATAAGGCTATGTTCACACAATGTCACAAATAGAGAAAAGGCGGCCAATTTTGAGATTTTAATAAACGTCCGTTATTGCCGCGATTTAACTGACTGCAATGGCAATGCATTGAAGTCAATAGGAAGATGGACGTCCAATGCACACAATGTATTGAGTAACAGGCTTTTTACAGCGGACGTCAAAATAATGAACAAGATCATTATTTCCACATGTCTTTTGCAAACAGCGGACGCTTTATATTTGTAGTTCATACACAGTTATGCTTTTGTCACCGTTCTTTCTCTGTTCTTACTATTAAATTCAATAGACTTTTCAGTTAAGCCACACCCAAAGTCCAATTAGTAACCCCAAACTAGAATAATCTACAAACACCAGTCATTGCACTAAGGGAAGGCCAAGCTGCTAATTGACGTCTGTTATTGTAGACTCAAAGGACGTTGTTTTAATGGAGCTGAAAAAACGTTGTGTGAACATACACTGACAAATTACTTACATCAAAAAAAGGTCCAATCATTTTACATGGCCCACACCATGTGGCTGTAAAGTCAATAACTACAAGTTTGTCCCCAGCCTCACTCATGACACCGTCAAATTCAATCTGAAATAAAAAGGGCAGAAGAATTCATTAAAATTAACACAATGTCATTTCAAGTATAAGTTTAAAGAGTCACTGTCGTATTTTTTTTTTTTTGCAGAAATCAATAGTCCAGGCGATTTTAAGAAACTTTGTAATTGGGTTTATTAGCCAAATCTGTCATTATCTGCATGTAAAAAGCCTTTTCCCAGGTCCCCCCCTCCTTCCTCTTTTTCATCCACTCTGAAAAATCTGAAAATTGTGACTTGTTGCAGGAGTCGTACCCTGTCTGCTCTAGGGAGAGGGGAGGGGGGAGGAGGAAGGAGGGAGTTAGCCGGCAGCAGAAAGCAGATAACAGAGGATTACAGGCACGGAGCTGGGTGACAGCTGTAATCCGAGCTCAGACAGGTCACTGGTGATGGTCACAGGAGATATCCCGTGAGGGATTTGTAGATTAACTCTTTGTTGTCCTGTTTTGGTCTTTTCTTTAGCTCTCTCCATAGGAGAACAATGAAGACAGGGGGGAGAGCTTCAAACTGCTTTTTCATGATAAAAATGCATTTTTCGGATAATAAACCCAATTACAAAGTTTCTTAAAATCGCCTGGACTATTGATTTCTGCAAAAAAAAAAAAATTCACGACAGTGACACTTTAAGTACACAAGTTTTACAACCAAATACTGCAGAAAGGGAGAGGATAGAAATCTGAATTCATGAAGCCAGGGAAAGAAAACCAACACGGGACACCTTATATAGGTCTAATATACATTAATCCCATAGGCTGAAATCTGCTCTTGTGTCTCATAATGGAATACCATTAACAAATAGAGATGAGCGAAACTCAAGCATGCTCGAGTCGATCCGAACTTTCGGCATTTGATTAGCAGTGGCTGCTGAACTTGGATAAAGTTCAACCTTAGAGCTTTATCCAAGTTCAGCAGCCCCAGCTAATCAAATACCGAACGTTCGGGTTCGGATCGACTCGAACCCTGTCCGCTCATCTCTATTAACAAAACTAAGTATCTGAACTTACACTAACCTCTTCTCGACCTTACACTAACCTCTTCTTTAATCAGAACTTCTCATTCCCGCCTCCAAGACTTCTCTCGTGCTGCGCCAGTTCTCTGGAACTCCCTACCCAAAGACCTCAGACTTATTTCCAACATCCCCAGTTTCAAGCATGCCCTGAAGACCCATCCCTTCAGGCGTGCTTATAACATTTCGTAATCTCGTCTCCCTTTGCTATCCCCTCTCCATCCTCTCTATAACTTCTTCGGTGCTAGTTACACTGTCCTTGTTATCTGAGCTTAGAAAATGGACTGTGACTGGCTTGCCCAGTTACCTATAGGCACTTAGAGATTCCATGTACAATGACTGGAACATTGACAAATAAAGCACCTGTTGCCTCTTGTGTTACTCCCAGTCATCCTAGTCTGTACGCTCTTGAGAGCAGGTCACTAATTTGGTATTTTAATTTATTCATTGTATAACTTAATATATAACCTGTAATGTATTTATATATTTAAATAAGCGCTGCGGAATCTGTTGGCGCTATACAAATAAATATTATTATTATTATAAGTATTCTCTGCTATAAGACAAGATAACACTGGATTTATCAATGCATTTCCTATATTTTATAGTACTATCAACCCTGTCATTAACTGTCTTTCTTCTCTATGTACTCATTTAACCTTATATGTAGTCATCACCTATAAAGAGTAAATAGGGCTGCATGTAATCCCAGCCAAAACCACTCCTTGGGTTTTATTTAGGGCTTATGCACACTGACAAACTCGGGTGTCCTCAGATGTCGTGGTGTTTTTACTTTATTACTACACCCCCAAATTCCTGGAACTTTATTGCAAGTTTTAAGAGATGTGAATAGGAGCTTCATGATTACACCCCACCCAATGACGATTTAAACCCTCCTTTAAATCTCATCAACCTTGTTGCTACTGTGAGTGCTGTGGATTTCCTGCAAGGAAATTCTGTGTAGATAATCTTCACTGCATGCTGTAACTGTGGCATTTTTTTCCTCCCCACGTTTTAATGCATATGTAATCACTAAATTAATGTGAGAATCACTGAATCAACTGAAAAAAATGCCATATAGTCTATTTACTGAACATACAGTATATATGCACAGGAGCAGAGGCTCTAGTAATACAGTGCCAACACTACACCGAGTACCAGCCAATGGATTGGCTACAAATATATATATATTTTTTTTCCTGTAAAAACTCTTTAAAGGTGGGGCTGCACATACATTTATACTGAATTGCTTGAGAGTCATGCTATAAAAACACTCAAGAAGGAAGCAAAAGTTTATATAATCAATTGCACACTGAAAAATTTACATATTTTATTTAAACAATTGAGTAAAGCAGGAAGCAGCGAAGTTATATTCATATGATTCATAAGAACATATGACTCACCCAATACATTACAGAGGTAGCAAGTGAGATTTCCTTTCATTTTACTTCCCTTCACCATTTGCAAATCCATTTATTTTTATCATTATCATCATCATAACTGAACATATATGCCACAAGCATATGACATTAGAGGCGGACTATGTACAAAACCTATACATCTATATTAAATAGACTGGGGTGCTTGTTTGTTTATTCTCCCTCCCCCACACAGTCTCCACGGCAGGCCAGCTCCCTCCTCATACACTGCTCTGCACTTCTCCACAGTCTCTGCTATCACCTTCACAGACATCCTCCCAGCTTCACCTCTCTCTCTCTCCAGTTCCTCACAGGATCTCTCTCCCAGCCTGTACCAGCTGCAGCACCCACAGTCACTGTCTTTCTGAACCTCCTGAGCTCCACAACCCCTTCTGACTTCCCTGCAGTGCAACACTATTCTAGCCCCATCCATAGCTCGTCAAGCAGGGGGTATCAGGAGCAGCCCAGGGTGCAGAGAAGCGGCTGGCTGGAACTTGTACTATGCTACAAACTTCAGTATAGTTACTGAGGGGAGTGAGCTAAAAGAGAGGAGTAACAGGGAGGCGTTACTAGAAGAGGGAGGTGTGACAAAAAAATTGGCCGCACTTCTCCTTTAAATCCAGTTTGGTGCTGGTAGTTTCCCTTTAAAAAGGCACTGTCACAATTTTTCAGTAGCATGGTGGCTCAGTGGTTTTGCAGAGTTGGGTTCACATCCCAGGTTCTTCAGTTGTGACAAAGACGAGTGGCCAAAGTTTCTATTTTCTTACCGTGATGAGTGGACTTATGCAGCAGATATGTAGTTACTGATGCCACAGCAGCTGTACTGTAGTAGTTAGGAGACGCCAGAAAATTCACGACTGGGTAATATTTATATAAAAATTTGTGTATCCCAAGCTAGGGCCATTGAACAACTACAACGCCTTTTTTGTGGTTATGGTACATTCGTGGGGATAGGGATGTTGTTTTAGAAAGTAATTTGCTTTACTGCGGAAGAATTAGATCATGAAGGATGATTTATTAATGTACTGTATAAAGAATGAAGCACCATTCAGTGCTGTTTATTTCTTTCTTTCAATCAAGCCGGATCACGGATGTGCACTTCTTCCAGCCTCATCGCACAATAGATACTAGGATATTAGATGCACGAAATGGCTGGAGGCTCTGTGGGACGTACCTGTAATGTATGAATCTGACTTACACACTGGGGATTTGGGTTAACTGAAAGTTTAGGTGTGGTTTGCAATTGAGCTCCAGTCATTTCATAAAACCGAGTTAAAAAACCCCATCCAAACTGGAGACAAGAGTTGTGCGGTCTCTGGAAGAAAGTGGGCATGTTTTTGTAGCCCTGATAACCCCCACAGGATCCGCAGCAGATTTGATGGTGCAGATTTCAAGTAATCAAATTTGGGTCAAATCTGCTGCAGATCCTGTGTGAATGGACCCTAAGGGTAGCTTCACATGTACCGCATCCGCAGCAGATTTGACTAAATGAATGAACACAGCATCAAACCTGCTGCGGATCTGCAGCAGATTTGACAGTGCGGAGTGACAGTGCAGATTTTCTTATGAATTTTCTAACAATTTTTTTCATTAGATTGCTGATCGTTATAAAAACCAAATTGTTGCTTCAAAATCGTTAAACAATCAATTGGGTGAATTATCGCTTAGTGCAAACGCAGCATAAGTCTTGCTGATTAGAAAAAAAAAAAAAAGACCAAATGCACGAAGTCCCAAACAGTACAGAGAGTCACAGCTCAACGTGTCCTTAAATCATGTGACTGCCTTCTCTGTGAGCGCACAGATGACCTGGGAAACACAGATCTTCTCGTGTTCAGTCATTAGGCGCAGTACTCAGGACAAAGAACAATTTTCCCCTGATCAAAGCTAGAGGAATGGCTGAACTTCTGATTCAATGGCCAAATTAAATAACAATGGCGACAGCGGGCAGCCTTGACGGGTGCCCTTACCTAGTGTGAAAGGGGCCGACAGAAACTGGGGCCTGGAGTATTTACCCGTGGCTTAGGATAAGAATACATGGCTCTAATCAGATTGCAAAATGCGTCAGGGAACTGCATAGCCCCCATCACCTTATACAATCATCCCCAGCTCACGTTATCAAAAGCTTTTTCAGCATCTAGGGACAACATGGCTGGGGATGGATGCACTTCTGGTCTCATTTGAATTTCATCCAGTACTGCCAGGACTTTCCTAATATTAGCCACAGCGGCCTTCCCCCGCACGAACCCCACCTGTACCTGAGAGACCAAACGGGGGAGACACACCGCCAACCTATCTGCCATTAGTTTTGCTATGATTTTGAGATCCGCGTTGATTAGCGAAATTGGGCGGTATGAGCCCGGCAGTGACGGGTCCTTCCCAGGTTTGGGGAGCACAATGATATGGGATGTATTGCTCGGGGGGGGGGGGGGGCACCACCTCACCGGACAGGTAAGAATTGTATAAAGGAAGAAGCATCGGGGCCAGATCCTCCACCAGGAGTTTATAAAATTCTCCCGGGAAACCATCTGGACCCGGGGCCTTTGATGATTTAAGGTGTGATATGACCCCCGTCAGCTCCTCAAAGGAAATAGGTGCATTGAGCACAGCCGCCTCCTCCTCCTCCTCCCCGCCTTGTTTCCATGGCGAAAGAGACTAGCACCATAGTAAGAACGATGTGTCTGTTCCTTCCTCTCTAGCCATGTATCATAGTCCCTTTTAGTCTCCACCCACCCCTGCTTATTAGAGGTAGAAGGGTCGGAAATAAAATTGGTATATGCTTCACGCAAAGATTGGCTAAACTGCAGTATTTTCTTATGGATCAATTTCTTCTGGGATGAGGCATAGGCCATAATACGTCCCCTAAGTACAGCTTTCCCCGCATCCCAAAATAGTTGTGGACAATTGACATGTTCCGTATTTGTTGTTTTATATTCTAGTCACCACTAGTGATGCACGATGCACCGAAATATCGATACTACTATCAATATTTCGGGCAGAAAAACGGTTCGGTACCAGGATTTCCTGGTATCGAAACTTTATGTTAAGTTGCGTAATAGCGCAACTTAACATGAAGTGTAGTTCAGAGAACACGTCCGGCGACTAACTGAGCGCTGGCTATGTTCTCTGGGTACTTCCCCCTGGTGTCCCCTCCTCTGCCCGAGCGCTCTCAGCTCCCGACGGCGGGGAATTCAAATAGCCGGCACATAGCGATTGCTAGTGTCGGCTATTTGTACATGCCGCTGTCACAACTGACAGCGGCATTTAATCCCTCCCAAGCCGCTTCATATGCAGCAGAGGTCTGCTGCATATGGAGTAGCCCCCACTGCTAATGACTGCGGCCCGCGATCCCGCGGGCGGCAGTCATTTAACCATTATCAGTCTCCCCACCCCGGGACCGGCTGGTGCAGCGGCATCCCCCGCACCCTCCAGTTCTCTACTTTCCAGAACCGCCGCACACTCCAGGACCCACTAATGCAGCGGGGTTCCCTGCACCCTTTAGCTCTCCCACCAGGACCTGCCGCTGCAGTGGGGTCCCTCCACAATCCTGTCGCCGTCCCCCCAGGGCCCGCCGGCACAGTGGAACAACTCCCAGCATATCTTTGTGCACAAGGAAGTATGCTGGGAGTTGTGTCAGGAGGCTGCTGCTGCACTACATCTCTCAGCAGCATACCTCGTTGTGCACTAGTACAACCCACAGCATAGCTCTTTGTGCACAAGGAAGTATGCTGGGAGTTGTAGTGCACAAGGTGGTATGCTGCTGGGAGTTGTTGTGCCAGGAGGTTGCTGCTGCACAACTGAAACTCCCACCATATCTCCTTGTGCACTACAACTCCCCACAAGAAGGTATGCTGGGTGTTGCAGTTGTGCATTAGCAGCCTCCTTGTACACTACAAGTTCCAGCATACCTCAGTGTCCACTACAACTCCCAGCATACCTTCTTGTGGGGAGTTGCAGTACACAAGGAGGTATGTGGGGGTTTTAGTGCATACGAAGGTATGCTGGGAGTTGTTGTGTCAGAAGGTTGCTAATGCACAACTGCAACCACCAGCATACCTTCTTGTGGGGAGTTGTAGTGCACAAGGAGGTAGGTTGGGAGTTGTAGTGCACAAAGAGGTATGCTGGGAGTTGCAGTTGTGCAGCAGCCTCCTGACACAACATGCCAGCATACCTCCTTGTGCACTACAACTCCCAGCATACCTCCCTATGCACTGCAACACCCAGCATACCTCCTTGTGCACTACAACTCCCAGCTTACCTTCTTATGTACTACAACTCCCAGCATACCTCCTTGTGCACAACTCCCCACAAGAAGGTATGCTGGTACTTGTAGTGCATAAGAAGGTATGCTGGGAATTGTATTGCATAGGGAGGTATGCTGCGAGGTAGAAGGGAAATAAAGTGTTTTAAAAAAAAAAAAATAAATCTCCCTTTTCCCTTTTTTTTATTTCAAAATAAGTAAAAAAAAAAAAAAGGAACATACATGTATTTTGCAACCATTGCATGCATAATTGTCAGAACTATAAAATGTATCCAAAGTGATCAAAAAGTCAGATAAATAAAAATGTTGTACATAGGGGCATCATATTCGCAGTCTGGGCGGGGGGAAATTACAGTATATTTGTATTTTTACATGTTTTTTTTTTTTCAAACTTTATTTAGTATGGAATTAGTATCGAGTATCGAAATAAGAAAGCTGGTATCGGTATCGAACTTAAAATTCTGGTATCGTGACATCCCTAGTCACCACCCTCGCATAATATCCCTGAAGGATTCATTGTTTGCTAGATACATGGGGAACTTCCATTGAAAATCCGTGCCCCTGACAATAGAATCCGATAAGGTCACACATGAGGGTGAGTGATCGGAGATGACCATATCCCCTATTTCATGATATAGGACTCTGGACAGCAATGATCCCGAGGCCAGGACACCATCTATGCGGGACCACGAGTGGTGGACGTGTGAATAGTGTGAGTAACCTCTGTCATCCGGGTGTAAATGTCGCCATGTATCTATCAGCCGGGTATTTGTGAGGAAATTACCATAAACGGTGTCATTGGCTGTAGGATGTTCACTCTCCACGCCCTTTCTCTTTCTGTCTTCCCGTGCCCGCGGTACAGAATTGAAGTCTCCAGCAATCAGTTGTAGGGAATGAGAAATGGTCATAAGAAAAGAAGAGAGGGTTTGAAAAAATTGCTTATTAGTATCATTAGGCCCATATATATTATGGATTGCGATCTTATTAGACATGTGAGTAGACAGGACTGAGCAGCGTCTCCCTTCATTGTCATGTGAGATTAGTTGCACATCCCCCTCATAATGCTTATTGACTAAAACAAGAACACCCGCCTTCCGGTTCACCGCCGGTGACCCAAGCACCTTTCCCACCCACAACTTTCTCATCCTGTCAAAATCGTTAGTTTCTAAATGGGTCTCCTGCAGAAGGGCCACATCTGGGCGCAATTTCTTAAGGTGTTTTAGCACCATCATTCGTTTATGGGGCGAACGCAACCCCTTTACATTCCATGATACTAATCGCATAGTTTGACAGGATGAAAAAGACATAATCTTGCGGTTCTCAAGGGTCCCCCTCGCAGGAATACTTCCCTGCCACCCCTCCCTGGATCCCCTCCCCTACCCAAGACAAACAAGACTAACTGGTTGACATACGACATATACATAGAGCAAGGACGTATAGAGAAGGCACTCTCCCTGTACGGAAAACCCTGCTGCCACCACAGGGGGGAGAGACATTGCCTCAAGACTCCCTTCTTCCCATATTGTGAGGACCAAGCATAAACGTTAACTAAGAGATAAACCAACATCACTGTCACCATTACACACACAACCTCTCGGCAGACGGTCTGCCCCCTGGTGATGGAGAGTCAAAACAAGAATAGCAAACCAACTAAACCAGTCCCTATTCGAGGGTAGAAACAGAACTTTCTTCGTAGTGGTTGCCTGGTGGCCCTTAACAGTTATCTCCAGCCCAGGGATGGTGGCATCCAAAGTTTGTCACTGGAGAAATGCGGCAACTGTCCCGGAACTTCATGTCGACGGCAGGGAGGACCTGCGACGCCTTTGTTCTTTAGGAGGGTTTCGTCCTGGAAATGAGCGTCTGGATTCCACTCGCCCCCATTCCGGCCCCTGTGAGCCTCTAGGACTCAGACTAGATGAATGTCGTCGGGGTGGCGCCATGAGCTCCTGGCGTCGTGGAGGGTGCGTATGGAACAGGGGAGTCAGTCTTTCCACGGCTTCCTCCGGAGACCAGAAGGTGGAGAACGATCCATCGTCATGAAATACCCTCAATATAGCTGGGTACATAAGGGCAAATTTCATCTGACGATTATGGAGGTCAGAACATTTGTTAGAGAAGGATCTCCTTTTACGGGTAGTCTCCGCTGAGAAGTCATTAAATGTGAGCAGCGTATGTTCCTGCAGACGGAGGTCCTCTTTACGGCACCTAAAAGCTTGTAACACCGCCATCTTGTCTGCATAGTTTAGATAGCGCACTATGACCTGGCGGGGCCTGTCGCTGTGTGCCAATCCCGAGGCAGTTCCTGCAGCTGGTGCCGGTCGCATATCAGGACCTAGGCGATGTGCCCGTTCAGCACGGCAATCATGAGGCAAATACAGTAGCCGCGGAATGTCTATCTCACATAGGCGCAGCAGATCTTTTGCAGCCACACTTTCAGGCACCCCTAGCACCCGCAAATTGTTCCTGCAGGAACGGTCTTCCAAATCTTGCAGCTTCTCCCATAGTTTCTTATTATCACTCACCAGAGTTGCTAATTGAGAATCAGTGTTCTCCATTGCGTCCTCCACGATCTGCAGCCGGGACTCAGCTTCCTCCAGCCGCTCACCGTGCTTAGTCACATCAGCTTGTAGCTGCTGCAGAGTAGTAGCAACGGTCTTAGCCAGCGTCTCCTGGATATCGGGGGGAAATCTGCCGGGCTACCTCTCTGGCAATGTTTATAGTCCACCTGGGTGAGGGGCTGCTCCTCCTCCAGCTCCAATGCATCCTCTTCAGACAGCCCTGTGTCTTGCGAGCCGCTCGCGCCCGCCATCTTGGATCTATGCGGTCCCGTCTTTGCCTGCTTGCGGGGCGTTTTCTTATTGGATTTTACCCCCATCCTTTGCACAAACTGGTCCATACACCGACTGGGTTACCCCTGCGTGGATCGGGCCACCACCGGAATGATATTGCGGGCGGTTAGGGATGGTTTACACCAGAGGGACACAGAGCTAAACTCCTTTGCTGCCTCACACCATGGCGCCGGAACCGGAAGCCCACTGCTCTTTATCTGTTCCAGGATAAGCTGCTCCTTTGGACACCAGATGAGAGCAGCTTAACTTTATTTTGCAAGACCCTGTGTGATCTGTAATGCTTCAGCCTTCTATATAGAAAGTGATTTACAGCTTCCAGTCGCTCTTTCTGACTGTTATTTGTAAGAATTTGCTTTTGTAACGACTGTAAGAATTTGTAACGACTCATGAATGCTATAGGCTGCCCGGGCAGCTCACCCCGCACATCGCTCGTTTGGTCCTCATAGTCGCCCCTTGGAATAGGGGCTTTAGTTTTTGTCTCATCTTGGGTTGACATTTTGGGGGCTTCAGAACAAAATACCAGTTTTCATAGTTTTGGTCTCAACATACAATGGTCGCCCTGGAACCAATTAATATCGTTTGTTGAAGGACCACTGTACATGAATTCACTGTTATGTGACAATAGGTAAACAAAAAGGTAGAAATTAGGGAATCGCTGATCTTGATGAAGCAAATCGCTTTGTTTGATCTGCGCAACGCTCATCGACGTACCAGCCTTTCAGCTCCGCTCTGCTCTCTGCCGCGTGCCAGGGAAAAGCTGGATCCAATCCTGGGAAAGCGATTTGCTCATCTCTATAAACAACTGATAATTTCAGTAGTGCTATAGTTCAACTGCATTCTACCTCAGTTGTCTATATATTTGGTGCAAAGATTGTGCTGTGGACAGTTTGAGCAGTCTACGGAATTCGGCTCCCTGTAGCAGAGATTAAGGGGCAGAGAGAGCGGCAGCCCCTTAGTTCTAGCCATTGGCATGATTCTCAGCAGCCAGACCCCGACCGATATACACTTCTGACATTTCACTATGACATGTCAGAAGTTTTAAAAAAAAAAAATGGTAGTTAAACTTAATGCTTTTACTGTACTTGGCTATGTTTTTGCATAACCATTGTTCTACTATTCTTATGCATAAACCTTTACTAAAAATATTCTGAACCATAAATGTATAAAGATTCTATACTTTTTACTGATCCCCAGGCACTCCTATGCTTTTACAAACATGCTGTGACAAGTACTGTGGAGTGACAACAATTCACTTATAACATAGAAGATTGTCGACAGAAAAAGATCTCCTGGTCCATCTAGTTTGCCCTTATATTACTTCCTTTATTATCTTAGGGTCCCTTTACACAGAAAGATTATCTGACAGATTATCTGCCAAGGATTTAAAGCCAAAGCCAGGAATGGATTTGAAAAGAGGAGAAATCTCAGGCTTTCCTTTATGACCAGATCTCTGTTTATAGTCCGTTCCTGGCTTTGGCTTCAAATCTTTGGCAGATAATCTGTCAGTTAATCTTTTTCTGTAAATGGACCCGTAGGACCCTATTACACCAACTGGTTTTCTGACACATTTTTTTAAGCTAAAGCCTGAAATGGATTTGAGAAGAGGAGAAATCTCAGTCTTTCCTTTATGACCTGTTCTCTGGTTATAGTCTATTCCTGGCTTTGGCGTAAAAACATTTGTCAGATAATCTGTTGGTGTAATAGGGCCCTTAGTATAGATACATGAATGATTCATTGTAGCTTTACCTACCACTTTTGCTGAAGTTTGCATCTACTACTTTTTCAATTAAGTAATATTTTCTCATGTTGCTTCTAATCTTTTCCCCAACTAACCTCTGACTCCTTGTTCCTGTGTTAACCTTTTTTATGGTCTACTACATTTCATGCCTTCCAGATGTATGTGTGTGTGATATGAGGCTCACTTTTATTTACCTGTAGTCTATCAGTGCTGAATTCAGACAATTCATTTTAGTCTATAGATTGGGTATATTTCCCTGTTATCTAGAAACCTAAGTAGAGATTTTAGACTGAGGAAGGAGCACACGGCTCATGGCTCAGGAAACTAAGATATGCCAAGTCATTGTTAGCTTGCATTTCATGCAGTATCAGCTTACTCACACCACAGCTGGGTTTACACATACAGGAAGATTCATCCAGCATTCTTACAGTAGGAACTTTCAGACCCTTCTGACCATTGACTTAACTGTAAACCAGACTATAAGCCAACATATCTCGGGAATAGAATAAACGTTAAAAAAAAAAAAAAGTGTAATCAGTTCTCCCAAAGCGATTCAATGATCGTAAAATCTTTTTTTTTTTTTTTTTTTTTTTTAAGTCCCCCCCCCCCACATGCACTTCAACAAAAGGTGCATAGATGTACATTCATTTATAAATGAATACTCAGGCCTTATTCACAATACTCAGTATTTACAAATCTGCAAATATGGAGTATTATGTAACCCATTAAAAGGGAACCAATCAGCCCAATCGGGCTGATATGGTTCCCTGAAACACTGTATACAGCTCCTGAGCAGACCACGCCACGTACTGGCCGCGGCTGCAGCAGAAGCTGCATATCAGAGAAATACAGGTTTTATTACCGGGGTGTGTGACAGGCAGAGGTGGGGAGGTAGTCATCTAGGCGGCTTCCCGTCCGTTTCTAGTTACCACTCTCTGCCTGTCAGAATGCTGGGCGGGTGGATTGACAGGGAGAGAGGTCAGTAAAGGGCCTCTCTGCCTGTCAATCATACCCTCTAACCGCGCTGACAGGCAGAGAGCAGTCACTAGACACGGGCAGGGAGCCACCCAGGTGACTACCTCCCCGCCTCTGCCTGCCGGGTGCCCCGGTAATAAACCAAAACCTCTTTTTCTCCAGTATACAACTTCTGTTGCTGCCAAAGTTGCCATGTAGCCTTAGTCTTGCATAGCATCCTTCGAAATGAATAGCCTATCCATGAAATACACAGAAAAAGCTGGTCAACAGTAGTAGTTTTAGCCTCTGGTTTAATAAGGTAAGCCTGGGGTGGGGGGAAACTCTCTGATGTCAATATGTCTGAACAAGGAATATGGGCAGAGATTTTCTTTATGTGGGACATCTTTTGCTCTCATATCCCCTTACTGACATAGCAGGGAGTAGGCTTAGGCCTCATTCACATATGTACTGGGAGTTCTGTTAGAAGCCTTCATCACAAATTCTGTCAAAAATCAGATCACTTGTGTGGTACAAGAACAGACACCATGACAGAATGCAGATGGACCCTATTAGCATTAATCTAATCTAATGTGTATGGCCATCTTTAATATGGAAGCAGAATAAGACTGATAGACCAGGAAGAACCTGTTAGGTCACATGGCTACTGCCCATAAAAGATTAGGAGTTGCTTCCTATAAAAATGTACATAAGAATTTAATGTATGAATACATTGGAAAAGGTCCACCATCTGAGATAATAGGTCATTGATATGGGCATGGCCTGATTGCTGAATGGGGCCAATGAGCTCCTCTTATCACTCCCCCCCCCCCACACCCCGGCTTATGGAGTTTTGTTGACTCTTTCCTTAGGATCTGCCATTGGTCACCAGGCACCCTAGCCATCAGTGCTGTACAATGACAACACATAGCTTCTGAGTTTGGTCTACTCTATTTCTTGTTGAGTCTAATAGTTGCAATTTTCAAAACTAGTTTTAGCCATTTTTATTTCTCATTGTGCTCGGTAAATATGAAAACTTGTGACAAATACTAAAATAATCACAGTTAATACAAGTATGTCTGACAAATTGGTGCAAAGACCGTATATTCACCTAAAAATAGGCACGAAAGTCTTGATAAATGTCCCCAAAGTCTATGAGACTATTCTGCTGACTGGTTTATTTTCCTGTCACCTAGAAAGAGGAATCCTGGAAGAGAGAAAGCAACGGAGACACCAGGGAGTCCAAGACTTGCCCGGTCATTGAGCGGCCATGTACTCACACTCCGGCTGCAGTCACACATGGTACTGTGGTCAGTATCTGCTCCTCCTTTCCATCAGGATTCTTAGGCAATTCCAGGAGAAGAATAAACTATAACAATAAAATTTTAACTTTTTCTGTGTTTTGGACCTATTCCTGATTTTGGCTTAAATACTATGTGTGAACCCAGGCTAAAGATTACAGTAGTAACATAAAACATATACAGTATGAGCACCATTCCCTTCTTATACACACACAGACTACACCACTCATCTCCTTCAGAGGTCTACAATATATATATACAGTATATAGATCATGAACTACAAGGTCTATATAAACAGCTACACAACCCACTCAGCTCTGCGGCATCTACATGACACGCCTATTCTAACCAAATCGACTCATCCCAAATACAACTAAGTTCATGATTTCCCAGGCACAGGTTATACTACAACCAGAAGTTTCCCATAAGTTTGTATACCACCAGCACTGTACATGGAGGAGCCCCCCGCCCCCCTCTCTCCTAGAGTACCACAACATCCCATGCCAGCCGGCTCCCCACATGGCCACAGTCACGTGTCACAGGATGCCGGTACCTGAGACAAGCTGACTGAGCTGGTGCGGCCGCAGCCCATCTTACCATAGTCTGGATAAATCGCACCATGGTGACAGTGACCGGGAGCAGCTAAAGCGGAGCGGAATGATAGAGAGCGGAAGAAATAGCAGTAAATAGGCAGGGTGTAGTGGGCGGAGCTAGTCACTTGTGTAACGGGGGTGGGCGGAGCCTGTCTTCAATGGACGGCGGCTTCAGGGGCGGCGGTTACACGGAGACTAGGGAATCATTGGGTGTCGCTTGTGTCGTCGTGATGCTGAGGCGGGGCTATGTGAGGGCAGGGTGGGATGAGGATGCGGAACTTTACGGGAAGTGAAGACATTTATCGGAACCTGTGGCGCGGACATGACTAACAAGAAAATAGGAGGCGGAGCGGATAACGGTGTCCTGGGTGTGGGAGCTGGGAGGGCATGGCGCGAGCGCCATGGATAAGGCGCCTAGAGAGTTAGAAGAAGTCGCTGAGGGAATCTAGTCACGTGCTGATAGGGCGCCGTGTGACGAGGTCCTGTGATACAGCCAGTGAGCCGGCTATAGCGGCCGGGCGCAGGGGAGCTGAGGGTTAGGAAACCTGGTCGGGCACATTTCTTCTCATGTAATGGGGCCGTATGATCAGTGTATGTAGGATGGTGTGAGGACCGTGACAGGTTGAGCCATTGCGCATGTGACCCGCCTGATTACAGAGCTGGGGACACCCAGATAATGGCCGCCTCCTATGTAGCTTCCTGTCACACATGACGTGTAATACTGCCCTATGCTTCCTGTCACTAATATAATACTGCTCTATGCTTCCTGTCACTAATATAATACTGCTCTATGCTTCCTGTCACTAATATAATACTGCTCTATGCTTCCTGTCACTAATATAATACTGCTCTATGCTTCCTGTCACACATATAATACTGCCCTATGCTTCCTATCACACATATAATACTGCCCTATGCTTCCTGTCACACATGTAATACTGCCCTATGCTTCCTGTCACTAATATAATACTGCTCTATGCTTCCTGTCACACATGTAATACCGCCCTATGCTTCCTATCACACATATAATACTGCCCTATGCTTCCTGTCACACATGTAATACTGCCCTATGCTTCCTGTCACTAATATAATACTGCTCTATGCTTCCTGTCACACATATAATACTGCCCTATGCTTCCTGTCACACATGTAATACTGCCCTATGCTTCCTGTCACTAATTGAATACTGCTCTATGCTTGTCACTAATAGAATACTGCTCTATGCTTCCTGTCACACATATAATACCGCCCTCTGCTTCCTGTCACACATATAATACCGCCCTATGCTTCCTGTCACACATATAATACCGCCCTATGCTTCCTGTCACTAATATAATACTGCTCTATGCTTCCTGTCACACATATAATACTGCCCTATGCTTCCTGTCACACATGTAATACTGCCCTATGCTTTCTGTCACACATGTAATACTGCCCTATGCTTCCTGTCACACATGTAATACTGCTCTATGCTTCCTGTCACACATGTAATACTGCTCTATGCTTCCTGTCACACATGTAATACTGCCCTATGCTTCCTTTCACACATGTAATACTGCCCTATGCTTCCTCTCAGAAATGTAATACTGCCCTATGCTTCCTGTCACACATGTAATACTGCCCTATGCTTCCTGTCACACGTAATACTGCCCTATGCTTCCTGTCACACATGACGTGTAATACTGCCCTATGCTTCCTGTGACTAATATAATACTGCCCTATGCTTCCTGTCACACATGTAATACTGCCCTGTTTCCTGTCACACATATAATACTGCCCTATGCTTCCTGTCACACATATAATACTGCCCTGTTTCCTGTCACACGTATAATACTGCCCTATGCTTCCTGTCACACATATAATACTGCCCTATGCTTCCTGTCACACATATAATACTGCTCCATGCTTCCTGTCACACATGTAATACTGCCCCATGCTTCCTGTCAGACGTATAATACTGCCCTATGCTTCCTGTCACACGTATAATACTGCCCTATGCTTCCTGTCACTAATATAATACTGCCCTATGCTCCCTGTCACACATGTAATACTGCCCTATGTTTCCTGTCACATGTAAAATTAAAAATCTATATAAATTCCTGACACTGGTTAATTAACCCCTTGCCTTTAAAGCCTGTTTTTGCCTAAATGACCAAGCAATTTTTTTTAAAATCTGACCTGTCTCACTTTATGAGCTTTTAGCTCAGTGATGCTTAACGTATGCTAGCGATTCTGAGATTGTTTTTTCGTCACATATGGCACTTTATGTTAGTGGCAAAATTTGGTCACTACTTTGTGTGTTTTTTGTGAAAAACATCAAAATATCATGAAAAATTTGCATTTTATGAACTTTGAAATTCTCTGCTTTTTAAAAAAGGAAGTCATAGCACATAAATTAGTTACTAAATCACATTAATATGTCTTCTTTACTCTGGCATAATTTGGTAAACATATTTTACTTTTTTAGGGTGTTACGGGGCTTAGAAATGTATCAGCAAATTTTCATGGAATTTCTAAAACTGATTTTTTTTAGGGACCAGTTCTTTTTTTAAATGGATTTAGGAGGCTTGTATACTGGAAACCCCCATAAGTGACCCCATTTTGGAAACTAGGCACCTTAAAGAATTAATCTAGGGGTATAATGAGCATTTTAACCCTACAGGGGCTGGAGGAAAGTGTTCACCATTAGGCCGTAAAAAATGGGAAAATTTTAATTTTCCACTAATATATACGTTTAGATTAAAGTTTCTCATTTTCAAAAGGAACATGAGAAAAAAAGCACCCCAAAATTACTAACAAAGGTTCTGAGTACAACGGTATCTCATATGTGGGCGTAATCCATTGTATGGGCACACAGCGGGGCTCAGAAGGAAGGGAGCGCCAATTAGCTTTTTTAATGCCGATTTTGCTGAAGAAGTTTCTGAGCGCCAGGTGCGTTTGCAGTGCCCCTGTAGTGTCAGCAGAGAGAACCCCCCCCCCATAAGTCACCCCTCTTTCGAAAGTAAACCCCTCAAAGAATACATCTTGATGTGCGGTGAGCATTTTGACCCCACATGTATTAGAGGAAAGTATTCAAAATAAGACAGTTAAAATGAAAAACCTGAAATTTTCCAATAATATGTTAGTTTAGTTTGAAATTTCTCAATTTTACGAGGAAGAGGAGAAAAAAAATTCACCCCAAAATCTGTAACGCAGGTTCTCCTGAGTAGAACAGTACCCCATATGTGGGCATAAACCACTGTATGGGCACACAGCAGGGCTCAGAAGGGAAGGAGTGCCAATTTGCTGGAGCAAAACTGCAGCTAGTAATGGTTATTAGAATAGCACAGTTACTAAAATACAATAAAAAAAATGAGATTACAGGTAATGCAGGGTGGTTACGGACAGTCTGGGGTAGTTCCGGGTAATCTGGAGGTGGTTACGGGCAACCTGTGGTGGTTATGGGCAACCTGGGGTGGATACCGACAACCTGGGATGGATAATCTGGGGTGGTTACGGGCAACCTGCTGTGGTTACAGGCAACCTGCTGTGGTTACGGGCAACGTGGGGTGGATATGGGCAACCTGCTGTGGTTAGAGACAATCTGGGGTGGTAACAGGCAACCTGCTGTGGTTACGGGCAACGTGGGGTGGATACGGGCAATGTGGGGTAGATACGGGCAGCGTGGGGTGGTTACAGACAATCTGGGGTGGTTACAGGCAACCTGCTGTGGTTACGGGCAACGTGGGGTGGTTGCGGCAATCTGGCGCGGTTACGGCAATCTAGCGTGGTTACGGGCAATCTGGAGGGGGTCATTGGCAATTTGGGGTGGTTAGAGGCAACGTGCGGTGGTCAGAGGCGTAATGCGGGGGTCAGAGGCGACGTGCTGTGGTCAGAGGCGACGTGCGATGGTCAGGCAGCGTGTGATGTCAGAGGTAACGAGGTGGTCAGTGGCAACGTGCGGTGGTTATCTGTAATCTGGTGTGATTACGGGCAACGTGGGGTGGTTACGGGCAACGTGCAGTGGTTACTTGTAATCTGGTGTGATTACGGGAAACCTGGGGCGGTTACGGGAAACCGACGGTGGTAATCTGGGGGGGTTAGGGGTAATTTGGGAGTAAACTGCAATTATAACTATAATAAAAAGTGTGTGTTTTATTTTTTTGTATGCTTTTCACTTTATGTACTTTTACCCATTTTTTTCCACTGTATTACTGTGATATTTTCTATCACAGTAATCATAGTTCAGTGATAGAGACCAAATTGGTCTCTGTCACTTTAAATTTTCAGAGTTGGCTGCTTCTGAAGCGCATGCGCACTTCAGAAGCAGCCTGGACGCCGAGGAGGAAGGACCTCCCAGGAACCGGTGAGTATATGGGGAAGGGGGGGCGACTGGGGGAGTTGGGGGCGACTTGGGGGACGAACACTGACACTTTTTATCCACTTTTCACCAATCATTTATCAATGCATAAAAAGTGCTTCCCTGCACTGGGAACAGGCGATCAGCGGTATATAGTATATACCACCGATCGCCTGCTCCGGGACCACACAGGGGGGTCCCCGATCATCTTTTCTTTTCCATCCCTGTGAACAGACATAGTCTGTTCACAGGGATGGGGGCGGCCATCTTGGATCTGATGGCCGCCCTGGGAGGGAGCAGGTTAGTTATCGCCCTACTAGGGCTGATCTGGGCTCTGGGGGATCCATTTTCATCTCCCCCCACCGGGCGGCAGGGGAAGGGGGGCCGGGAGACACACTGGAAGTGGCGGCTGGAGGAGGCAACGTGCCGCAGCCTCCTCCCGCTGCCTGATCTGCGGCAGATAGCACATCTCCCCCATAGACGCTGCGTTTATGGGGTTAACTGCCCGGGGGGAGCGTGGCTCCCCTCCGGGCAGAGGCAGTGGGAGGAGGCTGTGTGACAGCCTCCTCCCGCTGCCCGTTCTCACTTAGGGACAGCGGGGGGAGGCAGGGAAAGCATGATGTTTGGGGAACGTCATGTTGCAGGAACTACCTGCTTTACATGACGTTCCCCAAACGTCATTTTGCGGCAAGGGGTTAAAAAAAAAACAAAACATTTTTCTCTAAAACCCCTTTGAGAGAAGTAAATATCTTCAGATTGTCCTTTGGAGAAATAGCAAAATACAACCAGCCCTGTCATTGAACACTTTAATGCAAGTTTCTTCCAAATGTACACCTCTGGAGCTGTATTTACACATCACTTACAAGTTACAAGTTACCACGACAGTACTGCAAAAAGCTGCAATGTGTAAGCACATTCTAAACAAAAACCTACTATAAGATTAAATTGTGTAAAGTGTATAAGGATAGGCTGAGGCACCCCGTTTTAAAGCGTATCTTTCATTAAAAATCTTCACCCAGTTAGTGTGAACTCGCTTCTGGTGCAGACAGACTGGTAACTGGATACCACCATGTCAAGTGAGTTGCTTGCACGACTCCTATTCTGATTGTGAACAGAACTTAGGGTCCATTTACACAGAGATTATCTGACAAAGATTTGAAGCCAAAGCCAGAAACAGACTAAACAGAGATCAGGTAATAAAGGAAAGCCTGAGATTTCCCCTCTTTTGAAATCCTTTCCTGATTTTGGCCTATAATCTTTGGCAGATAATCTGTCAGATAACCTTTCTGTGTAAATGGACGCTAAGTTCTGTTCACAATCAGAATAAGAGTCGTGCAAGGAACTCACTCGACATGGTGGTATCCATAGTTACTCAGTCTGCACCAGGTTCATACCAACTGGGCGAAGATTTGTTATGAAAGGTACGCTTTAAAACCGGATGCCTCAGCCTATCCTTATACACTTCACACAATTTAATGGGCCCTTAGGGCCCTATTCCACCGGACGATTATTGTTTGCATAATGATTAACGATCTCAAGCGACCGCTATTGCGAAAGACCTGAAAACGTTCACTCATTTCCATGGAACGATAATCGTTACTTATGATCGTATTTGCGATTGTTTTTTCTTTGCTATTTCTTTGCTATTGCGTTCGTATCTACTGCGAACGACCGAACGACGTCTTATTCAATGCGAACGTTTTGCAAACAAGCAACGATAAAAATAGGTCCAGGTCTTTTACGATTTCTCGTTTGGTCGTTAATAGTTATCTGCATTTCAACCGAACGATTATCGTTTATATTCAAATTTTAACGTTAATCTGAACTATAACACTGGCCAACAAATTTTCAAAAGTTGTTTTGTTCCGAAATACAATTAGCCATTTCTTAATGATTTTTATGTGCTGAATTCAAATATCACAAGGAAAAATGTTAATTGGCTCTAGTTTTTTATATCGGAGAGTTCTCATGTTACTGTTTTGTGAATTGTATAGAATGCAGTATAATAGCCGACAGATTTATAACTTATGCAATCATAAGGAAACAAGATTACTGTTCATAAACTCCTGAAATATATTCATAGGAAACTTAGTTCTATCTGAAATCAACTACAATTTACAGGCATATCTAAGAATTTTTACAAATTAATTATGTTTATTGAACTCTGGAATGTAGGTCCTTATGCAAAGGCTTCTCAGTGCATTTACACATGTCTTTTGTATTCATACATGGGATTGTCTCTGATAACTGTCCAACAGTAATCTGCAAGCATTGATGGGTTCCATTGAGTCTAGGTTCACACTGCGTTTTTTTTTCATCCGTTTTTTTGCAAAAAACGGATGAAAAAAACATGCATTTGTGTGCATCTGTTTTTAACCATTTTTCCATTGACTTCCATTGTAAAAAAAAAAACGGATCCGTTTTTTTTAACTGACACAAAAACTAAGCTGACACTACTTTGGGGGGGTGTTCTGTATTGTGGGACTGTACTTCCTGGTTGAGCAGTTGTACATGGTACCACAGGTTCCAGAATGCTATGCTTTCCCTCAGTTGCCCATCACAGTCCTCCACCCTGCCAATTCCCCACTAAAAACTGTTGCAGAACATCTAGGCTGTGTTCACAGATTGCAGTTTCATTGTGTTACTGAATTATTTTCAGTACTTTATCATTTCATTGTAGTTCCACCACCACAGCGCACTTTGACTACCAGTAACACTGATATTGGACCAAAGTAAAGAACTTTTTAAATTGAATTTATTTATTTTTTTCTTTTAAGCTCCACGCACATATTATGATCAAGCATCTTTTATCCTTGAAGTTGAGCCCCACATTAAGGACTAGGGATATCCGTCCCTACATTAAGGACGGATATTATCTTACATGGGATATACTGCTTATGCCTCGTTTTATGTCCAGGTGGGATTGGTAGTGCCGGCTCTGATCCTCTGTGCTGTTTAGCATTATCTAATTGTGTTACTGCATCATTTTTGTAAATATGCTGCAGTACTGCAATGAAACTCCAAAATGTGTGAATATAGCCCTAATTTTACTGCAGAGTTTTGTCAGTAAAGTTGCAGCAGCTGCTTCTGGCTGGTCAGAGATAGTGAATAACTTAGGGGATTGGGGCTTACAGCCAAGCCTCCTGGGGCATCACACCCTGCCCCCTGTCTGCATCATCAGCCTGCGCTCAGCAAACACACACAATGTGAGACAGAGGCATGGAAGATTTGTCTCCTAAGGTCGGAGAGCAGAAAGAGCAGGAGACAATGTGAATTGGCACAGGGGCCATTTTTCTTCACTTCCTGGATTTCTATCAGCTACCAGTGTGGCAGAACCGCACAGATATGGTAACACATTATATAGACACATCTATATAACTTTTAATGTACTTTTAATAGAAAATAAGTTTTCCTTATGTCGAGTTCCCCTTTAACCAATAGCGTGTACTGTACCGAAATATTTTAAGAAAACCTCCAGCACTTGGCGTAGGTTTAATTTTGTATGCACAAAGGGGTTCTGTGGCTGGAATTTATGTAGAAATAAAAAATTGTCAGCACTCCTATGCCTCTATTCACACTATAAGTTGCACGCAGCTTGTGGCTAAAGTACAGACAAAAGACAAAAAGTGAAACAGCAACCTACAGGTGAAAGTGCTTACCATATATACTCCCCCCGGCATATACATAATATAAACATGCTCTAAAGATATTTAAAAATTTGGATCTTAGCAAACCATTTCATCAATCAGAGTGTACCATGTCACCATATTAAGGTGTCCTCAGAGACATGGTCCTACTCACACTAGCATTCTCACACTAGCAATGGCCTCTCCTGGGCTAACATTAAAGGACACCTGTCACCCCCCGTGCCGGGGTGACAGGCTCCTGACCCCCTGTTAGATTCAGCTTCGGGAGCTGATATCTCCGGGACCCGGCGGGATCACGTAAGTATAGGGGGATCTAACGGGGTCGGTCACCCCGGCACGGGGGGGGGGGGGGGGGGTGACAGGTCCTCTTTAAGCCTACAACTGGGCAGAAAGGAGCCAAATCTTTTTATAACACCCACAGGACATGGGTGGAGTGCAAGTCAACAGGAGGTAGCCACACCCCCCACATACAACAGAGAAACAGCAAAAATTGGCAGCACCCCTATGCCTTTGTTCACACTGTATTTTGCATGCAGCAGGTGCAAGGGCTTACCGTACATACTCCCCCAGGTGTACACACGATAAAAACCTGCTCTATAGATATGGCATAGCATGGGCCATTTCATTATTCCCTAGGGGGACTTAGGCTGGAAACAAGGTGGACTTAGAGTCATGGCCAAAAGTTTTGAGAATGACGCAAATATATTTTCACATGATCTGCTGCTCTCTGGTTTTTATGTGTGTTTGTCAGATGTTTTTATCACATACAGAAATATAATTGCAATCATATTATGAGTAACAAAAGCTTATAGTGACAGTTAGAATTAGTTAATGCAGCACGTCAATATTTGCAGTGTTGACCCTTCTTCTTCAGGACCTTTGCAATTCTCCCTGGCATGCTCTCAATCAACTTCTGGACCAAATCCTGACTGATAGCAGTCCATTCTTGCACAATAAATGCTTGCATTTTGTCAGAATTTGTTGGTGTTTGTTTGTCCACCCATCTCTCAATGATTGACCACAAGTTCTCAATGGGATGAAGATCTGGGGAGATTCCAGGTCATGAACCCAAAATCTCTATGTTTTGTCCCCTGAGCTATTTAGTTATCACCATTGCTTTATGGCAAGGTGCTCCATCATGCAGGAAAAGGCATTGTTGATGACCAAACTGCTCTTGGACGGTTGGGAGAAGTTGCTCTTGGACATTCCAGTACCATTCTTTATTCATGGCTGGGTTTTTAGGCAAGACTGTGAGAGAGCTGATTCCCTTGGCTGAGAAGCAACCCCACACATGAATGGTTTCAGGATGCTTTACAGTTGGCATCAGACAAGACTTGGTAGCGCTCACCTTGTCTTCTCTGAAGCTGTTTTCCAGATGTCCCAAACAATCAGAGAGGGGATTCATCAGAGAAAATGACTTTACCCTAGTCTTAGCAGTCCACTCCCTGTACCTTTTGCAGAATATCAGTCTGTCCCTGATGTTTTTTTCTGGAGAGAAGTGGCTTCTTTGCTGCCCTCCTTGAGACCAGGCCTTGCTCCAAGAGTCTCCGCCTCACAGTGCGTGCAGATGCACTCACACCTGCCTGCTGCCATTCCTCAACAAGCTCTGTACTGCTGGTAGCCCGATCCCACAGCTGAAACACTTTTTAGAGACGGTCCTGGTGCTTGCTGGTCTTTCTTAGGCGCCCTGGAGCCTTTTTGGCAACAATGGAACCTCTATCCTTGAAGTTCTTGATGATGCAATGGAGTGTTGACTGAGGTCCAATCTTTCTAGCTGCGATACTTTTCCCTGTTAGGCCATTTTTGTGCAGTGCAATGATGACTGCACATGTTTCTTTGGTTAACAGAAGATAAACAATTATGCCAAGCACCAGACTCCTTTTAAAGTGTCCAGTGGTGTCATTCTTACTTAATCATGACAGATTGATCTCCAGCCCTGTCCTTATCAACACCCACACCTGTGTTAATGGAGCAATCACTGAAACGATGTTAGCTGGTCCTTTTAAGGCAGGGCTGCAATAATGTTGAAATTTGTTTTGGGGGATAAAGTTCATTTTCTAGGCAAATATTGACTTTGCAAGTAATTGCTGTTAAGATGATCATTCTTTATAACATTCTGGAGTATATGCAAATTGTCCAAAGCTTCCGTAATAAATAAAGGCTGTTTTTTTTTCATATTTATATCAAGCATACAGAAGATATATTTTTATGTACAGTGGGGAAAAGTGGAACACACAAGGGAGGTAGATGCCAGTCAGAATAAAATATAGAAAAAAATAAAATGCAAACTTCAGTCCAAGAGGACTGATCCACTGGTGAAAAAATCTAATGTGCTTCTCCATCGAATAATACATATAATGTCCACACTGAAAGGATATCATGTTGTATGGCACCCTGGCACATCAAGTACCGTATAAGAATCATGATAGAATATACACAAGTGAATAGATACCTATTAATAAATATTTCTATGTCAGCCAGAGGAAGAAGAAGGCTGACCAATGCTGGAGCTCAGAGATGCCGCTGTCTCATGCACTGGACAATTGGAGCGGACCAGGGGAGGAGCCAGTCGTGCTGTGGACACAGAATATAACTTTAGTTCCACATTGTAAGTGCTTGGCTGACAGCGTGATTCCATACACAGAGGGCACCAGAAAAAGAGCATAGGAAGGTAAGTATAGAGAAATGAGGATGATGCCCCAACATTAGTAAAAGAGAAGCATGAAAATATACATAGAAGCCACCCAAGTGCAGAGACCTGGGGCCATAAGAGATAGGCATAAAGTCATGCACACACAAGGATTGTCATGTAACGGTCTGTCACTGCAGGTCTGCACATAAGGTGTAAGAAAATGACTGTAAGTGGGATCATGGCCTGACATGACAGGCCTGCACTAAAATAAGTGTGTGGGGGCTATAACTTTTATGCATGGCAACTAGGCTGTAATTACTAGAACTTTGCCAATGTGCATGACCTAGGTCTATAATAAACACCAAGGGTCGACTGGTGGCTCACGATGGCCTAGAATTAAAGAAATTTCTAAGGGAACAGAGACCAAAAGCAGTTATACTGGTAAGGGAACCTGAAGTGATGCCCCCCTCACAACAAAGTTACGAGGGATGGAACCCATGTTAAGGAGTATGGAGAAGGCAGTAACACCCAGATGAGGATATTATACCTTTCTGACCTAGTGGACGCACTTTCTTCAAAACAGTCTCCAGAACTAAAGTCTCATGGAATACCTGTGTAACCTGAATAAATGATGCATAAAATAAAAATGATATCACCCCAACATACTGTCTTAATTACATATTCAGATTCAGATGAGCTGCATGTCAAAAGACAAAAACGGCATATCAAAAGACAGGAGTACAAGGAAGAAGGGAAGTGGCAAGTGTTTCCTGGGGCATCTCTGTGTAAGGGTATTAGACAAAGTGATTTTTAAGTATTAACGATAAACGATCACAAACAAGATTGTTAATGGTTAACCAGAAATCGTTCAGCATATTACATAGAACGATAGTCATTAACAATGATTATTACTATGATCGTTTACTCCATCTGATCCCAGCAAAAGAAGGAACGATGTGCAATTACACAGAACGATTAGTGAACGAATGCAGAACTACAGCGAACGATTAGTGATGATTTTAGAGTCATATCTAAATCAACAATTAATATCACACAAACAATTTTTCGATCATTGTCTTCAATTACACAGGCAATATAATGACTTTCCGTACGATCATCCTGTGCAATAGGGTCCTAAAGGTCCTATTCCACCAACAGATCTGACGACAGATTATCTGCCAAAGCTTTGAAGCCAAACCCAGGAACAGACTATAATCAGAGAACAGGTCATAAAGGAAAGACTGGATTTCTCCTCTTTTCAAATCCACTCCTGGGTTTGGCTTCAAATCTTTGGCAGATAATCTGTTGTCAAATCTGTTGGTGGAATAGGGCCTTAAGAAGTAGGAGCCTTGGGCAAATTTCAGGATGTACAGCTGAGATAGTTGAATGAGAAAATGGAGGCAATCTAGAGAGATGTAAAACACGGTAAATATACATAAAAAAGTCAATGATGATATGAGGTAAGGGTCCATTTACACAGAAAGATTATCTGAGAGATCTGCCAAAGATTTGAAGCCAAAGCCAGGAATGGATTTGAAAAGAGGAGAAATCTCAGGCTTTCCTTTATGACCTGATCTCTGTTTATAGTCTGTTCCTGGCTTTGGCTTCAAATCTTCGGCACATAATCTCAGATAATCTTTCTTGGAAATTAACCCTAAATGAGGTTAGTAGCAGACACCCTGTGAAACAAGACTGGCGAGTACAAAATGTAAAACATGTTTTAAAAAAACCTACTCTTTACAGAGGCTATATGCATATCGGATCAGTCCACATCAGAAAATGCATAAGAGTTAATAGTCATCTTAAAAAAATTAACTTCATTTCCATATTTTGGGAAGAGAGTGTCCAGTGTGAAAATCCATCTGGCTTTTTTTTTTTTTATCAGTTTATACAGGGGACGCATGACCCACACCCTTTCCAAAAAGAGATTTACTTAAAGGGGTTGACCACTTCTTAAACATATTAACCCATTCACAGTTATTCAGAAAGGGGTTAATACTTAGCCCTATGGTGCCATGAGGGATTCCTCCGATCTTTCCCTTCAGGCAAGGTGCTCCAGCCCTATAATACAATGTGGGCGTCCCCGCTTTGCTCCGCCTCCGTCCCCCGGAAGTCAGTCCATGGAGGGGCATGTGATCATCAGCCCGTCCACTGCCTCCCGGCATCCAATGTGCGCACGGCAATCGGCACCTGCACAGTGGTCTCCTGTCCCCCTGTGTTCAAGTATCCTGACATGTCTAATAGAAAGCACAACAGAACGGGAGAGCAATGCGCAGGCGCCGGATGCTGAGCGCACAGTGCTCTCTTCCCCTGCCTCTCACACGTTCTGTTGCGGTATTTAGTTTATTTGCCATAATCCTTTGACACAGGGGGACGGGGAAGCACTGTGCAGGCCCCGAATGCCGATCGCAGTGCTCTCTCCTTCTGTTCTTCTCCCCCGCTCTACTGCCATCACCCCCGGCCACCACTGCGTCCCAGTCTGCCCCCTGCCCAGTCCTGGAGAGCACTGTGCAGGCGCTGATTGCACAGTGCTCTCTCCTCCTGGTCTCCCCAGCTCTCATCACTTGCCTAATTGCCTTTCTACTACCAGTCCTTGGGGGCGGCAGTAGAAAGGCAATTAGGCAAATGATGAGAGCGGGGAAGACCAGGAGGAGAGAGCACTGTGCGATCGGCGCCTGCACAGTGCTCTCCCGGACTGGGCAGGGGGCGGACTGGGACGCGGTAGTGGCCGGGGGTGGTGACCCTCATTAATCAGGGATGTGACAGAGGCATTATTGATGACATTTACTGACTGACTGCAACACATCTCATCACCCCTATACTCTACACCTTCCCAAAGATCCACAAGAACTTGCTGGGAGAAGATCCCTATTTAACCCTTAGGGGACACAGCTAGTTTTCATTTTTTCCTCCTTGTGTATATAAGGCTATAGCGCGTGCATTTCTCCACCTAGAGACCCAGATGAGCCCTTATTTTTCACCAATTGTACTTTGCAATTGCAGATGTAATTTTTGCCTCAAATATGCAGTGAAAGTTAAAAAAAAATTATATATATATGTGTGGTGAAATTGAAAAAAAAAAATGCATTTTTTTTTCTTGGAGGGGGGGTTGTTATTATGCCATTCGCCCTAGGGTAAAACTGACTTGTTATACATGTTACTCAAGTTATTACAATTACAACTTGTGTAACTCTTTTGATGGCTTTTAAAAAATTAAAACCTTTTTTAAAAAAATATATGTTCTTTAAAATCGCTTCTATGCTTATAACGATTTTATCCTTTGGTTTATGGGGCTGTGTGAGGTTTCATTTTTTGGGCCATGATATGTTCTTTCTATCGGTACCGTGATTGCACATATGCAACTTTTTGATCGCTTACGTTGTTTACCGTGCGAGATCAGGAATGGGATAATTTATTAGTTCAGGCGATTACGCACGCAGCGATACCAAACATGTTTGTTTATTGATCTATTTATTTATTTTTATTTATAAAATGGGGAAAGGGGATGATTTTGACTTTTATTAGGTAATTTTGTATTAACACACATTTACACACATACTAGAAGTCCCCCTGGGGTTAGGGTTATTCCCCCTGGTGGACTTCTTATATTACAACACCGATCTCTCATAGAGATCTATAGATGCAGTATCCATCTATGCTCTATTGCTTTCGGCTGCTGCCGTTACGGTGCAGACCCCGGCCCTAAGCAGATGCGGAGATCGCCTCCCCAAGTTTGCTTCACGCCACTAGACCACCAGGGTAATCGGACAGCAAGTATTTAGATGCAGCTGTCAACTTTGACAGCTGCATCTGAATACTTAATAGCAATCTGAATACTTAATTGCCGCGGTCCCGGGCTGCATGTAGCACCCGGGATTGTGGCAATTCAGAGTTCTGAACCTCTGAACTCCCCTAGCTGCACCAGGACGTTCAGTAACGTCCTGGCGCAGGTATGGGTTAACCAGGCAGCCATCTTTCTTGGCAGACTTCTGAGAACCTATGCCACATCTGCCAGATCATACATACAGGATACCACCAACTTTCTGGCTAAATTTTTTACATCTCTGTTAGCCCCAGCACCATTCTAGCATTGTTTGATGTGGTATCTTTGTATACCTCCATGAAACATACATTGGGTCTACATGTCTTTCAAACCAGCATCAGCAATTCCGACATTTCCCTGTTTTAACACCTCTATCACCTCTCTACTTGCACGGAGAAATAATGAAAGTGTATATAGAACATACAACACCCACAGAAGTCAAAGCAAAACTAGTTTATTGAATAGTCCCTGACAACCCCAATAAAAAGAAACTTCACAATAGTGCAGCCTTACTTTAGCTGCTTAGAAGGGGAAATAATGTTAGCCTGCATAGACAAGGCAAGAGTATTTGATATCTACCAGCAAAGTTCAGATTCCTTCATTGAGAACATTTACAATTCAATCATAGTGTCATATACAGCAGACAGATAGGGGATTATATAGCAACTTGGCGGGTTTAACCAAGGCATTAGGGGCTATCAGTGTGCTATTAGTAGCGATGAGCGAACATCCCGATGTTCGGTTCGGACCGCGAACACGAACATAAAAAAACTATCGTGATCGGTTCGTGTTCCCTGAACATTCACAAACAAATAAGAAACTACAGTAGAAGCATACATTTCGGTCTACGCAGATGTGTACAGATTGTCAGATGCAAAGCGTAAATGGCGCAGTTGTGTACGTTCGCAAGTTCGAATATGTTTGAAAATGATTGTTATAACTATTCCGATCATCAAATTGTTAGTGATCGGCGAACACAAACAAATTATAAACATGTTCGCTCATCACTAGTAGAGATGAGCAAACCGGCCGAGGTTCGGGTTCGTATGAACCTGAACTCTCGGCTTCTGATTCCCGCTGTCTTCCCGCTCCGTGGAGAGGGTGGATACAGCCTGAGGACCGCCTGGAAATCTGGGATACAGCCATAGCCATAGGCTGTATCCCAGTTTTCCAGGCGGTCCTCACACTGTATCCACTCTCTTCACGGAGCGGGCAGACAGCGGGATTTTCAGGATCCCAATTCACTAACAGCTAGTGATTGGATATGAGCGAACCGGCCGAGGTTCGGATTCGTATGAACCTGAACTCTCGGCTTCTGATTCCCGCTGTCTGCCTGCTCTGTGAAGAGAGTGGATACAGCGTGAGGACCGCCTGGAAAACTGGGATACAGCCTATGGCTATGGCTGTATCCCAGATTTCCAGGCGGTCCTCAGGCTGTATCCACCCTCTCCACGGAGCGGGAATCAGAAGCCGAGAGTTCAGGTTCATATGAACCCGAACCTCGGCCGATTCGCTCATATCCAATCACTAGCTGTTAGTGAATTGGGATCCTGAAAATAATGTACAGAAAGATGTTAAAAACTGCAGATTCCTTATTGATATCATTCAGATCATATGTTGGGCTTACACCACAAAAGTAGATGAATTGGGAACAGTTATGAATTTATTCATTTTGTAACTGAACCATTACTAATGCAGTTTGATAGATATTGAGGGCATATTGCCTAATGGTAATTGAAAATGTTATCAGTTTAAGATAGGACAGTAAGGTAATTTAATTTTCTTTTTTACAAGCTGATTCCAGTTCTGTATGATGGTCTTTTCTGATGATTGCTTTGTTTCTAAAGCTACCAGAGAAGTGCTAGACTATGGTCCTACTTGTGGGACTGATCTGGCACATGTTTGAAGGCTGCCGATGAAAACATGCTAAAACCATCATAAAGGGAAGCTTGGCTCATCATTGACTTTTAAAATAACATTGAACAATCATAAAAATTATTTACACTCCTGAACATTTCATTTGGTTTAAACTGCTTGCGCGTACACTAATATCATTGACTCAAAAACTCTGATATTGTACAGTTATTTACATTTTAATATGGTTGATGTTGGTCAGTGTGCTGTATATTATCCACATTGTTTTCTTATTTTATAATGGTGGTGTCAGAACAGGGAGGTACAGACACAACCAGACAGTGGGCCTTGAATCTGAACCCACCCACTGTCCCTACCTA
Source organism: Dendropsophus ebraccatus (assembly GCF_027789765.1). Taxonomy (NCBI): domain Eukaryota; kingdom Metazoa; phylum Chordata; class Amphibia; order Anura; family Hylidae; genus Dendropsophus; species Dendropsophus ebraccatus. Next base: position 81,715,264 of record NC_091456.1, on the reverse strand, counting down.
TTTGCCTCAGTCGACCCTAGGCGGTCGCGGACAACCACAAAGACGTTCCCTACGCTGTATATGTGGCACACAAAACAGGACAGAGACAAACACAATGGAGAATGGTGAACAAGCCAAATCAAAACCACACGGGCAACGCAGCACAAAATCAATACAATCGGGAAGTCAAAAGCCAAAACCAGGGGGTCAGGTAACACAGTCGAGCAAACAGCGGGAGTTAGGACGGGAATAGCAGGAAAGACACGGGAAAGCTGGGACCAGGAGTTAACCTAAATAGCCAGCACTGGGACTTTGCCTCAGCTCTGTTTTAGGCTGACCAAGAGCCCGGTCCGGATTCTGATTGGACCGTTGCTCTGATCACCCAAGCTCCGGAGAGGCAGAGGAAACTGTCAGTCAAGGAACCCCGCTCAGCTGCAACAATCAAGGCCAGTTGTGAGCAGTGTAACCCTTGCACTGCCAGAGACTGAAAGAAATGCGGGTGTGTCAAACAAAAGGCAAAAACAGGCCCAGTTCACACCAGGCTAGTGCAAATTCCCGACAGGTGGTTTGTATAGTGTTTAGTGACTAGCATATTGGTTCTTTATCCCACTGTATCATTATTGTTTCCACAACTCTACAATTATTGTACTAAATCTGTACACTTCATAGTATACCAGCTCATGGTTTCTTTTACCCTGTGTCACTTCTTTCTGTTGTAGATTTCATGCCTATTTTTTATATGTATATTTTTTATCTACAGTATGTTACATACATGTGTATTTTAGCTATGTGGTACAAAGATGATACATCCTTCATGACACATCCTTCTTGTTCATTTATCTGGCATTCTGTGATCATTTTTGGTGTGTGCTGTTTTGTCTACAGTATACAGGGAAATCTATTGGTGAGATTTTTCAAAGGGTATAAAATGTACACTGGTGTAAACTGCCCATAGCAACCAATCACAGCTCAGCTTTCTGCATTGATAGGTTGCTGTGGGCAGTTTATTTAAACTAGTGTATATTTTACACCCTTTGATAAATCTGGGCCATATGTGTTTATTGTAATTGTACATGTATAGATGTTATATATAGCTGTATATTAAAATTAAAGTGATTTGAAAATAGAAATAACCTAATTTAGTTATTGGACAGATTATATAGTAAATAAATTTGAACTGAAACCAACAGTAAAGTTGACCATTTCACTTACCAGTCATTTTTTAGGCTATGTTCACACACAGTAAAATAATTTCACATTAAATGGGCCTCCCCTACCCTGTTCCCTTAAAGCAACTTTTTTTCAGTATTGCTAAGGAGGGAGTGGATAAACACAATGACGTCCACTGCCGTCTCAGGCTCCAGCGCTCCCAGAGTTCCCAGACCACTGGCCATTCACGTCTCAGAGGGGACTTTAGATATAACATTTACATGTTTTTCTAATATAATTTCAATGTTTGCAATCTATTCGTCTGCCTATATGGGACTTTTACCTTTTTACTTGATATGTTTTTGAAGACCAATTGTGCAGAGACTCTGCTGAAGGGTCTGTCCTTCTGAAGGGCGTAGACTGAGTGCTACAATTTAGTGTGTTTTGCACCTGTTTTGACTACAAATTTGTGGAGTGCTTTGCCTTGCACCCTGCTGTTTATATTTGTAATTGTTTACTTCTTTTACTTGTGTCCAACTCAATAAAAAACAGATTTACAAAAATAAAAGGCAAAATATCACATTAAAACAGGTATAAAACATGTCCGTATTTTGAATCTAAGGGCCCTATTATATGGCTCAATCTTGAGGAATAAGCAAGCGCCAACCTGTCAGGTCTGTAATTGCTTGCTCCTCTTTGCCCACTTGCTGTCGGCTCATATAATAGTACATTAATAAAAGAACGGGGAAGGGGGAAGCTAGGGAAGGGACTGGTCCAGGGAGCCCATAGGACATAGCACAAAGCGACGCCCAGGATTTTGGTTCCTGTTGGCAGACATTGTGCATGTCGGCTGATCGTTTTTTTACAACATGAGCTATTACACAAAGCTATTATCAGCCATAATCGGCCAGGTACGGCTTATAATCGGTTTGTGAGATAGGACCCTAATAATGTGCTACATTAAGGTTTATAGAAAATGTCAGTCTGTGCACATATAAAAATACACAGAAATCTGTTTTTCCATAGACTCTAATATGAACATAACCTAATTGTATGTACTTTTTTTTTCTTCTTTTTACTTTTTAAATAATTGTATGTGCTCAATGCTTAATTCAAAAGTAATTGGAATATGCCTCTCCTGGGCTTCCTTCTGGCTGTTTCCAGGTTGGTATACAGATTATGATTCTTAGATAATATAAATCCAGTATGATTCATCCATTTAATCTGTAATATTGATTGTAACTGTAAGAAGAGGCAATTGCATTATTCCTGGTTCCTGTCATGCTAAAATCCTGGTATTGATTGATCATTTCTGATCTGGAGTCATGCCAAGAACATTTGCATCCATTTACATAATGGTGTTCTGTTCAGCATTCCTTTTCCTCAAGTGATATCTTCCCTTTTGGAAAACGGTTTTCTCTACTTTTTCTCTTTCCATTTGACTATATAGTTCTTAATACATTTATGACTACTAAATTTTACTACTGTTGAAATTTATAATGTGTGTATCATTTACATGTGTTTTTAAAGCGGTATTCCCATCTTATCATTTTATGGCATATTGCAGGGTCCAGCTGTTGCGAAATTACTACTATTTTAAAGTCAAAGCTTTGGCTGTCCAAACATGAGTGGCAATGTTGTTTTACAATAGCTGCAGGGCCATGATTTTGACACCACTGCTGTAAATGTGTAAACAAGGATACTAAGGATCAATGAAACATGATTTCAGCAGCATCTTCTTTGCATTTGCAGCAGTCAGATCCAGGAGAATATTTGATAAATGAGGAAAATCATTTTATTTTAATTAATTGCCTAGGTTGATACCTGTATAGGAAAAATATGGCAAGTAATGGGAATATAGTACAGGACTGTAAAAAAGATACTGTACCTACTAGTATTACACATGTCACATTGTAAAATTACAAACAACACAATTTCTAATTATTGCTTTATTTTTCAAGGCATTACTGTCATTTAAATTAACTTTTCACACTCAAGGTAGTTGAGTAGAAAAGTGAGTCAACACATATTCAGCCTTGGGTACAAGTCCCGATACAGATATAGAAACACAGAAGATTGTCGGCAGAAAAAGACCACTGGGTCCATCTAGTCTGCCCTTTTAGTATTTCTATTCCTATTATCTTTGATATATGTTTATCCCAGGCAGGTTTGAATTCTGTTATTGTAGATTTACCAACCACATCTGCTGGAAGTTTGTTCCAAGCATCTACTACTCATTCAGTGAAGTAATATTTTCTCACGTTGCTTCTGATCTTTCCCCACAACTAACCTCTCACTGTGTTCTCTTGTTCTTGAGTTCAGTTTTTTACTAAAAACACACCTCCAGAACCTTATTTAGTCCTTTAACATACTTAAAGGTTTCAATCATGTCCCCCCTTTCCCTTCTTCCCTCCAGACTATACAGATTCAAATCCTTAAGTCTTTCCTCATATGGTTTATGCCTGACACCCTCTGCCATTTTTGTAGCCCACCACCCCCAAAGTTTTTACCAAACAAAACATCCGAGCCACTATTCGATTTTTTTTAGAAATAATTAGTAAAGTTTATTTAGAACAATTTATTAAGAAACATGATTTAAATACAGATGTCATAAAAATGTTTGTACAAGGAGGACAGCACAGAACAAACAACACAACATAGGGGAGGGGAAACTACATGGATCATGCATGTGTCATGTATGAAATAAAGTGCATGCTTTAACCAACGGATTTGGTATATTTCAAAGTGCTATGTGAATCATGCAGTAATAAAAAATGGCGGAGGCAAAGCGTGATTGTAACACTAACAATAAACCACAGAATATTTAAGGCCAGAGGTAGAAAGTATGAAAGTGCAAAATCTATAAATAGTGGCTAGTAAGCCGTAAATTAATACCTCGAGGAGACACAATGTACAGCTGGAGATACAGACAACATGCCATAGAGCCGTGCAGCTCCCTTACCCACAGAAACACTCCAATGCACGTTTCGGGTCGCCCTTCGTCAGGAGGTGCATGATGGGAAGAAAGTGCGGTATTTACAGGGTAGTCATTCAATTGGGGCCAGTTATAAACAGGTGCAAATTATAAAATAGATTACCTGAAGGGGAATCAGACTAGTAATTCCGGCGCCATCTTGGGTGAGGTCTCCAGAACTGGACACAGTACTCCAGATGTGGTCTCACCAGAGCTCTATACAGCGGGATCACAATCTCCCTCTTCCTACTGGTTATACCTCTAGCTATATAGCCCAGCATACCATTTGCTTTCCCCACCACCTGGTTTTAAATCACTAACCCTAAATCCTTCTCCTCTGAAGTCTTTTCCAACACTGTACTGCCGATGTGATACTCGGATAGAGGATTCCTCCCCAATGCATTATTTTACATTTGGAAACATTAAACTTCAATTTCCAATGTTTGGACCACTTATCTAACAAAGCTAAATCATTTTCCATATTACTGACACCTCCAGGAATATCAACCCTGTTGCACACTTTCGTGTCATCAGCAAACAGACAAACTTTACCTACCAAACCTTCTCCTATGTCACTTACAAAGATATTAAAAAGAACAGGACCAAGAACAGACCCTTATGGCACACCACTTGTAACCAGTCTGCTCGGAATATACACCATTAACAGCAACCCTCTGATATCAGTCCTTCAGCCAACCACAAATCCACTGAACTATCCAGGGATTAAAGGAGAAGTCCAGTAAATGTTTTTTATAAAAGTACTGTATTGCCCCCCAAAGTTATACAAATTACCAATATACACTTATTACGGGAAATGCTTATAAAGTGCTTTTTTCCCTACACTTACTACTGCATCAAGGCTTCACTTCCTGGATAAAATGGTGATGTCACGACCCGACTCCCAGAGCTGTACGGGCTTTGCCTGCTGTAGAGGATGATGGCAGGGGGACACTGAGGGACACAGGGCACTGGAGGGACACTGAGCATCCCCCTGCCATCATCCTTTCCAGCAGCCACAGCCCGCACAGCTCTGTGAGTCGGGTCGTGACATCACCATGTTATCAAGGAAGTGAAGCCTTGATGCAGTAGTAAGTGCAGGGAAATACGCACTTTATAAGCATTTCCCTTAATAAGTGTATTTGGGGATTTGTATAACTTTTGGGGACAATACAATATTTTAATAAATACTTTCACCGGACTTCTCCTTTAAGTCCAATTTTATCTAACTTCTCTATCTGCTCTTTATGGGGAACTGTATCAAAAAAGATATGGTGCTTAGCAAAAATTGAGAAGACACTTCCACAGGTGATAACCCAAGCAAATTAAGAGTAGGTAAAAAAGAACGTGGCCCTTGTCAAGTCGCCAAGTTACTGGAACTATTGATATGTCCCCAGCAGAGGATTTAGAAGAAGACACTAACTAATCTAATATCTTTTCTCTGCTTAATGTCGGCTCCTTGACCTAGACATTTACCATCGAAATCATAGCAATTTCTAGAGGAATATATTAAACATTTCTGATAGATGGAAATTATTTCTATCTGTCAGAAATTACATTGTCACTAACAGACTGTCGCCTTAAAAAATCAGTTTAAAGCGTAACTGTCATTTCAGGGTCATTTTTCTGAAAACATTAAATATCAACAGTACAAGCGATTTTAAGAAACTCTGTAATAGGTTTTATGTACTAAAAGAGTTTCCTTCTGGACTGAAAAAGCAATCTCCCAGCCTCCCCCATCACTTCAGATTTCTGTGTCCATTATGTGGCTATGGAGAGGTGAGGGGCTGTTATTTGTGACTGAGCATGGAGGATTTCTGCAAAGCACAACACCCTGCAATCTTCTCTTAGTAAGTTCATAGATAAGCACTGACCTTTCTGACTCCTGAATTTAGCGTTTTAGGTGCCCAGAGAGTCTACAAACAGCTGACCTTTATGTCACCTCTTCCTGCTCCCCCATCTCCCTCAGCCCCTCCCCCCTTCATAGGCTTACAATGGAGAGAGCAGAACCCGTCTTCACTGGCTTCTCTGTAATGAAGACGTGTTTGCCTGATAATGCACAGATAAGAAGTCAGGGGGGGAGGCTGGGAGATTGCTTCTTGAGTACAGAAGGAGGCTTTTTTGGCTGATGAAACCTATTACAGAGTTTCTTAAAATCGCTTATACTACTGATTTCTGCAATAAAAAAAACATGACAGTTACAAGACAAGCACTTTAACCAACTAAGCCACAGCGCCACGGGCTTAAATATGATCTCTCTGAGACCTTATGGTTTGATTATTATCGGCTCTGGGTGGCTCTAATGAAAACCTCAATCCTCAGAAATGGGCTTTTACATTTTCTTATTGATCATATCATGAGACAAGTGATAGAGGAAAAAGTGGTAGCGCCTATATATGCTCACCTGAAAGGTAGAGAGTAGGTAAAACTAAGAAGTAGGGGGAAATGGGAAGAAGAGGTTGGGAGGTTAACGGATAACCAGAGGCAAAAAATTTACTCAGGTATAAATTTGGTGTCTAAGTCAGGGAATCATACAGTTTAAGGCTATGTTCACAACGTAAATTAATGGCCGTTGTTTTTCCCCGGATGGTAATGTAACGGCCGCTGTTTATACAACCATATGGGCTATTCGCAAAACAACAGCCGTTGTGTATTATTTTTTTTTCCTAGCTTGTTTCTATCCGGCCTGAATCTGGTAATTTATTCGGAATTCTGCCCCCAGCCCAATTAGCCACACCTACATCAATATAAAGTTTCCACCCCCAAACGAAGTTAAACCATGTGCTTTGGTGTGGTTGCAAAACATGGAAGAAAACAATCATCCCATGCCATTTGGACAAAAATTAGGCTATTTCGCAAACACATTCCACTGGTGCTTGGTGTTCTTTGGAACATACAACGTCGTGCTCGAAGTGTTTCTATATATAATATAGTTAGCACTATTTTATCCCTTATTTGACAAATTAAAATTTCAAGGTATCTATTATTTAAATACCTTTATCTAAATTGCTTTTACTATTTTTTTTCATAAACAACATTGCACAAACCATAAAGTTATCCTGCATTCAACTAACATTTTTCACCTGTCAGACCTCTTTACAATTCAAACCTGCCATCTTGCTGCTAGTAGAGCTGTAAAACTTGATACATTTTTCATGAAACATGTACATAAATTATAAGTTAAGATAAAATAATGCTCACCTCTGTTGACTCCTTGACCCGGTAAATTTCCAGGCTACTGGAGACTCCTTTCAACTTTAACAATGCTATGAACATCTTCAGTTATGCACCAACAATTTGCTGACCCTTGCAAGATACTCCCAGTGTGCACATCTTCCGTCATGCTGTAAGGACACATGAGTGTGCCTTGCTAACTCCAGCAGTGTTAACCCGCAATCTCCTACCACAGTGACTCCAACTTGCTCCTATGGGTCGCTAACCTATTTAAGGACCGGTTTGTGAACAAAATGGGGCCGCAAACCAAACCAAAAAACACCTGAGAGGCAACCCAAGGCAGCCTCAAAGCTGGATAAGATGGCGGGTGCAAGCACCTTACTAGAAGTGGGCCCCTCTAATGAAGATATCTCAGAGCAGGAAGAGGTCAGTTGTTGCTCGATCTGGACTATAAGCTGATTACCACAACGGTAACGAAGCAAATCGCCCCAGACCTTTAAGAGGCCTTGGCTTCCACAGTGGCTACCTTACAAAAGTATCTACAAGCTGATGTTGAGTAACATGGATAACACCTGGAGAAGACGAAGACCTGGCTGCAAAACATGGAGGACTTTCTAGACCAATGCTTCTCAATTCCAGTCCACAGGTCATGTTTTGAGGATTTCCTTAGTATTTCACAGGTGATATCATTATACTCAGTGCATCAGGTATCATCACAGGTGTTCTTTCTATGGGATATCCTCAAAACATGACCTGTTGGTGAGGCCTGAGGACTGGAATTGAGAAGCACTGTTCTAGACCACACTGACAGGTATTCCAGTTGGAAAAAAAATAACAAATAACAAATTTTTGACCTAAAGGATCTTTCCCACAGGAATAACCTTTGGATCCCAGGGGTCTCAGAATATGTCCCTGTAAAGGATTTAATGGCAGTATGCAAAACTACCATCCCTTAGCAACATGAATGTAAAGCTAAGAGAGCACACTGCCAAGGCGCAGACACCCGTAGAATCCCACTTGCTATATCACAAAGAAAAAGACAGAGGCAAGTAATAGTGCGATATCTAAACTTTACTTGTAAAGGGGTGATTTTATCCAGGCTTTATGACATCATCAAGAGGTTCTGATTCTTAAAGGCACTAAGTTGCTCATATTCGGTGGCTTTTCTGTGGAAACCACATGCTGTCGCAAGCTTTTCTTCCCCGTATATTTGGATCTGTATACCCAAAATATAAAATTTGCTCTCATTTATCCTGCTGTTCTGTGAGTCTTTTACAAAGATCGTTCTGTGTCCTCCTTATTGAACACCAGGGGAGGCAAGGGAAGGACTTACCAAGATCCTGCCACGAGGCTCATCTCCTCGGAAATTAGGTTCATCTCCATACCAATCACCTTTAAGAGCAACTCCTTCCAAGTCCTCTAAAGCATGCGAAGGAACAAAGTGATAGTGGGAATTGGCCGGGCCTCCCAAAAGAGAAGATCATTAATGCCTCACAATTGAACAAATTTCCCCTGGGACTTGCCAAGAATTAGACTTTTCAGTTTATTCTAAAAGGTTGGTGGATGGATCTAACCTGCAACTCTCCAATGCATTTGGAATCAAATAGGTTATTTAAAAGGCCCCATCTGGTTCTTTTAATGCAGGAAAGACTTTGTTTTTTTAACTAAACTGACCAAGACTGTTTTAGTGGACACAAAGGGCCACATGTATCATCCGGCGAACGGATGATTTTTGGCGGAAAGTGCCGATTTGCGTATTTTTTTATACGCAAATGCCCGATTTGCAAATAAAATATTCTCAAATAGGCACTTTCCGCCGAGTACGCCAGGGGGCGGAAAGTAGGCGGGAAGTGGGCGGAACGGAGGGCGCGGACTCAGAGTCCGCGCGATTTATCATCCGTTCCGCCCAAATGTACGCCGAAAACCTACTACAGTCCTCAGCTGGCGGAGGTTTTCGGCGGTGCGCACCGGCGCGCACAGGATTTGTGTACAGGCAGTCCGCCTCTACATAAATCCCCGTACCACCGGAGCTGCGGGGGCATTTTTAAGTCCGGCGTAAAAAACGCCGGACTTAATAAATGCCTCCCAAAGTTTTCTCAAATAGGCCTGCTCTTGTTCACTTAATGCAGGAAAGACTTTTTTTTTTTTTTTTTAAACATATACAGATTGCTTAACAAGCCCAATACTTCTATAAATTACCTCTGAGCAACACCAGTTATTGGCTCAAATACTGACTGGACCAAGACTTATTGTAGCCAAGTGTTTTTTTTTTGTAGGCCCAGCTACAGCACTTAGTGGCTAACTCACTGGTCCACAAGTCCCTAATCCACAGACATTCTGGGCTTCCCTGCTTCTGGTCCGTGGACGTTATGGCCCCCACAACACTATTAATATATGGTTATTTTTGCCCCCCTCTTTTTCTCTCGTGGATTTTCAGGGACCCCCCAGCTTCTCAGCACAGTTGATCAAACTGTTGTGCCCTGAAAAGGACAACTAGTTAATGCCTATCTCTCTCTACTCTGTTCAGAAGCAGCAACGGGACATGTGACTGATGCTATTGTATAGCGGGGGCACATGTCTCATCTGACCAATCACAGTCATTGATTGCTAGGCAACAAAGAAGCAGTAAAGTTGGCTGATTGACTGAAGAGCTGTCAGCTCAGCAGCCTTTCAACTAACTTTATTATCTGAACAACGAACCCCTTCACGTACAGTCTAGTCACTGTTTCGTAAATGTGACAAAAGGAATTGACTTTAATGGATACTCATAGGCATGAATAGTAAAATACCTAGTGAAAGTTTAAAGTGACACTGTCACCTACCTCCTTTGTGTATTCTGACATATTCTGACCTTATTTTAGATCATACGTCATGGTGCTTGTTCAAGTAAAAAGTCATCTTTTATCAACTGCAGATTGTGTTAAAGGAGAATTCCGGGATAGGTTAAAAAAACAAAAACTTTTTTTATGCATGGATTGTCTCTACCTTAGTGCTGGGATCATATTCCACTGAAAATTTTCTCTCTCCGTGCCCCCGTTCGCAAGATATATCATTACTGAAATCATTGTCCACTTCCTGTTATTGCCTGTGAAGCAAGCTTGGCTGTGCAGCCCCGCCCACTGCATGAGATCCTCTGTTACTAGGAAACACCTCCATCTCTACTCTGCTGTGACCTGCCCTCATACCTGCTGTGCCACTGTTTCACCCAATTGTGAACGTTATACAGCCTGTCTGTCCTCCCTGGAGATTGAAATCATTATTTGCCCAAAAGACACAATATGGTAATCATGACTTTAGTGTTATTTTGTGCCCAAAGGAATTTATCCCCTTAAGGACCGGGCCTGAAATGGCCTTAAGGACCGGAGCAAATTTTATGAATATGACCTGTGTCACCTTATTCATTAATAACTTCGGGATGCTTTTACCTATCTGGCTGATTCTGAGTTTGTTTTCTTGTGACATATTTTACTTCACATTTCTTGTATATTGGAGTCGATACTTATAACGAATCTTTATGAAAAAAAAACAAAATAGCGTGAAAAATTGTGAAAAAATGCATTTTTCCAACTTTAAAACTTTTCTGCTTATACAGAAAAAGGTTATGCCACATAAATTATATATTAAATAGCATTAGCAACATGTCAACTTTATGTTAGCGACATTTATTAAACTATCTTTCATTTTTTTTAGACAATAGAAAGCGTAAAACATTAGCAGCAAATTTCCAAATTTTCAGTAAAATTTCAAAATCAGATATTTTTAGGGACCTGTTCAGGTTTAAAGTGTATTTGAGGGGACTGTATGTTAGAAAGCCCCACAAAGCACCCCATTTCAGAAACTGCACCCCCCCAAACTCTACAAAAGTACATCCAGAAAGTTTGTTAACCCTTTAGGGGAGTCACAGAAATAAAAGCTAAATAAAAGCTAATAAAACCTATTACCAGAGAAATGCACCCCAATATTTATTGCCCCGATTCTGCAGTTTATAGAAATACCCCATATGTGGCCCTATTGCGCTATTTGACCCAACCACAAGCCTCAGATATAAAGGAGCGCCTAGTGAATTTCAATGGCTCTGTTATATTTGGTCATTTCTGACTGTACCACTTCAGGATGGCAGAGGCTCTGGAGTGCCAAAACCTAAAAAACACCCCTAAAGGGACACCATTTAGAAAACTACACCCCTCAAGGAATGTAACAAGGGGTGCGGTGAGCATCTGGACCCCACAGGTGCTTCACAGATTTTCCGAACAATATGGAGTGAAAAAAAGTATTTTTTACACTAAAGCGTTGTTCTAGCCTTCAATTTTTCATTTTCACAAAGGGATAAAAGGAAAAAAAAACCACAAAACATGTAGCGCAGTTTCTTCCGAGTACGGAAATACCCCACATGTGGACATAAAGTGCCAAGTGGGCGCAGCACGAGCCTCTAAAGGGAAGGAGCGCCAATTGGCTTTTGGAAGCTGGATTTCACTGGAATGGATTTCAAGGGCCACATTGCATTTACAGAGCCCTCGTGCTGCCAAAACACTGGAAACCCTCCATTCCTTGAGGGGTGTAGTTTCCAGAATGGGGTCACTTGTGGGGGGTTTCTACTGTCTTGGACGCACAGAGGCTTTGCAATTGCATCATGGCATCCTCTAATAGGAATGGCGGCCATACCTATTTAGCTGGGGAAAAGGGACCATTCTAATTTATTTGGGGGTATTAGGCCAATTATTAGTTTATAAGGTTGAAAATGACAGGTGTCCATCAAATTCAACCTGTGTTGATCCAGAGGAAGGCAAAAAACCCTCGTAAGGCAGACGACAGTAGCCTCATCACAGGGAAAAAATTCCTTCCCAACTCCATAATGGCAATCAGAATAATCCCTGGATCAACGTGACCCCTGAAATAGGAATAAGGGACAGAATTTAGATAATGTAGAACTCCGATGACGTGTGGTACGCCTTGGAGCGATCCAGTATGCAGAGGCCGGGGTGATCAGGACAGGTGTCACACGGGAAAATGGTGTCCTTCCTGATCCCCCTGTTACGCCACACTCTGCACTTCTTCTGGGGTCTCCTGTTTTCCAGTGTGGGGGACGTCACCTGGAAAATGTTGCCCTGGTGCGATACAGGGTCCTTCATATCCAGAAGTGCTGGGTCCGCTCCATGGCTGCTAAATATTAGGGCTTTATTACTGCTTCTGATATTTTCAGGTCGTGCCGCAAGCTACAGTAGCTCGGGCAATGAGGGACCGGAGGGGGTGCTGGTATAAAAGTTATCCCCGTACAGGTGGTAACCTTTATCCAGCAGTGGGAAGATCAGTTCCCGAACGATCTCCCCACTAACTCGGAGGATGGGGGGGGGCATCTGGGGGCTGGATTCGGGTGTCCATCCTTCATACACTCTAAGGGTACGTGCACACTGCAGAATGGCGAAGGATAACCCTTTGTGCATTCTGAGGCTGGCACCCACCGGCGGACTGATGCGTCTCCGTCCGTGTCATAGACTCCATTCTATGCACGGGTGGATTCCGCTCTCCGTCCAATGTGTTCATTCTTTGGACGGACGATGGAATCCACCCATGCATAACATGGAGTCTATGACACGGGCGGAGACGCAAGCATGCATCAGTCCGCCGGCGGGTGCCAGCTGCGGAATTCACAAAGGGTTATCCTTTGCCATTCCGCAGTGTGCACGTACCCTAAGTCTGTAAGTGTACCCTGAGGTACTCTCACAGAGTTTGTAGAATTTCACGCCATACCGTCATCTCTTATTGGGACTGTACTGGCGGAAAAGACGTGTCTGGGGGGCAGCGTACACTACGCTACCCCCAGACACGTCACTGGATGATGAGGATGAGGATGAATGGAGGAAAGAAGTATCCCCCATTCATCCTCACTGGCTGTTTCGGTGTCCGAGGCAATAATAACGTATGCGTCTGATACTGAAATCACCCTGGGGTCCACTTTTATATGGGGATTGGTATATGGGGTATGTAGTGGTGTAGTGTCAAACTTTATTCAATGTAGTGTAGTGTAGCAATGTAGTGTGGTGTAATGTAGTGTTTTTTACGTGTTTTTTTACAGTAAGTATAAAAAAAAAACCTACGCCAACAAAGGAGTTGCTGATAAATGCCGCACTTATGCGCGGCACTTATCAGCAGACCGTGGCAGTAGGATATAGAAAAAAAAACACCCTACGCCAAAAAGGAGGAGTTGCTAATTAGCAGCGCACTTTCGTGCGATGCTGATCAACACTCAGCGGCGATAGGGTGTGGAAAATAGAAGAAAAAAAATTGGGAAAAAAAAAAACTTTTACTACATACTGAACATCCCTATAGCTGCTGATAACTGTATTACACTTAGAGGGCGCAAAATCCGGAAAAAGACGACGCTGGAGCCGAAAAAAGCCGAAGGGGACCGCACAGAAAAAGCCGAAGACCCGAAGAGAAGACGAGGACGCCGCGAACCCGGAAGACGCCGATCAGGACCCCGGGACAGGTCAGTAATGTACAAATACCTGCTAGGTAGCTGAGGGGTCCAGACAGGTATTTATTACTTTTGGGGACTTCACGGCAATCGGGCCGGTGGCACCGTGACCACCATTACTTTTTACAGTAATGGCAGACGGTGCCGTCCTCGGACAGCACCGACAGCCATTTTTTTCCGGGTCATCGGGTCACCGATGGTCCGGAAAGGTTCCGATCGCCGCAATTGGCTTATCTGAACTGATCAGCCAATAGCAGCGATCGTTGGCATCGGGGGGGTTAACAACCCCCCATGCCGACAGGGAGAGATGGCCTGCAGTGTATTTCAGCAGCCCATCTCTCCCGATCGCATGCGGCCGGTCCGCGGCGCCCTCTTAAAGGACCCGCGTACCGGTACGTCATGGGTCCTTAAGTGACAGTGATCCATGACGCACTGGTACGTCGTGGGTCCTTAAGAAGTTATATGCTTGTTCGGAATTTGTGAAGGTAAAGCAGCTGGTGTGTGTGTGACAGACAGAGGTTTCTGTTGCAGCTGGTGTGTGAGATGAGGGTCTGCAGCATCTGGTGTGTGTTTTTGTGTGACAGAGATGATTTTATTATGTAGCTACTGTGTGTGATGAGGTTCTACAGCCAGGGAACCAGCTGCTATGGGGCCCGCTGCATAAGGGGGCCCGGTGCCCAATCCTGTAATGGACCAGGCCCCCTGAGGAGACACTTGCAGCACCTGGCCGCCAAGCAGACATGTCCTGCGGCCCCTGCGTTTATTTTCAGTCATTCATTCACTCACACATACATACACTCTCACACATACATACACACATTCACTCTCACACATACATACACACACACACACATTCATTCACTCTCACACATACATACACACACATTCATTCACTCTCATACATACATACACACACATTCACACACATACATACACATTCACTCACACATACACACATTTACTCACACATATATACATACATACACACACATTCACTCTCACATACATACATACATTTATTTTCATTGATTCAATCATTCATACTCTCACACATACATACACACATTCACTCTCACACATACATACATACACACACCCACACACATTCATTCACTCTCACACATACATACACACACTTTCATTCACTCTCACACATACATACACACACACATTCACTCACACATACATACATACATACATACATACACACACACATTCACTCACACATACACACATACTGTGGGAGATTAGCTCTGTAGAGCCGGGCAGACAGCAGGATTGGCAGTCAGAGACAGGGACACAAACTTGTATAAAACAGAGATTCTCCTGTTTGTTTATTGAAACCAAAAGAAATTCAGCCTTACATACAGGCACAAAGTAAAATAAATCCTGCTCGTCTGAGCTCTAACTAACACAGCAAATCCTAGCTATACAGGTGACTTGCTACCAGTCACCCAACATAAAACAACAACAGTTGGTACAATACCAGTGTGGCTCAAAGTCCCAGCAGAAGCTTTAGCAGCCCTGACCCTCTCCACAGCGAGGGGAGACCTCCATGCACAGCCACAGCTCTATACACTCTGTGCATCCTCTTATGAGACCTGTGATCAGTGGCCTCCAGCACCTGGGCTGACTTGGCCAGATAGAAAAACCTGGACTGGCCAGAAAGGGAATGACAGGCCCTTTTTCAGCAACTAAAAACAGTCCCATAGCAAGTAGTTTGCTATGGGTTTTAACTTTCCTGGATTCCTCCATATCTCACCCAGCTTTCCCTGGATGAGGTATGGACTTTCTGGAACCTAGCGTTTACATATGACAGGTACCTCGGGGAGATATAGTGATTCCCAACCACAATCCCTGTCACTGTCTCACATACCCTCCCCCTCTGTTCGAACCTGTGGGGGCGAACACTTTTGGCCATCAAACAGTGTGTTCGGGACAGCGCATCTGCGTTACCTTGAAGTTTACCTGACCTGTGCTCTACTGAGAACTTAAAATTCTGTAACGTCAGGAACCACCTTGTAACTCGTGCATTTCGTTCCTTGGCCTGACTCATCCAGGTAAGAGGGGCTTGATCAGTAACTAACTTAAAATGTCAGCCTAACAAATAATACCTGAGCGATTCTAAGGCCCATTTTATTGCCAAGCATTCACGTTCCACAATGCTATAATTTTTCTCAGGTGGTGTAAGTTTCCTGCTCAGGTACGTTACAGGGTGTTCTTCACCTCCCACCTCCTGTGAAAGAACGGCACCTAAACCCACATCAGACGCATCTGTCTGAAGTACAAAAGTCTTTGCAAAATCTGGGGTGATCAGCACTGGTTCACTACACAGAACGGACTTTAACCTTTGAAATGCCCCCTCGGCTTCTGCACTCCACTTGACCATAACAGACTTGTTGCCCTTAGTAAGATCGGTCAGGGGAGCTGCTATGGTAGCAAAGTTCGGTATGAACCTGCGATAATACCCCACTATACCCAAAAAGGCTCTCACTTGTTTCTTGGTTAAGGGTTTGGGCCAATTTTGGATAGCTTCCACCTTGTTTACTTGGGGTTTAATCACACCTCTTCCTATTACATACCCCAGGTAACGGCCTTCTTCCAGACCTATAGCACACTTTTTAGGGTTGGCCGTTAACCCTGCCGCCCTGAGGGAATCTACTACTGCTTGCACTTTTGCCAAATGACTTTCCCAGTCATTACTGAAAACAATGATATCATCCAGATATGCGGAGGCATACCTGCGATGGGGTTTGAGGATTATGTCCATTAACCTTTGGAATGTGGCGGGGGCTCCATGTAACCCAAAGGGTAAACAGACATACTGAAAGAGACCATCTGGGGTGACAAATGCGGTTTTCTCTTTAGCAGTGTCAGTGAGGGGTACCTGCCAATATCCTTTAGTAAGGTCCAGGGTAGAGAAAAACCTAGCATGGCCAAGCCGCTCAATTAATTCATCAACCCTTGGCATTGGGTATGCGTCAAATTTTGACACCTCATTCAGTTTTCGGAAGTCATTACAAAACCGAAGTGTCCCATCTGGCTTTGGAATGAGGACTATGGGACTTGACCACTCACTTTTTGACTCCTCAATAACCCCGAGGTCCAACATGTTTTTGACCTCTTCCGATATGGCCTGCCTACGAGCTTCTGGTACCCTGTATGGCTTCACCTGAACCCGTACCCGTGGTTCGGTGACAATGTCATGTTTTATCACAGAGGTGCGCCCAGGCAAATCTGAGAACACATCTGTGTTTCTAAGGACAAACTCCTTTGTCTCCTGTTTTTGGGCTCTGGATAATGTATCTGATATCCGCACATCTGGGACCTTTTTACAAGGGGGGCTTACAACTGATACAGGCTCTACTGAAACATCCTTACTAGTGGGGGCTCCTGCCGACAGAGACTCTCTGTCCTTCCATGGTTTGAGTAAATTTACATGGTACAGCTGTTCTGGCTTCCGTCTACCTGGCTGGTGCACTTTATAATTTACAGCTCCCACTCTCTTGATCACCTCATACGGCCCTTGCCACTTAGCTAGAAACTTACTCTCCACAGTTGGTACTAGCACCAACACTCGATCACCTGGGCTAAAGGTTCTAATTTTAGCAGACCTATTGTAGACACGGCTTTGTGCCTCTTGCGATTGCTGTAAGTGGTCCTTGACTATGGGCATGACAGCAGCAATCCTATCTTGCATAAGGGAAATATGCTCTATTACACTTCTATAAGGAGTGCGCTCCTGTTCCCAGGTTTCCTTTGCAATGTCAAGGAGTCCACATGGGTGTCTGCCATACACCAACTCGAATGGGGAAAAACCTGTGGAGGATTGGGGAACCTCACGGATGGAAAACATTAAATAAGGCAAAAGACAATCCCAATCCTTCCCATCCTTACTAACCACCCTTTTCAGCATGCTTTTTAATGTCTTATTGAACCTTTCAACCAAACTGTCCGTTTGTGGGTGATACACAGATGTACGCAGGTGTTTAATTTTCAATAGCTTACACATTTCTTTTGTCACCTTTGACATGAAGGGTGTCCCCTGATCGGTAAGGATCTCTTTGGGAATACCTGTGCGAGAGAACATGTGGAAAAGCTCTTTAGCAATTAATTTAGCGGAGGTGTTTCTCAGAGGCACAGCCTCTGGATAGCGTGTAGCATAGTCCAACACCACTAAGATATATTGATGTCCTCTTGCGGATTTAACTACTGGGCCGACCAAATCCATGGCTATCCTTTCAAAAGGCACCTCTATAATGGGCAGTGGTACTAAAGGACTCCTAAAATGTGACACCGGAGCAGTGAGCTGACATTCTGGGCATGACTCACAGTACCTCTGTACTTCCTTATGGACCCCTGGCCAATAAAAGCGCTGCAGAATACGCTCTTTGGTCTTTTCGCATCCCAGGTGACCACCAAGTACATGTTTGTGTGCAAGATCTAAGACCATTCTGCGATATTGCTGAGGTACCACTAATTGCTCCACAACTTCCACACGTATGTTATCTACCCTGTACAGTAGATCCTGGGTGACTGCCATGTGGGGGTACATCTTGTTGGCCCCTGGAAGTTGTGACACCCCATTTATCACGGTAACATTCTCTCTGGCCTTTATCAAGGTGGGATCCCTGAGCTGAGCAGTGCCAAAGTTATCACGTGACACTTCCAAGTCAGGCATATCAGGAACTTCCTCCTGGACTTCACCCTCACCAGCCAGTACAGCTAAGGGAACATTGTCACTTTCTGTGGTCACCCCTACGGCTGGTACCTCAGCATCTGGGTCAAATGGAACCGGGGTTATCTCATGACATACATTATCAATAGTAACATTCTCAGTGTAAGTTACCTGTTTTCCCCGCCACAAGTCCCAAAATAGGGGAAAGTCTCTTCCCAGTATCACATTATACATTAGAGACTTAACCACACCCACTTCATGAGACGCTATCCCACAAGTAGTCGTTATTGGGACCACAGCGGTAGGATACTCTCTGGTTTCACCATGTATGCACAAGACCCCGACAGTATGTCCACTGTGTGTTCCAGGGTCTATTAGAGAGCCATGCACTAAAGTCACCAAGCTCCCAGAGTCCAGCAGAGCTAGTACTGCATAACCTCCAATTGACACAGTACACATTTGAGGTTCAGTCTCTGACATAGTCTCTGCAGCAAGAACAGGTCGTGCAAATAAGGAGATACGTCTGGAGGTGCTGCATTCCATGGGCTCAGTCGTCAGGGGACAATTAGCAGCTATATGCCCCAGTTCATGGCACCGCCAACACTGTATACGGCCCTGGTCTCGACCTTGAGACCATGGTCGTTGACCAAATGTCCCACTGTTCCTGGGCCCAACCGCTAGGTCCCCCTCTGAGCCACCTCACCTTGAGACCTTTTGCACCCCTTTAGTAACTGGAACAGTCTTACCAGTTGGCTTCAATGGCTTGTTTTCCCTGGAGCTGGCACGTCTTGGCGACACCTGTAGTAGCTCCTCGGTGGCGCTATACCTCTCCACAAGATTCACAAGCTGGTCAACATCTGTAGGCCCAGCTTGTCCAACCCAGCGCTGGATCCTTGGAGGAAGGGAACGGATGAACTTGTCCAGGACCACTCTCTCCACAATTTGACCAGGGGTAGTTTCCTCAGGCTGTAGCCACTTCTTAACAAGATGGATCAGGTCATGCATCTGTGACCGTGGTGGTGAGCTTTCAGAAAAAGTCCAGTTGTGCACCCGGCCTGCTCGCATATGCAACCCCAAGTCTGGCAAGGATCTCACCTTTGAGCTTCTGATAGTCTCTGGAGTCTTGCTCACTCAAGTCATAGTACGCCTTCTGGGATTCTCCAGTCAGAAATGGCGCCACAACATCTGCCCACTGGTCAGCCGGTAACTTCTCACGCTCTGCAATTCTTTCAAAGACCATGAGATAGGCTTCCACATCATCTGTGGGTGTCATCTTTTGGAGAGATGCCTGTACAGTGGCCCTTGCAGATGGCTGTGGACCCTGAGTCCCTTGCAGTACAGAGCTGTTTCCTGCAGTTTGCTGAGCTGAGATTGCCTCGGCCATTTTCTCCACCACTAGCCTGTGTGCCTCATTTTGCTGCTGAAGCATGGCCCGGGTTTCTTGCTGTTGCTTCAGCATGGCCTGGGTAAAAGCTTGCTGCTGCTTCTCAGCTTGCATCATGACTTGTTTCATAAAGTCCTCCATTGCAGCAGCCTCCTTTTTCAGCTCTCCTGCAGCTTTTATCCAAGACATAAACAGGTATCTCTGTACAAAGTCCTTTCAGTGTGTATGTCTCTTTAAGACTGCATTTTTATGCCCGCACCGAGCACCATATGTGGGAGATTAGCTCTGTAGAGCCGGGCAGACAGCAGGATTGGCAGTCAGAGACAGGGACACAAACTTGTATAAAACAGAGATTCTCCTGTTTGTTTATTGAAACCAAAAGAAATTCAGCCTTACATTAAAGGCACAAAGTAAAATAAATCCTGCTCGTCTGAGCTCTAACTAACACAGCAAATCCTAGCTATACAGGTGACTTGCTACCAGTCACCCAACATAAAACAACAACAGTTGGTACAATACCAGTGTGGCTCAAAGTCCCAGCAGAAGCTTTAGCAGCCCTGACCCTCTCCACAGCCAGGAGAGACCTCCATGCACAGCCACAGCTCTATACACTCTGTGCCTCCTCTTATGAGACCTGTGATCAGTGGCCTCCAGCACCTGGGCTGACTTGGCCAGATAGAAAAACCTGGACTGGCCAGAAAGGGAATGACAGGCCCTTTTTCAGCAACTAAAAACAGTCCCATAGCAAGTAGTTTGCTATGGGTTTTAACTTTCCTGGATTCCTCCATATCTCACCCAGTTTTCCCTGGATGAGGTATGGACTTTCTGGAACCTAGTGTTCACATATGACAGGTACCTCGGGGAGATATAGCGATTCCCAACCACAATCCCTGTCACTGTCTCACAATACATACATACATACATACATACAAACAGGCACTTACATTTCATTAGGAAGCTCCCTATATCTTCCCAGCACCTGCCTCCTCTGTCCTCCTCCTTCTCACTGACACCACACTCCCGCCAGGGAGGGTAACATCTCCACACAGCACAGGGGAGGGAGCAGAACCCCCAGACTGCAGCTTAGTGAGAAGAACAGTTCTGTTAAAGTCCGTTCTAGTCACTAAGCATTGCAGTGTCCTGGCAGCAGCACCGGGCCCCTCTCTGTGAGTCACCTGGCCCGGGCCCCTTACAGCACTACCGGCAATACTGCCCTGATGGCGGCCCTGCTTACCTCAGTGGCGAAGAGCCACCATCACCCTCATCACCATCGCACCCCCCCCCAAGACCAGAGAGTAGAGGAAGGCCGGCTTGGCAGCCACAGAGGGCAGAACAGGAACCCGGACAGGTGAGAGAGAACTACAACCCCCAATACGTCCTGCTAAAAAGTCCATGTTGGGAGTTGTAGTTTGGCAGCCTTTGGACATTGAAGTTGCAGAACTACAACCCCCATCATGCCCTATTGACAGTTCATGGGGGGGTTTTGAAGTTCTGCAACAGATTAGAGGATGACACAGTATAGGGGGGGAGCAGTGGCACAGTAGTACTACATCTCCCAGCATAGTCTGTGTGGTAATATGCAGGACTACATCTTCCATCATGCTGTGTGGTAATATGCAGGTATATTTCACATAATAGGAGTTGTAGTTCTGCAACAGATAAGATGATGAAAGGGTACACGAGGGGGAGAAGGTGGCAAAGTGCACTAGTGGCCATGTGGGTACATGTGTGCATGTAGGGCTGACAACACGTTGCCGGAGGTAGCTGTGTGCCTACAGCCAACCATAAGAGCGTGCTCGGCCAGGTGAGTATGTTAGGGTAAGGGGGGCCCCATACAATTTTTTGCTATGGGGCCCCTGTCTGTCTACAGCAGCTTATTTGGGTCTGATGAGGTTGAGCAGCAGCTAAAGCTTCATTATATAGAATATAATATATGGTACCTTATATCTTCTCCTATAATAGATCCCCCTGTGTAAATTTACAAAACAAGTTTCCCCCTGTGTAGTCTCTGATAGTAGATGCCTCCTGTGAACTCTCCCTATACTGAATGCCTCCTGTGTAGTCTCCTCTAGTAGATTTCTCCTTTGCATTCTCCTATAGCCACTCCTGTCTAGTCCCTGTAAACTAGATTGCCCCCTGTGTAGTCCACCTTTATTAGCTGGCCTCATGTGTAGTTCACCACTAGTCGATGGCTCCTCTGTGTAGCATCCAAATATTAGATGGACACCTATGCGGGGTACCAATAGTATATCTAAACATATCTTTAGTCCTACAGTTGATGCAACCCTCAGACGCTAGAAGCATAGGACATGCCATTTTTTTTTAGCTTTGGTTTATTCCGCTTTTAGGAGAATAGCCCTAAAATATCCCTAATCCATTTTTTCATAGTCTGACGAAGAAGATTATTTACCGAGTGATTCATCAGAATACAAATCGGATTCATCGCAGTGGGATACTTGCCCGGTAATATTTTTTTTGGATCTCTCTCTCTTTATCTATCTCTGTATCTCTCTCTCTGTATCTCTCTCTGTATCTATCTATCTATCTCTCTCTGTATCTATCTATCTATTTATCTATCTATCTCCCTCTATATATAACTCTTTCTTTCTCTCTCTGTCTCTCCCTCCCCCTTTTATTTTTTATTTTATTTATTTATTTATTTATTTTTTTTGGGGGGGGGTGTTACGTTACATCAATATATCTACATATATATATATATATATATATATATATATAAAGAGAGAGAGAGAGAGAGATTGATTGATGTGTGTAATAAATAAATATATATATATATATATATATATATATATATATATATATATATAAAATTTGGGGATCTTTATTGATTTCTCTCTATCTCTATATTTCTCTAGCTCTCACTTTCTCTATATATACATTTATTTTGTTTGGGGGGGATAGTTAGATCTCTCTCTCTCTCTATATATAAATAAATATATATATATATATATATATATATATACACACACACACACATACATAGAGAGAGAGGGATATATATAAAGATATATATTCTATATATATAAGTCTAACACCCCCCCCCCTCCTTTTTATTTTAAATAGAAAGATATTGAAGAGAATGCGTCTACAACAACAGAAAGGCCAATTGAAAGACATCTTAGAAATCCGGTGAGTATCTTTTTTTTCATAAATTCTGTGTTTATTAACCAACTTTTAGGACAGAGGTAAATCAACAGACGGGACAGGCACACCCCAAGCACGGACAAGAATGAAGCATTGATATTACTAACAAAATGCAATACACAGGTCTGAGAAAATATAAAACAGTTGAATGGCATAAGTAAAAATAGAGACCTATATGGAGGTCAAGCATACGTGTAAGCAAGTGGAGAAATCCGGTGAGTATCTAGCTAGGGATGAGCCGATGTACAGTGCAAGTGAATGCTTTGGTACTCTCAAAGATAGCCTTTTCAGCACAAAGACCAGATAATGCATGCAGCTGGATTCCACTGCACTCCACATGAATTGATGATATGGTTTCAATCATTAGTGAAGTTTACAATAACTATAAGTAATTCAAGGCAACAGAAGTGGAGCAACAAGCCATCACAGAGTTCAAGTGCTTCCGACTGTCAAGACCAGTTATGCAATCAACTGGTAAATAATCAACCAGTAAAGAATGTGATTAGTCAAAACTAAGGATGGTCCGAACCTCCACGGAGGTGGAAGATAGCGGGAATCTGATGCCGAGAGTTCGGGTTCGTACGAACACGAACCTCGGCAGGTTCGGACCATCCCTAGTCAAAACAGTCTTCTTATTCTGGGTCAAAGTCTGCTAAGGGTTTGTTCACACTGAGTAATACATGTGCCTCCGCTCTCCGCTCAGAGAATTGACATGTCAATTCTTTGAGCGAGCCATAACATTGACAAACTGAGGCAGGCGGGATTCCAAATTCCGCCTGTATTACTCAGTGTGAACATACCGTAAATCTGTAAACCATAATGACTACTCCACTTGTCAACACAAAAAATTTGTGAACATAACCATTTCTTAGATATCCTTCAGAAGCTCCAGAGATGTGAGATTTCTTCACGCTCATTACTAATATTTTATTTTTTATTTTTTTTTATAAGGCTTTTTAAAATTTACTTTCAAGACTTCAACAAAGAATCGATGCTGAAAACAGAATAAATCCTTACTGTTTCCAATCGGATCCTCAGTCGGGCCCCAATGATGTTAGGCCATCACCGATTGAGGACACAGAAGGAAGACTCCAAGGAAATCAATGGTGCCTGTCAGGAACCGGTGACACCAGACACACAGAGACAGTGAGCCCTAAGCTCAGCCCCGCCCACTGACTCTACCTACTTGCCCCCCTAGGCTAAACCCTAGGGCAGCAACTGGGCGGCGGTCCCTGTACTGGCTTGGTGGGACAAAAAGACAAGACAGACAGACAAAACACAATAAAGAATGGTCGACAGTCCGGGTCACAACAGTCTGGCAGCAAAAGTACAAAATCGGATCCAAAAGCGTAGTAGTTAAATAACAGGCAATATGGTCGGAGGCAGGCAGCAAGCAAGCGAGGTCAAAAGATACAAGGCAGAAATCAGGAGAAACCAGAAAACAGAACACACAAGCAGGCAGAGACTAAGTCAATATCCGGCCGTGAGAGGCAGGCTGGCACACACTATATAGGAGACCAGAGGTCCAGTGCAGGAGCTGATTGGACCAGACCCCTAATCTCCTCAGAACACCTGGGGCAAGAGCAACCTGACTGGCAGAGAGAACAGTCTGTCAGACTAGCTAACCAGCATCAGAGTTAACTCCAGAGTGGCCAGGAGTATCTCAGGCAAAGCGGGTGTGGCTGAACAAACACAGAAGGAAATAGAGCAGTGTTCAGACAAGGTTCAGGACACTGCACAAACATACAAAAACACTGAATATCAGCGCCATCTCAGGCGCGCAGCATGAGCCAAGGGGCGCACGGAGTTCGGTACAGGCACATTCATGACAGTACCCCCCCTTTTATGAGGGGCCTCTGGACCCTCACTTGATAAATCAGGTGTAGGCGGAAAATGACCTCTCACCACACAGGTTTGAATGTCACTAGCAATATCGCTATCCGTCTCCCACTCGTCAGCGGAGGACTCAGAGTTACAGACAGAAGAGTTATAGACAGAGTTATCATCACAATTTTCATTCACATCAGGCACAAGTATGACAACCTCAGCGGGATGCACAGAACCAACTTCCACATTACACGAATTCACAGACATTGTATCCTCAGTGGGATACCCAGAGCCAACTTCCACATTACATGAATTCATAGAGATGGCATCTTCAACAGGACAATGCACACAAACTCCACCCACCTGCGCGCCCAGATGACCCTCCTGGTAGTCATCTGGACGCTGATGATCTGGCCTTGCAGGACGCTTGGTACAAAAGCTGATAAAATGTCCGCTGTCACCGCAGTAAAAACAGAGTCCATTCCTTCTTCCGTGTTCTTTGCGTACCAGGGAGCTTTTAACTTGGTCCAGTTTCGAAGGTTCTTCCAGAGTGACCAGAGGACGAGTTATAGAAGGCAATGGTTTAGAGGGGACAGAGAAAGGCACATCAGTGACACAGGGGGAATCTTGGTCTGATTTATTTTTACGTTCCCTGAGCGTGCGATCAATAGAAATCGCTAGAGCAATGGCCTGTTCAGAGGAGCTAGGGGTGGGGTGACTAAGCCAAGCCTCTTTAAAGGTAAAAAATGTGTTCAGGTCCCCTGAACCCTTGTCAGGCTCCTTGAGCGTGACCACTGGGGTGGCAGGAGTGGTAGCTGGTAGCTGCTGGGCCAATAGCCGGACCTGTTTGGCCAGCTCAGAAACAAGGGTAGCAAGATCTTCCACAGTAGCCATGGCACCAGAGGGGGCAGTATATATATTAGGCCGGATATTCTGTCAGGAACCGGACAGCAAGACAAGACAACACAGTGATAGTGAGCCCTAAGCTCAGCCCCGCCCACTGACTCTACCTACTTGCCCCCCTAGGCTAAACCCTAGGGCAGCAACTGGGCGGCGGTCCCTGTACTGGCTTGGTGGGACAAAAAGACAAGACAGACAGACAAAACATAATAAAGAATGGTCGACAGTCCGGGTCACAACAGTCTGGCAGCAAAAGTACAAAATCGGATCCAAAAGCGTAGTAGTTAAATAACAGGCAATATGGTCGGAGGCAGGCAGCAAGCAAGCGAGGTCAAAAGATACAAGGCAGAAATCAGGAGAAACCAGAAAACAGAACACACAAGCAGGCAGAGACTAAGTCAATATCCGGCCGTGAGAGGCAGGCTGGCAGACACTATATAGGAGACCAGAGGTCCAGTGCAGGAGCTGATTGGACCAGACCCCTAATCTCCTCAGAACACCTGGGGCAAGAGCAACCTGACTGGCAGAGAGAACAGTCTGTCAGACTAGCTAACCAGCATCAGAGTTAACTCCGGAGTGGCCAGGAGTATCTCAGGCAAAGCGGGTGTGGCTGAACAAACACAGAAGGAAATAGAGCAGTGTTCAGACAAGGTTCAGGACACTGCACAAACATACAAAAACACTGAATATCAGCGCCATCTCAGGCGCGCAGCACGAGCCAAGGGGCGCACGGAGTTCGGTACAGGCACATTCATGACAGTGCCTTTGCAGAAACTGCATTGTAATGGAAACAGTGGAAGAGAGTCTCTGCTGTAAAGAGTATATTGCCATCAATAATTTCCTTGGGAATTATAATTGTATAATTAAACACCCTGAGTTTGCTCAACTCGTTCTGGACCCCCACCTTCTACGCCATTATCATCGTACTATTCCCGGGATGACCGCTCGGAGATTCTACTTAGATGAAAATAGGTAATTCACTTTTTCTCTTTCACTTTTTATCTCTCTCTTCTCTCTCTCTGTCCCTCTCTCTTCTGAACCAGTTGCTAGTAACGTGCCAACGGCATCTCTGGCTACAGGGCGGCCAGGTTGCTAGGGGCTAGTGGGCTCCTTTATTTGTTGTTGCCGAGTCCGGGGCTTCAATGACCCCTGCTGATTGGCTTTTGCTAACTGGTGGTGACCGTCGATCGGCCAGGGGGTGGTAAACCCCCAGCCACGGCAACAACAAATTACACTTCTGTTGTATTGTGGGAGTTGGAGTCTCATGCTCTGGGACTCATGGCTCCATAAGTATCCTCCCTTTTCTGTTATTCCCTGCCTGCGATAGAGCCTTGGTACCTGAGTGACTGAGTGAGTATTTCATTCCGATTAGTATTCCTGGTTCCCTGACTTTTGGCTTAGATTTTGGAGTTTTCTCAGGACAACGTTTTTGTAATTTGCTAAGCGTTTGTTACCGACTCTGCCATTCTGACCATGAGTTTATGTTTGGGTGTCTTGTCCTCATTTTGTGTCACACCTGTGTAGGCAAGGGACCGTCGACCAGTTAGCCGCTGCCAGTTAGGGCACTCGAGGTAATTAGGCAGGGACAGCGGGGCGGGTGTCCCCCAGTCCCCTGTCCTAACCAGGGCTGTGAAGTCGGTAAGCCACAGCTCTGACTCCGACTCCTGAATTTTATCATGACCGACTCCGACTCCCAACTCCTACTTCAGCCAAAACTAGCTCCAACTCCACAGCCCTGGTCCTAACACTTACTTTATCTCTCTCTCGTTCTCTCTGTCATTGGTCCTCTCTCTTTCTCTCTCTTACTCTATATCTCTCTCTTGTTGTCCCTATCATTCAATTTCTCTCTCCCCTCTCTTTCTCTATATGTCTCATTTTCTCTTTCTCTCTCATTGTCCCCTCTATTCTCTCTCTCTTACTGTATATCTCTGTCTCTTACTGTATATCTCCCTCTTTCTCTCTTACTCTCTCTTACACTTTTACTCCCTTTCTCTCTCTTACACTCTTACTCTTTCTCTCTTCTCTCTCATTTTCTATCTCTCTCTATATCTTTCTCTCTATCTTTATATATACAGTATTGTTTATACTGTGTGATAATAATTCTGTATCTTTTCTAGAAATCTACGTTGGGTAGCATACAGGTCTTTCATTGGTATGGTATATGGATATTTTGGCAAAGACAACAGAGTGCCAATACCATCATGTGCGGTCACAAAGATACGTTCCAGCTTCCCTGATCCTCAAGGATATTATACAGGGTTTAAGTGGTTTACCACCTATTATTCTGTCAACATACCTGGAGAACTCAATTTCTAAGCATTTTTGAAATATTCCAATCAATGCTACTGTTTTTATTGCATTTATGTTTTTTTTTGCAAATTGTTATGCAGAATAATATAAATTCATGGTTTGATGTTCAGCACATGTATCTGTTCATATATGTGCCTATTGAGATATATTGACTATTTGCGAAAGTATATTTAAACCATGTTATCTATTCTATTTCTTGAATAAAAGGTTAAAATAAAATTCTTGTTGTCTTCATTTTTTCGTTTTAAATAATGTCCTAATTTTTTCAGAAAAATAATTTCAATACCTTTTGACATGTTTTGTCCGGAAAATACAGTATATGTAGACAATATACTCTATGTAGAATAAACACTGTAAAAACATAAACACTGTTCTAAAATTAGAATTTCTAACCAACTTGTCCAGAAAATACAGTATATCTAGACAATATAGAACAAACCCAAAAAGAAAAAGAGGCTAGACACAACATTAGAGTGCACACCACAAATATCAGGTATCAAAAAAATCTCAATTTTATTAAACAATAATTATTGTTTAATAAAATTTAGATTTTTTTGATACCTGATATTTGTGGTGTGCACTCTAATGTTGTGTCTAGCCTCTTTTTCTTTTTGGGTTTGTTCTTGATTCATTGTAGACACAGAGCGGCACCCCTATATATATGATTTACTGGTAGAGCCTCCAATTCTGTGTACGTTTTATGTAGACAATATACTCTATGTAGAATAAACACTGTAAAAACATAAACACTGTTCTAAAATTAGAATTTCTAACCAACTTAGAAAAAAAAAATTAAACAGAAAGAACAAAAGATCAAGAATAGGACACAGAAGTAGAGATGAGCAAATTGACAGTAGGTACAAAGTAAAATACTTCATTACTATCGCCATTTATCTGATCAGGCTGCATTCTGCGAAGTCTGCTTATTTCTGTGCCGCTTATCCATGTGTGCTGAGGAAAGCTGTATCATGTCCGGGCAAAATCAAAAATGTTTACCAGCACTGGATCCAGCTTTTGGCAAAACAACCGTGGAGGAGCATCATGAAGCAAAACAGATTTCAAAAAATTAAGTCAGATGAGCAGAATGCCGATTGGAATAAAGCTTCTATGTTTGTTCCTAATGAAAATGCCCTCATCTATACACAAAAGTTGAGATAGAGTTTTGTCATTTTGTGGAGATTTGTCTGAAAAAGATTTTCAAAGGCTTGTATGAGATCTTCTTTTGAAGGCTGTGGTAGTGGTGCAATATTTGCTGGAACTGCGGACCTTCTTGACGTCCATTGTGAAGCATTAGGATCATGCACTATTTGAACAATGTCCTTCATGACATCCATCAAAAAATCTTGACTGGTTGGTTCGTAAATTGCCTTTACAATCCAAGCCCTTCTGCTCTTTGAATACTCAATTTTGTGTCGAACTGTACCCACCTCATCGCTGACGGATGTTGCTTTTTTGACAGTAGCTTTGACTCGTCCTACATTTTTATTATGGTCCAAGGCGGCCAGTTGGGTCCTGGCTATCATTCCATCTATGAAGAAATGCAAACGCTTTGGCCTATATTTAAGGCATAAACTGGGATATACCTCTAGTTCTCCTGTGTGGCAGCAGAATGATAGTTGTCTCAGATCTCTTAGGAGGATGTTGTTTGAAACAATGTTTTGGATAACTTTATATGATGGGCTTTTGAAATGAAGCCATTTTGTTGTTGTCAATTGCTCTTCGGACAAAGGGGGATGCAAACATTCTTTATAATCTGAATTTGTTTCCCAGCTGTGCTCATTCAGTACATGATGTAAAAGTGACAGCCACCGAGCGATCAAGATGTCTGGATTTCTATCACACGTTCTGGAGCACCACCATAAGTATCCAGTAACTCAAGTCTTCTGTTTTTTTCTGTTTTGAAGCTGTGTATAGTTTATTGGCTATAGATTTGGACATATGCCAAACATCGAACTGATGTTCAATGTTTGGAAATTCCTCCCGCAATACTTTTCTTATTGATGTGTGTCTATCTGTGGCTAGCAAAGCGATATTGATATTTTTGGAAAGGAGATACTGTATACATTTTTTTAATGCTACTTTTTCTAAACCAACTGAGGTCATGTTGGGTTTAAGTTGCTCTACTTGAAATGTACACATTTTTTTAGACTCTGTGTCCATTACAGTATAAACACTGTACTTGGACGAGAAATCGGGGCTATCATTTTGTCCGTCACCTGTGAGAAAGGTAGGGCCATTACTTAGGGTTGTTATTACGCTATTTTGTTCCTTACGCCATGATAAATCAATCCCTGGAAATATGTAGTCTCTCTGGTTTTTGTAAAATGTTGTCTTACCAATACTTTTCACTTTCAAAACATTTAGGAAATGATTAATTTTGACAAAGCTGCTACCTGAAAGTACTGTGGCTGCTGATATCAGAAGGTTTCCAGCAGGTTGATGCCCAATTTTTGGTTGGCTGTCCCAAAAGTGATTTATATGTCCTTTGTCACATTTGACTGTTATTGTTATGGCACTACCATTTACATATTTTTTTCAATTGGACCAATTTACCTTTACAATTTTTTTGTTTAGGACAAGGGATCAATGAACCAAGCTTTTTTAAACATGAATCAGGATCTATTTCTATGTTTATATTCTCAAATTGATCAGATGACTCTTCCTCATCCTCACTGGTGATAACAAATGCTTCATGTGGATCCTCATCACAGCTACTAATATGGAAGGTGGAGTCATCAGGATCCTCATACGTAGAAAATGAAATATCCGTTTCTGTCTGGTTTAGATTCTCAAGCGGTTTAATTGGACTCAAATCAAAAGTAGGCAAATAAGTTTGGCCACAATTTTTTTCAAGATGACTAACAGGTTGAGTACTGAGGACTCCCCTGTAATTGCTGCATCAAGAAATGTAGAAGTCTGTGGTTCCTACCAATAAACTTTATTAGAACTAAATTGTGAAGATGGTGCAGATGTAAATTGTTTGCTTGCAGTAGTTTCTTTCAGTGGTGTTGATGTTTTCTGTAAAATATCCATTGATATTGCTTCTGGTTCCGAATTTAGAGTTAGTGTGTCTTCTTCCTGAGTATCTCCTACTGGAAGAACATCCATGTCTGTATAGTTAATTTCCTGTTGTGGTAGTGCGCCTGTTTGAGATGGATCTTTATCATGTGTTACCTCATCTACAACTGGTAAGACGATTGGTTTCAGTTGAATATCTCGATATTCCTTTGGAGGGAGTAGTCGACGACACATGATTTTTCTTTTTTTTTGTGTGGATGAATGTCTGTTTTTTTCTATTTTTCCTGGACCAATATGCTAAAGTCATACAGGCAATATCACAAGTTTTTCTTGCTGGTTTAGTCTGACTTTTCTTTGTTGCCAGTGAAGCTGTTCTTTTCTTGGTTTGTGGTAATGATGTTACAGATGCACTGCTTTGTTCTTGTATGGCAGTTGTAGTTGTTGTTGCACCAGTAGGAGTTTGAACTTGGGTAATTGATGACTCTGAATCCTGACTCAAAAGTGCAGTTTGTGAAGCTGGGTCAATGTAATGAGTTTTCTTTGTACGTTTTTTGCAAACTGTTTCCAAATATGCTTCTTGTTCATGTTGGCTGCTATGAAGAGAGATCAAGGTTGTAGACATTGGGCTACTTGATGTAATTGTAGATGTTACAGCTCTAGAAGATGGCGAGGCCATGCTGTAGGTGACAGAGGTAGTTGATGAAGTGATGATGGAATGTTGGGCAAGAGATGAACTAGTTGAACTTTCCCCACATGATACAGAAACATGCTGAGAATAATGAGGTAATCCTGTGGATGATGAAGTGGTTGAAACTTGACTTTTGCAAAATATAGTTGGGATTGCATTTTTCTTGAGTTTCTTTCTATCTTCTTCATAGTTGTAGGAGTCTGTGCTAAAGTGTAGTGAGCACATACGGTAGACATCGTTAGGTTTGCCCTCAAAAACCTTTTGGACCATCTCTGGAAGGTTTTCCGTGTACTCACCGGTTTGTTGGAGCCATATACTTATACGTTAAAGGTCCCAAGGAAAACAATGCATTATTACATCTTGTGGCCGGGTACGCCATTTTGTTTGGCACGTCTTCACAATGCACCTTGGCATCCTATCCAAAAAAAAAGCATATTTTTTTTTTACATTTTGACACATCAGCTTTGGAATACTATGAAGGTAAATGCAGGATTATAAGATAATATAACAAAATATGGGGCCAGCTATTGACTACACCTATATCTGAGCATGACTTTTTAAATTTTAGGCTTGACATGATGGCAGTTTTCTTTCAGAAGCCTATGTCTCAACAAGTTGACTAAAAACAAAATCTTACAGCTATGTTTTTTTTTGTTTGATTTTGGCAAAATATACTTATTTTAGAGCAGCTGAACTACGACCCCCATCATCCCCTTGTTTTAATTGTGTTTCAAACGAACGTGGTATGCCTGGAACGGAGTCCTTCCCTGCACAGGAAAAATCTCTGGTATGATGCTGGGAATGGGGGAACTGTATGGATATGGGCCATTTCGCGCGTTTTGGTTCTTACATGCCGACGCATATCCATTCAGTTCCCCTGCTCCAAGCATCATATCAGAGATGCTGCCTTGCAGGGTGGTGGAGGCTCCGTTCCAGGAGTTCCACTTCCGTGTTCTGTTTGAAAGCAGCCTTAGGCTATGATCACCCATTAGTCTAACATCACTTTAGCCGTATTAAGTGATCCAACATATACATGTTTGCCTATGTTCTGTATGTGCACCAAAATAACAAGCCTAGTATATGACTTGACAATTGTTTAGCAAGCACTTTTTTGGTCTTTGTAATGTGGTGTTTGTGTAGGCTGCAAGACAGCATGAAGCCAGAAAATGTACGTCTAAAATTCCATATTTGGATTGTGTTATAGTAACCCCCACCTTCACACCACAAGTTCAGGGGAATTGCTGGACAAATATATATTCATTACTTGCGCATACAGAAAGTGGGCACTCCAACACAGTCTGTAGGCGGCTAAATTGCCTCAATGCTGGTTTTGGGCTTAGTCACTGTAACAGTGGTGCTCTACTCAGGCAGTAAGGTCATTTGGCAACGTAGAAAATGAAGTGGCCCTCACCGAATCCATAAAAGCAATGCTTTATTTCAGGTCAGATAAAGAGCAACAAACAAGTGCATTTCACAGGATGGAGCGACGATCGTTTTGCGCTACTGCTCTTCGACTGGCTCACAGTCTAGCTAGTCAAAGTGCAGTAGCGCGAAACAATCGTCGCTCCATCCTGTGGAATGCCCTTGTTTGTTGCTCTGTATCTTACCTGAAATAAAGGATCACTTTTATGGATTCGGTGAGTGCCACTGCATTTTCTACGTTGCCGAATATATACATTACTGACAGACACCCTAAAAGATTTTTCATGAAGGGTGTCTTTTCTGTAAAATCCCACCCTATTTTAGGCCCCATTCACACATCCATGTCAGTTTTTACTGTCAGGAACTCCTGATCGGGGGGCCTTAAAAGGCATCAGGAGAGCATCAAGATTTTCTGACAGTAATCCGTTTTTACCTTCAGGAAACCATCAGTAAAAGCCTTCTGGATCTCCTGGTCTGAAAAAAAAGTGTTTTCTATATGTTCTAGGATTTGGCACCCACAGTGTCACCCTCGTGTACCGCACCACCGTCTTCCCATAATGCTAAATGTTATCTTCTAATCTGTAGCTGAACTACAACTCACATTTTTAACTGCCGATAGGACATGATGGGAGTTGCAGTTCTGCAACTTGGATGGTTGCAGGTG
This sequence comes from Dendropsophus ebraccatus, assembly GCF_027789765.1. Taxonomy (NCBI): domain Eukaryota; kingdom Metazoa; phylum Chordata; class Amphibia; order Anura; family Hylidae; genus Dendropsophus; species Dendropsophus ebraccatus. The sequence continues at coordinate 81,681,463 of NC_091456.1, read as the reverse complement.
AAAAAAATACAACCACTATCATGAACTGTCAGCAGTGCATGATGGGAGTATTAGTTATGTTGGTTATCCTCACTTGTCCTGGATCAAGCTCTGGCTGCCCTTTTTTCACTTCTTGAAGTTACTGAGGCCAGATGGAGGGGGGGCGTTTGGACCTTTAGCAGGGGATTGGGTGGTAATGGGGGGTAGGGCAGTAGGCCGGGCAACTCCACTGAGGTCCTGGTGAGGGAAGCCGGGATCCAGTGCTGCCAAGTTCCAGGGGGAAGTGCTTGGGGGTGTCGGATGGCTGACAGGGCCGAACATGAAACAGGATCTAAAAGATTGAGACCTATTTTCCAGAACGGACATCCTTCGGGAAAAACAGAAGGGTGTCCGTGACTAATGTAACTCATTGCGTTCGGAAATCCGTCAGAATTTCAGGATAACAAATGAATGAAAATCGCCCCACGCAGCACTGAAAATGTCTGTACCTTCACCGGGACATCACCACTACTGCCACTGCCATACACATTTGACCCCCACAACAACGTCAACACTAAAGCCAGCTGATTCCAGCAGCGATCCACCATCTACCACTACCACTAACCCAGAACACCCCCCCACCAACACTCTGACATCAGCAACTTATGTACCACAGGACCGCAGCACCAGTGCTGTTTCCAGTCCCATCATCCCTTCTCCATGCCTGGATTTCTGCTATGATGTCTGCATGATCTCCTCTTCACCCTGACATTCAGCCAATCAACCACCGCTTACATAGAAGAGACTCAAGGAAGTTAGATGAGTATCACATCAGGTCTGTGGAGTCGTGGAGTCGGAGCTAGTTTTGGCTGTCGGAAGTCGGAGTCGGAAAAGATGTACCAACTTCTACTCCGGCTTTAAAAATAATCTTTTAAAATTTTATAATAGAGTTTTTATATGGATTTTATAAATGTCTCTCATAGTATAGTTTATTTTATTTATAAAAAAAAATAACAGAAAACCCCTTTCTCCCATACATTTATTCTCCTCCATATATCTGTGATCTGGTCTTTATTTGGCAGTTTGTTTCTGAGCTGGAAGGGTCCATTGTGTGGGGGGAGATCTGTGCTGTTCTCTTACTGGATGCTGGATGACCGTATATGAGCAGCAGTGTAATATGAAGAAATCCTGTGTAATACAGAGGAGGAAGAGGAGAAGACACAAGTAGTGTAGCAGTAACCTCTGTCCTCAGTGTGGTGTTTCCTCTCTGAGAGCATGTCTGCAGCAGGCTGTGTGTGTGTGTGTGTGTGTGTGTGTGTGTGTGTGTGTGCGTGCGTGCTATGGCTGCAGCAGGCTGTGTATGTGTGTGTGTGCGCTATGGCTGCAGCAGGCTGTGTATGTGTGTGTGTGTGTGTGTGTGTGTGTGTGCGCTATGGCTGCCGCAGGCTGTGTATGTGTGCGTGTGCGCTATGGCTGCAGCAGGCTTTGTGTGTGCGCTATGGCTGCAGCAGGCTGTGTGTGTGTTATGGCTGCAGCAGGCTGTGTATGTGTGCTATGGCTGGAGCAGGCTGTGTGTGTGTGTGTGTGTGTGTGCGCTCGCTATGGCTGCAGCAGGCTGTGCGTATGCACGTTATGGCTGGAGCAGGCTGCATGTGTGTTAAATAGAGAGGCCGAAATTAAAGGGGTAGTCTGGGCATCAGTGAAAAAATCAGGGAGGACAGAGGGTTGGGGATCATAATAAAAAAAGTACTATTTACTCATCCCCGTGCCCTAACAGTGCACTCAGAAATGCCCGCTTAGCCAATCAGTGAGGTGGGACACAGCTGCAGTCAATGACTGGCTGAGCTGGCTAGGTTCTGTGGGGCTGCGATGATTCAGGAGTGCGGATGCTGACAGAGAGCTGATAAATCTGAGCCTATGGCTGATCCCTCTATCACTATGTCTGACCCCTATATCACTACGGCTGACCCCTATATCACTACGGCTGACCCCTATATCACTATGGCTGACCCCTCTATATCACTATGTGTGACCCCTCTATATCACTATGCATGTGGTCACCCTGCTTTCAAAGTATCTTGTAGTCACCATATTGAGAAACCAGCTTTACCAGCATCTTATAGTCAGTATGATGGAGGTTCTGGGATGTATCAGGCATTTCCTGATGGTTTCCTGAATGCATGATTTGCTAATCATGCTACGATGCTGACCATGAACTTTGTATTTGTGAATACTGTCATCAGTGCAAGGAGCGGCCGAAGCTAGGAGGCAGTGCTGACAGGTATGTTGTTTTTTGTTTTTCAAAAATACATCAGCTGTCAGTCACGCATCGCTATTACATGTAGCGAGTCATAGTCGATGCCAGATAACTTTAGGTCGTGTTTGCGCCCTGCGGCTCACTACCGACCAGCTTGGCGGGGAGGAGGGTGGGGGGAGGTCGCGCTCCGACAGGCAAAGAGCTGCACTGCACACCTCTCAAACACAGGAGCCAGAAGCAACAAACTCTGCAAGCTAAGTGCTTTTATATTGTATTGTGAGCGAGTTTTGGAGCGTGCGAGTTTTTGATCTGAAGTGTGTTTTTGTCTCAAGTGTGGGACTTTAATATTCTGGGACTTTAGATTCGGGGAGTTTTAGAGGAAAACAAATTGTTTATTTGCTTTTGAACACATTGTTTGCTTTTGTTGCTTGTTTGTTTTTTCTTTCTTTATACATAATATCCCCATATAAATGAGCGCCATGTTTGACAATGCGGCCCAATGTACATCTTGTGCGATGTATGCAATCCTTGATCAACCGATCGAGGGTGCATACCATTGTGGGAGATGTGTGCATGTTGCTGGTTTGGAAGCCCAGATCCTGGATCTAAATGAGCAGCTGCAACGATTGAGATGCATTGGCAAACTGGAAAGGGGTCTGCTTCTCACTGAGCAAGCACTCCAAGGGGTAGATGGGGGAGAGTGTGATAGCATGGAGGTACAGGAGGAAGAGGCAGCTAGTTGGGTCACAGTTAGAAAAAGGGGTAGAGGGAAGAGTGTGAGGGAGGCCAGTCCTGATCTGGCACACCCCAACAAGTTTGCCAAATTGGCGGATGAGGGGGATGTTGATTCAGGGGTGGCATTGCTGCAGCAGGACACTGCCTCTGAAAGCCAGGGGGGTGTCTGCTCCAGTAAGGTGGGAAACAGGAGTTCAGGGCAGGCCAGGCAGGTACTGGTAGTGGGGGACTCAATTATTAGGGGGACAGACAGGGCAATCTGTCACAAAGACCGGGATCGTCGAACAGTGTGTTGCCTTCCTGGCGCTCGAGTTCGTCACATCGCGGATCGGGCTGACAGATTACTGGGAGGGGCTGGCGATGACCCAGCAGTCATGGTGCACATTGGCACCAATGATAAAGTTAGAGGTAGGTGGCGGGTCCTTAAAAATGATTTCAGGGACTTAGGCAGGAAGCTTAAAACTAGGACCTCCAAGGTGATTTTTTCCGAAATATTACCTGCACCACGAGCCACACCTGAGAGACAGCGGGAGATTAGGGAGGTAAATAAGTGGCTCAAGAGCTGGTGTAGGATAGAGGGGTTTGGGTTCATGGAGAACTGGGCCGACTTCTCGGTCGGTTACAGGCTCTACGGTAGGGACGGGCTGCATCTCAATGGGGAGGGTGCAGCCGTGCTGGGGGAGAAGATGGCTAAGAGGTTGGAGGAGTGTTTAAACTAGGGACCGGGGGGGAGGGCAACTACAATATAGTAAGTGAAGACAGAGTAGATGGAGAGCTGGGCCTAGATTATGGAACTGGGGGTGGAGCGGCGGGAGGGGTTAGAATAGTCACTAGTGATAAAAGGAAAGGGAATATGGACAAATATATTAAATGTATGTATACTAATGCTCGAAGCCTCACTAATAAAGCTGAGGAATTAGAACTCATAATGGTTGAAGAGAAATATGATATAGTGGGGATAAGCGAGACATGGCTGGACGAGACCTATGACTGGGCCGTTAATATCCAGGGTTATAGTCTATTCAGAAATGACCGTAAAAATAAGAAAGGGGGAGGGGTCTGTCTATATGTTAAATCATGCCTTAAGCCTATTCTGCGGGAGGATATATGTGATGATAATGTGGAGTCTCTTTGGGTAGAAATAAGGGGAGGGACAAAGAATAATAAAATTCTTATAGGAGTGTGTTATAAACCTCCAAGTATAGTGGAAGAATCAGAAAATCTTCTTATAAGACAAATAGATGCGGCAGCGAAGCAGGGGGAAGTCATTATTATGGGGGACTTTAACTACCCAAATATCAACTGGAAAGCAGAAACCTGCAGCTCCAGGAAGGGAAGCGTGTTTTTGGAAATAGTAAAAGATAATTACCTTTCCCAACTAGTAGAGGAACCAACAAGAGGGGGGGCCCTTCTGGACCTGATCTTAACCAATAGGCCCGACAGAATATCAAAAATAGAGGTGGGGGGTCACCTAGGTAATAGTGACCATAACATAGTAAGTTTTCAATTATCCTTCAATAAAATGATTAGCAGAGGGGCTACAAAAACATTAAATTTCAGGAAGGCTAATTTCCAAAAACTAAGAGAGGACCTTGGGAACATAGACTGGGACAATGCCTTCAGAAATAAAAGTACACAAGAGAAATGGGACATATTTAAGAGCATCCTGGGTAAATCGTGTGAACGACACATACCATATGGGAATAAACGTAGTAGAAATAAGAGAAATCCAATGTGGTTAACTACAGCTGTAAGGGGTGCAATAAATGATAAGAAACAAGCATTCAGACTACTAAAACAAGAAGGTAGTGGGGAAGCATTGAGCAACTATAGACAGAAGAATAGAATGTGTAAAACGCAAATAAAAGAAGCAAAAATAGCAACAGAAAGAAGGATAGCCACAGAAAGTAAAACAAATCCCAAAATGTTCTTCACCTATATAAATAACAAAAGACTTAAAACCGAAAATGTTGGTCCCCTCAAAAATAATCTGGGTGTAATGGTGGAGGGGGAAGAGGAAAAGGCCAATCTACTAAATACATTCTTCTCTACTGTATTCACAGAGGAGAATCCCATAACAGACGACATGACTAGGGATAATGTTAATCCTCCCATAAATCTCACCTGCCTAACACAACAAGAAGTGGGGAAACGCCTTAAAAACATTAAAATCCATAAGTCACCGGGCCCAGAAGGTATCCATCCTAGAGTTTTGCAAGAATTAAATACTGTGTTGGACAGACCGTTATTCCTATTATTCAAAGATTCTATTACGACAGGGATTCTTCCACAGGACTGGCGCATAGCTAATGTGGTACCAATATTCAAGAAGGGGTCAAGGAGTGATCCTGGAAACTACAGGCCTGTAAGTCTAACATCTATAGTAGGTAAAGTATTTGAGGGGATTGTAAGAGATGCTATACTGGAGTATCTTAATGAAAATAATCTTATGACGCAGCACCAGCATGGATTTATGAGGGATCGGTCCTGTCAGACTAATCTGATCGGCTTCTATGAAGAGGTAAGTTATAGACTGGACCTGGGGGAGGCTGTGGATGTTGTGTATCTGGACTTTTCAAAGGCATTTGATACTGTGCCGCATGAAAGGTTGGTCTACAAAATGAGGATACTGGGACTCGGGGAAAACGTATGCAAATGGGTAAGTAACTGGTTGTGTGATAGAAAACAGAGGGTGGTCATTGATGGAACATATTCAGATTGGGTTTTAGTTACTAGTGGGGTACCACAGGGGTCAGTGTTGGGTCCACTTCTTTTTAATATTTTTATTAATGATCTTGTAGAGGGGCTACAGAGTAGAATCTCCATTTTTGCAGATGATACTAAACTGGGTAAAGTAATCAGTACAGAGGAGGATAATATCCTATTACAGAGGGATTTGGAGAAGCTAGAGGCTTGGGCAGAGAAATGGCAAATGAAGTTTAATGTGGATAAATGTAAGGTTATGCATTTGGGCCATAGAAATAATAAGTACAGTTATGTGCTAAATAATAAAACACTGGGTAAAACTACTTCCGAAAAGGACCTGGGGGTATTGGTGGACAGTAAACTCAACTTTAGTGATCAGTGCCAGGCAGCAGCTGCCAAGGCTAATAAAATAATGGGGTGCATCAAAAGAGGTATAGATGCTAAAGATGAGAACATAGTTTTGCCTCTTTATAAATCACTGGTCAGACCACACATGGAATACTGTGTACAGTTTTGGGCACCGGTATATAAGAAGGACACAGCTGAACTAGAGCGGGTGCAGAGGAGGGCAACAAAGGTCATTAAGGGAATGGGTGGGTTACAGTACCAGGACAGGTTATCACGCTTGGGGTTATTTACGCTAGAAAAAAGACGTCTTAGGGGCGATCTGATCACAATGTACAAATATATGAATGGACAGTACAGAGATCTTTGTAGTGGTCTTTTTACTCCTAGGTCTGTAACAATGACAAGGGGGCATCCTCTACGTCTAGAGGAAAGAAGATTTCATCATCAGCATCGACGCGGGTTCTTTACTGTACGAGCGGTAAGACTGTGGAACTCTCTGCCACATGATGTTGTCATGGCTGATTCATTAAATAAGTTCAAGGGAGGCCTGGATGATTTTCTTGAAAAATATAATATTACAAGTTATGGGCATTAGATTTCTGGTGATACGTTGATCCGGGGATTGTTCTGGTTGCCATTGCAGTGGGGGGAGGGGGGGGAGTTTCTCCCTGTGGTGGGGCGTTTGTCTTCTGCCCCATAGGGGTTTTTCGCCTTCCTGGATCAACACAGTGGGATTTTCCTAGGTTGAACCTGATGGACTCTTGTCTTCTTTCAACCTTATTTACTATGTTACTATGTTACTTAGAAACAAAAGTTAGATGGGCTGTGTGTCTGCCCAAGTGCCGTCCCGGTTTCCAGATAACACAAAGGACATCTAACTTCTGTTTCTAGTTAGATGTACAGTGCAGCTTTCTGCTGGAGCGTCCCTGGCCGCCCTCCTCACGAGGTGCATCTCCTCTTCTCCCCTGCGCTGCGCAGTAGCATGACGTCACCAGGACCACACATCCAGCTAATCAGTAAGGGGACGTGCAGTCCAGGTGAAGTAAGAGAACCCTCGGTGGGGGTGGTAGTTGTTTGGGGTGCTGGGGGTGATAGTTGTGTGGGGGGCTGTAGTTATGTGGGGTGCTGTAGTTGTGTGAGGAGCTGAGGTGATAGTTTTGGTGGGTGCTGGGGGTGGTAGTAGTGTGGGGAGCTGGGGGTGGTAGTTGTGTTGAGAGCTGGGGTGGTAGTTGTTGTGGGAGCTGTAGTTGTGTGAAATGCTAGGGGGAAAAGTTGTGTGTATGGCGAGGGAGGCTGAAGGAGCTTTATGTTACCTTGAAGAAGCAGTTCACAAAAACGTCGTTCAAATCCGGCGCGCGCTCACATCAACCGTTGCTGTGACTCCTCTTTTGTCTCCTGTAATTGAACGGCGGAAGTCACGCACTTCCATAGAGAATGCAATGTAAAGCGTGACTTCCAGCATTCAATCACAGGAGAAATAAGAGGATTCACAGCAGCGGCTGACATGAGCGCGCCCCGGATTTGAACTGCGCCATGGGACCGGAACGAAGCTGGACCGCGGGACACCAATCACCTGCGGTGAGTATATGCGCCAGCGCCTAGGGGGGGGGGGCACAATAAAAGTTTCGCACAGGGCACATTTACCCTAAGGCCGGCCCTGCCTCCAGCAGTTGGAAAAATACACTTCCCATCATGCCTGCACAGCAAAAGCTAAAGTTTTGCAACAGCTGGAGGGCCAAAGGTTCCACATCCCTGATCTAAAGGTCAAATCTGCTGATGTTTTTTTTCATCACATTGACACACTGAGGCCGCGGCAGGGGCCCCCGTGCCAATTTTACTCAGTGTAATAATACTCTTAGAAGTATGAGACAGCACGAGAGAAAAATATAGTATTCATAAACAGTGTATTGGATTTTTGCTAAAGTAGACATATAGGGGGAGATTTATCAAACATGGTGTAAAGTGAAACTGGCTCAGTTGCCCCTAACAACCAATCAGATTCCACCTTTCATTCCTCACAGACTCTTTGGAAAATGAAAGGTGGAATCTGATTGGTTGCTACGGGCAACTAAGCCAGTTTCACTTTACACCATGTTTGATACCCACATCACGACGACTGAAATAATCGTATATGTGGGAGAGACAGTGATTGAGAGATATAAATAAATTTATTTAGGGTGCCTTCACAAGTAACGGATCCGCAGCGGATTTCACTGCAAATTCACAGTGTGAAATCCGCTGCGGATCCGTTACTTGTGAAGGATCCAGTGCCATTGATCCCTATGATAGCACATACTCGCAGCAGGAGAGGAAGAGAGAGGAGGTGATGGGAGAGAGATAAAGGAGGTAAATGTGGTTGAGGGGGAGAGAGGAGGAGGGGAAGAGTAGGTGATGGGGAGAGAGGAGGTAAAGGGGGGTAAGGGGGAGAGGAGGGAAATAGGAGGTGATGGTGGAGAGGACAAGAGAGGGGGGGAGAGGAAGAGAGAGAGGAGGTAAAGGGGAGGTGAAGGGGGCAGAGGAGGTGATGGGGGAGAGAGAGGGGTGAGGGTGTAGAGAGGGGAGGTAAAGGGGGGAGAGAGGAGGAGGAAAAGAGGTGAAGAGGGAGGGGAGAAGGTGAAAGGAGGGAGAGGAGGGGAGGGGTTAAAGGGGGGCTAGGAAGGAGGAGGTGATGGGGAGAGGAGGAGAGAGGGGGTAAGGAGGAGAGGAAAAGAGAGGAGGTAAAGGGGGAGAGAAAGAGGGAGAAGGTAAAGGGGGTGAGAAGAAGAGAGGATATAAAGGGGGAAATGAAGAGAAAAGAGGGTGAGAGGGAAGAGAAGGGAAAGAGATGATGGGGGAAAGGACAAGAGAGGGTGAGGGGGTAGAGGAGGAGAGAGAGGAGGTAGAATAGGAGAGTGGCGGTGAAAGGGGGTAGAGGAGGAGAGAGGGATAGAGGAGGTGATAGGGGAGAGGTAACGGAGGTGAGGGGGCATAAAGGAGATAAATAGGGGTAAGGGGGAGAGAGGAGGAGGGAAAGAGTAGGTGATAGGGGAGAGGACAAGAGAGGGGTGAGAGGAAGAGAGAGAGGAGATGAAGAGGAGAAAGTAGGTGATGGGGGAGAGAGAGGAGGAGAGAGGGGTGAGGGTGAAGAGAGGGAGGTAAAGGGGGAGAGAGGAGGAAAAGAGGTGAAGAGGGAGGGGGAGAGGAGAAGGTGAAAGGAGTGAGAGGAGGTGGAGGGGTTAAAGGGGGGCTAGGAAAGAAGAGGTGATGGGGATAGGAGGAGAGAGAGGGTAAGGGGGAGAGGAAGAGAGAGTAGGTGATGGGAGAGAGATAACGGAGGTGAGGGGGCATAAAGGAGGTAAATGTGGTTGAGGGGGAGAGAGAAGGAGGGGAAGAGCAGGTGATGGGAAGAGAGGAGGTAAAGGGGGTAAGGGGGAGAGAGGAAGGAAATAGGAGGTGATGGTGGAGAGGACAAGTGAGTGGGGAGAGGAAGAGAGAGAAAAGGAAGAGGAGGAGAGGGGAGGTGAAGGGGGTAGATGAGGAGAGAGAGGGGGAGAGGGATAGAGGAGGTGACCCCCTAGCCGCTGACTTACTTTGAACCCCCTCTGGTCCGGCGGCCGCCTCCGGGGACATTAGCCTGCCGCTGCATCTCCTCTCTGCGGGTCACGCGGCGGAAGAGTGTGAACCGGAGGCTGCTGCTGCTGCACTGTGTCCTGTGACTCTTTCCTTCCCCCAGCAGCCTCAATAAGCCCTTTCCCACACAGTACGCTCTTGTGCAGCTGCTGGAGGAAAGAAGGAGAGAGCTGCTGGGGTGATTAGTGCCAGGACATTGCTCAGTGATAGCAGTGTCCCGGCACCCAAAGCAAAAGTTTATTTCCCCCTCAACCTGCGGCGCGTACCGCAGGTTGAGAAAGCCTGCTGTAGAATACTATGTCTTCTAATAACGATTACATATGATTTTTGCTAGGGGACAGACACACAGATGCTCCAATACGTTTTTTTATTTACCTTACTATAAAATGTGTATGTGACTTATTTTACTGTAATGGATGCCGGTTTCTCTATGAGGCAGGGAATAAAAGTGGTTTTGTCCCAGCACACAGTAATAGCAGCCGCTCGCTCTGTGAGGAGGCAGGGAAGGAGGGTGGCTCAGTCCCGGCCTCACTGCACTAGCACCACTTAGCCCCGCCCACAACACCACAGCTGGCCCCGCCCCCTCGCCGGCCATTGGAACAGGCTGGCCGAAAGGTCTAGACTCCACCCCTTTACGTCGACCAACCAATGGGTGTCAAGGGGGCGGGCCTAAGTGGCGCTAATGCCGCGATGCCACGCCCACTTAATACAATCTGCAGTTGATAAAAGATGACTTTTTATTTGAACAAGCAGCATGACCTGTGTAGAGATGTCAGAATGCACAAAGGGGTGACAGTGTCACTTTAACTCCTGTTTTTCACATCAGATGTTACTACTACTCTGCCTATACTACTCTAGGCATCAAACTTTGTATTGAAGAACATATACATATTTTCTGATTCATTAACCTCATTAAAACAAACATTACTCCGACATCATGGAGTTCAAGGCCCCAATATACAAAACATCATTTAAATGATAAATAATATTAAAAAAACACACAGCAATGTAAATGTACACACTTATATAGTCAGAGTATTGCAAGCTGGCACTGCAGTAGTATAGTTCCATCATAAATGACATATGCGGCATAGTCACTGCTCCATAGCCTGGGCGGTGTTCAATAAGTTTTTATTTAATATTTAATATAATATTTTTCAACCATAGAAGAGATAGGGGCAATTTTCAGGGCTTTATTTCAACATAAACACACGTACCTAGCAATGGCCGTTTTGTGGCTTAAAATACAATACAATGCTTTACAAGAATATAATTTTATCATGAGAACCTAACAATCCCAGAGCTTCCGTTCTAATTATCCAAGTGTATTCTGTTTGTAGAAGGATGGAGTAAGGATTTCATTGGGTTTTAGGAAAACAATAACAACCAGTTCTTTATTACATTATGATATTTCCCATCCTTACCACATAAAGAAATGTATCCCCTATGGTCAATTTGTTTAGCTAAGATGCCAATAGTAACCATGAAATGTTTACTCTACTCGCTAATGGATTAGTCAAGCACCTACTAAGAGGGAATATACAAAATGTTTAAGGAATGATGCCTAATAGAGAGCAAATGGTTGGAATCTATTAAGGAAGACAGGATTGCCAGTAAACATCAAAACAAGTTTCACTTTTTCCCTTAAACATTCTCCTGTAGATTCTATTTGCCTACATTGGCATCTTCATGGAGGTAAACCTAGATCTGAGAGATTTAGCACTTAGACAGCCCTTGATCCGCTATCACCACAATAAAACTTTGAGTGATTCTGTCTAGTAATTGTCTCAGAAGCCATGCACAAATGTAGGTTAACAGAGTAGCTTCAAAATAGAATGATAGTATATACTGCATACAATTTGGACTTAAGATTCTTGAGATTTCAGCATTGTGGAATATGTTGTACATCATTTCATAAATTGTAACACAATAAATGTAGTGTACGCGATACTGTGTTTTTGTGGTTTCTTTTTTCCATAGGGGGAAAAAACATACATTTTCTTTATGTGAGATTCGGAGAATTTTTATTTATCACATTTATGGGTAGGCTCTTCCCCTTTGATAGAACATGTTAAGGTAAACCACAAAATGCTTGCCTTTGTGTTCGTCAATTTATAGGGCTAGAGATAGGTAAGCATCCGAGGGGAAGTAGAGATCGCCACAATATACTTTTACAAAATGAAGCCTCTTGAATAATAAGGTTCCAATGATAAAAATGATCTAAGTGTGTTCTTGTAACTCATGTTGGGGAATGTATTAATACCATGAGTATTTTTGTTTTGTAGGTTTTTGAAACCCCACTGACAGTTTTCTCCCTTACATTTTATTGTGGCACATGTTCAGGCCAGGCTGCAAGCAAAAAACAGAGCAATTTCTTTGTAAAAAAAAACATTCACATGCCCCCTTTTGAAGACCCTAATTATGAAATAACAATTTGGTAAGATTTGTTTTTGGCCCTGTGACTGTGTGCCCAAAATTCTAAAGCACAAACTGAATAAAAAACTGTTTGTTTCACTTATGTAAATAGTTAATAGTGTAGTTAGGGTACACAAACCCGAGCTCACCAATCCTTGTGTCAAGAGTACCAAAAAAGGCAAAAGAAGGATACGCTTAAAAGTAAATTTTATTATATCACATATAAAATGTCAATTATGACCATATAAATCAGTGTCTGTACAAATATCTCCAAAACAGTGTGTAGTCAAGAAATAGAGGAGACGTTACTAGACAGTCCTTACTGTTATTTGGGAGCTCTGTACACGTCCACAGTTAGCCGTTCCACAACCAGTACAACTCGTAGACCGTCGGTAGTCACTATAACCTCTATATCAATAAAGTATACCAATAATCATGAACAATACTCCTAGATATCGCTGAACTATACTTGCCCAGTTCAGATCAGTCAGGAAGAACGAACAGACCACCTTGCCCGGAGCAAGGTGAAATTTTATTATATTTTTTAAATTTTATTATATTTGCATTTTTTCACTTATGTAATTACCCCCAGTGTATTGTATGTTATTAATTTTATGTTTTGTGTATCTTTATTGTTATCAATATGGGTAAACGCCCATGAGAACATAACCTTATTGTCATTGAAAAAAAACTTTGACATGTCACTTAGACATAGAAATACAAAAAATAAATTGGCCAGCACATCCAATAGAACTATTTTAACTTTGCAGGTGCACACTGTCATGGCTGAAATACAAACAGTTCAACAGGACACTTCAGATGCTAAGATATATGCATAATATTGGTATTTTGAATTGCTAAGCTGCTATAGAAATATACCACCCTACCACAATAGGGTGACCTCAGAAAGGGTTGCACCCTACAATAAACGGGTGATATATGTGGTCCATATTAAGGTTGTATTTTAAAGATTTAAATCATACAGGGGGATGGGTAGAGTGCATGATCCAAGGCGCCCCCCCCCCCCCCCACACACACACACACTTCTACCAATAAAGCTATTATAACTAAAGCACACACGGCTGAAATACAGACACAAACATATAAAGGTACAACAGCATAACACTGCAAATGCTAAGGTGTATTTATTATATAGATATTTTTGTTTTGCAATACTGCTTTTGGTTCTTAGTATACCATTTGCTGAAACAGTGTGTACCATCCCACAACGGTAAGGTGACCTCAGAAAGAGACGGACCCTGCACTATAGGTTTGCCTCTCCTGGACTAACATTAAACCTACACATTTTCCCAAATTAACTCAGGGTCCATCCTTTTCCAGCTGGTTGGGTTGCAAAGCCTTTTTTAAGCTTCAAGTTCTGGATCGAAAAAAACATTGAATGCATTGGGAAATTATCCCTCTTTAGCTGACAACTGTTTAACAAATTACTTTTTTTATTGGCTATGTTCACACACCGTTGAAATGAAGGCTGCCATATAACAACAAACAGCTTTTTTATAACAACAGCTATTATTTGTCATTAAATGACGGCAGTCCAATAAACATGGCCATCATTTTAAAGGTGTGTGAACATAGCCTTAGGGTAACATGAGATTTAGATACAGTCTAACAACCTTACAACGTAATACACCATATTACACCGTATTACATATGTGCACACACAGTATGAGACCCGCCGTTCCGTGACCCAGCCGGGTCACAGAACAGCCGGTCTATAAAAAGATAATTCCAGACGGTACTGCAGTACCGGCCAGATGATCTTTTCGGCCGCGGGGTCCTGATGCGGGCGCATCCGTGCGTGCCTGCATCAGAAATCCCCACAGCACACTATGGAGCATACGGCCGGAGCCGCTCGCTCCATAGTGTGCACTGACATGGTTTTCTGCAGTCGCTATTCACTGAATAGCGGCCCCAGAAAACTGACATGTCAGATGTTTGCGGCGCCGCAAGAGATCCCGGCCGGAGCGTATACTATGTAGATGCGCTCCGTCCGGGATTCCTAGGCAGCGATGACACAACGGCCGTGGTTTTACGAAAATATACGGTGTGTGAACATAGCCATATACTGTAATTTTGGATAGTTCATTTCTTTATAACTAAACTATACCATACCTTCAAAAAAATTTTAAGCTTTCTATGATATCCAGTTCCTAAAAAAAAATAAGGTGGAGTATATGTGCAGCTGTTTTCCCCCAAAACTGTTGTATAAATGCAAAATGCTTGAATCCAATAAATCAAGTGAGGAATTGTATGTTTCCTCTCATCTCCATTTTTATCTTATGACTTCTTGTCAGTCTTAACTGTATGTTCTTTAGCAGAGGGCAGTAGGGACAATAAATTCATAAATTCATTTCTCCATATTTTTTCCTTCACTGAAGGTGAGAGGTGATAACCCAGTGGAGATAGATTGCATGTCACAGTCTCTTTAACTCATAACTCAAGAACAGCAGAACCTATTTTTTAGCAGTAGGTCTTAAAAAATCAACACTAGAGAGCTCTGAAACTTTTACACTATTAACAGAAGGCGACAAAACTTAAAATTATTATTGGTCACATTCTCAGACCAAAACCCAAATATAAGCTATATTCACACTTCTATGTGACAATTTGGTCATCTTTTTTGCAGCATTTTTTCTAAAACCTGAAATATAATTGACACAAAAAGTATAATGAAAAATGTTATGCTATTTTCTGGGTTTTGGACCCACCCTTGATTTTGGTGAAGAAAAAAAAAAACTGACAAAAATAAAGTCCAAAATTAAGCATGATATTATGGGGGATTTATCATTGGTTTTTGTCTCTGTTTTGGTGTATAGATGTTGCACATTTTTGAGCAATTACTTATTTGTGCAAAACGTTGTGTCTTCTTTTATGTTTTGCGCAAGAAAAATTAGCTACTTTTTTTACACATTTTTTTCTGGTGAAATAATAATTATATATAAAATAATCATTGCCTATGAAATACTGATTACCTTTCTTGCCAATGTGTGTAGTGTTAACAAGGCAATATCAGTACATTTTTCAGCCACTAAAGCTATATTCTTTTCCAAAGGGCTCCCTACTTACTCTCTGGGCTGCTGTGGCTCCCTTCTGCTGCTCTGTTTGCTCAGCACCACAGGCTGCATCTGTAGGGCACAGCCTCTGTGAATGTCTTCTGCATGTTTTCATGGGGATTGCTTCTTCTGCGTTCACACTACGTATATTTCAGTCAGTATATGTATATTTCAGTCAGTATATTTCAGTCAGTATTGCAACCAAAACCAGGAGTGGATTAAAAACACAGAAAGGATCTGTTCATACAATGTTGAAATTGAGTGGATGGCTGCCATATAACAGTAAATAGCTGACATTATTTCAATACAACAGCTGTTGTTCTAAAATAACAGCAAATATTTGCTATTAAATGGCGGCCATCCACTCAATTTCAACATTGTGTGAACAGATCCTTTCTGTGTTTTTAATCCACTCCTGGTTTTGGTTGCAATACTGACTGAAATATACTGACTGAAATATACATATACTGACTGAAATATACATAGTGTGAACGCAGCCTAACTGTGTATCATCCTGGATGATGACCTCCACCAGTGTTGGGTTACTCCTAGCTTCCTCCAATCAACCTGTCTTCCAAGTGCAGCCTGTTTGCTACTTCTGGCTTCTTGGGTGGGTCTTGAAGACATAATATCAGCAATTCTTGCCTCCCTTGCCCTCTTTTTATGTTAAATAAGCTGGAGCAGAAGGTCTTCAATGATGGTGGGGCCCTTAAAGCGAATGTACTCTTATTTACATTACTTTTATTTGTTTACCTGCATGGCGCCGGTGGCGTAGTTCTTTTTTTATACGCTGCCCAGTTCTCCAAAAGACCAGTGCAGAGTGGGAGAACCAGGTGGGGTTTCAAAAAAAAGGACCACATCACTGGGATCCAAGCCCAAGGTAAAAAATAAAAGTGATGTACCTGATGGTACATTCGCTTTAACTAGCCAATCCAGTCAGGCAGCTAAAGAGAAGAATGAGGCCTACATTTTCATAGGTGGCTGGTTCCTGCTCATATTTGGATTATCCAATTTAAATGATCTTCCAAACTTGCACTGGAACTGAAAGAGGGAGGGAAGTGGTGAGGAAAGAAATGTCCATAATACCATTTTTTCCCCTAAAGGGGTTATTCAGTTCTACAAAAACATTGTCACTTTTCCCCCCTACTCTTGTTTTCAGTTCAGGTGTGGCTTGCAGTTAAGCTCCATTTACTTTAATAGAACTGAGTTTTAAATCCCCACCCAAACTGGAGACAAGAGTGGGGCAAAAGTGGCCATGTTTTTGTAGCACTGCATAACCCCTTTTAACCCTTAGACGACCCAGGGCGTATAGTTACGCCATGGAAGTCTGTCCCCAGACGACCTAGGGCGTAACTGTACGCCCTGGGTGTTTCTCCCGCTATGAAGCGCGCTCCGGAGCGGAGCGCGCTTCATAGCAGGTGGGGGCCGGCTGCAATCAGCAGCCGGGACCTCACCGGTAATGACACGCTGCAGCGATCGTGCTGCCGCGTGTCATTAACTCCTTAAACGCCGCGATCGCGGCGCGACCGCGGCGTTTAAGTGTAAGTGACAGGGGGAGTCCCCTGTCACCTACCGATCGGGACCCCCGCAGTGTGACTGCGGGGGTCCCGATCGGTAAAACGGGCCGCCGGAGCTCTCTCACCTGCCTCCGTGCGGTCCGATCGGCGCTCTGGTCACTGAGCCTGCACAGGCAGGCTCAATGAGCAGAGCGCCGATAACACTGATCAATGCTATGCCTATGGCATAGCATTCATCAGTGTAAAAATCCAAGTAGTGAATGTAAAAGTCCCCCAAAGGGACTTCAAATGTGTAAAAAAAAAAAAGTTAAAAACACTAACACACTACCCCAAAACCCCTCCCCCAATAAAAGTTTAAATCACCCCCCTTTCCCATTATATAAATAAAACATATAAAAATAAATAAATAGATAAACATATAATATACCGTAGCGTGCGTAATTGTCCGATCTATTAAAATATAACAAGCGTCATTGCGAACGGTAAACGGCGTACACGAAAAGAGGGAAAAAAGTGCGCGGATTACCGATTTTATGTTACATTATATATATAAAAAAATTAATAAAAAGTGATCAAAACGTCCGATCTTCACAAATATGGTATTAATAAAAACTAGAGATCATGGCGGAAAAAATTACACCCCATACAGCCCCGTAGGTGAAAAAATAAAACCGTTATAAGTGTCACAATAGTCCCATTTTATTTATAATTAATTGCCAAAAAAAAGGATTTCATTTAAAAAAAATATATAACATTAGAGAATCTGCGTAAACCTGCATATGGTTGTGTTCGAACTGACCTATAGAGTTATGGTATCATGTCGCTTTTACCATATAGTGCATTACGTAGACACAGGAACCCCCCAAACGTTACCATATTGCATTCTTTTTTGCGATTTCACCAATTTATATCTTCATAAATAATATATTTGGAATTCCATCGTACATGTTATGGTAAAATGAATGACACCATTACAAAGTACAACTATTCCTGTAAAAAACAAGCACTTACATGGCTTGTAGATAGAAAACTGAGAGTGCTAGAGCTCTTAGAAGGGGAGGAGGGAAAAACGGAAACACTAAGATCAAAATTTGCGCGGTCCACTGGGTCATTTTGGGCCTGGTCCTCAAAGGGTTAAGCAGATCTGGGCATTGTAAGGTCTAAGGATCACATCTAACCCACTAATTAGCTCTGACTTCAGAGCTGCTGAAACAGACAGCGATCACACACACACACACACACGGGCACAGCTGGGTGGGGCAGAAGCAATTCTCTCTGCTGTTAACCCTTTCAATGATGCAGAGTAAGGGCCCTATTCCACGGGACGATTATCGTTCAAAAAAATTGTTAGATAGTTTAGATTTGAATGATAATTGTTTCATGTAAAAGCAGGCAACAATTAAACGACCAACGAGAAATCATTGATTGTTTAATAGGATCTGGACCTATTTTTATCGTTTAAGCGTTCACAAATCATTCGCACATCATTCGGTGGAATAAGAAGTCATAGCTGAAACGTACGCAATAACGACGACTAAACGACTGCAAGAACCATCATGAATGACGATCATTGTTCCATGTAATTGGGTGAACGATTTCGGGTCGTTTGCCGTAGTGGTTGTTTAAGATCGTTAATCGTTAGTCGTCAAAAAAAAACGTTTGGTATAATAGTACCCAAATTATACTCTGCAGCATTTACACGCTGCAGGAAAAAAAGGTTAACTGCAGCGGGGATGCTACATTCATGTCTTATCTGCATTGCCAAACTCTGCCTGACCTCCGCATAAAAGGCATAAAAGGAACCGTCTGCTCTGCTGTTAACTCTTTCTGTATTGCAAAATGGAAAAGATTTAAAGTATTATTCTGCATCAATTACATTTTGCAGTATAGAAAGTTAGCAGCAGAGCAGACCGTTCTTTTTATGCCTCTTCTCCGGCTCCTGCACTGTGCAGAGATCTGAGGTCAGCAGCAGAGGCAGATTATTATAATGGCGTTTTGGGCGGCCGTTCAAAGCTTGCAGGGGGTCCATGGTCGCTCATAGTGACCATAAAATAGGGAAATTAGTGCTGATATATATTTGTTTACTGATAAAAGTTTTTGCACATGTAAAAAAAATCACTCTGTGTTAATGCAAGTTTCACAATTTATGTACAGTTTTTTTTTTTTTGTTTCAGTTTTCACATTTTTTCCTCCTGCCTGTAGAATGAATGAGATACTTGTTTGTCTTGTCAGTTCTCCAATTACAATCCCATATTCTGGTTCTCTTATCTGTGATCACAGTATCAAATACGTTTGAAGTCTTTGTTATCTTCCAGGTTGCTAACCATAGCTATTATTCACTTTGAACATCACTCAAATCCTTAGAACACCTACGTTGCCGGTTTTGTTACAGAGTATCTTTTTGCATTAAACAATAGGTGGTTTCAGCGCTCATTTGTTTCTATTTTGATAAGCAGGGTGATGCTAATGAAACTGTCCATCTAATAGTAAGTTATTTATAATGACTGGAAACTTTTCAAACTGTTCTAACCAATTAACAGTACAATGATCAACAACACATTAAAACCAATGAAAGTTGAAGTGAATAACGCAATGGTGGAATATAATATGCAGCAAGAAAAAAAATGAGTCCTTAAAATCTGATGTGGAAAAATGAATCAGTGTAAACAGGGCCCCCATCAGGACAGTACTGGTAGTACTCCTTCAGAAACTCAAAGTAACATCAAAGACTAATATAAGTTCTTTCTTTTTATTATAAAATGTTTTGGGAAGGATAGACAGAAGCAATGCTCAGTCCCTACAGGCTAACCTCCCTTCTCTACAATGTTTGACTGCGTCCTACTCTCCTCTGCTGTCATACCAATATGTGTGTTGGGTTTATATTCTGTATGTATGTACAGTAAGTAAAGAGCACATATGTGTGTAAATGTGTGTGGTCATGTAAACAGTCAATATATGACTGTAAATATATGTAGGATTTCATAGGGAAAAGTCCAGCACTTTGTTCCACTGTATTGAAAATCACAGCTTTATTGTAGATCTATAATGCAAGAACTTAACTGTCAAATGCCACCATATCTAATAGCAATAATGTAATGCATTATGTACTGAATGTACAATAAAGCTGTGAATTTTAACTCCTTCCCTTAATATCATATATATGTACAGTATGTCAGTAGTGTGATCAGGGAATATGAGGGTGGCTCAGAGTCCACTCCATGTCTGCTGGGTGCAGATTGTATATTAGATCAGACACCTGCCAGCAAATTGCTGGGATTGGACTTCAGGCCAATCCGGGCAGTGCCACAGACTGACCTGCCTCTTCTGCCATAGTGAGTCTGTCCTCCTGGTGGCACTCCCTATCTGTTGCCTCTGAAACCAGGTGATGTCATGGCTGAGCGTCATTGCAGGCAGGAGAGGGGGCAGGCCACCTAGTGAGAAGGCGGGCATGCTAAGCCAAATAGGTGTCCCATGATGTTTTGGGCACTCTATTTAACCAGACTGCTACTGACCACAGCTGCCATTGATTGGGTTTTCTACAGCCATTATAAGCGTTTTCTCAAAAGTGCTCAGTTTTTCCCGGATCCTGGCCATCTGTCTTGTTCTTTTTCTGCTGGTTTGACTCTTTTTGTTGTATGTTTATGTCTCTGGTTCTAACCCCTGGCTTCTACTATAATTATTCTTTGATTTATCATTTTGTTCTTGTCATACCTGACTGGTTTTGACCTAGTCTTTCTGACTTCTGACTTTGTATAGTGTAACCCCTGCGCACTTAGTCAGCATAAGGACCATTGCTTAGTTCGGGCTGCCATTTTCTTTGAATCAACCAAGTAGGGATAGTGGTTGAGGTGAGGGCAGGGATGCACTGTTCCCTACCCGATAGATCCTGTGATCAATAGATATTGTGGCATTTAGCCCTGATGGGCGCTGTGCATGACCTTTAGTGCATGGATCTGTTAATTGTGCAGCCATAGTTTTTATGATTGTAACAATTAATTGGCATGCTTTTTTAACTGCAATTTTTTAAGGGTATGTTCACACGTACTTAATCCATTGCCAGCCTCAAGCTGCGGATTTGCTGCTATGTATTTAATCAATATAAATTAACAACTGGAAACCTCAGCATAAAATCTGCAGTGGATTAAGTACTGTGGTATTAGATGACCATTAGTTTTAGCATTACATTTTCCCTCACTGCCATCCACAGTCATTTGAAAAGCAGCACAAAACTGACTTAGTTACTCTCAAAGCTTACTGTTTGGCAACAGGCATAAGCAATTCCTGCAATATGCCGCTTTGGGCAAGATGTGATTGCCGCCTCTTGTCAGATGCTGTGCTGTCTATTGTATTAGTCCAATAGATAACAACTGGTGTTATATACCCTGATTGTTGCCAAACTCCTCTTTAGGGCTACACTTTGCAACAATAGGCTCTGATATAGTCCACCATCAGGCTGTTGTGTTTAGCAACATGCACCACAGTATGTATTGATGCTGAGCAGAGTCACATACTAATTTGAGTTCTTTCTTTTTATTATAAAATGTTTCATAAGCTTTACTTTTATGAGTAATTCACATCGACAACATAGTTTAACAATAAACAACATAAAAATATTTTGTGCTGAAACTTGAATCCAATTAACATAAAGCAACAAAAAGATATATAATCACTGGAAAATCCTTTTTTTTTTGCTAATTATCTGCCATCACAACTATAACCCGTACAATTACCTCAGGCATTGAAACCCATTTAGACGCAGCATTTAAGTAATCGTCGAGAAAGTATATACAATATCCATATTCAATTAACATTCAACCTTCAGCAGCATATTATTAATATACATTTGCATTTGAAAATACAGAACTGTAAAAAAAAAACAAAAAAAAACATCCACAAGCATAAGAAAATATATCACATTATGACATTCAAATTTGAATTAAAATGCACTCCAGATTAGATCCTGCATGAAATGGATTCTCTTTTGTGCAACAAATCCAATTTACCACTAAAAAGGAGAAAACCCACTCTTTCTTTTTCTGAAAGAATCAAAAAAATAAAAAGAAAAACAGTTAGTACGTGATTAAAACGGCAGATGTGGCACATCAAAAGAAACACGGATTCGAAAAGAAATGAAAGCACACAAAAAGAATAGCTCATCTTGTATGGATCGCTCTGCCTGTCTATGTCTAAAGGACTTTGTGAATAAAAATTGGAAATTACAAAAGCACATAAAATTTATGTCACATTGGTTACAGGATTTGCATACGTCAACAGAATGGCTAATCTGACTCCACTTAACTTATTCCTAGTTCATGCTACATTTATCACAAGAGAAATAAAACAGGACCAGTTTGAGGTTTGGAAGATGTGCTACACTGTGCGACGTGACATAATTCCTCAAAATATTTTAATACTGCAAAGTATAGTCATCATTCTTATCAATTAAGCTACAGTATATATGCATTATAGCTTCAGTATATAAAACAGCTGAGTGGTAGCTGATAACATAGACAACAAGCTGTCAACAATGGAAGGGAAAGGGCACATATCAGGAGAAGGAGGCAAGTTTGCTAAATGAATGCTTTTTCAAAGAAATTAGACTTGATAAGTCCTACAAGTGTAATTTACAGTATTAGCACAAAGATGTATGGTATGATGTGGTGTGTTTTTATTAGTTACTTAGTACTTTTAACTTGTCTATTTTTCATATGCACTAAGACCATGATTAAGCGCAGTCCCGTGAAATGCGTTGGTTAGCCTGTACGTATTGCCATGTTTTTAATTAGTATTTAATAAAAGTTATATTTTAAGTCACCAAATCTGGAGTGCCGGAGTCCACATGCACAATTGCTATTGAAATCTATGTAACTATATTAGTTGAGATGGTTATATCCCTTTAACTCTGATCCCTTCTTTTGCTGTAGAGTGCTAAGTGTATAGCTGACACCTGCTGCTTATTATTTACCAGGTAGTAAATAATGAAAAGTTAAAGGAAAACATGAACCTGCTGATAGTTTCCAGTAGCCGCTTACCTACTCCTTCTGGCACCAGTCTTCTAAAACTTGTAAGTCATTTTTGAGAAATTAAACCTTATAAAAATATGTAAATTAGGTCCTTTGGAGCACTGGGGGCATTCCTCAACCCCCCCCCCCCCCCCCCAAAAAAAAAAAAAAAAAAAAAAAAAACACTGTTTACCCCACCTACCACCTCTGATGTTTAATTCTACTGATGCATATTCCAGCCTGCCTGCTCAAGCCTGCTTATGCACAAGTAGGCTTGAACATCGGAGGTGGCAGAGGCCGAACAGTCCTCCGGAGGAACGCCCCCAGTGCTCCAAAGGACCTAATTTAGGTCTGCTGATAGTTTTCCTTTAAGCAATTATCCAATACACTTGTATCAACCCTTCGGCGTTATACAAGATCCCAGCTTACTGTCTTTCAATCTATCTGTGTCATGTAACACAAGATACACAGCAGATTATCAGTGTCTTATAATGAACCATGTCTGAATGTTCATTATATGACCAAGGCAGGTGGTAGTAATCAGTAATATCAGTTCCTTGAAGAAGGGACCATGAAGAATTGATGTAAAAATGTTGTCTGAAAGAATAAACGGGAATGATCAGTGTAGAATCATTCAAAGAAGATGCAGGATGGCAAGTAAAGCCATGCCAAGTTACCATGTGAATAAACTTTTAACACCAACATGTTATTTGTTATATAAGGGTGGTCTTATATATTTATAAATGTATTATATATGATGGTATTATCTTATAGTTATTTCAGTATAGAAGAACTGGTATAACTCCTTCAGGTAATAGCATTTAAATCCTTAAATATTACATTAAAATATGACTTTACCTAATCTTTTAAAGGGAAACTAATAGCAGGTTAGAATATTTTAACCTGCTGTTATGTTCCCATAGTGCACGGCATGCTGAGAATGAGGGTGATTATTATACCTCTATCCCCAGCGCCGTTTTCGCTAAATCTTCAATTGTAATAATATGTAAACAAGGCAGTTTGGTGCAATGGCCTCAGTATAGGTGGCTATACACCTTCAATAACTGCAGTTATCTCCCTTGTCCTCCTCATACACTGCCAAGCTTTCCTGTGTTCTCTATGGGAGGTGGAGGTGTAAACTTGCTTAGATGGCGGCTTATCTCTCTGAGAACAAAGGCATTGTACAGTGAAAAAAATGATGACCACAGTAACAAGGGAGGGAATTTACCAATACTTAAACAGTACTCACCTAGAACAGTCGTGCCCTGACCAGCTTGGTGGGCAATTGCATCTGTTTGGTCTGACACATCTACCTCCATTTAAGCAAGGGGACTGGCAAACAGCTGCAAGATATAATTTAGATTACAATGAAATAAAATACAAGGCTGTTTTTACATGCTGAATGTAGATTACAGTGTCAGATCACAGTGGTTTAGAACAGAGGTTATAGATGAAATCTTTGTAGATGCTGAACGGTGATGGGTCCAGAGCAGATACTAATATACAAGAACCAGTGGCGAAATTAGAGGGGGGCAAAGGGGGCGGTCGCCCCCGGGCCCACCAAGGCTGGGGGCCCCCCGGGCCGGTCCCCCCCAGTACACTTAAGAGCCGCAGAGGCCGGATGTTAATTAGGCTGCTCTGCCACTTTAAGGCTGCCCGGAAGTAGCGGCCGCTGCACTCAGGGCAGACACTGCAGCTTCCTGTCTGTGTGTCTGCTCACTCTATACCAGGGCAGAAGAGACACAGACAGGACCCCCTCCTCACAGCCCGGGCCCCTCCCCCACTCCCTCACTACCTCCTCCGGCTGCTTCCTGCTCTCCTGGATGTCGGGACAGAAGAAGAGGAGGGGCCCAGAGTCCGACTGTGAGGAGAAGATCAGAGAACTGCACCACATGGCCCCCTCAGAGCTTCCCTGCAATTACAGTAAGTGCTGTGTGTCCTGGGTGCATGAGATGTGTGTGTCCTGGGTGCATGGGATGTGTGTGTCCTGGGTGCATGAGATGTGTGTGTGTCCTGGGTGCATGGGATGTGTGTGTGTCCTGGGTGCATGAGATGTGTGTGTGCCCTGGGTGCATGGGATGTGTGTGTGTCCTGGGTGCATGGGATGTGTGTGTGTCCTGGGTGCATGGGATGTGTGTGTGTCCTGGGTGCATGGGATGTGTGTGTGTCCTGGGTGCATGGGATGTGTGTGTGTCCTGGGTGCATGGGATGTGTGTGTGTGTCCCTGGGTGTATGTAATGTGATGTAAGAAGAGATAAGTAAAATTTAGTGTTTAAGGCTATGTTCACACTACATACAGTAAGTTCCGTAGTAATCATGGCCGTTGTAACAATGGCCGTCATTTCAACGGAACTTATGTAGTACTGCCTTCTGAGGAATCCCGGCTGGAGTGTATACACATAAATAGAGTTTATTTAGTAGTGTTCTCAAACCTGTGACAAAACTACAGCTCCCATCATGCCCTTCTGGCAGGAGATAGTGGGGATGGTAGTTTAGGAACAGCAGGAGGGTCACATGTTGGAGAATACTTTACTAAATAAACTGTACCCCTAAATGATTGCTTCCTAACAGTGGCTCCTGAGCTGTTACCAAACTAAAACTCTCATCATGTCCTGCCACCAGGGTACGATGGGAGTTGTAGTTTTGCCACTGGTAGGGAAACCATAATTTAGGAGGGAGGTTTATTTAGTATAGTGTTCTCCAACATGTGACCCTTCAGTCGCTACAAGACTCGAACTCCCATCATGTCCTGACATAATGGAGGTTGTAGTTAAGGAACAGCTGAGGAGACACCGGTTGGAAAACAATGATTTAGGAGGTCAGTAGTAAAGTACATTAGAGGGGACCGTGGTACAGTACATTAGGGGGGACAGTGGTACAGTACATTAGAGAGGACAGTGGTACAGTACATGAGAGAGGACAGTGGTACAGTACATTAGAGAGGACAGTGGTACAGTACATTAGAGGGACAGTGGTACGGTACATTAGAGGAGGCAGTGGTACAGTACATTAGGGGGCAGTGGTACAGTACATTAGAGGAGGCAGTGGTACAGTACATTAGAGGGGGCAGCGGGACAGTACATTAGGGGGGACAGTGGTACAGTACATTAGAGAGGACAGTGGTACAGTACATTAGAGGGGACAGTGGTACAGTACATGAGAGGGGACAGTGGTACAGTACATGAGAGGGGACAGTGGTACAGTACATTAGAGAGGGGACAGTGGTATGGTACATTGGAGGGCAGTAGTAATATAGTTTATTAGGTAGGCGGTGGTAAACTACATTGTGGGCACAGTATAATACGGGGACAGTGGCACTATTTAATATAAAAACAGTTCATAAGAGGCACAGTTTATACAGGGGGGCAGTGGTACAGTTCATTAGGACAAAGGGGTACTATTTATTTAGCACAAAGGGGGGGGGGGGCTAACTGCAGATGGAGGCACAAAGTGGGGGCCCAACTAGTGTTGAGGGCATAAGGGGGGGGCTAACTACAGAGGGCAAAGAGAGGGAACACAACTACAGATGGGGCATGAAGAGGATGTCTTACTACAGATGAGGACACAATGATGGATCCTAACTACAGATACAGGCATAAAGAAGGGATCTAAGTATAGAAAGAAGCACAGAAAAGGAAAAATGACTACAGATTGGTCTTCAAAGAAGTCTCTGTTACTGTTTAAGGGCACTATGATGGAGAGTTTGTATAGAGGTGGTTAAAGGTGCTGTAAAAGTAAGGTGCTGAAGATGTTTGTCTGGCAGATACTGCTGTGATGATTTGTGGTTAGAAGAGTCTTCACAATGAAAAAGAAAAGGAAACCTGACCCACTCTCATCAGAGAAGACGTCACCTGTGAGTCACTGGATGTGTCTGCACTTTACTTACACCTCTATTTGTTTGGGGTCTACTGAGGTTCCCTATGGGTAACATAATAGGTTGGGGGCCCACTCAGACTCACTCGCCCCCCTAGGCTGAACCCCTAGCTACGCCCCTGACAAGAACATTTATTTGTCTCAGGAAACAACGCGTTTTGGGGTTTTGGATCCCTTTCTCAAGTTAAAAGAAACAAAGCATAAGACTGCGCCCCATAACATAATACAGACATTAACAGTGAAGGTGTGTGTATATGGAACTCTCACCTTATTAAGTTGTCGCACAACTCTTACTAACAGCATGTAAGTGAACCCCAGCCACTCCCATCTAATCCCCACCAGGATTAAAAGCAATCAGCAAACTCCTTCACTCCAATGACAGGGTGTCGGGCGCAGGTCCAGATATCAAGGATAGATGATATAGTAACTTAAAATAATTTATTAAAAACCTGAATAGTACAGGACATGATGCATTTTGAGACCATTCCGGCCTCTTTATTTAGTGACACTTAATAAAGAGACCAGAATGGTCTCGAAATGTATTGTGTCCTGTACTTTTCCTGTTTTTAACAAGTTATTTTATGGCATGTCTTTTTCAACTTGTAAAGGGATCCCGAACCCCAAAACGCATTGTTGACTGAGACAAATAAATGTTCTTGTATATTAGTACCGGCTTTTACTAACCCTCGCCGTCAGTACTTTGAAAGGTTTCATCTGCACCCTCCGTTCTAAGCCGCAGTGATCTGACACGGTAATCTACCTGCTCTCTGCCAGGATCCAATGGCTCTGGACTCCTGCAATCCTTAAACCTACAGCTGCTTTGACCTGCTTTGCCTTCTCCATTGACAGAGATTGTAGATGTTGTTCTCTGAGTACAACATTACAAGGTGAGCGAATTTAGTTGGTTTTGCTCTCACCCTTTCCTTACAGATTTTATCCTATGGCACCTTACATAATTTTTACAGCCTCTCACTGTACATGTTGAATGGAATATAGGCTACTTCTGTAAATATGTGGGTTTCACATGGTAACTAATCACAGTGATTGTTGTTAAAGCCCCATAAGAGGCATAGCTTAAGATTTGTGAACTTCTGCTTGTGAGCCGAGCAACTTGTATTTCACATATGTAAATAAGCAGCAAGTGTGTACAGGGCAGGGCCAATCATTTCCATCCCCTACAGCACACATACTCATATTGTCTATAAAATACAGTAGGAGTGGGCAAGCAGTGATAGGGGATAGAAATGCTAGGCACATGAGTTGATCAGTTCCTATCTGTAGGCATTTGCTGCATATAGAAAAACACATATTGCTCAGTTCACAAGCAGACCGAGTATGTGACAAGTATCTGTAAATTTCTTAGTTTCATTCAATGTAATGAATCAAAGAAGCAATGTAAACAATATCCTTTTGAAAAACATGGTATTATTGACTGTATAGCGCTAGATTTGATAGGAAAGTTCTTACCAAGGTGACAGCGAGATCCTGTCCACCCATTTAGGCAGTCACACTTGTATGGAGCTGTACAACGACCTCCATTTAGACAAGGCAGGATGCAAATTGCTAAGAAAGAAAACAGGTTGTTTATGGATAAAACTGCGTAGAGTTCAGGCTTTTTTTGTCAAGCAATCATAACATGAACATCATTATCTATTTATTATATAAAACATGCTCCCCATACACCACTGACATAAAGGCATTGTACAGGAACAGACCAAAAAATATATAGCTATGGCGAAACAAGAAAAACTTACAATCATACAATACAGAGCTTAAAGCTAACTTAATATTACAGAGAGGATCACTAACAGTAAGACAAGGTTTTCGCTGATCTAAACCTCATCAGAACTACCACAGTGTGTCTGAGCAAGGGTCTATGGACAATGTTTATTTGGGAAGTTGTTGTTTGTAGTTTGGATTTAACCTGTTCTGTTCGTTGGCTTTGCCTTGGGAAATCTGTCAGCTCTGACCCTTATCTGTCATCTTATGCTACCTGAACTGTTCCTGTCTTGACCCTGACCTTTTTATGACCATGCTCCTCTTTATCATTTCTGACACATTGTTTCAGAAACATCGGTACAAAGTCCATAATCCCATCAGGGGCATTTGAGAAGAAGATTGAAAAAATGAATCTACCTCCCAATTTAGCTTTAGCCAAATGGAATTTTACAAAAGAAATCCACACTCCTATTCAGCTTGAAGTGTGGAGATTTGAGGTCATAATACATTTCAAATAATTCCAAGCTTTCCATTACCCATAGGAATACATTCAAACTGCAAGTTGTACAATTTTCAGTATGAAGGAGAACGGCACTTGATCTTTGAGAGTATGTGTTCATATGTATATTAGTGTTGTTATTACTATCATTAGAATTATTTACACATATAACTTACAATACAAAAGACAAGCACTTAAATAAGGTCAATTTTACCTTCTCTATTTCTTCCATCAAGAGATGTTTTATTGACTTACAAGCCTTTACTTGCAATAAATCTAGAACTTGTACTGGAGTCATTGATTTGCCTGTTTCCAAATAGTTTGCAGCTCTCTTCTGATGAAAAATTACTTCTAAAATAGTTTGCTGCAACCTTTGCAAACTGTCACTTCAACCTTAAATCATTGCTAAGAAATGGTGAAACTGAGCAGTTCATAGCCCTAAAATACATTGCCAGTCTGTCCTTCAGCATTGCGCTACAAAGCTGAGAAATTTGCTATTGACATTAGAAATCTTATATGTGAAGTATGTTTATCCAGATTGCAGTTTAAAAAAAAGTATGTTGCCCGATCTATCCCACATTGACTCCAAAATGTTAACTTGTTAGGGTGGTGATATTTTTAAAAAAATCTACATACAGTATGCAGCCACTGTAATAGAGTATTTTGATTGGAATTGTGCTGGTATTAAAGGGGTTTTCCAGGTGTTAAAAACATAGCTTCTTTCTTTCAAAAACAGCACCACACTTGTCCTCAGGTTATGTGTGATATTACAAGCTATGATACGAGCTGAGCTACAATACGAGGACAAGAATGGCACAGTTTCTGAAAGAACAAAGCTATGTTTTTAGAATCCTTGATAACTCCTTTAATACTTATTACTTATCCTTACCTACTGTATCAATACCAGATCTTGGAAAACCCAACTCCCAGGCAGCCCGTGTTTCTATCCTATTAGAGGCACTTGAAGCCTTTAATAGGAATAAATAGATAAGCTGACTTCCTGCGTACGTAGATACATTACTCAAAAAAAGTTATAAGGGATATTTGGCTTGTGGGTGAAATGTATGAAAAAAGTTCATGTTCTATTAATATTATATCTTGAAAGTAGTACATTTAGATAGAAGCATGCAATGGTAATTGAAACAAAGGTCAACAACAGTTGTGGGTACACCCGTCAAAAAAATGTCAATGTCTCAATAAATTGTCATGTTCCCTCATGCTGTTCAGAAGTTGTCTGCTGAGGAATGGCACTCTTCTTGGGGGGCAGCCATCAGGTCATTGAGGTTCTGGGGTACACAGTTACCTCCTATTGGTTTTCTATGGGATTCAGGTCTGGAGGAAGTGTAGGCCGCTCCCCAATGATGCAACCTTGATAAGCCAGAGCATTATCATCCATGAAAATTAAAATAGGCCTGTGTTGTTCATGCAGAGGCACAATAACTGGAGTGATAATGTTATTTAAGTAGTATGGGCTTGTCACTGTACGATGCACAAAGTGTAAGGCAGTTCTGTATTGACAAACCTGCCCACTACCACCATCACCAAAAACAACAGTGGCTGAAGCATAGCACTCTCCTTCATGTCTTTCATTTCTGCTCAGCGTAAGTGGACTTTCCTTAATAAACAGCACCAAGGCCCACTGGTCCCTTGTCCAGCATAGAAGGAGAGCCCCACTGTATGCTTCTCCTTAAATACTCTACTTTCATGATATAATATCACTGTAGCATTAACTTTTTACATTTCCCATACATTTCACCCGCAAGGCAAATATCCATAACTTTTTGCGAGTAGTGTATATCCAAATAGAAATGTGTCAATTATTTAGTTTTCTAAGTCTACTTAAAAATTCACATCTAAGTGATAGCAGTACTTACGTTCCTCACAAAGTCTTCCCATCCAACCTTCAGGACATGAACATGCATTTGGTCTTTCACAGACACCTCCATTCTGACATGGAAATCTGCATACAGCTTTAGTGAGATAAACAAAAAAAAGTAAATAGCAAGACTGTCAGATATTAAGAAAAGTAACTGATACTATTGCTGGAACTGTGAGGGTCTCTCTGTAAAAGGGTCCAGGAAACTAATGGGAAATACAAACCAGTGCTAGCTAATGGTGAACGTTAGCTCTTCAGTTTGAGGATACAGCCATAAAAAATTATAGCATTATATACAGGTTTGTGCTGCATTAATTTTTTAATCCTTTGGGATTTTTCAATCCTTAGGATTCCTGTGCAATAGGGACATATGAGCAGGTTAGATGTGTCTATGCTGCTGATAAGTGCCTATTGCGCAGGAGAGGCAGAGGTGGAAGGTATCTCTCTTACCTACCTCCTCGTGCTGTCCCAGTGCTGTTTGTAGTTAGGTCCACGGTCCGGTAAGACCGCTAGGTGCACTAGGGCACCTGTCAGGAGTAGAGATGATCGAACAGTGGAAAATCTTAGGTTCTATAGAACTCGAACCTTGTCGAACCTTCCGCAATTGATTCCCAATGCTTTCCCGGTCCGTGGGGAAGGAGCAGACAGCCTGGGTACCGCCTGCAATTCCGGGATTCAGCCTATTACCTAGGAATTCCAGACGGTACCCGGGCTGTCTCCTCCTTCCCCACGGACCGGGAAGGCATCAGGAATCAAATGCTAAAGGTTTGACAAGGTTCGAGTTCTATAGAACCTAAGATTATCCGCTGTTCGATCAGGAGCACTGACTGCCCCCATAGCGCTGATCTAGCCTGCTCCATTCATTATCATTAGAACGGGCAGATCGGCGCTATGGGGGCGGGCAGTGCTCCTAACAGGTACCCCAGTGCTCCTAACAGTCTTACTGGACCGTGCAGCATGTGAGGTGCCTTCCTCCTCTGTATTTCTGGTGCAATACGAACATATAGGAAGGTTAGATTCGTCTAACCTGCTGATAGTTCCCCTTTAATGGATAATGGATAAGCATTCTTTTAGCCATTTATGATTGTTTTCTTACCCATGTAAAAGGTTGGAAAAGTCCTTTAGCATATATTAAACATACACTATACTGTAAGATAGAGAAAGATCTTAGCAGGTAACGACCAGTTGCAAAAGTGACAGAACTGGAAATATATATATTGCTTCTCAATGATGCTTGGCCATTTCTGTCAACTGGGCAAACAATATTCAACTTTATAAACCAGTTTGAACCTGCTCTGTATGAACACTAGAACAAAGGACTAACATTTGTAAAATATATACCTATGTATGTTACATGGTTATTAAAGCCAATGAACCATCGGGTACATTCGCTTTAACTTTTGCCCGTGGATAGAACAGCGATGGAGCCGGTGCTGCTGTCCTTTTTTTTTTTTTTTTTTTTTTTTAACCGTGGCCCGGTTCCCGTGTATGGTGCCTTCCTATTCACGGGCACCAGCCGGGGGTGAAGCGCTGGAGGCGGTAGGAGGAAACCCCCAGCCCCTGTATGATGCGGCTCTATTGATGCTAATGTCAAATCTGCAGGGGATTAAATGCATTTGAACGTATCCTTAAAAGAATTACCCCAAGCTTAGAGGCGTTATCTAGCGCTACAAAAACATGGCCATTTTTTGCACCACTCTTGTCTCCAGTTCAGGTGTGGTTTGCAATTAAGCTCCATTTACTTCAATGGAACTGACTTTTA
Source organism: Dendropsophus ebraccatus (assembly GCF_027789765.1). Taxonomy (NCBI): domain Eukaryota; kingdom Metazoa; phylum Chordata; class Amphibia; order Anura; family Hylidae; genus Dendropsophus; species Dendropsophus ebraccatus. The sequence continues at coordinate 81,649,113 of NC_091456.1, read as the reverse complement.
AAACCTACACCCAAACTGAAGACAAGAGAGGTGTGTTAACAGGGCACCATAAATGTATGTTAGCTGTCACCTTCTACCTGCACCATAAATGTATGTTAGCTGTCACCTTCTACGTACCTGAACCATAAATGTATGTTAGCTGTCACCTTCTACCTGCACCATAAATGTATGTTGGCTGTCACCTTCTACCTGCACCATAAATGTATGTTAGCTGTCACCTTCTACCTGCACCATAAATCTATGTTAGCTGTCTCTTTCTACCTGCACCATAAATGTATGTTAGCTGTCGCTTTCTACCCGCACCATAAATGTATGTTAGCTGTCACCTTCTACCTGCATCATACATGTATGTTAGCTGTCACCTTCTACCTGCACCATAAATGTATGTTAGCTGTCGCTTTCTACCTGCACCATAAATGTATGTTAGCTGTCACCTTCTACCTGCATCATACATGTATGTTAGCTGTCACCTTCTACCTGCACCAGGGCCGTCTTACCCATTGGGTAGGGTAGGCGGCTGCCCGGGGGCCCTTGCGTCTTAGGGGGCCCCTGCCCTCTGTGACCTGTATTTTTAGCTTTATAAGACGCACTTATAAAACTAAGTGCGTCCTATAAAGCAAAGACGGCTCCCAAGCAGTGCTGAGCACCGCAAGGAAGCCGTCCCGCCGGCATATGCATAGTGAGCGGCCCTGAGCCACCCCCTCCGCCCGCCCCTTCTATCGCTTCTCAGCTGAGCCAATCATAAGCCCAGGAAAGTGCAATGAGCAGCACTTTCCTGGGCTTCTGATCGACTCAGCTAAGCGGCGATAGAAGGGGCGGGCAGTCCAGGAACTCACCCGTCCGGTGGCCCCAGCAGCTCCTCTCCCGGCAGCGCGCCACTCCCGACATCCTCCGGCACAGGCTGCGGGGTACAGAGACGCTGCCTGTGTCCTGGATGTGTCGTGCAGCAGGTCACTTCCGGCACAAGCAGTCTCTCTGCACCCCGCTGCCTGTGCCAGGGGATGTCGGGAGTGCGCGCTCTGCCGGGAGAGGAGCTGCTGGGGCCGCCGGACAGGTGAGTAACTGGTTTGTTGTTTTGGGGGGCACTGGCTACTGTGGGGGGCACTGGCTACTATGGGGGCACTGGCTACTATGGGGGCACTGGCTACTATGGGGGGCCACTGGCCACTATGGGGGGCACTGGCTACTATGGGGGCACTGGCTACTGTGGGGGGCACTGGCTACTATGGGGGCACTGGCTACTATGGGGGGCACTGGCTACTGTGGGGGGCACTGGCTACTGTGGGGGGCACTGGCTATTGTGGGGGCACTGGCTACTATGGGGGGCACTGGCTACTATGGGGGGCACTGGCTACTATGGGGGGCACTGGCTACTATGAGGGGCACTGACTACTATGGGGGGCACTGGCTACTATGGGGGACACTGGCTACTATGGGAGCACTGGCTACTGTGGGGGGCACTGGCTACTATGGGGGCACTGGCTACTGTGGGGGGCACTGGCTACTATGGGGGGCACTGGCTACTATGGGGGGCACTGGCTACTATGAGGGGCACTGACTACTATGGGGGGCACTGGCTACTATGGGGGGATTGGCTACTATGGGGGGCACTATATGGGGGGATTGGCTACTATGGGGGGCACTATATGCAAAGATGTGGGGGATTTGATCGTGGCGGTTGGGGGGGGGGCCAATTCGCACCTCTGCCCAGGGGCCCATAATACTGTTAAGACGGCCCTGACCTGCACCATACATGTATGTTAGCTGTCACCTTCTACCTGCACCATAAATGTATGTTAGCTTGCCCCTTCTACCTGCACCATAAATGTATGTTAGCTGTCACCTTCTACCTGCACCATAAATGTATGTTAGCTGTCACCTTCTACCTGCACCATAAATGTATGTTAGCTTGCCTCTTCTACCTGCACCATAAATGTATGTTAGCTGTCACCTTCTACGTACCTGCATTATACATGTATGTTAGCTGTCACCTTCTACCTGCACCATAAATGTATGTTAGCTGTCACCTTCTACGTACCTGAACCATAAATGTATGTTAGCTGTCACCTTCTACCTGCACCATAAATGTATGTTGGCTGTCACCTTCTACCTGCACCATAAATGTATGTTAGCTGTCACCTTCTACCTGCACCATAAATCTATGTTAGCTGTCTCTTTCTACCTGCACCATAAATGTATGTTAGCTGTCGCTTTCTACCTGCACCATAAATGTATGTTAGCTGTCACCTTCTACCTGCATCATACATGTATGTTAGCTGTCACCTTCTACTTGCACCAGGGCCGTCTTACCCATTGGGCAGGGTAGGCGGCTGCCCGGGGGCCCTTGCGTCTTAGGGGGCCCCTGCCCTCTGTGACCTGTATTTTTAGCTTTATAAGACGCACTTATAAAACTAAGTGCGTCCTATAAAGCAAAGACGGCTCCCAAGCAGTGCTGAGCACCGCAAGGAAGCCGTCCCGCCGGCATATGCATAGTGAGCGGCCCTGAGCCACCCCCTCCGCCCGCCCCTTCTATCGCTTCTCAGCTGAGCCAATCATAAGCCCAGGAAAGTGCAATGAGCAGCACTTTCCTGGGCTTCTGATCGACTCAGCTAAGCGGCGATAGAAGGGGCGGGCAGTCCAGGAACTCACCCGTCCGGTGGCCCCAGCAGCTCCTCTCCCGGCAGCGCGCCACTCCCGACATCCTCCGGCACAGGCTGCGGGGTACAGAGACGCTGCCTGTGTCCTGGATGTGTCGTGCAGCAGGTCACTTCCGGCACAAGCAGTCTCTCTGCACCCCGCTGCCTGTGCCAGGGGATGTCGGGAGTGCGCGCTCTGCCGGGAGAGGAGCTGCTGGGGCCGCCGGACAGGTGAGTAACTGGTTTGTTGTTTTGGGGGGCACTGGCTACTGTGGGGGGCACTGGCTACTATGGGGGCACTGGCTACTATGGGGGGCCACTGGCTACTATGGGGGGCACTGGCTACTATGGGGGCACTGGCTACTGTGGGGGGCACTGGCTACTATGGGGGCACTGGCTACTATGGGGGGCACTGGCTACTGTGGGGGGCACTGGCTACTGTGGGGGGCACTGGCTATTGTGGGGGCACTGGCTACTATGGGGGGCACTGGCTACTATGGGGGGCACTGGCTACTATGGGGGGCACTGGCTACTATGAGGGGCACTGACTACTATGGGGGGCACTGGCTACTATGGGGGACACTGGCTACTATGGGAGCACTGGCTACTGTGGGGGGCACTGGCTACTATGGGGGCACTGGCTACTGTGGGGGGCACTGGCTACTATGGGGGGCACTGGCTACTATGAGGGGCACTGGCTACTATGGGGGCACTATATGGGGGGATTGGCTACTATGGGGGGCACTATATGGGGGGATTGGCTACTATGGGGGGCACTATATGGGGGGATTGGCTACTATGGGGGGATTGGCTACTATGGGGGGCACTATATGCAAAGATGTGGGGGATTTGATGGTGGCGGTTGGGGGGGGCCAATTCGCACCTCTGCCCAGGGCCCCATAATACTGTTAAGACGGCCCTGACCTGCACCATACATGTATGTTAGCTGTCACCTTCTACCTGCACCATAAATGTATGTTAGCTTGCCCCTTCTACCTGCACCATAAATGTATGTTAGCTGTCACCTTCTACCTGCACCATAAATGTATGTTAGCTGTCACCTTCTACCTGCACCATAAATGTATGTTAGCTTGCCTCTTCTACCTGCACCATAAATGTATGTTAGCTGTCACCTTCTACCTGCACCATAAATGTATGTTAGCTGTAACCTTCTACGTACCTGCACTATACATGTATGTTAGCTGTCACCTTCTACCTGCACCATAAATGTATGTTAGCTGTAACCTTCTACCTGCACCATAAATGTATGTTAGCTGTCACCTTCTACCTGCACCATAAATGTATGTTAGCTAGCCCCTTCTACCTGCACCATAAATGTATGTTAGCTGTCACCTTCTACGTACCTGCACTATACATGTATGTTAGCTGTCACCTTCTACCTGCACCATAAATGTATGTTAGCTGGCCCCTTCTACCTGCACCATAAATGCATGGCACAGGGAGGTCAAAACATGTTTCACTGAACTTTTAAATAAACATGTATATGCTTAAAATTGCTTTGTTTTTTATCAGTTCTATTTTGTTTTAAATCCATTTTCGTTATGATGTTTACTGTGTGGGATTAATAACATTATTTTTCATAGTTTGGACATAGTTTCATACAGGGTGATACATAGGGAACTCTGTAAGCAATCATTGTACAATCTATAAGCAATGATTGCTTATTCAATTCAGTGCATCGTAAGAAGCTTATCCAATCCCTGTACAACCTCCACCAATACAAACTTATGACATGTTGCTATGATATGTACCCTTTAAATGTGGCATGACTAATATCAGTGTGATCAGTGAACTGCCCTCACCAAAGTGGCTAATGACCTGCTGACTGCCAAAACCTCGCGCCACTACTCTGTGCTCCTTCTCCTTGACCTATCTTCTGCCTTCGACACAGTTGACCATTTTCTCCTCTTACAAATCCTCTCATCCCTTGGTGTCACTAGCCTAGCTCTCTCCTGGTTCTCCTCTTACCTCTCCAACCGCACTTTTAGTGTCTCCCACTCCCACACCACCTCCTCTCCTCGTCCCTTTACTGTTGGTGTTCCCCAAGTCTCTGTACTCGGGCCTCTTCTCTTCTCCATCTACACCTCTGGCCTGGGAAATATCATAGAATCCCATGGCTTCAGGTACCATCTTTATGCCGATGACACTCAGATCTACCTCTCTGGTCCGGATGTCAACTCTTTGCTATCCAGGATTCCAGAGTGTCTATCGGCCATATCCTCCTTCTCCTCCCGCTTTCTAAAACTCAACATGGACAAAACAGAACTTATCATCTTTCCCCCATCTCGCTCCACCCCGCCTTCTAATTTGTCAATCACTATCAATGGCTGCACTCTGTCCCCTGTCCCCCAAGTCCGCTGCCTTGGGGTCACCTTTGACTCTGCCCTGTCCTTTAAACCACATATTCAGACCCTGACCACCTCCTGCAGCCTTCACCTCAAAAACATTTCCAGAATCTGCTCTTTCCTCACCCCCGACTCCACCAAACTGCTGGTCCATGCTCTCATTATCTCCCGCTTGGACTACTGTAACATCCTCCTCTCTGGCCTTCCAGCTAACTCCCTTGATCCCCTCCAGTCTATCCTTAACTCTGTTGCCCGACTAATCCACCTTTCCCCTCGCTTTGCCTCAGCCTCTCCCCTCTGCCAATCCCTCCACTGGCTCCCCATTGCCCAACGTATTCACTTTAAATTGTTGACCATGACATACAAGGCAATCCACAACCTGTCCCCTCCATACATCTCTGACCTGATATCCCGCTACCGTCCCTCACGCAACCTTCGATCCTCCAGTGACCTCCGTCTCCGCTCCCCCCTTGTTCGTACCTCGCACAACCGCCTCCAAGACTTTGCCCGAGCCTCCCCCATACTCTGGAACTCGCTACCCCGACACATCCGTCTCTCATCCACCATCAAGTCCTTCAAAAGTAACCTGAAAAACCATCTCTTCAAACAAGGCTACAACCTACAATAACTCTGCATCACACTTGAATGGCTGCACTTTACCTCCTGTTTCTCTCCCTATACCCTATAGATCAGGGGTGGGGAACCTTTTCCATGTCGAGGGCCGGTCGGGCCTTAATAAAATCATTCGAGGGCCGCACTCAATGTTATACCGTGCGCGGCAGTTAGTAGCGGGGGTTTGCAGCACCCGAACAAGGCAAAGTATTGTTCCCCTAATGCCCCTGCTATTGTAGTTAACCCTCTGTGATGCCCCTTGTACCTGATTTGAATCCTTAGTGATGCCCCTGGTAGCCTAGTTAACCCCCCAGCCATGTCCCTGGTAGCCTAGTTAACCCCCCCCAGTCATGTCCCTGGTAGCCTAGTTAACTCCTCAGTCATGTCCCTGGTAGCCTAGTTAACTCCTCAGTCATGTCCCTGGTGGCCTAGTTAACCCCCCCAGTCATGTCCCTGGTAGCCTAGTTAACTCCTCAGTCATGTCCCTGGTGGCCTAGTTAACCCCTCAGTCATGTCCCTGGTAGCCTAGTTAACTCCTCAGTCATGTCCCTGGTGGCCTAGTTAACCCCTCAGTCATGTCCCTGGTGGCCTAGTTAACTCCTCAGTCATGTCCCTGGTAGCCTAGTTAACCCCCCAGTCATGTCCCTGGTGGCCTAGTTAACCCCCCAGTCATGTCCCTGGTGGCCTAGTTACCCCCCCCCCCCCCAGTCATGTCCCTGGTGGCCTAGTTAACCCCCCAGTCATGTCCCTGGTGGCCTAGTTAACCCCCCAGTCATGTCCCTGGTGGGCTAGTTAACCCCCCCAGTCATGTCCCTGGTAGCCTAGTTAACCCCCCAGTCATGTCCCTGGTGGCCTAGTTAACCCCCCAGTCATGTCCCTGGTGGCCTAGTTACCCCCCCCCCCCCAGTCATGTCCCTGGGGGCCTAGTTAACCCCCCAGTCATGTCCCTGGTGGCCTAGTTACCCCCCCCCCCAGTCATGTCCCTGGTGGCCTAGTTAACCCCCCAGTCATGTCCCTGGTGGGCTAGTTAACCCCCCCAGTCATGTCCCTGGAAGCCTAGTTAACCCCCCAGTCATGTCCCTGGTGGCCTAGTTAACCCCCCAGTCATGTCCCTGGTGGCCTAGTTACCCCCCCCCAGTCATGTCCCTGGTGGCCTAGTTACCCCCCCCCCCCCCAGTCATGTCCCTGGTGGCCTAGTTAACCCCCCAGTCATGTCCCTGGTAGCCTAGTTAACCCCCCAGTCATGTCCCTGGTGGGCTAGTTAACCCCCCCAGTCATGTCCCTGGTAGCCTAGTTAACCCCCCAGTCATGTCCCTGGTGGCCTAGTTACCCCCCCCCCCCCCCAGTCATGTCCCTGGTGGCCTAGTTAACCCCCCAGTCATGTCCCTGGTGGGCTAGTTAACCCCCCCAGTCATGTCCCTGGTAGCCTAGTTAACCCCCCAGTCATGTCCCTGGTGGCCTTGTTAACCCCCCCGTCATGTCCCTGGTGGCCTTGTTACCCCCCCCCCCAGTCATGTCCCTGGTGGCCTAGTTAACCCCCCAGTCATGTCCCTGGTGGCCTAGTTAACCCCCCCAGTCATGTCCCTGGTAGCCTAGTTAACCCCCCAGTCATGTCCCTGGTGGCCTAGTTACCCCCCCCCCCCAGTCATGTCCCTGGTGGCCTAGTTACCCCCCCCCCCCCCAGTCATGTCCCTGGTGGCCTAGTTAACCCCCCAGTCATGTCCCTGGTGGCCCAGTTACCCCCCCCCCCAGTCATGTCCCTGGTGGCCTAGTTAACCTCCCAGTCATGTCCCCGGTGGCCTAGTTACCCCCCCCCCCCCCAGGTCATGTCCCTGGTTGCCTAGTTACCCCCCCCCCCCCAGTCATGTCCCTGGTAGCCTAGTTACCCCCCCCCCCCCCCAGTTAACCCCCAGTGTCTGCCCCAAATGAAAAAAATAAACATCCCACTCACCTTTCCTCCGCTCCCACGCTGTCCAGGTCCTCTTCTCCCTCCTCTCTTCTGTGCCGGTCTTCTCCTGCAGGCGGCGCGCGATGAAATGACGTCATCGCGCGCGGCCCGCAGGAGTCAGAAGACGTGCGCCGCTCTGCGCCGCGCTGGTGAGGCAGGAGCCGGCATACAACACATCTTCCTGTGTCTGTGCCAGCTCCTGCCTCACCAGCGCGGCGCACTTCACAGGAGGGCAGGAGACAGAAGATGTGCACCGCTCTGAGGGGAAGGAGCCGGCACTCACAGCATCCTCCTGGCAGCTGTCACAGACACAGGAGGATGCCGTGTGTGTCGGCTCCTTCTCCTCCAGAGCGGCGCATGTCACAGGGGAGCCGCGGGCCACATCCGGAGGTGTCAGGGGCCGGATGCGGCCCGCGGGCCGGAGGTTCCCCACCCCTGCTATAGATTGTAAGCCCTCGCGGGCAGGGTCCTCTTCCCCCATGTACCAGTCTGTCTTTTGCCTTCATGTAATGTTTTCTGATCTTGTATTGTTCCTGCCTGTTGCCTATCTATTGTATAGCGCTCTGGAACTAAGGGCGCTTTATAAATAAATAAATAATAATAATAATAATAATAATAATAATAATAATAATAATAATAATGAAGTCAGTTAACAGCAAGTGGGTATTTGAATTCTTGTACTCACCTTTACCTGTGCTGATGTAAAAAGCCGTTCAGCAACAAGAAGGGGTTGAGTACATTAAGCAACCTTAAAAGTATTATAATCTTTAACATTTCTCATAAACTAACTGAAAATCTCCCCATGTGGCTCCTTGCAAATATGCAATAATTATTATTATTATAGCTAAACATCTCTGCAGGGTGTTAACGAAGTGTGGGTGGAAACTTTAAGTTTACATACAAGTCTACTCTGCCATTATAGTAGAATTTAACGAAAAATTCACATCAAATCACAAAGATGTTATACAATAAATATAATTCTCTGAGTTTCTTTTCTTCCTCAAGTTTTTAAAGATTTTGTTTAGCTGTCTCTTAGGTATAACTGTCTTTCCTCTTAAAGTTTTTTTGCATAAGTAAATAAAAAGGAAATTTTAGCTTTTCCATCTCTAGTGTTCTGGGGGTTATCACCTATTTTGGGGTTATAATGTACGTTTTTAAATGTCTGATATACCAATGCAGGGGCATAGCTATAGTGGATAACAGAGGTCTGGAGCCCTGAGAGTCACATGAGCCCCTCTGTTACACACAAAGACACAGGGGTTATTACTACTATATGAGGCACAGGAAACATTACCACCACATAGAGGGACAAAGGGCAATATGAATTAGACTTATGCTGTGTTTACACAGACATATTTATCTGACAGATATTTGAAGCCAAAACCAGGAACAGACTATAAACAGAGAACAGGCCATAAAGGAAAGATTGAGATTTCTCCTCTTTTCAAATCCATTCCTGGCCTTGGCTTTCAAAATTTGTCAGATAAATCTCTCTGTGTAAACGCACCATTAGAAATATATAATTGCACTACTTTATCATCTGCAGTACAGCATCATGCCATTGTGGTACCGCCCACATAATACACTATAATGTCTACCCGTAATGCCCATGCCTCTTTAAAGTTGAGCCCCACAATAAGGACTTTGTTCAATATTATTTTACACCTAATATACTGTTTATGCTGGGTGGCATTGGCAGTGCTGGCACTGATCCTCTGTTATTTCATTGTGTTACTGCATCAATTCATTGCAATACTGCATCATTTAGTGAAGATGAAACTCACTGCAGACTATTGCACATCAGTGAAGTTGCAGCAGCTGCTTCTGTCACTCGTTGCCTGCTCAGGCGTAGGCTGGAGAGGCTGGTGAGAGATGGTGAATTACTCAGGGGGGTGGGAGACAAGGTTCAGCCAAACCTTCTGTAACATCAGACCCTGCCCCTGTAACATCTGCATCATAAGTGCTCAGAAAACAAACTCAATGTGAGATGGAGGTGACAAAATCTTAGGGGGAGATTTATCAAAGGGGTGTAACGTAGAACTGGCTCAGTTGCCCCTAGCAACCAATCATATTCCACCTTTCATTTTTCAAAGATTCCTTGCAAAATGAAAGGTGGAATCTGAGTGGTTGCTAAAGGCAGCTGGGACAATTCTACTTTACACCAGTTTAATAAATCCCCTTCCCCCTGTCTCCTGAGGGGATGGGGCAGCAGAGGGAGCAGGAGACAGAGTGGATTGCAGGGAGGCCAGTTATCTTCACTTCCTAGGTGTCAATTAACTACAAGTGCAGCACAACCGTGCAGACACAGTAATACATTATATAGACACATCTATACAACTTTTAATGTTCTTTTTAATAGAACATAATTTTCTATTATTAAAGGAGAAGTCCGGCCAAAACTATTTTTTAATATGTTATTACTTACGAAAAGTTAGACAAATTTCTAATGTACATTAATTATGGTAAATACACATATAGGGCTATTTCCCTTCATTTAGTAGATCAGGGAGACTTCAGATTCTCTAAAAAGATGACATTACGAATCGGGGGTGTAATTACAATGGAGTGTCCAGCAGGGGCGCACTATATATAGAAGTCAATGAGTACCATTGACTTCTATATACAGTGCGCACCTGCTGGACACTCCATTGTAATTACAATGGATGTGTATGTAAATGTAATACAGTATACAGTGTTTTTTATTGAATACATTTATGGAATACTTTGGGGAGCAAGTGTCCTTGCTCCCCAAAGTATTCCATAAATGTAATCAATCAGTACATAACAGTAAACCGCTAGCAAACGCCTGCCGCTCTGACTAGACTCAACTACTACTCTCATGGTGATGGGAGAGTAGTAGCTGGGTTATATCGCCGCTGATGCTGCTGCTGATGGGCGCAGGGGGAGCCGCTCATCACTGTGTAGCTATCATCCCCCTCCGCTCCCCCCTCCTCCTCCGGCCAAACTTTACACTATGTGATGGCTGACTAACCGCCCGGCGCCGCTCTCCAATCACACATGCCGGAGACACCAGGAAGCACCGGGAGCCGGCATGTGTTATCGGAGAGCGGCGCCAGGCGGGGAGTCAGCCATCACATAGTGTAAAGTTTGGCCGGAGGAGGAGGGGGGAGCGGAGGGGGATGATAGCTGCACGGTGATCAGCTGCTCCCCCTGCGCCCATCAGCAGCAGCATCAGCGGCGGCGATATAACCCAGCTACTACTCTCCCATCACCATGAGAGTAGTAGTTGAGTCTAGTCCAGAGCGGCGGGCGTTCGACAGCAGCGGGTGTTCTGCGGCGGGCGGGCGGCGGTTCGGCGGGTTACTGTTATGTACTGATTGATTACATTTATGGAATACTTTGGGGAGCAAGGACACTTGCTCCCCAAAGTATTCCATAAATGTATTCAATCAAAAACACTGTATACTGTATTACATTTACATACACATCCATTGTAATTACAATGGAGTGTCCAGCAGGGGCGCACTATATATAGAAGTCAATGGTACTCATTGACTTCTATATATAGTGCGCCCCTGCTGGACACTCCAGTGTAATTACACCCCCGGTTCGTGACGTCATCTCTTTTTAGAGAATCTGAAGTCTCCCTGATACACTAAATTAAGGGAAATAGCCCTATATGTGCATTTCCCTTAATTAATGTATATTAGAAATTTGTCTAACTTTCCGTAAGTAATAACATATTAAGAAATTGTTTTGGACGGAGTTGTCCTTAAATCCAGAGTTCCCCTTTAAGAATTACTATACCAGGTAATGAAGACTTTCAAGACAATCTCTTTTAAACCTTTTATAATTTATATATTCAGTACTCCTATACAAAATTACTTTCCAAAGATTAATTATTTATCCTCTTGCCTGTTTCTTCAAGCTGTGTACACTTATTTGTACAGGAAGTATAATGTTTATGCAGTGCAGTTATCATTTTTATTGCACTGAAATGTGATAGGAATATTTTTTTGAATGATTTACAAACAATTAAACACTTTTTACACTATCTTGTGAAATCAAATGCAAATGTAAAGTGACTTTAGCAATAAAAGCTAATATTAAGTTAGCAGCAAGAACAGGATGTAACGCCTGGAGTAGTGGATCCACTGGACCGTCACCAGCGATAGCACTGACCTCACCAGGGAGCGGAGTCTAAGGGGCCGCTGGTTTTCACCAGAGCCCGCCGCAAGGCGGGATGGACTTGCTGCGGCAGGCGACCCCCAGGTCGCTACCCCTGGCTTGGTTGCTAGTGACGGCAGGCGAGGCGTGACAGGAGCAGTAGGCAGGAGAGGCGGAGGATAGTATATGCGCTAGCAGGTGGCGGACAGGACTCAGGAACAATGGGAAGGCAGCGGGCAAGGACTAGAGACAAGGACTAAGGTCAGGAACAACAGGGAGCTGGGGCAAACGCTATTGGAAGCATATAGAGGCTCCAACACGAGGGACAGGGCATGCTGGGATTTATAGGGAGTGATTGGGTGCAACTACCAATTAGGGACGGACTGGCCCTTTAAATCCGAGACAGCCGGCGCGCGCGCGCCCTAGGAGGCGGGGACGCGCGCGCCGGCCGGCACAGACGGAGACCGGAGCGGGACGAGGTGAGGCGCCCTCCGGGGCCGAACAGACCGCAGCGCCGGGTCCCTGCACAGGGACCCCGGCAGCTGCGTGGGATAGAGGGCGGTCGCGGCGGCGGCCCGGAGCACGGGCCGCCGCCGCGGCCATGACACAGGATGCATATAAACATGATGTAAAATAAATTATATCTAGAGAACCAACCTAGAATGTTGCTTAGCATAAAACATAGGCAGGTAAAATGTCCCTGATATTTATTTAAATTATTTTGTACTTTTCACTGCCGGTGGTCTGGCAGTTTATACTGTTTTTTACTCTTCTGCAATAACTAGTGCTTTTTATTATTTGCTCAAGTATAGTTTATTTTTATGGTGTTATTTGATGATATGTTGACTGGCAGCTCCTGAAAGGCAACTATCCTTACAGATATGTACAGTATATGCCATGCTGTACCTGTTGATGCCATCAAAAGTTACTATAATGTTACTTTTTCATACAGTCCTGCTTTGAAACTCCTGTTGAAATCAATTTTGAGTCTTGACTGGGCATATATGCCATGCCAGAAATCTCTTTAGGAGAACAAGGTGCTGGTTGGGTTTTGAGAGGCCTATCATTGTTGGACCAATGGGGTAATATTTCTCCTTGAGGAGAGTGTGAAAAAGGAACAGCTGTCTATTATGGGCATTCTTTCCTTCTGGAGAGATCTATGGCTTGGCATGCATTCCCAGTCATGTTCTATGACTCTGAATTGGAGTAATAACTGCCTTTAAAGCTATGTTTACAGACAGTAAAATAAAAGCAAAATACAGTCTAAACATCTAAAAAAAAAAAAAAAACAACCGTCTGTGCACACATTTAAAAAAAATGGTTGATTTTAAAATTTCTGTACAGATTGACATTTTACCACAAACTTTAATGTAGCACTGCATTAAATTATATATATATATATAAGTTGCAATTGAAGACAGCGTCCTAAAGTATCAGAAAAATATTATCCTTTATTTTGCCATATGCTAATAAAAATACAACGTTTCGGCCCTTTAAAACATACTGAGCCTTTCTCGAGGGAAAGGCTCAGTATGTTTTAAAGGGCCGAAACGTTGTATTTTTATACGCATATGGCAAAATAAAGGATAATATTTTTTGATACTTTAGGATGCTGTCTTCAATTGCAACTTTTTTTGGATGAAGTACTGGGTACAGGCCAACCCGGGGGAGGACTGTGCGTCTGCACGGAGGTTCCGCTGTTTCCACTTGGAATAGACTATATATATATATATATATATATATATATATATATATATATATATATATATATATATATATATATATATATATATATTACGGTGTGTGAGCCTAGCTTAAAGGGGTTATCCAGCGCTACAGAAACATCATGGCCACTTTCTTTCAGAGGCAACACGACTGTTGTCTCCGGTTCAGGTGCAGTTTGCAATTAAGCTCCATTCACTTCAATGGAACTAAGCAGCAAAACCCCACCCAAGCTGGAGACAAGAGTGGGGCTGTCTCTGGAAGAAAGTGGCCATGTTTTTGCAATGCTGGATATCCCCTTTAAAGGGAATCTGTCAGCTCTTGGGCACTACCTACGGGGCTGACAGTATGCTGTAGCTGGCTGCCCTCAGTTAGCATGGTGGCTTTTTGGTAATTTTTCGTGCAGCGGATTATGTACAATCTTATGTCTCCTACTGTACTAAAGAGTCACAGAGCAGTTGTTCGTGCAACACTCTGGCATGCATCCTCTTCCCTCTTCATGAATAATCAATGCTGCCCGGCCTCCTGCTTGCTCACCTGTCAGATTTCAGATCAGTCCTCTGTAGGCAGTTTATGTCTGAAAGAATCTCTTCTCCCTAATGTGTTAGAGCTGTGGTCTAGGCATAACTCACCTGTCTAAAGATCTGCCAGCAGTTCATTCTCTGGTTCAAATCCGCTGATGGAAGTTAAATAGATGTTTTTTTTTTATTATATCATTTTTAAGGCTATGTTCACACACAGTATTTTTGGTCACTATTTTGCAATTAAAACCAGGAGTTGATTGAGAATACAGAAAGGCTATGTACACTGTTAAAATTGAGTGAATGGCCGTCATTTAACCCTTAGAGGACCGGGCCAATTTAAATTTTTGCTTTTTCGTTTTTTGATTATTCATGAAGAGGGAGGAGGATGCATGCCAAAGTGTGGCCAAACAACAGCTCTGTGACTCTTTAGTACAGTAGGAGACATAAGATTGTACATAATCTGCTGCAAAGAAAACTACCAAAAAGGCACCATACTCACTGGGGGCTGCCAGCACAGCACATTGTCAGCACCTTAGGTAGTGCCCAGAAGCTGACAGATTCCCTTTAAGGAAATGCTAGGTGGTAAGGTGGTATGAGCTGCTTTGCATATCACTTCTTCACAGATTTCCTATTGGAACACGAATAGCCCTTAAGTGTCCATACAGTATGTCTTTATGACACTGACTAGAGATGAGCAAATTTACCGTAATAAAGAAGCAAAGCGCTTTTTTATCCCTACAATGTGTTCATCAGCCGGCTGTCTTTTAACTCCAAGCCGCTCCTCCCTGGGTGCTGAGTAAAGCTGGATCCAGTCCTTGGAAACTGGAAGAAGTTTCCCAGGACTGGATCCAGCTTTTCCCAGCACCCAGGGAGGAGCGGCTTGGAGTTAAAGGTCAGACGGCTGATGAAAAGATTGTAGGGATAATGAAGCGTTTGCTTCTTTATTACTGTAAAATGGCTCATCTCTAACACTGACCTCTAGGAGAAATAGTACCCCTTTGGTCTTTATACTAAAAATAGATATAGCTTTATAACTATCCCAGAATTGCAGTAATCATAAAACAGTGTAAAGTACCTCGACATGTAGGAGGTGTGGTCCATGTTTGATTTTCCAAACAAACACTCCTAAAAGATCCCTCTAGCATGTATCCACTGTAACAAGAATATGTCACCATGTCTCCATAATGATGAAACAATCCACGGACCATTGCATTTTGCACATGAATTGGTGGACCACAAGATATTTCTAAAATAAATAAAAATGAATGAATATGTTAATAAATAAGTAACTACAAACATATATATTATCCTTAAAGGGGAACTATCAGCAGGTTAGACAAATCTAACCTGCTGATATATTCATCCTGTGGGGAGCTATGTAACAGACATACCTTTATCCTCAGCGCTCTGTGCCCACTAGAGAGATATCAGCAGGTTAGATTTGTCTAACCCGTTGATAGCTAACTTTTTAAGTGGGCACTGTTGTTACATATAAATAATTTTAAATCAGCAGGGGAGGTGATATATTACATCTTTGAAATGTATTTCACTTATTTTTTGGCTGTTTCCTATATGAATACAGTGCTATACATTCAGTCACTAGGTGTCTCACTTGGAAACTGCAGTTGAGGCTCCGTCACTAAGGCCATTTAGTCTTTAGTAACAGCAAAAAAAGAGACCAAATGCAGGAAGGGATGTCAGCTGGCACAGTGAAAATAAATACTGACTAATCAGAAGCCATGTACTGCTGTAGATGAGTGATTGGACTGATAAAACAGGCCCACCCACCAGCCCAGAATGAAATGCAGAAGCATGGGCAGCACAGTGGGGCACTAAACATATCATATACAGATGACATAAAGATGGGGTTCCCTATACAAGAACACCTATACTGACCATTTTAAAAATTAGATGCAAAAACAAGGGTTTGTCCAGTAAGCAAGGTAGATCTTTTTATACATGATCCATTTAATCACATGATTACTTCTACATACGTTAAATAGGCACTGTTGGTTCAGAAAACATTTTAAAGGTTGAAGAACATGGTAAAAAAGAGGGCAGGAAGAGAGAATGACTGCTAAAACCCAATTTGCAGAACAGAAATATGCTGAAAATGCCATATACCAAATTAATAATGTCCAGGTATAGTGCTGTTGTACACACACAGGAAAGCTTAGTCACCTGAAAAGACTGGTGCGCTTTAATTTACAGGATGACACTTACTTTCACATTTGGCATTTGTTTCTGTCCAGGTTATATCCGAATTACATGTTATAACGGCTTGGCCAATAAGACGATAGCCCTTTCGACATTTCATGGACAATTTCTGGCCAACAAAGAACTCAGTTTCTGTCAGAATTGCATTGTCAGGGATCACAAATGGTACAGGACAAGGGTTTGCTAAGAAGGAAAAATATTCAATAATAGCACATCAATAAATGTAATAATGAAACTATGAAACTAATGATACTACAACATTATATATTCATATAATTGTCTGATGACAAAGGTCATAGTGGATTCCAGATATAAAGAAATATAAATAAAACTGTGGGTTTCAAAAACTGATACATTCCTTTGAGAAGGTTCAGTTTGTCAATGCCACTCGTATATACTATACTAGACATTGTTTGTAAAAGGCGAAAACTTTTATTAAAGTATTGTATTGCCCCCCAAAAGTTATACAAATCACCAATATACACTTATTATGGGAAATGCTTATAAAGTGCTCTTTTCCCTGCACTTACTACTGCATCAAGGCTTCATTTCCTGGATAACATGGTGATGTCACGACCCAACTCCCAGAGCTGTGCGGGCTGTGGCTGCTGGAGAGGATGATGGCAGGGGGACACTAAGGGACACAGGGAACTAGAGGGTCTTATTTTTGGTATGCTTCTACACTGTAACCCCACTGTATAGGATAGTTAGGCATCATACTGTATGTCCAATACTGTAAGTTTCCCTGTAGTTATACCTCCATGCTGTATACCTCCCTCCACCCTCTGTAGTTTTCCCCACATACTGCATACATTCCCTCTCTGCAGTAAGGCACCGTATATTGTATACCGCCCTCCCCCTCTGTAGTTTTTTCCCCCATACTGTATACATTGCCCCCCTCTGCAGTTAGTCCCCATACTATATACCTTCCTTCCTCTTCTATAGTTGTTTCCACATACTGTATACATCCCTTCTATGCAGGTAGTCCCCATACTGTATATTCCCCCCTCCTCTGTAGTTGGCCCACGTACCCTCTGTCCCCCAAATTTAATGTCCCCTACTGTACAACGTCTTGCCAGTCCTTCCTCCTCTGCAGCTTGTGTTGCACAGGTGGGGTGGGGCATGAAAAGTCTGGCATTGAATGGGTGATACTCAGCCACCCAGTGTATGGGATCAGGTCAGCTGACTTTATGATTTTGACTGATTTGTAGGGTAGGTCTTATTTTTGGAGAAATGCATTATGTAGACCCTAAAGAGAGATCTGTTCATATTTCTTGAGACTAAATTAGCCCCGTCACATATATTGATAATCGTTATCTGACGTTAACCTCTAGCAGTATATTGGAATTGTATCTGTGTTATGTCAGCTCAGTCTTTTTCATCTAGAGTTATACTGAATCCTTCTGATAATTTATTTTATATATCACCTTATATTTATGATTTATTGGTACATGCTGGATGAGTGACATCTCATGCACCAGATAGGGATTCAGAATATGATTGTCTGATTGATTGTATGATTGTCTGAATCCGCCAAGTCCAACATCAAAGGCCTGCAGGGACATTTTTAAGCCTGGCACAAAAAAAACACCAGACTTAATAAATGTCCCCCATAGTATTTTGGTCAGCATTTGGCGCTTATTTTTGTCAATATTTTAGCCAAAACCAGATGTAGGTCCAAAACACAAAAAAAGTTCCAATTTTATTTTTTGGTAAAATACTGACCAAAGAACTAGGTGTGAACTAAGTATGTAAAAATGCAGCAGACATAAACATTTATGAAAAGATACATGATAAAATGAACACACACGTTTACACATAGGTGCAGGATGACTCCAGTCTCCATTTTCTGTGCATTTCGCAAGATCTTCCCCTTCCAAACTGTACCCATTGTTACAGTGGTACCTCACTGTGCTACCAACAGTAGAATTGTCGTACTCAATGTGTCCGTTTTTTATTTCGATTGGGACTTTGCATCTGGCCTCTAAAAAAAATAAGTATATTTTTAGGCCATAGCATAGTAAAATAACTAGTTAATGGTACCTACCATATTATTTGGAGCGGGTGTTATGATACACCTCAAAAATCCAGTCAAAGGCTGCATGGACAGTCCACAGGATTTTTGCGGCGTATCCTGATGCCCACTCCAAATGATAGTTACCTTTTAATATGATATATGAAACAGTCTTTATCTTATAGTTTTTCTTTAGGATAAGAAATTTAAATATAAGTACAAGAGACAATCCCTTACTCTTGTTATAACAGTAACCAAAGAGGATTCTTCACACTATATTAATAATGCACAGTGCCCAAACCACAATTACCCCAAAGCCAGATTACACCCTGGACTATATTGTAGGAGAAGTTGATCCATCAGATCAAATGCTAAGGCCAGGGCAATGCTGAAATTAAGGATATAGTATAACAATCTGCCTATGCACATCATACAGATGGCACTGATAATGCATATATGCTACATTGACGTGATGGTCAAAAGGGGTTCACAAGGGTCTTATTATTTGAGAATCAGGAAAGTATCCCTAGTATATTTGGAAGGAAGTCGATACACACAGTACCAAGCAAACATTTTTCCAGTGAAGAGAAGGCTTCAGGAATGGATTTGAAATGAGGAGAAATCTCAATCTTTTCTTTATTACATGTTCTCTATGTACAATCCATTCCTGGCTTTGGCTCAAAAAAATCGGTCAGATAATCTGTTGGTGTAATAGGGCCCTAAGTGTTCTATTACACAGGGTGATTATCTGGCCAATCAGGCAGATATCAAACCATGTAATAAAGATAAAGCTGATAATTGTCTTTTAACCTGTTAAAAAAATTATCAGGTGGCGACCGAGCATTGTGTAATAGGAGGTACATGGTCGGCAGCTGATAAAAGTATATAGAAAATAATAAAGATGTATACTTACCTGTCGACCATCCCTGCAACACTACCTGTTTCCTATGACCGGAGCTATCGATGAAGCTTCTACACCCATCTACATGACAGGGCTGTTGCCAGTAATTGGCTAAGTGGCCTATCACTTCAAAGACGGGGGGTAGAAGCTAAAGTAAAAAAAAAAAAAATTCTATATGATAGTCTATGTAAGCGAACATCATTCTAGCAGATTGGCGCTCGTATACCCAGGATATCTGGCTGTCTAATATGTCCCTAAATTTGCAGCTATACTCATTGCTATACATTAAAATGTACCTGCTATAACTTTCAAAATCTAAATCAACAGATGTGAAATAAAGCAAGTTTGCAATATACGTTCATTATTATTATTTTTTTTTTCAGTTACCATGGAAAACAAAGTTATACCAGATATCCAGGTCCAGTCCCCTGAAGGCAGATTTTTAGTCCTGTGCTGGTTGATAAAAGAAAAGACTTAACACATGAAGTCCCAACCAGTACAGAGTTTCGCGGCTCAATCACATGACTGCCTTCTCTGTGAGCTCACAGATAACCTGGGAAACATGTGACTTCCTGTGTTTAGACTCTTTGGGGGGAAAAAAAGTCTAAAGTGCTGTGTTTTTTATAACTAAAAAAATAATAATAAATGTATATTGCAAACTTGCTTTATATCACATCTACTGTTGATTTAGATTTTGAAAGTTATGACAGGTACACTTTAAATCAGGGATGAGGAACCTTCGGCTCTTCAGCTTTTGCAAAACTACAATTCCCATCAGCTTGAGGGCCGAAGGTTCCCCATCCCTGCTTTAAATGAAAACCCACTCAGAGAATATAATGCTTGGACCACTAATTACACAAAGATATATAATCTTTATTTAAAATCACAATCAATATTAAAAACAAACTGATGATCCACCATAAAGTGGATGGGTACAATTAATAATTGATCAAAATATATCAAAAAAGATTTTATAAATAGTATGTCTGATATGTTGTCCCACTTTTGTCAATTGGCTGATGTAGTGGTTTAAACCATTCATAATGTTGTCCTTTTGATTTTATTGTTAAAGTCAAAGGATGGAAAAACTAATGTTACTGGTACCAACTTTTGTCAACACATAATACATGTAATGTATTTGCCATTTGTTACCTATGACATGGCAGAATGAATGAGGAATAGGTATAAACATAGTACATTATTGACAGCACCACTTTGCAGACCTGGATCATCATGCTTAAGAGTGTATTAACATATGACTGTCATCCAGTACTAAAAGAGGTGCCTGGGTGTATTTCTGGACTGATTTTTTTTTTTTACAAGTACAGAAGCGGTTTATTTACTGTACGAACATGATGTTGTCAAGTTCAAGGGAGGCATTGATGCTTTTCTTGAAAAATATAGTATTACAAGTTATGGGCATTAGATTTCTGATGATATGTTGATCCAGGGATTATTCTGATTGCCATTGCAGTCTGGAAGAGGCATGCCTGCTAAGAAGGCAGAAGAAATTTTCAAATTCCTTTTGCCTGAGTACCTTATTTAAGCCATTCTTGCAGTTAAAAGCTGCCAGGAGCAGGGAAGGAAGACAGTTGAGTGCTGTGGGGACACTAGGAGGTTAGGCGAGTATGGTGCGAGGAACCGGCTACTCGTGTTGCCACCTACAGGAGGGGAACCTGACTACTGGATATACTACCTACGAGAGGAAACCTTGCTACTTGGGATATTACTGCCATCACTGGAGGGGGGACATGGCTACTGTAAATATGATCTATAAGGGGGGCCTAGCTACTGGAGATGCCACCCGTATAAGGGACATCACTACTGTTCAGTCTACCTACACACAGGCAGGACATTACTGCTGGATACTACTTACAGGGGCATATGTTTAATAGGGGAAATTAGGTATGAGGGGGGAACCTTTCTAATGGTGAGGACTACCTTAAAGTGACTGTACCACCAGGCCCAGGCTGAAGCACTGAAGGCGGGCTGATCCACCCTTAGTGGGAGGAAACCCTAGCCCCTCTATGATAGGGTTCCATTTATTCTAATGGAGTCACGTCATGGAGGGGCTGGAGTTTCTTTCCACTAAGGGTGGGTCTGCCCGCCTCCAGTGCTTCAGCCTGGGCCTGGTGGTACAGTCACTTTAAGGGGGGACCTTGCTATTGGGGATACTACATAAAGGGTGACCTAGCTACTGGGCATACTACCTGCAGAGGGAAATGGCAACTAAGAAGTCTTCTAAAAGGGGGGGGGGGCAATGGGGATTCTACCAATAGAGGAGGTTCTGACTACTGGGGACACAACCTACAGGGCAGAACCTGGCTACTGGTGATACTGCCTATGAGGGGGCTGGGTGCTGGAGATACTTACATGGTCTGGTGTATATCATATTATTTTAGGGTATCTGGTGTATATTATAATATACTGGGTACAGTACTTGGGTACAGTGTATATTGTAAAGAATTTCAGTGGTAGGGTGTATATATATATATATATATATATATATATATATATATATATTAAACAATTTTCAGGATTGTGTTTATATTATAATTACAGACCTAGAGAAAGAGGAGTGTCTGCACCTCACACCCATGGTTCACATTAGTGCTTCTAGGCTATATTCAAAAGCCAACGCCAGGATGTTGGTATATGATTTGATCAAACCATATTAGTAAACCATGGGTGTGAGATGCAGCCTCTTTCTCTAGGTCTGTATTATATTATAATTAATTTCAATGGGTACAGTAAATATTTTAATAGATTTTTAGGGGGTATGGTAGTATAATGAATTTGAGGCGTACAATAAATTTTAAAAGTCCAGACATTGAGAAGGGCTGAAACACATCTTTGTACTCAGTGTTTTATTATCTTGCTCCTTTTGTGAGATTTCACCTAAATATTACTAGGATGGGTATCTAAAGTAACTTTATTTCTCCAAATCAAAGATACACTTAGCTACTTACTCACACACGTAGGAGGAGATGGGCGCCATTGTTTATCCACTTGACAGATGCTATGGCTTGGTCCATGAAGTTCAAAGCCTTGGTTACAACTATAATGAATTTCATCTTCAAAAGAATAGCCTGTCCCCTGGATCAAACCATTCTGTATGGGCTCTGGGGAGCTGCAGGAAATCCCTAAAGAGAAAAGTAATAATTAAACCAGATAAGCTGAGATAATAGTATTCATCATGCCTGTATTTTCTCCCTTTGCAATGATGCTTAAACATGTAGAAATGTATATATAACCTACAGAAAAACATCAATATATACTCCAATGCAACAAAATAGAAGGCTTACCAATCCAATCTTATTAATACTTCCTACAATTACCCCCTAAAAATCATATACACAATCAAACCGATAATTGATTATTTTTTATTTGTATATAATAACAACCAATAATTTCATAAAATAATTGTAAGACGTAAAGACAAATTAAAATTACAAATGTAGGAGCTTGGGCATAATTCCCTACATGGTTAACTACTAGCACAAATTACATGTAGCTAGGTCGTTTAGTCTCTATTGCACATATTGCGCACCAGTAATATTCAAGCATGATCCAGTTATCTATTGCAAAAATGACCAGGAAAAAATAACTGCCAGTACCACTTATCCTGAACCAATACATATCTATTGCACTTTGCCCATATAACTTATTGGGTCAACAATTATATCCATGCATCCCTTGGCTAAATCAGTGCAGCTGTGGGACCACACTTAATGTTCACCCCAACATGTTTCACTTCCACTTTGTCATTCGTTGGTGTGCAATATTATGTAGTATGTGCAATATGTGAGACTAAATTGACTAGCTACAAGTCATCAGTGCAATGTTGGATTTGTGCAATAGTGATTAAAGGAGATGTCCGGGCAGACCCCTTTTTTTCACAAGTGCAGAGGAAGATGGGGAGGGTAAAAGAAATAACATGCTCTTAAGTACTAGTGATGATAGTCGCATACCGCCGATCTGGTCCCTGGGTCCCCGACTCCTCCTGGGTCTGAGTGTGGACCCGGGTCATGGCGTCAGGTCCAGTCAGTTAGTCAGCAGCCGAGGTGGGATTCCACCCAGAGCCAGAAGGAGCCAGGGACCCAGGGACTGGAATAGTGGTATGCGGTTACCAGCATTGGAGCGGGGAAGGTGAGAGCATGTTATTTCTTTTATCCTCCCCTTCCCTGGCATTTGTGACACTGTGGGGGGAAAAAAAAAATGTCTGCCCGGACTAAAACTTTCATCATCAGGTATAGAATTATACCCAGGCTCCTCCGTTTTTAAATTTTAAATTGTCTTATGTCTTACAAGTATTTTATGGGATTACTGGTTGATATTATATACAAATAAAATATTATCAATTATTGGATTGATGGTGTATATGATTTTTGGGGGGTGATTATAGGAAGTATATGTAAAAATTCAGTTTAAGGAGTATGACATCATTTGGTGAGGAAAGGAAGCCATGTATTGATAATAACTGTTGCAAATAATGATCACGATCAATATTTGTGATCGTCATTATCAGTAGACGTCCGCCTTTCTCTGCTAATTACGGCACATTCCCATAGTGGGAACATAGCCTAAAGTGATTTTCAGGACTTCATTATGAAGATTTATTGTAAGCACTCACCTACTACAATAGACATATTGGCCCAGATTTATCAAGCTGTCTTTGTACAGGACACCTATAAACCCATCCGATATACATATAAAAAAAAGAAATGAAATTCATTGGTACAAAAAAACTTTAATGACAAGTATCGCAAAAATAACAAGGACAAGGAAAGACAAAAACATTAATAAAAACAAAGACCCGGGAGGTGGGAGACCATACATGAGGACAGGTATATGTTTTAAAATTTAAAGTGCAATTGCATATCTTAAATACTCAAAATCTGAGCTATGCAGCCTGTGTTTTTGGATGTATTTTAGCATTTGCACTTTACAATATACTTATAACCTGGCTGCTATTAGCTGAATTTTGAGTATTTAAGATATGCACTTGCACTTTAAATTTTAAAACATATACCTGTCCTCATGTATGGTCTCCCACCTCCCGGGTCTTTGTTTTTATTAATGTTTTTGTCTTTCCTTGTCCTTGTTATTTTTGCGATACTTGTCATTAAAGTTTTTTTGTACCAATGAATTTCATTTCTTTTTTTTATATGTATATCGGATGGGTTTATAGGTGTTTAGTTCATTCTTTGTACCATTCGTAAATCCCCCCCTGTTTTCTTTTCTGGGGTATAGGACGCTCATTATAGAATCCAGAATCTATAGGTGTTTTCTGTCTTTGTACAGGGCTGGCCTTAGAGTAACTGCCGCCCTGTGCAAAGCTTTCTTTGGGCGGCCAAACACCCGATCTGGTACATTCGCCCTTAAGTATTGCACATGAATAGAATGGTGCCGGCGAGCGAAAGCCGGTGCCACGGTCCTTTTTTAAACTGCGGCTGGTTCCCATGCACATCGCTGGGCTATTACCAAGCACTGGCCTGGGCTGAAGCACTGGAGGCTAACCGGCCCGCCCCCAGTGGGAGGAAAAACCCGCCTGTATAATGTGGCTCCATTGATTCTAATGGAGCCGCGTCACAGAGAGGAGGGGTTATCCTGATGGTAAATTTGCTTTAAATACAATTGTTACATTCTACAGTATTTAATATCTATAGAATTTCACTCAGAAATCTGTCAGCTTAGATTTACAGATGTGGGCAGATGGCTGATAGAGAAATAAAATAAATTATACCATTCTTTTACATGATGGTTGTTTGCAAAGTTCTAAAAGCATATCTTAGTTCTAAGCTCAAGAACCACAGAGACTGTTCCAAAATGCATAATGCTTGATTTTATAAATTTTCAGACAGCCATTATCTAAGAATAAGGTATACTTTCTTTTATTTTCCTATCAGCTGTCTGGCCATGTCTGTAGCTCTGATCATGTTATAAAGCTGATAGATTTCCTTTCATTCGTACCCTGTAAAAAGAAAGAAACAGGCACATAAAACCACACCACTTAAATGTATAAAATGTACTTTTTTTTTTTTTTTACAAAATAGGGGAATGAGTGCATTACCGTGGCTGGTTTAATAAACTTGGGGTTGTTTTATTTGACAAAAAAACAAATAAGTTGTCTTAGATGCTATCTGATGTATGAATGAACAGTACCAAGATTTTTCTAGTGTTCTTTTTATACATCCTCTACATTTATAAGGGAGAAAGTTTCACCATTATCGCAGACAGGGATTTTTTACTCAACCAGCAATGATAATAGAACTCCCTGCCACACAATGTGATGGTTGATTCATTGAACAGGCTCAAGATGCCTTTTACTTGTAACTGTGCACAAATGAAACCTGTCACATTGAAAATGCAGAGCATTCTGCTTCCAGCATGTTACAGCTAAGCAGTGATAGATAATTTGCAGGAAAACTTCCACAATACAATATTATTTATTCATGTAAATCTCTGCCCACTCTGAGCTAACTAGACAGCTGTCTGTCTATAAGTGTGCATGTAGAAATGGCTGTCGTTCACCGAGGAGGACCACCCATTCGAATACTTTGCCCAAAATGACCAAATTGGTTAATTGTGTGGTCTTACTCAGTGACAGCTCTTTCTACATGCACACTTATATAAAGACAGCTCTCAGTATCTGAGTAGGACAGCCCACATCACTACTTATACCAGAATTAGCAGTGATTTACATGGGTACTTATCATGGAACTTTCTCCAGAAAACTGCTCTTTAACATGCCACCTCCAGATTAGAGTGCATTTTAATTTTGTCATGTTTCCTTAAAACCGAATGTACCATCAGGTACATTCACTTTACGTTTTGCCCATCAACGGAACGGCGCTGGCACGGGGAAGCCAGTGCAGCGGTCCTTTTTTTGAACCGTAGCCCAGTTCTTGTGTACGGCGCCATTCTATTTACGGCATCGGGCCACAGGTGAAGCACTGCCTCTATGATGCGGCTCCTTCCACTCTGGGGGCGGGCCGGACCACCCCCAGTGCTTCATTCCGGGCCAGGTGCCCATGAATAGAATGGAGCCGTACACGGGAACCAGCTCGCAGTTCAAAAAAAGTACTGCAACAGTGGGTCCCCCGCGCTGGTGCCGTTCTATCCATGGGCAAAACTTAAAGCGAATGTACCTGATGGTACTTTTACTTTAAGTTCCAGAGTAGTTAAAAATAAGTAGACCTCACCCACACCTGAAATGGCCTTATTGTCTTTGCTCCCGGGGTCTCCCTCCACCCTCAAGAAGGATTTGCTGCGCCACTTCCTTACAGCTGCCTGAACAGTTATTCCCAGACATTTGAAGTCTCCTCTCTCTCCCTCCATTGTTGAATGGGCTAAGGAGATGGACTCCTTATATAGACTGGAATCCCTGATGGCGGAGGAACACCTGTAGGGTTGACCAGATATGGCTGGCGTGGACTTCCTACAAAACGGACCCCAGGTTTGTACAGTGGTTGGCTTGAGGGAGCTTGATCAGGTAACTGGGCCCCAAAGTGGATCCCTCTCCTTTCTTCCCTCCTTCCCCGCCTTCCCCCTCTCTCTTCTAAACCTTTCGCCTGATGCTCTTTCTAAGTTACTTCCTACATTTCTACTTGCACTCCTCTCTTTGCTTAGTATTAGAGGCTCCGAAGCCTCGCATTCTTAGGGCACCATAGGCTGATATCCTCCCAATGTCCTGTCTGACCTGTATTGCCTTTTGACACGTTATTAAATTTCAACTTGTACTGTTTTATTTTGCCTGTATGGTCCTAATGGGACCCCTGTTTGATGTACCTATAGCTTTGTTATGATGGGACTAGCCTCCCTGCTTTCTTTGTTACTGTATTTTCTCTAAAAACCTAATAAATATAGATTTACGGGGAAAAAAATAGAGCTCAAATAATGAAAATACCTAAATGTTTTCTGTTAGCCATGTATGAATCCCACAGGTAAATTTATTGGGTCATGTTCTATTGGATCCTTTATTAGGCTAGAGTCATACATCCTCAGCGAAATCCGCTGTGGATACCTGCCCAATCACTTCAAGGGGCTGACGCAGGGGGATTGTCAAACTCAGCGCCATTAACTTAGTATGTCAAACTCAACGCCATACTATACCGAGTCCCCACTCCCGCTTGCTTCTGCGGTGCAGCGCACTGATTGGCTGACCGCCGGGAGTCCTGAAGCAAGCGGGAACCTGATAGAGTATGTTCCCGGGCCAAAGGGGTTAATGTCTCTCAGCTTGATATACTCGCAGCAGGATAACAATCCCGCTGCGAGTATATCAGCCCATTGAAGGGTATTGGCAAGTATCCACAGCAGATTTCACTGCAAATTTGCAGTGAGAAATTTTGCTGCAGATATGTTATGTATGAAGCTACCCTTACAGAGATATTTTCCACTTAAAGCAATGCAGAGTGTCTGGGTCAGTAGTACCCTATGAATGTTCTGCCATGTGTGTGTCAACTAATAAGAATTGTTCCCATTTTCTCCCAGTAATCAACATCTACAACAGCTAATTTATGTTTATACAATACTTTTTAAGTGAGTATTATATAACAATTGTTATCACTATGCTGGAAATTACTTTTGCATTGAGGTTCTATTCCGCTCCATGATTTGTTAGCCTCACAAACTCTTTCAACTGGACCCTACAAAAGAAACAAAGAAGTATACATGACTAAAAACATAACATTTAACATTTCTACAACATTTCTAAGCATATTCCAATAAAAATTCCTTCTTTCAATGCAGTAGCTAGTTACTATCCATTTTGATAAAAAAAGATCACCTGTAAAAACATCTATTTTTTTCTTCTCAAAAAGAATTTTGTATATGTAAATGTAAAAATACAAATTCTATAGATATGCATGTGTGTAGATACACAGCTAAGTTACATTGTTATGACCACCAGCTAATATCCAGAGTGACTGCTGTGTGCAGCACAGGCAGCAGCTAGATGGGCTGGAAGTGACACAGTAAGGTCCTGGTGGATTGTCATTTTCAAAGGTATCTGGAGGGCATGCATTGTCACAGTTACATCCCACAGCTGCTCAAGGGTACGTGGTAAAGGATCAATAGAGTAAACATAGTGATCAAGGTGGCCCCACAGATGCTTAGTTGGGTTCAAGTCTGTGAAATTATAGGGCTAGGGTAATACTTGGAAGTCTTGGTCATGCTCTTCTAACCAATGTCAGACATTTTTAGTATTTGCCCCTTTCTGATTTCTTAATCTTATGGATGTTTGTCACACTTAAATGTTTCAGATCACCAAACAAACTTAAATATTAGACAAACATAACACAAGTAAAAATCAAATGCATTTTTAAATAAATGCCTTCAATATTAAGGGTAAAAGTAAATCAAAATGTACAGGGTCATGTGTGAAAAAGTACATGCCCCCTAAACCTATTAACTGGTTGAGCCACCCATAGCAGCAACAACTGCAATCAAGCGTTTGCGATAACCGCCATAAAGTCTTTTACACTGCTCTGGAGGAATGTTGGCCCACTCATCTTTGTTGTAATTTATCCATATTGGAGGATTTCGTCACATGAACTGCTTTCTAAGGTCATCCCACAGCCTCCCAATCGGATTAAGGTAAGGACTTTGACTAGGACATTCCAAAATCATACTTTTGTTTTTTATAAGCCATTCAGAGGTGAGCTTGCTGGGGTGTTTTGGGTCATTGTCCTGCTGCATAACCCAAGTGCGCTTCAGCTTGAGGTCATAAACTGATGGCCTGACATTCTCCTTCTGGATTTGTTGGTAGAAAGCAGAAATGGTGGTTCAATTTATCACAGCAAGACTTCCAGACCCTGAAGTAGCAAAACACTCATCCTGGACCATCAGACTTCCACCACCAGTTTCTCTGTTGGTAGTTTCTTTTCTAAAATGCACAAGAGTTCAACTTTTGTCTCGTCAGTCCACAGAGTCTTCTCCCAAAAATCCAGAAAACATCTTGATGATCCCCAAGACTTTTGGAAAAAGACTCCGTGGACTCTGTGAGACAATTATTTGGAAGGTGTAAGCCCCATTAAATCTGGCGTAGAAGCAACACGGTATTACAGACAAGGAACTTTAACAAACAGTAAAACATGGTTGTGGTAGTGTGATGGCCTAGGACCTAGGACCTGAAAATGTTACTGTGATAAATGGAGCCATGAACTCTTCTGTCTACCAACAACTCCTGAAGGAGAATGCCATCTTTTTGTGACCTTAAAGCGACTCTGTACCCACAATCTGACCCCCCAAACCGCTTGTACCTTCGGATACCTGCTTTTAATCCAAGATCTGTCCTGTGGTCCGTTTGGCAGGTGATGCAGTTAATGTCATAAAACATTACTTTTAAAATTGCAGCTCCATGCCCTATGGGCGTATCTGTGCCCTAACTTTGCACCGTCCCTCCTCCCCGCCCTCCTCAACATTAGGAATGCTCCAGGCAGATTTCCTCCTATTCCCCACCTGTGTGAGCACAGCACATGGGCTGGATCATTAAGATACCTGTGCAATGTTCAAACAAAATTAAATGTTCCAGTGGCATTCCTAATGATGAAGAGGGTGGGGGGAGGAGGGACGGAGGGGGTGGTGCAAAGTTAAGGCACAGATACGCCCGTAGGGCACGGGGCTGCAATTTTAAAATTATTTTTTTATGACAATAACTGCATCACCTGCCGAACGGACCCCAGGACAGATCTTGGATTAAAAGCAGCTATCAGAAGGTACAAGTGGTTTTTGGGGGTCAGATTGTGGGTACAGAGTCGCTTTAAGCTGAAGCACACTTGGGTTATGCAGCAGGACAATGATCCACAAAACACCAGTAAGCCAATCTCTGAATGGATTAAGAAAATAAAGACTTTATCCTTATGTTGTTTGACTTAAGTTGAACTCCTGACATTAATACAATTGAGATGCTGTGGCATGACTCCAATATGGGTGAATTACAACAATTGTGCAAAAATTCCTCCAGTGCAGTGTAAAAGACCTAATGGGAGTTATGGCAAACACTAGATTGCAGTTGTTGCTGCTGCTAAGGGTGGCTCAACCAGTTACTAGGTTTAGGGGGAAAGTACTTTTTCACACATGTAGATTTTGATTACTTTTCTCCTTAATAATGAAGGCCTTTATCTAAAAAATTGCTTTTTGTGGTTACTTCTGTTATGTTTGACTAATTTTTAAATTTGTTTGGTGATCTAAAACATTTAAGTGTGACAAACATCCGCAAGATTAAGAAATCAGAAAGGAGGCAAATAGTTTTTAACACCACTGTATGTCATATTATGTCATATTGTCTTGCTGAAAGATATCAGTCCCAGGGAAGACAATCAGCATGCATGGGTGTACACGTCCAATAGTTTGAGAGTGTATTCCACATAGATGAGTGGGCTCTGAGAATGCCACAAAATAATTCTCTTGACCCAGATTATAACACTGTCACTACCAGCTGTGTTCATCCAAACATGGTTGAAGGGTGTTTGTTCTCTGATGTTTCCTTCCTGATACACCAATGTCCAATCATTTAATGAAGCAGAATATTGAACTTATCAGAGAAGGAAACCTTTTGATAAACAGCAGAGGTTCAATTTTGATACTGCTCTGAAAATTGAAACCTTTTCTGTTGATGCAACTTGGTTAGCAGAGGTGCAGTGACCATCTATCTGCTTCAAAGCCTCATATGCAGTGGGGTTCACTTAACTGTTTTTTTCCAGAATGATTATTTCATAGGTAAAACAATCTCCTATCTCATAGGTACTACGACAGACAAGGCTGGAAGGGTTACAGCTACTCTTTAAAGTCCAAGTGGAGTTGTTCTGTTTCCTGTTCTTCTCCAACCTACCCAGTCATTCCATCTAATCACAATTAATCCTATTGCAGCCCTCGGTGCCCTATTACACGCATCCATAATTCAGCAGATTATCGCTCTGTGTAATGCTGCATTTACACAGAGTAATAATTCACCCAATCGATTGTTTAACGATTTTGAAGCAACAATTTGGATTTTACAACAATTAGTGTTTAGACAAATAAATTGTTAGAAAATTCGTAAGAAAAATCGTTATTGCGACTGTTTTTAAGATCACTTAAACCCATCTTTCACATAGGGTGAATCTTTGAAAGATTGTTTACAAGATGCGATCTTCAAATTTTTAGCGAACGACGATTTGAGAACATGTTGAAAGATCAAAATGAACAATATCTCGATCGTCGCTTGGTCGTTTGCTGTGTTTACACGGAAATATTATCGCTTAATTTGCAATCGTTATTGCAAAAATTTGACCCGTGTAAACGCAGCATAATAAAGACAGCGATCAGTCGAAGAAAAGATCATCAGCTGATAGTTGTCTTTTAGGCTGCGTTCACACGTACAGGATCTGCAGCAGATTTGATGGCCCAGATTGGATTTGCTTTGAATCTGCAACTTCAAATCTGTGCTATCAAATCTGCTGCAAATCCTGTACGTGTGAACGCACCCCTAAACATGTTTGAAAATCATGGGCTGCCAACCATGCATCATTACGTGTAATAGTGATGTGCGGGCAACGCTAGAGGAATGCGTAAAGAAAAAAATAAACTTTAAGTAAACTAACAGATTACTTTATATAAATTATATATATGAAGTATGAAAAAAGGCCCACTGTCTCACAGTAACAGCAAACCAACAGCATACATAAGGCAAGAATTAGCTATATATTTGCTGGGGTGGGGGTGGGTATGTTTTCTATGTCATGACAGGTACACTTAAAATAACTTAAATTCATGACCACAGAGATAGATAGATAGATAGATAGATAGATAGATAGATAGATAGATAGATAGATAGATAGATAATTACAAACCTGAATTCTCTTTAACAATTCATTGGTTTCTATTAATAACAGTACATTTGCAAATTCAGCAGACTGGTGAGGGGCATCTCCCACAATAAAGGTAATTTTAGTTTTCTTTAAGGAATCATTCACATTGTTCCTTTAAATAACAGCAGGAATTTACAGGGTATTTTTTGTGAATCATAATGGGGACTTAACCAACTTCCGCAGAAGTGTGCCTACTGTATGATCAGCAAGAAGCATTTGGCTTGTGTGAAATATGCCAAATAATTGTAATTTATCATCACTTACTTTATTTGTTCTGAACTCACTTCAAATCTTCTGTTCCTGTAAATTAGGCAGCATTTGGATGCTTTAAAATGCCTTCTGTTACAAAATGTGAATTATAATGAATGTTGTAAATGTGCCAGGGGAGAGAGGGTTCTTTAAGATTAATAGGTCAATTCTCAAGTTCACTTTATTGTATAAGTAGACAAAAACACAGATGCGACACAAATGAGATTGTTAAGGCTGTGAACAAGTGGATTTACATATAAAATTTTTATTCTTGACTAAATATCCCTATGGCTTTCATAAAGTTTTTGTCAATATTTCTCTCTACTCTATGACATTCTCTCCTACAACAATGGTACCAGCAGGTGATCACAAGTGTCTTGTGACAAATCAACTGCGTCAGTAATGTTCACACAGCATAAAAGTACGTCCCTTTGTTGCAATCGGCAACAACGGCCGTACTTTGTACTCCTAGGAAAGCCGCATGCTCTTCTATAGGATCCCAGCGTATACATACAGTTTTCTGCGGCCGCAATTTAGTAAATATATTGGCCGCAGAAAGCTCTGTCAGTTCACACAATGAAACGAAGGGGTCCAGCCGTTTGCTTCATTGTGTGCTGTGAGGAGTTCTGATGTGGGCACACGCTGATGCACCCGCATCAGAACACTGTGGCCGGCAAGATCTTTTCAGAGACCGGCCGTTCCGTGACGGTCCTATATGCCATGTGAACATGGCCTCAATTTGTAAGCCGGGGTCTCTCAGAATGGTCTGGGGCTCCTTGAGGCTTGATAAGGGGTTCTCTACAACATAGCAACCTGTCACTTCTACAACATGGAAAACAAAATGGTTTCAGCCAGCTCAATACCTTGCAAAGCTGAGAGAAGTAATAGAGCAGGACATGAAATATGTGGAAGCATTTTTCGGGGGTTCATCTCCCTGAATGATTTTTGAAGTCGCTGTTGTAAGCTGACACATTATGTACTATTTTATCATTGTTTTTTTTTATTGTCTTAATGACCTTGACTTCTATTGTCATTGTATTTATCACACAGTGGCCGAGATTTATCAATCTATATAAATCAGAAACAGGTATAAACTTCCCATAGCGACCAGTCACAGATCAGTCTTCAGCTCTTGTAAAATGGAAGGTGAGCTATGATGGTTACTATGGACTGTTTTTATTTTACACTGAATACATTGAATGGGAATTTGGCCAGCAGTATTTTCTCAGAGTGGTCCTGACCTTTACCCTAATTACCTCAGACTGTAAGTGCTGTGGAATCTGTTGGTGCTATACAAATATTATTATTATTATTATTATTGTTATTATTATTATAATTATTATTATTATTAGACTTGTTCAGTTCCTTAACAATTCCTTACATGTTCCTTAACTGTTCAGTTACTTGAAAACACTGTCCTCCTGAACCTTATTTAGTCTCTTTAACATATTTAAAGGGTTTGGCCGCTTTATAGTAAAATAGGTCAGTATAAAGTATTAGTAAGTGTACTCACTGTATATACTGACAGCAGCTCTCTGTGTACCTCATAGTGTTAAAATCAGACTCCTCTCCTCCAGGCTGGGCTGCCCTGCTCTGTTTTGTTTCAGTCCATAAAATGGCTGACATGGAGGAGCATGTGACCATGACCTGTCCACTGTGTTCTCCATAGACATATGCAGGCTCAGTGGTGGACACTGGGGGGCGGGGCCTGGTCACATGCTCCTCCATGTCAGCAATCTTATAAACCAAACCACCACAGAGCAGGGCAGCCCAGCCTGGAGGAGGGGAGTCTGATATTAGCTCTATGAGGTACACAGGGCCCTATTGTCAGTATATACAGTGAGTACAGTACTAATACTGTAGACTGACCTATTTTACTATAAAGTGGCCAACCCCTTTAAAGATTTTGATCATGTCCTCTCTTTTCCTTCAGACTATACAGATTAAGTATACCTTTAAAAAAAGGAAATGTGTACATTTCATTGTTTACAATAAACTAATATTTGTATACTTACATGTAATTCATATCCAGCATTACACTGGTACAGAACAGTATCTTTGTAGAAATATCTTGTACCAAGCACTGTGCCATGATCAGGAGCAGAAGGCTGACCACATGATATAGGGGAACATATGTCATCAGTCAAAGGAGGTAACCAGTTGCCATCTGTCTAAAGGATAAAATAAATGTTATTTTAAAAACAGTGAACTGTAACATATTCTTTCAGAGAAGGCCGTGTGTTTCATATCAGAAAGTCAGAATCTAATATACAGTATATTCACACTAGCCACTTTACAAAACAAAATTTGCTTGAGTACCATTTCCTTTTAAGTGTACCTTTTGTTGAATTATTTTTCTGATAATGATGTTGTCAGGGCCCTGGGGCACAAAGAGACCGGACAAGTGGGCTCCAAAGCTAGTGCCCCCAACACTTTTCCTGCCTACTTGTAAAGCAGGTCCTACATAACCGTCCACAACTGGGCAGTTCTCAAGGCGACTTGGTTAAGCCAAAACTTTGCATACCTGTGTGAATAAACTCCACATTTTTTTTGAGTGCATGCGTTTTTAGAATAGGTAGTCAGACGCAGGCAAACGGAGGACAAAAACCACAGATGGTAGCAAGGTAAATGGTGGAAAAGGCAGAATCAGTTAGAGAATCAGATCAGAATGATGACTAGATTTCAGATAGAGAATGATGACTAAACAGGCAAAAGGTAAGTATACCAGAAAACACTGAATGCTGGATCAAGTTGAACAGAGCTATCTTGGACAAAATATTGATCAAGCTCAATAGAACTATAAACCCCTTCTGGACCGGGCTAATTTTCGTTTTTTCCTCCTTGTGCTTAAAAGGCCATAGCAGTTGCATTTTTACACCTACAGACCCACATGAGCCCTTATTTTTTGCGTCACTAATTGTAATGACAGGCTGAATTTTTGCATAAAATATGCTGTGAAACCAGAAAAAAATATGCGCAGAGAAATTAAAAAAAAAAAAACTAAATTATTTTTCTTTGGGGGGGAGGGCCTTTGTTTTTACGCTATGTGTCCTATGGAAAAACTGACATGTTATATATGTTCCTCAAGTTGGTACGATTACAACGATATATAACATGTATAACTTTTATATATATACTTTTATATAAAAAATTCAAGCCATTGTTAACAAATATATGTTCCTTAAAATTGCTCCATTCCCAGACTTACAGCGCTTTTATCCTTTGGTCTATGGGGCTGTGTGAGGTTTAAATTTTTGCGCCATGATTTCTTCTTTCTATCGGTACCTTGATTGCATATATGCGACTTTTTGATCGCTTTTTATTAAAATTTTTCTGGATTTGATGCGACCAAAAATGTGCAATTTTGCACTTTTTTTGCGCTAACGCCATTTACAGTGCGAGATCAGGAATGTGATAAATTAATATTTTGGGTGATTATACATGCGGCAATACCAAACATGTTTATTTATTTATTTTTATTTATAAAATGGGAAAAGGGGGGGGGGATTTAAACTTTTATTAAGGGAGGGGGCTTTTTATTAATAACAACACTTTTTTTTTTTTACACATAGTTATAGTTATACAGCATATATTGATGAGATCAGTGTTCTATTGCTTTTGGCTGCTGCAGCCAAAAGCAATAGGATGCCTAGCAGGGATCAGCGCCATTACGGCGCAGACCCCGGCCGGCACCAGACGCGGAGATCGCTCCTCCGTGACAAAGACATGACAGATATGCTTTCAAAATAATGCAGTAGTGCTAGATAGCAACAACAAATCTGACAGCAAGGTGGCCACCATCTCTAGGCTCGGGCTTCAGTATTGTGGAAGCCACTTTGCTAATATAAGACATCCTTATGCTTTGAAAATGGTATAGACACTAGGTTTCTTTCTCTTTTTTCCTTTCCTATTCTTATATAGTTACATACATTTATGCAGAAAAAGTCAGAAAAACTATGACTGTGGCATCATGAATTTAAGAAAATAATTGAATTCTCATTTTTAGATTTTTACCACATACAGGGAAGTCATGCTAGCTCCTATTCCTGTCTTGTATATTTATTTTTCCTTTTCACCTCATCTAGTTATCATTCTCTCTCACATACCACCTTGCATTTCCATGCTTTCCCTTCCGTAATGTCTCTTCTTCTACATTCAACAACTTGCTTTCTCTAGCCTTATATAGGAAGTCACTTTTGCAGCAGCAAGGCCATGACCCCCTAGTTCAACAACCACTGTAAGTAACAACCGTGCAACTATTACCAATTGCATTAATCTTAAAGTGTTACTGTCATTAAAAAATTTACAGGCGATTTTAAGAAACTTTGTAATTGGGTTTATTAGCTGAAAAATGCATTTTTATCATGAAAAAGCAGTTTAAAGCTCCCCCCCCCCCCCTGTCTTCATTGTTCTCTATGTAGAGGGAAGAGATCTGACACCAAAACAGTACAACAAAGAGTTAATTTACAGCTACATCACCGGGCTCTCTCCTCTGACATCAGCACTGACCTCTCTGACCTCTGAATGGGGGCTTTCAGTGGCTCTTTGTGGTGTAATCCTTTGTGTATGCCTATGGCATAGCATTGTACAGTGTGAGCAATCAAAGTACTGTATGTAAAAGTCCCCCAAAGGGACTTCAAATGTGTAAAAAAAAACAACACACTACCCCAAAACCCCTCCCCCAATAAAAGTCTAAATCACCCCCCTTTCCCATTATATAAATAAAACATATAAAAATAAATAAACAAATAAACATATAATATACCGTAGCGTGCGTAATTGTCCGATCTATTAAAATATAATAAGCGTCATTGTGAACTTTGAACGGCGTAGATGAAAAGAGGGAAAAAAGTGCCCGGATTACCGATTTTATGTTACATTATATATAAAAAAAGATTTATAAAAAGTGATCAAAACGTCCGATCTTCACAAATATGGTATTATTAAAAACTAGAGATTATGGCGGAAAAAATGACAACCCCTAACAGCCCCGTAAGTGAAAAAATAAAACCGTTATAAGCGTCACAATAGGCCCATTTTATTAATAATTAATTGCCAAAAAAAAAGGATCTAATTTAAAAAAATATATATAACATTAGAGAATCTGTGTAACCTGCATATGGTTGTGTTCGGACTGACCTATAGAATAACGGTATCATGTCGCTTTTACCATATAGTGCATTACGTAGACACAGGAACCCCCTAAACGTTACCATATTGCATTCTTTTTTACGATTTTACCTATTTATATCTTCATAAATAATATATTTGGGATTCCGTCATACATGTTATGGTAAAATGAAAGACGCCATTACAAAGTACAACTATTCCTGTAACAAACAAGCACTTACATGGCTTGTAGATAGAAAACTGAAAGTGCTAGAGCTCTTAGAAAGGGAGGAGGGAAAAACGAAAAAACACTAAGATCAAAATTTGGCCGGTCCACTGGGTCATTTTGGGCCTGGTCCTCAAAGGGTTAAATGTTTGCTTGTTTTTCGATGGGACCCCATGCATTTTTTTCTTTCCCCACACTCTGTGAACTAACTTAATACCCACCAGTAACATTTTGACATTTTACACCACTCATGATTACTTTAAAAATAATATCACATAATCTACAGGGTTTTTAACTTGCTCCACACAAAAGGTCTAAAAAATTTAGCTCTTTTCACTGAAACTTTTTTTTTCTTCCCCCTTTTACATAGCCAGTGCTTAGGAAAAACTAAAGGAGGAGCCATCTTTTTGGCAAGACATTACTGTATGCCAATTCACTTACTGTAGCTGACCATAAGGATTATTATTAATTTCTCCCAAACTTAGTTTAGAAATGTCAGGATGCTTTGTTTAACATTGTTTCCTTTTATTTTGCTAACAATTAACACATAGCTTTTAGCTTCTGTCATTTGCTAAAGCGGACACAATAATTATGTGCAAGAACTCATAATTATGTGCTGGTCCACTTGTTCTGAATGCAGTCAATTTGAAACAGAGCTGATTTGTGTGTCAGTGTAGTTTTGACCACGTAGTAGATTCTACATTAGAGGCCAGCCTGAAAGATGATAGTGAAAAAGGAGAATTTGATTTGTGATGACCTGCTAGACCCATGTGAGTGGTCTCTGCTTCATATTACAGACTGCCAGGTCTTAAGGTGGCCGTAGACCTTTGCTTTATGTTGGATGAACCCGCCGAAGATGATATTGGTGGTGACAAGGGTTGGTCATGATGGAAAACCAGAGCTGACCCCCTTGTGGCTTACCCCTCCCCATAGAGAACACAGGAACATTCGGCTTTGCCAAATGTTCCTGTGTATGGGAAGGACGTGCAGTTGGTAAACAACATAACTGATGACCAGACAATCGATAGGCTTTCAGTTTTTGAAGGTGTATGGGGGCCTTTGCAAATAGCACATATTGCATGTTATAAACTGGGTGCCAGTACTCCGGGATGAAAAAAAAGAAACTCTTTTCCTTTAGTCAACACTCCATTTGGCTGACCTGTCTGATCTACTTCTGAAGGTAGTAGATGCCTGTCCCTATAGAGAGTTACCCATCAAGGGTATAATAAGCCTCCTGATCTACTCCATATCTTGCTGCCCATACTGCCATACCTCCACCCAGCCCAATAGTAGCCTTCCACAAGGGCGAAGCTGATATTAATGGCAATGTTCTGGTGAAAAATTATAATAGTGCTTCATTAAAATGAATAATTCATCCAATCAAATCAGTCACCTAGGCCTAATTTATACCATACTTAACTATGCTTTATCACCCAACTGGTAATCAGCTAGAAATCTGGAAGTTTGTGTACAAGAGTTCTCAAAACAATTTGACGTTGAGGACTGTAGGGAGGACTTTTAAATAAAAACACATCACCAGAAATTAGTTCAGTTTCTTTTCATTACTACTTACCGAACAATTGCTTATGCACAGAAGAAAAAACACTCTCCAAGTTAATTTGCAAATCAACATGATAAATAAAAAAATGACACCTATTTTAGAAGACCATCTGGACTCTGCTCTTAATATAATAGGACACAACCTACCTTCCCTCCTTCCTCCCTTTCTGTTGTTAATTAACAGTTTTACGCTGACCCTTTTAGGCCCCCTATTCATGTTTGACCAGTTTGGTGATCTGTTAATTTGTATTCCGCAGGACCGTATGATAACATGTACTGTAAATAACCATTGTTATGCTGTTTCTTACTTAATGACTTATTCTTGTCTTTACATTTTATTTTTTATTTTTTGCAAAATGCAAAGATACAATAAGAAATTGTTGTAAAAATTTTTAATAATTCATAAAATATGCTAGAAATTTGAATATTTGTTGTGTACTATGAATATGTATATTAATATATAGACATATATTTACCATGCAGGTTGAAGTGCTTGGTCCTGATAGTGTATAACCTGTTTTGCAGATGACTGTTACTGTTTTATTTATATCATAATCTGCCCTGATTTTTACTGTATCAGACTGCAATTTACATTTTCTTGGGACACAACTAATTTCCTCTGTTGACCAGGTTCCATCCTCTGCACAGCTTTTTGTTGCCACATCTCCATCCCTTATATAGCCATCTTCACATCTGTAATACAAATGTGTTAATAAGAAATTTCAGATCCTTTATACATGTACAGTGATGGAAAATATGTTTCTAACATGTTCAGAATACACAAGTGTAAGGTCCATAGATACAAATGAAACATACTGTACTTAAGTCTATTGCATCAAACAACCATCAATCAACCAAAACTGCAGCAAATACTGTAACAATGACTTTTAAGGTATGTTCACACTGAGTAAATCAGGCGAAATTTGAATCCCGCCTGCCTCAGTGTGCCATAGCCTGTCTATGGGAGAGCTTTATCGCCTCCGATGCCGCCGCTCTCCGCTCGAAGAATTGACATGTCAATTCTTTGAGCGAAGAGCAGGGACAGCGGAGGCACGCGAGCTATCCAATAGACAGGCTATGGCACACTGAGGAAGGCGGGATTCCGCGGTGGAGAGTTCCGCCTCAGAATTCCTCCTGATTTACTCAATGTGAACATACCCTTAGGCTATGTTCACACTGCGTATAAGTCCAGCCGCATTTCGTACACCGCCGTACATGTGCGGCTGAAACTACGGGCGTGGGAAAAATCGACATGCAGCCGGATGCGTACGAACCGCGAACATACGCCCGTAGTACAGTTATGCTTCCCTAGCT
This sequence comes from Dendropsophus ebraccatus, assembly GCF_027789765.1. NCBI lineage: Eukaryota > Metazoa > Chordata > Amphibia > Anura > Hylidae > Dendropsophus > Dendropsophus ebraccatus. The sequence goes on along the minus strand of NC_091456.1, from coordinate 81,608,736 downwards.
TGTTTGAAGCGATCTGAAACAGGTCATTTACTTGGAAATCTTCACCCAGCCCAATAAAACACACAGAACCTTTTGGATCAAAAAATCAAGTTCAATTTGGCTGAAATAAGTACTTCGTACGGGACCGCATGGAAATCCACGGCCGTGAGTTGGAACATTTCCGTCCTCAAACAATGGTCTTGTTCATTTTTCACGGCGCCGCATACGATCAGGTCTTAAGCTCATACGTAGTGTGCATTGTGCGGGCGTATATCGTATATTTTCAAGCGAACGCATGAACCTCAAAACTGCGTGCGTATATTCGCGGTTCGCACTACGGCCGGACTTGCAGTGTGCACATAGCCTAAATCAGTATTAAATATGAGACCTTATGTAGAAGTGACAGGAATTGTTAAGGAAGTGGGTCACCTAGATTCTTAATGGTTAATTGATTTCCAGGCACATCCATACGTCTGGCAGTTTTCAATGGGCTTTAACCCCTTAAGGTCAAAGCCAATTTTCATTTTTGCACTTTTGCTTTTTCCACTTTATGTTTAAAAGGCCATAGCGCTTGCATTTTTTCACCGAGAGACCCATATGTGCCCTTATTTTTTGTGAAATCAATTGTACTTTGCAATGACAGGCATTATTTTTTAATAAAATATGCTGCAAAACCGGAAAAAAAATATTTGCGCTGTCAAATTGAAAAAAAAACAGAATTTGTTTAAATTTCGGGGAGTTTTGCATTTAAGATGTTCGCTCTGGGGTAAAATTAACTTGTTATGCATGTTCCTCCAGTCATTACGATTACAACAATATGTAACATGTATAACTTTTATTTTATCTGATGGCTTTTAAAAAATTCAAACCATTGTTAACAAATATATGTTCCTTAAAATGGCTCTATTCCCATGCTAATAGCGCTTTTATGCTTTGGTCTATGGGGCTGTGTGAGGTGTCATTTTTTGCGCCATGATCTTTACTTTCAATTGGTACCTTGTTTGCGCATATGCGACTTTTTGATCACTTATTAAATTTTTTCTGGATTTGATGCGACCAAAAATGCGCAATTTTGCACTTTGGAATTTTTTGCGCTTAGGCCATTTATTGTGGAAGATCAGGAATGTGATAATTTATTAGTTCGGGCGATTACATGCGCGGCAATACAAAATATGTTTATTTATATAATTATTTATATTTATAAAATGGGAAAAGGGGGGTGATTTGGACTTTTATCAGGGGAGGGGATTTTTTTATTAACCCCTTAAGGTCAAAGCCTATTTTCGTTTTTGCGCTTTTGCTTATTCCATTTTAAGTTTAAAAGTCCATAGCGCTTGCATTTTTTCACCTAGAGACTTATATGAGCGCTTATTTTTTGCGAAACCAATTGTACTTTGCAATGACAGGCATTATTTTTCCATAACATATGCTGCGAAACCGGAAAAAAATCATTTGCGCTGTCAAATTGAAAAAAAAACGAATTTGTTTTGATTTCGGGGAGTTTTGCATTTACGCCGTTCGCCCTATGGTAAAACTGACTTGTTATGCATGTTCCTCAAGTCGTTACGATTACTATGATATATAACATGTATAACTTATATTGTATCGGATGGCCTGTAAAAAATTCAAACCATTGTTAACAAATATACGTTCCTTAAAAGCGCTTTTATCCTTTGGTCTATGGGGCTGTGTGAGGTGTCAGTTTTTGCGCCATGATGTGTTCTTTCTATCGGTACCTTTTTTTTTTTCAAACAAAATTTTTTATTGTTTTTATCAAAAAAAAAAACAACATACCCATATACATAAAAGTAGTAAAACATATGAGGAAGGATTGCCATGCAGTTTCTATCGGTACCTTGATTGCGCATATACGACTTTTTGATCGTTTTTTATTACATTTTTTCTGGATTTGATGCGACCAAAAATGCGCAATTTTGCACTTTGGAATTTTTTTGCGCTGACGCCGTTTACCGTGCGAGATCAGGAATGTGATTAATTAATAGTTCGGGCGATTACGTGCGCGGCGATACTAAATATGTTTATTTATTTATTTATTAATTTATATTTATAAAATGGGAAAAGGGGGGTGATTTGGACTTTTATTAGGGGAGGGGATTTTTTATTAATAAAAACACTTTTTTACTTTTTTTTTTACTGTAACTAGAAGCCCCCCTGGGGGACTTGTATATAGACAGCACTGATCTCTCATAGAGATCAATGCTGTGTATATACACAGCAAAGATCGATTAGATCGGTCATAGATTACTATGGCCTGCTGAAGGCCATAGCAATCTATTGCCGAGCCGGGATCAGCGTCATTCCGACGCTGAGGCCCGGCACGGGCAGAAGAACGGATCTCCCCCCCGCAATCGCATCGCGGGGGGGAGATCCGTCCCACTAGACACCAGGGACGTGCGGCGCAGTGCCTCTAAGTGCAGCTGTCAGGTTTGACAGCTGCACTTAGAGGCTTAATTAGCCGGTGCGGCAACGGGACCCGCGCCGGCTAATAGAGGCACTGCCCGGCTGCACGTGTCAGCCGGGATCAGCGCCGTTCAGAGTGGGGTCCCGGCGGGACCCCGCTCTGAACACCCCGAGCGGCACCATGACGTATCAGATACGTCATGGGTCGCTAAGGGGTTAATAACACTTTTTTCTTTACATTAACTAAAAGTCCCCCTGGGGGACTTGTATACACACAGCACTGATCTCTCATAGAGATCAATGCTGTGTATACACACAGCAAAGATCCATTAGATTGGTGATAGATTGCTTTGGCCTGCTGCAGGCGAGTGCAATGTATTGCCGAGTCGGGATCAGTGTCATTGCGACGCTGAGGCCCGGCACAGGCAGAAGAACAGATCTCCCCCCCGTGATTGCATCGTGGGGGGGAGATCTGTCCCACTAGACACCAGGCATATAAAGTATAAGGGTACAAACACACACATACCGTATACACAGCGTATTTACTGCTGCGATACGCAGCAAATACGCAGCAGATAGATCTAAATAACTGAACACAGCATCAAGTCTTCAACATCAAATCTGCTACAGTGTGTGTGTTTGTACCCTAAAGCACGCCAGTGCAGCTGTCAGGTTTGACAGCTGCATTGAAGTGCTTAATTAGCCGGCGCGGCAACGGGATCCGCGCCGGCTAATAGAGGCGCTCCCCGGCTACAGATCACAGCTGGGAGCGGCGCCGTTCAGAGTGATGTCCCGGTGGGATCCATCTCTGAACTCCCCCCGCAGCACCATGACGTACCAGGTACGTCATGGGTCTCTAAGGGGTTAAATAATGTTCCTCCTGTCAATAATGCGACCAGAGAAACATGTAAACTAGCAGTTGTTGTTTGACTCTGCAAATAACGGCCATGTTAAACAAAAGCCGCTATTTTACATTGTTTGAACACAGCCGAAGCATGCACCTGAAGGCGGGATTTTGACAGCATATCCTGCTGCCCCCGAATAAACATTAATATAAAGTTAAGCAAGCATGCTCAACACTAGGTAGTTACAGTTTAAATGCGTGGTGGTACAGCTGGTGTTTATGTGCTTAAAGAGCTCAATACAGAGTGTTGGGGTGCCCCACTTATGACATCTTAAGGGGGTTGTCTAGTTGCACAGAATTAGCAAAAAATATGATTCCCCCTCCCTCCTCCCCTTATGCATTCATTGCATTAAAAAATTATAGAAATTATAACTCTAATTTGAAGTATTAAGTTGTTTGCCTTTAGTTAAAAAGAAATAAAAAAGAAAAAAAGAAAGAACGGTTCTTACCGATATTCAATTACACTTCCAAAACTGTAGGAATTGCCATTTATTACAGTGTTAGGTATAATGGGTGGTGGTCCACAGGAAAGTAACTGACAAACTGGGTAGGGTTTATTCCACTTTCCCTCTTCTGTGCACACAAGATCTGATTTTTCTTGCATTACATAGCCAGGGAGACAAGTATATTTGATTGCATTCTCAAGTGTTGAACTACTTCCATTAATAAACGCATTCGGAATTATAGGTGGAGGACCACATGACACCATTCCACAATATGGAAAGCCTGAGCTCCATTTTCCTGCAGGCTCGCAGCTGAGTTCAGAATCGCCAAATAGTTTGAAACCATCATGACATTTGATTTTGATTGAATGGCCACAGCTGAAGTCATCCCCAATAACCTTACCATTTTGGACCCATGGCTTTGGGCATTCACAAGGAAGGCAGCTGGGGGCATTTCCACTCCACAAGCCACTTGCTAAACATTGTCGAGTTGCACTTCCATGTATTTCATAACCAGGAAAGCAAACATATTGTACATATTCATTGTAATGAAAACCTGAACTGTTAAGGAAACCATGAGAAATATCTTCTGGAGGACCACAGTCAATGGGAGCACACAATGGAGCTTTCGCATCCCATGTTCCATCTTTCTGGCAAGTAAGCTTTGATGCCCCTTCTAAGTTATGTCCTGGATTACACCTATAAATTATACTACTTCCAAAAGTATATTCTGTCCCTTCAATCTGCCCATTAGCAACAGTCTGAGGTGTTTTACATGTGATTTGTAAGCATTCTGATATTGTTCCACTCCAGTTTCCATTATCAAGGCATGTTTTGTTTTTATCACCATTGAGCTGGAAGCCTTCAGAGCACTCATACACAATATGTTTTCCATAGTGATAATCATTTCCTGTGACATGTCCATTTATTAGGGCTGGGGGTTCACCACATAAAATAGGAACGCAGATAGGTTCTTCTCCATCCCATTGGGTATCTTCTTGACATGTTCTTTTGCTAGACCCATGTATTCTGTATCCTGTGTCACATTTATAATATATAATACTCCTGTATGAGTAATTTGAAGCTTCTATGTGCCCATTTATTATTTGGTTAGGTGGCTTGCAAAATATGATAGCACACTGTGGAATATCATTACTCCATTTCTTAGTAGACAAGCATGTGCTGTTTTCTGACCCAATAAGTTCAAAACCTTCTTTACATTTATAATGAATAGTGCTATCCAGTGAAGTATCAGTAAACTGTACCATGCCATTTTCAGGAGCTATAGGAATATTGCATTCTATTGGCAAACAGACAGGGGCACTTCCATTCCAAGTACCATCTTCCTGACAATATAATAGTGGTGTCCCAAAAACTTCATAGCCATGGTAACAAGTGTACAAAATAAAAGTTCCATATAAAAATTCAGATATTTCATTGCTATTATCCATAACTGAGTAATTTCCACCTTTGTGAAAACTATTTGAAGTGATTGGAGGCTGGTTAGTGATTGCGGTATCATACGTATCAAACTTTAGATCACCGTTCATTATTTTCCCATCATATTTGCTATACTGTCCAAAGTCAATATGGGGTGGAAGACCACAATCTGTATGTACACACAATGGGGTAGGACTGGACCATCCCGAATCTTCACAAGTAATAATGGCAGGTCCAGTCAACTGAAATCCAGGCATACAACTATAAATGATCATGGCACCATACCTGTAATCAGCTCCTTCAACAAAACCATTGTCAATAGCTTGAGGGGGATTACAAGTAATCTCTTTACAGGTAGGAGGATCTGAATCCCATTCTCCTCTTTCCATGCAAGTAATAGTAGACTGTCCTTCAAGTCTAAATCCTTTATTACATGAATAGGTTACTGTTTGTCCATAATGGAGGCTGTTTGAAGAACTTTTGCCATTTGGAATATCTTTGGCTCCTGGACATCTGATAGGTTTACAGACTGGCAGCCCACCTAGCCAGTGTCCTACTGGCCCACAAATTAATGTGGCATTTCCTAATAACTCAAATCCAGGCTTGCATGTATAAAGAACTGTGCTAAGATAAGTAAGTCCTTGAACATCAACAATTCCATTAGGAATTTCATCTGGTTGAGGACACTCAACGGGAACACAACTGGGAAGATCTTGACTCCAATTACCATCAGCTTCACATGTTATTTCAGGTGGTCCCCTAAGCAGAAAGCCATCCATACAAGTATATTGTATTGTAGTTCCATAGTGAAGAGAAGGCACCGATTTAGGGTCTCCAAAATCAATATCTGGTGGCTTAGGACAGAGAACAAGCTTGCATACTGGAAAAGAATCATTCCAGTGCTGTGACGGTAGACATCGTAAAACAGAGGAGCCTCGAAGAACATATCCCTCTCTACAGGAAAATCTTACAACTCCTGTTTCATTAGCAACTTCTTTAAGTACTAACTGGTTTTGTAATAGTGGTGGTTCTTCGCATTTCGAAGGCACACAGTTAGGTAACTGGTTTTTGTCCCACTTTCCATTTTTCTGACAAGTCCAACTAGTTTCCCCCAAAAGTTCATAGCCCTCATCACATACAAATTCAATTTTTGAACCAACATCAATAGTTGTCCCTTTAATGTCACCATGTTTTAGTGGTGGTGGTTTTTCACAGTTTAGCAGAGTACATGATGGTGGAGACTCAGTAAACCACTGTTTGTTGGACTGACATACTCTTTTACTGCTCCCGACTAGTTTGTATCCAGGTTTGCAGGAGTAAGTTACCACATCCTCCAATACGACACCTGTTTTATTCTGCAGAAAGAAAAATATGTTGATTTAACTATTATCAATTGAGTAGCAAGCATACAGTATCTATTACCTAACTTAAATATTTTACTTCCAATCTTGGTGGCACTATCACTCTCTTATTCAATGCTATAGAATACCTGGAAGCCAATTCCCTTTGCTGTCTGAAATTATTCTAGTTTACTGGCTTCTGGTGATATTAACCTCCAGCATCATTATGATTCTTCACACAAGAACCAATCACTAAATCAGCCCATGCCAAGCAGTTTCATATTGGCAACATATAAAAAAGCATTCAATTTACCTCTAGCTGCCAAGAAATATATAAGTATTTCACATACTATCTCTATATTTTTACTCTATGGGCTTTTCTTTTTTAAAAAAACCCTTCATTTATTATTGATAACACTCCACACTGAATAACCTTGGACATTGCAAAATGTGTGTCCACCATCAGATCATTTTACAATTTCCATGCATAAAAAGTTTAGTAGATTTGCAAATATATTGTATTACTTACCTAGTATTTATGCTGCACGATAGTCTATAATTATAGTCTAGAGCTGAATTCACAATTACTTCTAGCTTGTGGTCTGCACAGAGCTTTCTCTGGTGACTTGAGTTCTAAAGCTAACTAAAGTCTTTAAAAAGATCAAATGAAAACCATATTCTGTTGACAGTCAACAGGTTGGACAGAGACCATAGGAGAACATATAGGAGGCTGCTACAGATCTGCATCCTATTAATAAAAGCCCAGGCCCTGTCAAAAGTTTTGTCAATTTTAACTTTTTCAGTATGAATGTATGGTCGTCAAACTTACACTATGCTCAAAGAATTATAGCTTTTCATACACCCTCACATTTGTACCCCATATTCCCCCAGTAGCCCAGGTACATGCTAGATGGAATTTGAGAATCCCAACTTCATATTTTATGGGACTGTGAGAAAAAAATTTATATGGAAAACCAAATAATTAAAGGGGACCTGTAATCAAGCATTAGCATGCCTAAATTAAGTGTGATGTACAATAGTTCTTCTTACCCTAAATCCAAAGGTGTCACTCTTATTGCAATCTAGTGCTCCAGCGCTAAGATATAAGCATTAGAGTTTATATGTAAACTAGGGGATAAAGCTCAAAGGGTGTTTCTCTAGGCTGCAAACAAAACTTTTTGAAAGAGAAAAAAGTATAGCTTTTTTATAGAAGCCACCAATTCAAATGTGATATTTAAAATGGCTTCATTTGAGTTCCTGTTCTCAGTTTATCATCTACTGCTCTGCAGGTTTTCTTTATAAAGTATGATAACACTTTAAGTACAATAATTCATTTAATTATACTAGAAATTAACAAGCATTAACCTTGGTTATAAAAAAAAACAAAGTATAATAATTTAGTTTAAATGTAAGGAGTGAACACACACACCTCTATGACCCCATTTTCAAGCTCAGGTGGTTGACCACAGGACACTGGATGACAAGCTGGAAGTCGACCACTCCATTCTCCAGATGCCTGGCATGTCCGTTTCTTCTCTCCTTTTATGTAGTACCCTTTATTGCAACTGTACGCAACCACTGCATCAAAGCTGTAGTTATTTCCACTGACATAGCCATTTTTGATAGCAGGTGGTTCTCCGCAACGGACTGGGATGCACTGAATTGTTGTAGGTGATGGGTTCCATTGCCCACCGCGCAGGCACTCAATCTTTGAAGATGTGTTTAGTATAAAGCCTTCCATACATTTAAAGCTAACGGTTGTGCCAGAAACAAATTTTGCTTTGTTAATTGATTCCAAGATACCATATGCAACAGCAGGAGGTTTCTCGCAGAAATCAGCTATACAATAAGGCATGTCCTTGCCATCAGGAGGTACCCACTTTCCTTGTGCATTACACAGCATTTTACTGTTGTCATCCATACTATACCCATCAAAGCAGTAGTAATATGCAGTGTCTCCATAAAGTCTATGAGCACTGTCTGAAGATGCATGGTCAATGTTTGGAGGCTCATCACATGAAACAGCCATACACTGTGGAATATTTTCACCCCATTTTCCAGTTGTTAAACAGGTTATAGTTTCTTGACCAACAAGAGTGTAACTGTAAAAAAGAAAAAGTATTATGAACTTTGCATACTAATTAACACTGAGGCCATATGATTCTGTACAACAATCAGTTAGCTAAATGTCAAAATTTCAACTACTATGCTGAGCTGGCTGCAAATTATTTCATTTTTAGAGTGCCCTCACATGTACTATTGCAGGTTTTGAAATCCACTGCAGTGCTGTGTACTGTTATGGCCTATGGGCTCTACATTCTCACGCCAGATTTTCATTCAACTGCAAGAATGTAACCACAGCCTACATAACTCAGCATCTACCGGGCTAACAAGAAAATACATTACCTGTCCGTGCTCCAGCTTGCTTCTCCAACTCCCAACGTTATGCTCAGCCAATGAGTGCACTTTCCTGCCGCAGCCATTGACTGGCCAAGTGGGGCGGCAGTGACCAGGGAGTTGGAAAAGCAAGCTGGAGCGCAGACAGGTAATGTATTCGCCTGTTAGCCCAGCTGCTGCTGAGTAAGCCGTGGCTAACAATATACAGTGGTCCCTCAACATATATTAATTGGTTCCAGGACAACCATTTTATGTTGAAAATATTGTATGTTGATACCAAAATTCTATGGAAAACTGGTAATTGTTTCCAAATCCCCCAAAATGAGAATAAAAATAAGATTTAAAGGAAAATAGGCAGATATCTAATATGGATAAAGCAAGTCCTTATATACAACAGTCAGAAAGAGCTACTGGAGACTGTAGATTACTTTCGAAGTAGAAGACTGGAATATTCTCAGGCTCCTGTACAGATCACACAGAGAACCAGAAATATAAAATGAAGCCACGTTCACCTGGAGTACAAAGGAGCAGCTCAAGCTGGTACAGGTAAAGAGCAGTACAGGACATGTAGTATCACACTGTACTTTGGAGAATCACTACTAGACAGCCAACCAGTGCAGGCATTTCAGTAATACTAGGGTTTTACCAGTGGGTTGATCATCTAATTATTTACATGTGCCGCAGATCCTGACCGTCTGTAGCATTGTATGTCGTGTCTAGTCTCAAGTTACGATGGTCCAGAAAGGAACATTGTATGTTGAAAATATTGTATCTTGAGGACATTGTAAGTTGAGGGACCACTGTAGAGCATCACAGCAGAACTTGCAGCATGAAGTCCGTTGCGATAGAGTATATGTGAAGGTACCCTTAAAGTATGTTTTTGGACATATGATGCAAACCGCAGCAATATTTTAGCAGTGCAATCTGTGTCATTCCAGCCTAGCTGCATACATTCATTTTAGACGTCACAGCTGTATGCTGTAATCCCCAAAGTATCAGTCCAGTGTATGGACTCCCAAGTGGACAGGAAATAAGTCTTTGCAATCTGTCTGACATGATAATAACATTGCCACCTATTATATCCCTTCTGACAGCTTAGAAGCTCCACTCTTTTTTTTTCCTCTGTATGCCCCTCATGCACCGAGTGCTACAGAAGACACCATGTCTCCCTTGTCTTATAAACAGGAGCATCATTAAAAAAGTGGGGAACACTAGATGAACCATATCAGAGTGACAGAATGAATTAAGATGGCAGACAACTCGTAAATCACAATACAGGCATGAACAAGAGCCTATGCAGGAACGAAGCTCGATACATTCCAATATACAGTATATATAAATTTGAGACTAGTTACATAAAAAATGGTAATTATTATATTCTATTGAACCTGTTCATAACTTGTTCCTTTTAAAGTGTACCTGTCAGGAGGCCAACCGTCATGATCCACTCAGTGGCCGGGCATCCATGGAAACAGAACACTCCGGAACTCTTCTCAGCTTTTTCTATCTTCACAGTTACCCGAACTTCCTGCTGTCGAGTAGATTTCACCACTAATCACGACAGCTGACTTCCTGACTGGTACACTTTGCATACATTACTTGGCCATCTTCCTATGTTGTAGTACTGACAATGATTAATCTAAAATAAGTACTAAGATCTACACAAATCTGAAAATAGTTGCTGCTAATATTAAGCTACCTACACATGTTGATATCCCCAAATCTATAAGTAAACTTAACTGTCATACCCTTCTTTGCAAGTGTATGTCACAGTGTTTCCAAAGGTGAAGACACTTCCTTTAGAGATGGCATCCCTAACAACAGGAGGATGACCACAAATCACAACTTCACAGGATGGAGGCTCCCTACTCCAATTACCAGAAGCTTCACATGTCAAAACTGATGGACCCTGCAAGCTAAGGAAAACTGTAGTTAATTAAATCACAACCAATTACAGTAACAACATTACTAACATACATGGACACAACATTACTAATAAATGGGAAAAATATAGAGACATGTATGAAATCCCTCCCCATCGTCAGGTATTATTTGAACAACTGTGTTCTTTTGTTATTAATAGATTTAAATCTTGTGCGACGCAGAAAAAACTAATTATTTTGATTTTCTATGTTCCAATTCTTCTCCCACCTTATCTCTTTCACAAATATATCGTAGGATATGTATTGATTCCTTACATAAATTTCCTCCCCCTTTTCTCCGGAAATGGTCTGCAGAAATACAAACGGACACTCCCAGTGTGAAATTGAGGGAAATCCACTTCCGGCTACTTCATAAAGCATTATTACGCTTTTAACTTTTCTTACTCCACCATGCCAGATGATTTCTTGACATATTGTCTAAAATGTAAAGAACCTAGCGCAGATTTATTACACGGTGTTTGGTCTTGCTCTCAAGTTTAGACATACTGTCAATTAGTAAAAACCTTTATTCAGAATACATGGAATGAATGAGATTCCTCTGGAAAACCTATAGCCTCAAAATGTATTAAAATGTATTAATCTTAATCTGTTATTGGCCTTAAAAAGCTTATTAAACTACTGGATCTCTGACACACTTCCCACTATTTCTGAGCTAATAACCTCACTTAAAGAAACTATTCATTGGGAAATGCTGGATGCAATCCGCAATAAAGACGTTTCCACAAAAAATTTCATAAAAAAATAGAATTATTTTCTCATAAAGGTTATGTCGCAAAAGGAGAGGGAAGCTGTCATGAAACACTTTTGTAATACTGTTTGGTATCAAACGGCAGAGACGAGGGGCACCCTAGGGGTACTCAGAGTTCCTTAATTATCTTAAAGACAGAGATTCTTTATCTACATTTCTTTCTATCTTTTAGAGCATTAGTTTTTGTTCTTTAGATTCTATTGTTCTTTATAGCAAAATTGTTTTCAAACTTGCTGTATTGTAACCTATTTATATCTTCCTTTGATATGTAACTGTATTGTTATTGATATACATTGAAAAATATTTGGAAAAAAAACCCCAAAACATTAATATATGCTTAGAACTGTCTTTTTTTTAATAATCTCTATTTTAAATACAGGTTTCTAAATTGTCTATCTAGTTAGTGGCCTAAATTTGTCTAATTATTAAATAACATACACTTAGACTAGCTCATGGGGCACATTTACTAAAGATGCGTCCCTGGCGTACAGTACATCATAAGCAAGTCGCAGATTATGTGGCCTTCACCGTGCCGTATGCTTGCCATTGCCCCCACTCGCCTGATGGATGGGCAGGGAAGGAGTGGCAATGCAGGAAGAAAGCGTGGTCTTCTCCCGCATCTCAATAATCAATGTTTACACCTGAAGACAGATGTAAACAAGGCAGAAAAATTACAGCTCCAGAGCAGGTATATATTTTTGCACAATTCCTGCACCAATCATGCGTGGTGAATAGAGCGGGTCTTGATATATGTTCCCATAATATATAAAGATTGTTCACAGAATGTAAGAGTTTTCTTTCCATGATTCAGTAATTTTCAGTGTGGTGTTGTGTCAGCATCTCCCCAACTGCTTCCTTCTGAGACAACACATCATCTCAGGCCATCTCAGGAAACTTGAATGGATCTGGTCTCTGAGGGATGTTAACATCTCTGACTGAACCCTAGACCCTAAATGCTTGTCTCCTTTGTCATTAGGGAAGAATATGGGGCATTTACAGCATGCTGCCGACTTGTTCTGAGCAATGCCACAGGCAATGAATACAGCAGGGATTGGGGAAAAAAATAGTACAGACTAGCAAAACAAATGGATTATTGGTGGTAAGTAAATCTAACACACTATAATATAACATACTTTTTTATACTTTACCTGTATCCTGTCTCACATTTATATGATGCTGTTGATTCGTATGTTATACCAGTTATTGTGAAATTCCCATTAGCTATTTCCTTTGGTTTGGAGCACATGACTGACTCACAAGATGGGACCATATTGCTCCAGGAACCATCAGCAAGGCATACAGTTTCTTCACTGCCCAATAATGTATATCCCTCATTGCATCTACAGCAACAGAGAGCAAAGGTAATTAATAAAGTTTTGGGCTATGCAATTGTAAATCAATAAATGTATTTTTACCGTTGATAAGCCAATCACATATGCAAGCAGGGTGTTAGTTGTAATAGAGCAGGGACATGTTTAAATCGAGAAAGAACCACTTTGTGCAGCATTTGTAGTAGTGACCGCCGATACATCGTTCTATGGCGGTCACTAATGAGTAAAAATAAGTGTTTCAGTATGCCGCTGTCATGACAGAGGCTTGTAACAGGTTCCAGTGGGGTGTGTGAGCGCACCCACCTGATCGGAGGTCCCGCAGTGAGGTCCGGGCTGATCAGCTCCATGGCAATCCTAAAGGCCTTTTGAAGACCTTCAGGGTTTTCAATGATGTGCCTCTACACAGTCATGGCGCTGGCATGGCTGTGTAGATTGCCTGTGAGCATAATGCTAACATATACAATAAACTGCACTACAATGATGTGAACAGTAGTAAACAGTAATGTTCACTAGTGTAAAAGTAAAAAAAAATGAAAGGTTTGCAATAAAACATAAAAAATATCCCTGCAACCCTCCTCCAGTGATAAAAATCCATAGTGACCTACAGAATACATTTATTATTTTATTTTTACACTGAATAGCAAAAGTTTAATATTAAAAAGAAAAAATAAATGATATTGTTTCAACACACGTGATAGTGAGCAAATTTTGCTACTAACATTAAGTACAATATGTCACAAAAAAAATATCTGAATTGCTAGCATACATTAAAGCATCATGGAGCTATAACCATATTAAGTGAGGCAGGTCAGATTTTGAAAAATGAGCTTGGTCATTAATGCCCAAACTAGCTGCAGCACTAAGATGTTAAAAGAAATCTGTCAGCACCCTGGCCCTGCATGGCCTTACAGTGTGCTGTACTTGGCAGTCCCCTTGTGAGCATGTTACCTTTTGGTAATCTATCTGTGGAGTGGATTATGCGCAATCTTAGGTCTTCTACTGTAATGAAGAGTGAAAGAGGAGTTGTGACCGAGCATTTGTGCCCCACTCTGGCACTCCTCACCACTCCTTCCTCCTCCCTCTTCTCCTTGAATAATCAATGCTGACCGGCCTCCTGCTCACTCAACTGTCAGTCAGTATCACCCAACAGAGGACTGCAATCAGATATCATTGAATCACCTAACCTGGTTTGGAGGTGTGGGCTAGGGGTAAGTCACTGCTCTAGAGACCTGCAGCAGGTTTTGCACTTTTAAAAATACATTAATGAAGAAAAATAAAATAAAAATAACTATATTTCATTTCCATCAGGGGATTTGAAGCCAAGCAAAACCTGCTGCAGGTTTCTAGACAGGTGAATTACCCATAGTCCTCTGCTAGCAGACACTGACTGACAGCGTGAGTGAGCAGGAGGCTGGTCAGCATTGATTATTCATGAAGAAGAGGGAGGAGGAAGGAGTGGTGAAGAGTGCCAGAATGCGGGACAAACACTAAGCCACAACTCCTCTTTGACCCTTCATTATAGTAGGAGACCTGAGATTGTGCATAATCCACTCCGCTGAAAAATTACCAAAAGATGCGATGCTCACAATAGGATTGGCAGCACACTGTCAGCACACAACACACTGTCAGCACGTCAGATATGCCCTGGGTGCTGACAGATTCCCTTTAAATACAACAAGCTTGATTCTTATTATATTACATTACTGTTTACGGTATTCAATCTCATACTGTAATACCCCAAAATGAAATAGATATTGGTCAAACAATTGGTCCTTTTTCATGAAAGTACACAATTACATTTTACAAATTTTCAATATAAAAAAAATCTATATATATAAAAAAGAGCGTAAAATTGTACCTGAAAATAACTGTCAGTCCATAGGTAAAATTGGAGCCCATAATGCTGCCATGTTCTGGAACGGGTGGCTCCCCACATGACACAGCTTTATAACAATAAAATACATAAAATAAATTAAAAATTAAGTATTGACAGTTACATGCTAAAAGAAATGACAACACAGTAGGTAAACAGTAAATAAACAGTGTTTATACTGTATAGGATAGTTATACTGTATAAGTCAAGGGTGTTTTCTATGCAAAATGTAAAGTTATATACTTTAGCTGTAATAAAATCATGCCTCCACGGTCAGTGTTTTTAAATGTGTGTTAGCTTTTGCTTTAATAAAAAAGATATATTCATTTAATGAGCTGTTGCATACATTTTAACATACTGATGGATGAAATTACAAAAATGTCAATAAAGGGGGACATTGTAGTTATGGGTGACTTTAACATGCCGGATGTGGATTGGAATATCCCTTCTGCACTTACATGTAAAAGCAAGAATGTAATGGAGGCCCTTACAGGGGCATCTCTAAAACAGCTTGTGAAGTCACCAACCAGAGGAGAGAACATTCTAGATTTAGTATTTACTAATGGGGATCGGGTGTCTGAAGTTAGAGTGGAAAAAAATTTAGGTTCGAGTGACCACCAGTGTTTATGGTTTGACATACAAACTTACTGCGCCCAATCCCATACTACAACAAGAGTATTGGATTTAAGGAAGAGAGATTTAAATAAAATGGGGGAGTATTTGGATAAAGAATTAAGAGGGTGGGATAAAACATCAGGAGCGAGCACTCAGTGGGCAGAATAAAAAAATGCCATATTAAAGGCAACTAGACTACATGTGCGAGAAGTTAGCAAAAGTAAAAGGAATAAGAATCCATTGTGGTTTACTAGAGAGGTCAAGGCCATTGCAAAAGGAAAAAAGGCAGCGTATAGGAAGTATAAAGAGACTGGAAATGAAGCTGACAGAGAGACGTATAAAAGTATACAGAAGGAGGCAAAGCAGATTATAAATGCTGCTAAAGCCTCAAAAGAAGAAATGGCAAAATCTGTTAAGGAGGGGAATAAAACCTTCTTCAGATATAATGACAGGAAGAAAAAGAAGAATGGGTGCAGCATTACTAAAATAAACAATGGGGAGAATACATTTATTGATGGAGATAAGGCGGTCGCTGACTATTTGAATAGTTACTTTTGCTCAGTGTTTTCAGAAGGAGGCCTTCGCAATCACAGGATGGCTGGACACAACATTGCCTCCAGTTATATGGGTTCAGCTCCAGTATTTTCAGAGACTGAAGTTGCAGAGGAACTTGCCTGTTTAAAGTTAAATAAGGCGATGTGGGCCCAGATGGTGTCCATCCCAGGGTTCTTAAAGAACTCAGATCAGTGATTGCTGCGCCCCTGATCTGTATAACCAATCCCTGCTAACAGGAGATGTCCCCGATGATTGGAGAACGGCCAATGTTATACCAATCCACAAGAAGGGGAGTAGAGAAGAGCCCAGTAACTACAGGCCAGTGAGCTTCACATCTGTAGTAGTGAAAATGATGGAAACTCTTTTAAAAAAGAAGATAATGGATCACCTAAGAAACAACAATTTCATGGATCCAAACCAGCATGGCTTTACTGAGGGCCGATCATGTCAGACTAATCTCATTGATTTCTTTGATTATGCCACAAAAGTGCTGGATGAAGGTGGTGCTGTGGATATCGCCTATCTGGACTTCAGCAAAGCTTTTGATACAGTTCCCCATAAAGAGCTGATAGAGAAGTTGGAGAAAATTGGACTTAATCCCTGGATAGTTCAGTGGATTTGTGGTTGGCTGAAGGATAGATATCAGAGGGTTGCTGTTAATGGTGTATATTCCGAGCAGAGACTGGTTACAAGTGGTGTGCCACAAGGGTTTGTTCTGGGTCCTATTCTTTTTTTATATGTTTGTAAGTGACATAGGAGAAGGTTTGGTAGGTAAAGTTTGTCTGTTTGCTGACGACACAAAAGTGTGCAATAGGGTTGATATTCCTGGAGGTGTCAGTAATATGGAAAATGATTTAGCTTTGCTAGATAAGTGGTCCAAAAAGTGGAAATTGAAGTTTAACCTTTCCAAATGTAAAACAATGCACTTGGGGAGGAGGAATCCTCTATCCGAGTATCACATAGGCAGTACTGTGTTGGAAAAGACTTCAGAAGAGAAGGATTTAGAGGTAGTGATATCTGACAGCCTTAAAATAAGTCACCAGTGCAACCAGGCAGTGGGGAAAGCAAATCATATGCTGGGGTGTATAGCTAGAGGTATAACCAGTAGGAAGAGGAGATTGTGATCCCGCTCTTTAGAGCTCTGGTGAGAACACATCTGAAATACTGTGTCCAGTTCTGGAGACCTCACCTAAAAATAAAATAAAATAGAACGGGTCCAAAGACGGGCTACAAAAATGGTGGAGGGTATGAGGCATAAACCATATCAGGAAAGACTTAAGGATTTGAATCTGTATAGTCTGGAGGAAAGAAGAGAAAGGGGGGACATGATTGAAACCTTTAAGTATGTTAAAGGAATAAATAAGGTTCAAGAGGGGAGTGTTTTTAGTAAAAAACTGAGCTCAAGAACAAGAGGACACAGTGAGAGATTAGTTGGGGGAAAGATCAGAAGCAACGTGAGAAAATATTATTTTACTGAAAGAGTAGTAGATACCTGGAACAAACTTCCAGCAGAGGTGGTTGGTAAATCTACAATAACAGAATTTAAACACGCCTGGGATAAACAAATATCTATCCTAACAAAAAATGCCCAAAAATAATTACAGTCCTAAACGCACCAAAAAATGTATTATACAAAGACAAATCCAAAGAAGGATCAAAAAAATGCAGGACAATCCAAAATAAATATACTTATATTTCTTTATTAAAGTAGAATTTAATTTAAAATACATACAGAAAAAATAATAAATAAAAAGCACAAAAATTGGGGGAATGAAACAACACAAAATACATAGAACGGTGATGGGAAATAAAGCAATGTTTTATGAAGTCATATATTGCACATGCATGGAAGTTGAATTAAACTAATATAATCATGGCAGTATAAGCACCCTCCATTGAGTAAAAAATTGTGTAGATAGTATTTAGTTAGCAGCAAAGAATAAAGTGCATAAAGTGCATAAGGTAAACAACCTATTTTAGGCTGGGTTCACACACAGTATATTTCAGGCAGTATTTGGTCCTCATGTCAGGTCCTCATAGCAACCAAAACCAGGTGTGGATTAAAAACACAGAAAGGCTATGTTCACACAATGTTGAAATTGAGTGGATGGCCGCCATATAACAGTAAATAACTGCTATTATTTCGATACAACGGCCGTTGTTTTAAGATAACAGCAAATATTTGCCATTAAATGACGTCCATCCACTCAATTACAACATTATGTGAACAGAGCCTTTCTGTGCTTTCAATCCACTCCTGGTTTTGGTTGCTATGAGGACCTGACATGAGGACCAAATACTACCTGAAATATACTGTGTGTGAACCCAGCCTAAAGCTGCAATTTGCTAAATAATCAACTATAAAGGTGAAATCACCAACAAGTAAATATCAAATGGACATACAAACTAGGAGGATGCGTATACTGCAACAAGTCCCACACACCTACTCACCCTACGCACGTTTCGCGTGGCTCGATTTGTCAAGGGATATCCCTTGACAAAGCGAGCCACGCGAAACGTGCGTAGGGTGAGTAGGTGTGTGGGACTTGTTGCAGTATACGCATCCTCCTAGTTTGTATGTCCATTTGATATTTACTTGTTGGTGATTTCACCTTTATAGTTGCTTATTTAGCAAATTGCAGCTTTAAATAGGTTGTTTACCTTATGCACTTTATTCTTTGCTGCTAACTAAATACTATCTACACTATTTTTTACTCAATGGAGGGTGCTTATACTGCCATGATTATATTAGTTTAATTCAACTTCCATGCATGTGCAATATATGACTTCATAAAACATTGCTTTATGTCCCATCACCGTTCTATGTATTTTGTGTTGTTTCATTCCCCCAATTTTTGTGCTTTTTATTTATTATTTTTTCTGTATGTATTTTAAATTAAATTCTACTTTAATAAAGAAATATAAGTATATTTATTTTGGATTGTCCTGCATTTTTTTGATCCTTCTTTGGATTTGTCTTTGTAAAATATCTATCCTAAGATAATAAGAAAGAAAATACTAAAAGGGCAGACTAGATGGACCCAGTGGTCTTTTTCTGCCGACAATCTTCTATGTTTCTATGTTTCTTTGGGATAACATTGTTGTAGGTGTTACATGATTGTTTAGCTGGATATTCTGTGTTTAATATGTAAATTTATTGCACACTTCCATGTAGTATAGCTGTTCATTCCTTTCTGGATTCAGGTCTGAATTTTTCTCATACATTTGTCAAAACAAATCACAAATCAGATGAATTAATCATTGGATCCTAATTAGCTGCTAATCATTAAAATGGTAATTAGCTAAAAATGTTCATTACCTCTCAACGGAATCCTGAACTTTACATCAGACAGTATATTATTTATAAAACAGGTAATAAAATCTCCCTGTGTATTAAGTGGCTCAGCTAAAGAAAGTAGATATAGCTTCTTGTGAAAGATAAATCTGCTAGTGGAGAACACAAATGCTTCCAATGGGTTAATCAGCTAAAGGAGGACATAGCTTGTTAAAATGGTGAAGCTTTGTCCACACATAAAAACTACTGGTTACATCTCAAAAAAACATAAAAAAAGGGCTGCTAGGGTAGAGGTACGTTGAAATCTATTGAATTAATGTTTAAAATATCCCTTAAATTCTAAAAGCTTTAAATTAAGCTTTAAATCTGTAACTGTTCTTTTTGAAAAATTAAATGCCGGGGCTTCTTGTTGGCCACTAACATGGCAAAATATATCTGTATTTAAGCAAGCATTTCAGCACAAATTTTGTGAAGTGTAAAACATATATGTCAGACTGAAACATGCTGAAAAAATTAAAATGAACCTAAAAAACTGTCAACACAGCCTTTTTTTGAAATCCTACACAAACCTCTGGATAACCTTCTCCTGTTCCACAATACACATGAATCCTTTTTACACGTTGTGTCTGTACACAACAAACTCAGGTATGGGTCGGCCCACTGGACTGCTATAAGCACATACATTGTCGCCCTATGATGTGCTCTGCGTTCCTTTTTTGCTTTCTACTTTGATTGATTTGGAAATGACATAGGATTCAATGGGCCTAATCCACTTTTACATTACCTAATGCCATTGCTGCAAGGAATACGCTTTAACAACTCACACTTCACCTCTTGGTTCACAAAAAGTAAAATAAAAGCAAAATTTGGTTGTAAAATGCATGTGCTACATAGGAAAAATACATGTATGTGCTACATTTAAGACAATGGACAAATGTGTGCACAGGTGGTTGTCTTCGTAATAGATGTTCTCACATTTGTCATTATGTACCCTGGCGTAGACTACACAAGAGGCACAGATCTGATGGACGGCTGGGGTGGGGGGTGTTAAGGCACAGAGGAGGCATGGCCTCTTCTTGTGTCTGATTTATCTGCCCTCCCATGACAGACGCAGGTCACATCAGAGTTATTAAGTGGTACGCGCCTTTTAGTATATCGATGGGGTGAATGGAGGCGGGGCTTTATTTACGAGAATGCCAGTGTTAAAAAAATTATCCCCATAGTGTTTTAGTTAGTATTTTGATCAATATTTTAAATCAAAACCGGGAGTGGAGCTAGCAAAGTAAAATTATAATGGAAAGATTTGCACCTTTTCTGTGTTTTTGACCCAAATTACTATGAGAAAAGTACTATGTGTGAACAAATAATTCAGTACATTAACCATTTGAGGACCAGGCCCAAAGTGACCCAGTGGACCGCTCAAATTTTGATCTTTGCACTTTTCCCTCCTTCCCTTCTAAGAGCTCTAGCACTTTCAGTTTTCTATCTACAAGGCCATGTAAGGGCTTGTTTGTTACAGGAATAGTACTTTGTAATGGCGTCTTTCATTTTACCATAACATGTATGACCGAATTCCAAATATATTATTTATGAAGATATAAATGGGTGAAATCGTAAAAAAAGAATGCAATATGGTAACGTTTGGGGGGTTCCTGTGTCTACGTAATGCACTATATGGTAAAAGCGACATGATACCATTATTCTATAGGTCAGTCAGAACACAACCATATGCAGGTTCACACAGATTCTCTAATGTTACATATTTTTTTTTAATGAAATCCTTTTTTTGGCAATTAATTATTAATAAAATGGGCCTATTGTGACGCTTATAACAGTTTTATTTTTTTAACTTACGGGGCTGTATGGGGTGTCATTTTTTTCTGCCATGATCTCTAGTTTTTATTAATACCATACTTGTGAAGATCGGACGTTTTGATCACTTTTTATTAATTTTTTTATATATAATGTAACAAAATCGGTAATCCGTGCACTTTTTTCCCTCTTCTACGCCGTTCACCGTTCACAATGACGCTTGTTTTAATTTAATATATCGGACAATTACGCACGCTAAGGTATATTATATGTTTATTTATTTATTTATATATGTTTTATTTATATAATGGGAAAGGGGGATGATTTCAAGTTTTATTGGGGGAGGGGTTTTTGGGTAGTGTGTTAGTGATTGAAATTTTTTTATAAATTTTAAGTCCCTTTGGGGGACTTATACATACATTACTTTCATTTTATACACTGATCACTGCTATGCCATAGGCATAGCATTGATCAGTGTTATCGGCACTCTGCTCCTTGAGCCTGCATGTGCAGGCTCAGTGAACAGATCGCCGATCGGACCGCGCGGACGCAGGTGAGAGACCTCCGGCGGTCCGTTTTACCGATCGGGACCCCCGCAGTCACACTGCGGGGGGTCCCGATCGGTAAGTGACAGGGGACCCCTAGGCGACCTTGGATGTACCGGTACGGAGGGCCACCTCCACACGTTCAGAGCAGGGCCGTGCGGCAACCGCGATCTGAACCGCCGCGGTTCCGGGTGCCGCTCGTCGCCCGGGACCACGGCTATTAGCGGGCACGGTCCGATCGCCGTTCCCGATAATACAGTAATCGGATGCAGCTGTCAAAGTGGACAGCTGCATGCGATTACTTACTGCAGCACTTCCCTGGTGTCTAGTAGGGAGGATCGCTCCTCCGGCAGCCGGAAGCAATCGATGCAGCATAGATCTCAATGAGAGATCAGTGCACTTATACTAGAAGTCCCCCAGGGGGGCTTCTAGTATAAGTGTAAAAGTAAAAATAAAAGTGTTATTCTTAATAAAAAGCCCCCTCCCCTAATAAAAGTCAGAATCACCCCCCTTTTCCCATGTTATAAATAAAAATAAACAAATAAATAAACAAACATGTTTGGGAATGTGATAAATTATTTGTTCGGGCGATTACACACGCGGCGATACCAATCTCGCACGGTAAATGGCGTAAGCGCAAAAAAATCCCAAAGTGCAAAATTGTGCATTTTTGGTCCGTCAAATCCAGAAAAATTTTAATAAAAAGCGATCAAAAAGTCGCATATGCGCAATCAAGGTACCGATAGAAAGAACACTTAATGGCGCAAAAAATGACACCTCACACAGCCCCATAGACCAAAGGATAAAAGCACTATAACCCTGGGAATGGAGCAATTTTTAAGAACATATATTTGTTAACAATGGTTTGAATTTTTTACAGGCCATCAGATACAATGAAAGTTATACATCTTACATATTGTTGTAATCGTAACGACTTGAGGAACATGCATAACAAGTCAGTTTTACCCCAGGGCGAATGGCGTAAAAACAAATACCCCACAAATAAACAAAATGCGTTTTTTTTTTTTAAATTTTACCACACTTTGAATTTTTTTCTGGTTTTGCAGTGTACTTTATAAAAAAAATTTAGCCTGTCATTGCAAATTACAATTAGTGGCACAAACAATAAGGGCTCATGTGGGTTTCTAGGTGAAAAAATGGAAGGAAAGGAGGAAAAAACGAAAACGCAAATATTGAAATTGGCCCGGTCCTCTAAGGGTTAAACGCCGCTGCGGCGCTGTGATCGCGGCGTTTAAGGATTTAATGGCACGCTGCAGCACGATTGCTGCAGCGTGATCGCTGCAGCGTGTCATTAACGGTGAGGTGCCGGCTGCTGATTGAGCTCCGGAGCGCGCTTCATAGCTCAAGACGTACCGCTACGTCCAGGGTCGTCTGGGCACAGACTTCCAGGACGTATCGGTACGTCCTAGGTCGTCTAGGGGTTAATAGATAAGAGAAATATTTTTCCTTATTTATGGACGTATTTTGCCTTTATTGTTTGTGAACCTAGCCTCAAGCTTTTTAAATTATTAAAACAAACTTGGATACACACGATTAGTAGCAATAAATGTCTAAAACTAGCAATGCATATTATTATAATGATATTACTATAAATATATCACCTTTAACAGTTTTCTGTACCTTGGCAGTAGGGTATTTCGACATTCCAGTCACCAGACTCCAAACACATAACTTTCATGCTTCCAATCAAGTTGTATCCTTCATTGCATGAAAACGTCAGCTCACTTCCGACTCCAAAGTAATGACCAGAAACATTTCCGTTTTTTAATTCACCTGGATCTTGACATTTTACTGGTTCTATGATATTAATAAATGAATTAGATATATGGTGCGTTTACATGGAATGATTATCGTTTGAATTTTTTTTTAAAATGATCACATTTGAGCAATAATCGGCTGGTGTAAGCGCAGCGAACGATCAAACGACGAGCGACAAATCGTTCATTGTGATCTTTCAACATATTCTCAAATCGTCCGTGGTCGTTTGCTAAAAATTTGCAGATCGCTTTGTGTAAACAGTCTTTCAAAGATTCACCCTATGTGTGAAATGGGCTTAAGCGATCTTAAAAACGATTGCAGTAACAATCTTCCTAACAATTTATTTGTCTAAACGCTGATTGTTATAAAAACCAAGTCGTTGCTTCAAAATCTTTAAACGATCAATTGGGCGAATTATCGCTTTGTGTAAGCGTAGCATTAGATAGAAGATTGAGCATTTCCCAAATTTGCTAAATCTTGTTTTTTGTTTTTTTTTAACCCCTTCAAGACCAAGCCTATTTGCACCTAAAATACCAGGCTCATTTTTCAAAATCTGACCTGTCTCACTTTATGCTCTTATAGTTCAGTGATGCTTTAACGTATGCTAGCGATTCTGAGATTGTTTTTTCGTGGGGGGGCGTGGCCAGCTGCCGACTCGGATGGTTGTGTGAGAGTGAGCTCCGGCCTCATACAGTCAAATAAGCGACTTGGACCGCAAATTGTGCAGCCACAGCTGCACAGCAGGAGAGGTGAGACACCCCAGAACCTCATTACAATGCAAAATCGGGAGAAAGAAGCAGGGAAACCCCCGAAATTTAAAGAGATTCGGCAACAGAGGGGAAGCCAAGATGGCGCCGGCTCCCGGAGCGGGGACCGAGCGCCATCACACACAGCCTCAGAGAGACTGCAGCACACGGCTTCCAAAGCCTCCCCAGGACACATAGCTAATAAAAAGTCTGTTAAACCCACATCATCTTCCACATCGGGAGCCAGGGGACAGCCTACTATAAACAAATATGCCATACTGTCCGGCCAGAATGCAAGAGAAAAAGGGGAGGGATCATCCCCTCAGCACAGCCATGCTGCAGAGGGAGAACACAAACGGCCCCATGACAACTCCTATGGGCACAGCAGCTCTACTAGCAGCTCTCCCACTATGCAGAGCCCAGTTAAGCAAAAATCCAAGCAAACTAGTGACATTTCAATAGACTCTGACCAAGAAAATGATAGTAATGATTGCTTTGATGCATTACCTGCTAATGAATCACCAACCACAAATTCTTCCATTAACAACTGCTCTCTGCTATGAGAGACTCTCTTGATCAGAGAATAGAAAAGAAAAACGCCATTATTCAGGCTGCTATTCTAGACATTGGTCAACGTGTAGACCATATTGAAAACAAAATGGAGGACATGGTCACTTCCCATAATTTACTTGTTGATGCTCAACAATCTCTGGAAGCTGAAGTACAACAACTAAAGAATAAAGTCACTGACATGGAGGACCGAACAAGAAGAAATAATTTGAAGTTTAGAGGCATTCCAGAATCGGTCTCTCCTGCAGAACTGACACATTTCATTCAAAGATTTATCAAAGCAATCATTACTATCAAAGAAATGCTCCCAGACTGTACTCACAGAGACTTAATTATTGACAGGGAGATTGTTTTTTCGTCACATATGGCACTTTTTATTAGTGGCAAAATTTGGTCACTACTTTGTGTGTTTTTTGTGAAAAACATCAAAATATCATGAAAAATTGAAAAAATTAGCATTTTATGAACTTTGAAATTCTTTGCTTCTAAAAAAAGAAAGTCTTATCACATAAATTAGTTACTAAGTCACATTACCGATATGTCCTCTTTATTCTGGCTTCATTTCATAAACATATTTTACTTTTTTAGGGTGTTACGGGGCTTAGAAATTTATCAGCAAATTACCACATTTTCGTGAAAGTTTCCAAAACTGATTTTTTTAGGGAACAGTTCTTTTTTTAAGTTGATTTAGGAGGTTTGTATACTGGAAACCCCCATAAGTGACCCCATTTTGGAAACTAGACACCTTAAAGAATTAATCTAGGGGTATAATGAGCATTTTAACCCTACAGGGGCTGGAGGAAATTAGGCCGTAAAAAAATGAAAAATTAAAATTTTCCAATAATATATACGTTTAGATTAAAGTTTCTCATTTTCAAAAGGAACATGAGAGAAAAGCACCCCAAAATTTGTAACGCAGGTTCTCTTGAGTACTACGGTACCCCATATGTGGGCGTAAACCACTGTATGGGCACACAGCGGGGCTCAGAAGGAAGGGAGCGCCAATTAGCTTTTCCATTGCAGATTTTGCTGAAGAAGTTTCCGAACGCCAGGTGCATTTGCAGAGCCCCTGTAGTGTCAGCAGAGAGAAAAACCCCCATAAGTCACCCCATTTTGGAAAGTACACCCCTCAATGAATTCATCTTGGGGTAGGATGAGTATATCTATACAGCAAAGATCTCAATGAGAGATCAAAGTATATATAGTAGAAGTCCCCTAGGGGGGCTTCTAGTATATGTGTAAAAAAAAAGTAAACAAATAAATAAATAAATAAACATGTTTGCTATTGCCACGTGCGTAATCACCCGAACTATTAATTAATCACATTCCTGATCTCGCATGGTAAGCGGCGTCAGCGCAAAAAAAAATCCCAAAGTGCAAAATTGCGCATTTTTGGTCGCATTAAATCCAGAAAAAATGTAATAAAATAAAAAATGTAATAATCAAAAAGTCGTATATGCGCAATCAAGGTACCGATAGAAAGAACACATCATGGCGCAAAAAATGACACCTGACACAGCCCCATAGACCCAAGAATAAAAGCGTTATAAGCCTGGGAATGGAGCGATTTTAAGGAACGTATATTTGTTAACAATGGTTTGAATTTTTTATAGGCCATCAGATACAATATAAGTTATACATGTTATATATCGTTTTAATCATAAAGACTTGAGGAACATGCATAACAAGTCAGTTTTACCCCAGGGCGAATGGCGTAATAACACAGTTCCCCCAAATAAAAGAAATGCGTTTTTTTTTTTTTAATTTCACCACACATAGAAATTTTTTTCTGGTTTCATAGTGTACCAAATGCAAAAATTCAGCCTGTCATTGCAAAGTACAATTAGTGACGCAAAAAATAAGGGCTCATGTGGGTTTCTAGGTGGAAAAATGCAAGTGCTATGGCCTTTTAAACACAAGGAGGAAAAAACGAAAACGCAAAAACGAAAGTGGGCCCCGTCCTTAAAGGGTTAACCCCTTAAGGACCGGGCCTGAAATGGCCTTAAGGACCGGAGCAAATTTTATGAATTTGACCAGTGTCACTTTATTCATTAATAACTTCGGGATGCTTTTACCTATCCGGCTGATTCTGAGATTGTTTTCTCGTGACATATTGTACTTCACATTTCTTGTAAATTGGAGTCGATACTTATAACGAATCTTTATGAAAAAACCCAAAATAGCGTGAAAAATTGTGAAAAAATGCATTTTTCCAACTTTAAAACTTTTCTGCTTATACAGAAAATGGTTATACCACATAAATTATATATTAAATAGCATTAGCAACATGTCTACTTTATGTTGGCGGCATTTATTAAACTATATTTCATTTTTTTTAGACAATAGGAAGCTTAAAACATTAGCAGCAAATTTCCAAATTTTCAGTAAAATTTCAAAATCAGATATTTTTAGGGAACTGTTCAGGTTTAAAGTGTATTTGAGGGGACTGTGTGTTAGAAAGCCTCACGAAGCACCCCATTTCAGAAACTGCACCCCCTAAACTCTGCAAAAGCACATCCAGAAAGTTTTTTAACCCTTTAGGGGAGTCACAGAAATAAAAGCTAAGTGTGTAAGAAATTTGAAAATTTTAATTTTCTGTGCAGAGATTTTATTGTAATCCAATATTTTTCATAATTATAAACCTATTACCAGAGAAATGCACCCCAATATTGATTGCCCCATTTCTGCAGTTTATAGAAATACCCCATATGTGGCCCTATTGCGCTATTTGACGCAACCACAAGCCTCAGATATAAGGGAGCGCCTAGTGAATTTCAATGGCTCCGTTATTTTTGGTCATTTTTGACTGTACCACTTCAGGTTGGCAGAGGCTCTGGGGTGCCAAAACCTAAAAAACACCCCTAAAGGGACACCATTTAGAAAACTACACCCCTCAAGGAATGTAACAAGGGGTGCGGTGAGCATCTGGACCCCACAGGTGCTTCACAGATTTTCCAAACAATATGGCTTGAAAAAAGACTAAAGTATTTTTTACACTAAAATGTTGTTCTAGCCTTCAATTTTTCATTTTCACAAAGGGATAAAAGGAAAAAAAAAAACACAAAACATGTAGCACAGTTTCTCCCGAGTACGGAAATACCCCACATGTGGACATAAAGTGCCAAGCGGGCGCAGGACGAGCCTCCAAAGGGAAGGAGCGCCAATTGGCTTTTGGAAGCTGGATTTCACTGGAATGGATTTCAAGGGCCATGTCGCATTTACAGAGCCCTCGTGCTGCCAAGACACTGGAAACCCCCCACAAGTGACCCCATTCTGGAAACTACACCCCTCAAGGAATCTAACAAGGGGTGCAGTGAGCATATGGACCCCACTGGTGACGGGCACAAATGTGGAAAAATGTGACGTGAAAGTGAAAATTTTCATTTTTTCACTTTCATGGCACAAATGTGCCCGTCATCCAGGGGTCCATATCCTCACTGCACCCCTTGTTAGATTCCTTGAGGGGTGTAGTTTCCAGAATGGGGTCACTTGTGGGGGGTTTACAGTGTTTTGGCAGCACAAGGGCTCTGTAAATGCGACATGGCGTTCATCATCCATTCTAGCCAAATCCAACCTCTAAAATCCAAATGGCGCTCCTTCCCTTGGGAGGCTTGCCCTGCACCCACATGGCGCTTTATGTCCACACGTGGGGTATTTACGGACTCGGGGGAAATTGCTCTACACATTTTGTGTGTTTTTTTCTCTTTTAACCCCTTGTGAAAATGATAAATTCAAGGCTAGACCAACATTATAGTGTAAAAAATTTAATATTTCATTTTCACGCCACATTGTTCCACATTTGTGCCCGTCACCAGTGGGGTCCATATGCTGACTACACCCCTTGTTACATTCCTTGAGGGGTGTAGTTTCCATAATAGGGTCACTTGTGGGGGGTTTAACTGTCTTGGCAACACAGGGGCCTTTTGAATGCAACATGGCCCCTCGAAATCCATTCCATCCAAATCCAGCCTTCAAAAACCAAATGGCGCACCTTCCCTTTGGAGGCTTACCCTGCACCCGCATGGCGCTTTATGTCCACATGTGGGGTATTTCCGTACTCAGGGGAAATTGCTCTACACATTGTGTTTTTTTTTATCTTTTAACCCCTTGTGAAAATGAAAAAATCAAGACAAGATCAATGATTTAGAGTAAAAATTTTAAAAAAATTACACTAAATGTTGGTCTAGCCTTGATTTTTTTCCATTTCCACAAGGGGTTAAAAAAGAAAATGAACACAAAACGTGTAGGGTAGTTTCCCCTGAGTACGAAAATACCCCACATGTGGACATAATTTGCCATATGGGCACAGGGCAAGT
Organism: Dendropsophus ebraccatus; assembly: GCF_027789765.1. Lineage (NCBI taxonomy): Eukaryota > Metazoa > Chordata > Amphibia > Anura > Hylidae > Dendropsophus > Dendropsophus ebraccatus. The sequence continues at coordinate 81,579,684 of NC_091456.1, read as the reverse complement.
CACCAAAAGGACAGAGCGCCATTTAGAGGCTGGAATGGGGGATGGAGGCCATGTCGCAATTACAAAGCTCCTGTGCTGCCAGAACAGTAGAAACCCCCGACAAGTGACCCCATTCTGGAAACTACACCCCATAAGGAATCTAACAAGGGGTGCAGTGAGCATATGGACCCCACTAGTGATGGGCACATGTGTAGGACATGTGCCGTGAAAATAAAAAATACCATTTTTTTCATTTTCACGTCCCAAATGTGGCCGTCACCAGGGGGCCATATACCCGCTGCCCCACTTGTTAGATTCCTTATGGGGTGTAGTTTCCAGAATGGGGTCACTTGTGGGGGGTTTCTACTGTCCTGGCCGCACAGAGGCTTTGTAATTGCATCATGGCATCCTCTAATGGGAATGGCAGCCATACCTACTTAGCTGGGGAAAAGGGACAATTCTAATTTATTTGGGGGTATTAGGCCAATTATTAGTTTATAAGGTTGGAAATGACAGGTGTCCATCAAATTCAACCTGTGTTGATCCAGAGGAAGGCAAAAACCCCTCGTGAGGCAGACGACAGTAGCCTCATCACAGGGGAAAAATTCCTTCCCGACTCCATAATGGCGATCAGAATAATCCCTGGATCAACGTGACCCCTGAAATAGGAATAAGGGACAGAATTTAGATAATGTAGAACCCCAATGACGTGTAGTGCGCCTTGGAGCGATCCAGTATGCAGAGGCCGGGGGGATCAGGACAGGTGTCACACTGGTAAATGGTGTCCTTCCTGATCCCCCTGTTACCCCACACTCTGCACTTCTTCTGGGGTCTCCTGTTCTCCAGTGTGGGGGACGTCACCTGGAAAATGTTGTCCTGGTGCGATACGGGGTCCCTCATATCCAGAAGCGCTGGGTCCGCTCCATGGCTGCTAAATATTAGGGCGCTATTACTATTTCTGATATGTTCGGATCGTGCCGCAAGCTACAGTAGCTCAGGCAGCGAGGGACCAGAAGAGGGGGTGCTGGTATAAAAGTTATCCCCGTACGGGTGGTGGTGACCTTTATCCAGCAGTGGGAAGATCAGTTCCCGGACGATCTCCCCACTAACTCCGAGGATGGGGGGGGGGGCATCTGGGGCTGGATTCGGGTGTCCCTTCCTTCATACACTCTAAGGGTACGTGCACACTGCGGAATCGCGAAGGATAACCCTTTGTGCATTCCGCAGTTGGCACCCGCCGGCGGACTGATGCAGGCGCACGTCTCCGTCCGTGTCGTAGACTCCATTCTATGCACGGGCGGATTCCGCTCTGCGTCCAACGTGTTGATGGAATGACGGATAATGGAATCCGCCCATGCATAGGATAGAGTCTATGACACAGGCGGAGACGCGCCCCTGCATCAGTCCGCCGGCGGGTGCCAGCTGCGGAATGCACGAAGGGTTATCCTTCGCCATTCCGCAGTGTGCACGTACCCTAAATCTGTAAGTGTACCCTGAGGTACTCTCACAGAGTTTGTAGAATTTCACGCCATACCGTCATCTCTTATTGGGACGGTACTGGCGGAAAAGACGTGTCTGGGGGGCAGCGTACGCTACGCTACTCCCAGACACGTCACTGGATGATGAGGAGGATGAGGATGAATGGAGGAATGAAGGACCCCCCATTCATCCTCACTGGCTGTTTCGGTGTCGGAGGCAATAATAATGTATGCGTCCGACACCGAAAACACCCTGGGGGCCATCTTTATATGGGGATTGGTATATGGGGTATGTAGTGGTGTAGTGTAAAACTTTATTCAATGTAGTGTGGTGTAATGTAGTGTTTTTTTACGTGTTTTTTACAGTAAGTATACAAAAAAAACCTACGCCAAAAATGGTGTTGCTGATGAATGCCGCACTTATGTTCGGCACTTATAAGCAGACCGTGGCAGTAGGATATAAAAAAAAAACACCCTACGCCAAAAAGGAGGAGTTGCTGATTAGCAGCGCACTTTCGTGCGATGCTGATCAACACTCAGCGGCGATAGGGTGCGGAAAATAGAAAAAAAAAAAATTGGGAAAAAATTTTTTTTTTTTACTACATTCTGAACATCCCTGTAGTGGCTGATACGTGTATTACACTTATCAGCCGCTAGGGGGCAGCAGAGCGCAAGATCCGAAAATAGACGACGCTGGAGCCGGAAAAATACGAAAATAGACGACGCTGGAGCCGGAAACAGCCGATCGGGACTCACGGAAGAAGCCGAAGTCCCGACAAGAGGAAGTGGACGCCGGGAACCCGGAAGACGCCGATCAGGACCCCGGGACAGGTGAGTAATGTACAAATACCTGCTCCGGACCCCTCAGCTACCTAGCTGAGGGGTCCGGAGCAGGTATTTATTACTTGTGGGGACTTTGATCGCCGTGAACGGCCGGCCGGCTGGCCGGCCGTTCACGGCGATCGGGACGGTGGTACCGTGAAGACCATTACTTTTTACAGTAATGGCGGTCGGTGCCGTCCTCGGACAGCACCGACCGCCATTTTTTTCCGGGTCATCGGGCCACCGATGGCCCGGAAAGGTTCCGATCGCCGCTATGGGCTTATCAGCCAATAGCGGCGATCGTCGGCATGGGGGGGGTTAACAACCCTCCATGCCGACAGGGAGAGATGGCCTGCTATGTATTATAGCAGGCTATCTCCCCCGATCGGGACCCGGCCGGCCGCGGCGCCCGTTTAAAGGGATGACGTACCGGCACGTCATGGGTCCTTAAGTGACAGTGATCCATGACGTGCCGGTACGTCATGGGTCCTTAAGAGGTTAAAGAGTCACTGTCGTGATTTTTTTTTTTTTTTTTTTGCAAAAACCAATAGTCCAGGCGATTTTAAGAAACTTTGTAATTGGGTTTATTAGGCAAATCTGCCATTATCTGCATTTAAAAAGCCTTTTCCAAGGTCCCCCCCTCCTCTTCTTTCTGTCATCCACTGCTCAGAATCAGGAAATCTCAATCAGACGCATCCTGTCTGTTCTATGAAGAGGGGAGGGGGGAAAAGAGAAGGGGCAGAAATGTCAACAGCAGAAAACAGAGAACAAAGGATTCCTCAGCAGGGGAGCTATTCAAAGGGCTAATCAGAGGTCAGAGAGGTCCTGGTGACATCAGAGGAGAGAGGACAGACGGTAAAGTAGCTTTTAATTAACTCTTTGTTGTCCTGTTTTGGTTTCTCTTTTCCCTCTCTCCATAGGAGAACAATGAAGACAGGGGGAGAGCTTCAAACTGCTTTTTCATGATAAAAGTTCATTTTTCGGCTAACAAACCCAACTACAACGTTTCTTAAAATCACCTGGACTATTGATTTCTGCAAAAAAAAAAAAAAAAATTCATGACAGTGACACTTTAAATCATATTCAGATAGACAATTCCTCCTCCCCAAGTACATTATTTGTTTCCATTTGGAAACATTGAACTGCAGTTTCCATTGTTTGGACCACATATTTAGTAAAGCTAAATAATTTTCCATATTACTGACACCTCCAGGAATATCAACCCTATTGCACACTTTTGTATCATTAGCAAACAGACAAACCCTATCTACCAAACCTTCTCCTATGTCACTTCTATGTCAAAAAGAATAGGACCCAGAAAAGACCCTTGTGGCAAACCACTTGTAACCAGTCTCTGCTCTGAATATACACCAATACACCTCTGATATCTATCTTTCAGCTAAGAACAAATCCACTGAACTATCCAGGGATTAAGTCCAATTTTATCTAACTTTCCTATCAGCCCTTTATGGGGAACTGTATCAAAGGCTTTGCTGAAGTCCAGACTTTGTGATATAATCAAAGATATCAATGAGACTGGTCGGACCGCAGTCAAGCCATGCTTGTTTGGATCCATCAAGTTGTTGATTTTTATGCGATCCAGTGTTTCCATTATTGTTACTACTACATATGTCAAGCTAACTGGTCTGTAGTTACTGGGATCTTCTCTACTACCCTTCTTGTGGATGGGTATAATACTGGCCATTCTACAATCATCAGGAACAACTCCTCATCTGTTAGGGGGGCAGCAATTACAGATCTGAGTTCCTTAAGAACCCTGGGGTGGACACCATCTGGACTTATCGCCTTATTCAACTCACATCTATCAGCATTAAAAATGTAGTAGACAAAATAATTAAGGTGTACAACTATCTGATAAAGTGATGCACATCACATTAATATGCATATTATAATCATCAGTGAAAGATCCGACATCTGCTTCCCCTTTATTGTTTTTCCTAAGCATAGCAGCTCTGGCTGTTGGCCAAGTGGGTGCTGCTGTGCAAAGAAAAAAATCAGAAGTGATACAGTGCCACCTAAGCACTGGGTACCCTTCATTATCATGATTGTTGGGGGTCCTAGAGATTTGGACACCACCACCCTAATATGCCGTCACTTTATAAGCTATAGATACCTGCTTAAGTAAAAAAAAAATGCACCTAGGATCAATTGACAATAAATATGAAGCTCTCTTGTCTTCTGTTATGGCAAGAGTCATGGTTTTGATGGATTTGAACCCATTGACATAATAAAGTTGATGGCACAGAACAAAATTTTGGCTGTCAAAAGGCAATGGAAATGTAATGAAAAATAATAATAATAATAATAATAATAATAATAATAATAATGCTAGCAGACACAGATCAGCTGACCATGTGTCAGGTAGGGATGCACGATGCACCGAAATATCGATACTACTATCGATATTTCGGGCAAAAAAACGGTTCGATACCAGGATTTCCTGGTATCGAAACTTTAAGTTAAGCTGAGAACACGGTGAGCGGCTAGCTGAGCGCTGGCCGTGTTCTCTATGTGCCTCCCCCTGCCCCCTGCAGTCTCCTCCTCTGCTCTCCCTCCCTCCGCTCCTATTGGCGCCAATTTCAAATAGCCGGCACTTAGCTATTGATAGTGCCGGCTATTTAAGTATATAGATGCCGCTGTCACACTGACAGCGGCATCTGACCCCTCCTGAGTCCGCTCCATATACAGCGGGGTCGGCTACTGTGTGTAACAGACCCCTGCTGCTGGTGTCTCTCTGATAACAGAGTCCGGCTCCGCCAGACTGTTATCAGAGAGATGATTTATGCAGAGGAGCCGGAGCTGCACGGAGGAGAGCGGCTGGAGAGGGAGAGCGGGAGAGGAGGACGGAGGAGAAGGCTGGAGGGAGAGCGGGAGGTCCAGGAGAGAGGAGTACGGAGAGGGAGAGCGGGATGTCCGGGAGAGGAGCCGGAGAAGGCTGGAGGTGGGGAGGATGAAGAGGGAGAGCGGGGGTCTGTGAGATCCGGGAGAGGAGGCCAGGGGAAGTGCTGCACATGTGAGGATCCAGCCGGCTGGCAGGTGGGGGAGGTGGCCGGGGCTGAGAGGAGCAGATAAGATCGGCTGTAGTGTGTGGGATCCTGTGTAACCTCCTCTTCTCTTCCTCCGCAATCTTGGTAACTGGTGCAGCAGAGCTATCTTAATGATGGGTGGTGCAGCAGAGCTGTCTTAGTGATGGGTGGTGCAGCAGAGCTGTCTTAGTGATGGGTGGTGCAGCAGAGCTGTCTTAGTGATGGGTGGTGCAGCAGAGCTGTCTTAGTGGAGGGTGGTGCAGCAGAGCTGTCTCAGTGGAGGGTGGTGCAGCAGAGCTGTCTCAGTGATGGGTGGTGCAGCAGAGCTGTCTCAGTGGTGGGTGGTGCAGGAGAGCTGTCTTAGTGGTGGGTGGTGCAGCAGAGCTGTCTTAGTGGTGGGTGGTGCAGCAGAGCTGTCTTAGTGGTGGGTGGTGCAGCAGAGCTGTCTTCGTGATGGGTGGTGCAGCAGAGCTGTCTCAGTGATGGGTGGTGCAGCAGAGCTTTCTTAGTGATGGGTGGTGCAGCAGAGCTGTCTTAGTGATGGGTGGTGCAGCAGAGCTGTCTTATCGCTTGGTATAGCAGAGCTGTTTCAGTGATGGGTGGTGCAGCAGAGCTGTCTTAGTGATGGGTGGTGCAGCAGAGCTGTCTTAGTGGTGGGTGGTGCAGCAGAGCTGTCTTAGTTGTGGGTGGTGCAGCAGAGCTGTCTTCGTGATGGGTGGTGCAGCAGAGCTGTCTTAGTGATGGGTGGTGCAGCAGAGCTGTCTCAGTGATGGGTGGTGCAGCAGAGCTGTCTTAGTGGTGGGTGGTGCAGCAGAGCTGTCTTAGTGATGGGTGGTGCAGCAGAGCTGTCTTAGTGATGGGTGGTGCAGCAGAGCTGTCTCAGTGATGGGTGGTGCAGCAGAGCTGTCTTAGTGATGGGTGGTGCAGCAGAGCTGTCTTAGTGATGGGTGGTGCAGCAGAGCTGTCTTATCGCTTGGTATAGCAGAGCTGTTTTAGTGATGGGTGGTGCAGCAGAGCTGTCTTATCGCTTGGTATAGCAGAGCTGTTTTAGTGATGGGTGGTGCAGCAGAGCTGTCTTATCGCTTGGTATAGCAGAGCTGTTTTAGTGATCAGGCTATTTGGAAGAGCAGAATTGTATTAATGATAATGACTAGTGACTATATTTCTACCCCTGTGTTGTTTTTTTTTTTTTTATACTTTACTAAGTATCGAACCGGTATTGAGTATCGAAATAAAAAAGTTAGTATCGGTATCGAACTCAAAATTTTTGGTATCGTGACATCACTAGTGTCAGGGTCCCAAAATCCAGGCAGAAAGCTGAATTTGATGGAGGATTCAGCCTGCTATATAACCCACCTGCAGTGGCTGGTATATGATACGTAGATTGAATCCACAAAAGTGAAAGCCACAGCTTGTTTGTGATCATTTACTCTGGCTCGAAGAGGGGAACCAAATATTAAATCATGGATCTCGAAACGTCGGCCCTCCAGCTGTTGCAAACTACATTTCCCATCATGCCTGGACAGCCAAATCCAAAGCTTTAGCTGTCCAGGCATGATGGGAGTTGCGGTTTCGCAACAGCTGGAGGGCGAACGTTTGGAGACCCATGCATTAAATTATCCAGAATGGTTTCCATATGCTTTAATAAGTCTTATGAACAAGGGTAGTTCATGGGACAACCCTGTAATGGAAGCTCAACTCTGTATGCTGTATTTGTTAAAGAAAAAAACTACCATACAAACTTCAATATTTACCAGTACACGTTTTTCCATCACCGGTGTATGGCGGTATACAGGTGCAAATGTAGGAGCCATTGGTATTGGTGCAGGATGCATGTTTATCACAATCTGATCCAACTGCACATTCATCAACATCTTAAAAAAAGCAACAAAAATAAAATCTATTTATCTTCTTTACCATAAAAGAAAATCAGCAGAAAAAGACCACCTGGTCCAATGATTATACCTCTAGCTATAAAGCCCAGCTTTCAATTATTTTGCCTGGCTGCACTGGTGACTCATTCTAAGGCTATGTTCACACAACGTAATATTTCAGTAAAGAACGGACGCTGATTGCAATGGAATCAGTGTCAGTTCTTTACTGCAGGAGCGGCATTGCATTGAAGTCAATGCAATACCACCCACTGTGTTTACACATTATTATTTTAGTGCCCATTCTTTAGAACGGATGTTAAAATAATGTACATGCCTATTCTTTCCGGATGCTGTTCAATGAACAGTGTCTGGAAATAAAAGCTGTTCACACAATGTAAAGTGCGGTGGGGGACACACTTTACATTGAAGTCAATGCCTAACTGATTTGTGGGCAAAAACGTTATTACGGCCTATACACCAGTATCGGCTGCAGGAATGTCCTGAATGCAGCTCGGCGGCCAGCAGTTTAACAGTGTCCGTTGTCAGAAATTACTACGCCAAAAACCTTCTCTTCTGAAGTATACACTAACACAGAACTGCCAATATGATTTGTTTTTCAAAATTGATTTAATGTTAAGATAAATATTCTAAGAGTCCAATCTGACTTAATCTCAAGAACCATAATTTGAGGGCATACACAGTCTGTTTACCTATGCTACATAGGCCTGTTTAAAGAGGACCTGTCACCCCCTGTGCCGGGGTGACAGGCTCCTGACCCCCTGGTAGATCCCCCTATACTTATCTAATCGCACCGGGTCCCGCTTCCTGATGCGGTCGGGTCACGGAGATTTTTAGCTCCCGAAGCCCGGCGCGCGCGCACACAGCAGAGTCAGACGCTCATAGAGAATGAATGAGGAGTCCGATGCTCCGTCATTCTCTATGGGCATCGGACTCATCTCTCAGCGCGCGCCGGGCTTTGGGAGCTTAAATCTCTGTGACCCGACCGCATCAGGAAGCGGGACCCAGCACGATTAGGTAAGTGTAGAGCGCTCTAACGGAGGGTCGGGAGCTTGTCACCCCGGCACGGGGGGTGACAGGTATCCTTTAAAAGCATTCTCTAAGACAATGGGTGGTCCCTTGCTTGGGAACAAGAAAGAATGTATGTTAGATAACATGTTATTTTGACCTGGTTACAGCCCCATTTAATAGCTTAGTTGCATGTTGTGTTGGAAAAAATGCAGCAAGGGTTTTATAAATATGACATTCATGTTTAAAATTGATGTAATGTATTAAAATTTTGCTTTAATTATTTAAAGCTAAAAGTTTAATATAATTGTGTGATTTATGTCCTATATATACACTATATACAACATATATTTAATAGGAGAAATATTTAAAGACAACTTACCCAGACACATAGGTGAAGTACCATCCCAGCTTCCATTGTCCGTACAAAACATCCTCGAGTCTCCGAGCAGGTAGTAGCCAATATTACACTGATATGTGACAGTGCTTCCAGCAAAAAAGTGTTCATCAGTATTAATACCATTTTTCAGAGGAGGAGGTTTTCCACAGCTGATTCCTTAATGAAATGATGGATTTAGAAATATCTTAGAAGTTATTATTACATATTAACTCTATTGTGGGAAAAGTTTTCATTTAACACATCAAGTTAACTAAATCCATTTTAAAGGAATACTTATCTAATCCGAAGCACATTCTAAGTATTTAAGCAGCAAATGGTTGCATATTCTAAAGCACAGGTTACTGATTTAATGCAAAGTGGTTATTGCCTTAAAAGCAAATCTTATTTATGACCCATTATCAGGCATAAATTGGAAATTTCAGAACTACAGTACATCAGCTTTGCACTAAATGCACTTAAAAAAACTGTAAACTTGAAGGCAATGTTTAGAGTCAAGTGTAAGTGATCACATGCCGCTCAAGATGTAAGATTTATACCTTGGTAATCTAAAAGCTTCCTCTGACATTAACAGCTTTATGGTCATTATCTAATGTTATCCTTATAATTCTCAGGATTTAATGACATTCACTGTCCTCATCATTGTAGTAGGTATGAATGGTAACTTTAAATTTCCCATCGCATTGCATCATATTCTGCAAATGTCTAGTAGAATACTAACTTTCACAGCGTGGCAGAGGTTGGTCCCATTCTCCCAGGTTAAGGCACTGTTGTTCTGAGCTCCCCACGATCTGATAGCCGGGGTTACAGGACAATCTGATCTTGGAACCTGGTTTTCGATCACTGATGGATGCATGCAAGTGGGGTGACAATCCATCCAAGGCCGGACAATCTACATGAAAATAACATATGTAAATGGAAGACAATCTCTTCTGGAGGGCTGCCCAGGCAATTGTCAGATCGTTTGGGCAGCCCATAGGAAACATCGGCATTCTGCTGCTGCTCCTATTACACAAAGCAATGACAGCAAATCCTTGCTAGGCTTATCGCTGGCGTTTCAGCATGTTGAAAGACAATGAGCAGCTGACATTGTGCATGTCGGCTGATCGTTGTCTTCTATTACACAAAGTGATTATCGGCTGAATACGGCCGATAATCGCTTTATGTAATAGGGTCTTAAGATAACCTTAGGGATATCTGAATATGGCTATGTTCACACATAGTATTTCTGTCAGTCTTCTGGTCATTTTTTAACCAAAATCAGGAGTAGAACTGACAGGGCAAAATTATAATGAGTTTGGTTAAAAAAAAAGACGGACCAAAAGACTGACAGAAATACTTTTGTGTGAACATAGCCTTAGACTGATCTGGATTCTACCATAGATGTGTCTCACCATTGACAACAACTGCATGGAGTCTGAAAGTTCACTCTGTGTTATCTTTGGCTGTCCAGGCATAGGATGGGAATTATAATGCAAAAATAACAAATAAAGTTACATATATTTTTTCTCTGTTTCGCTGTTTGATTATGAATTTTAAGGAAATGACAAGTAGGCTCAGGAGAGAAACTCTGGGACCTGGCGCCAAGACCCAGGGCAGCTGCTACCTCTGTACCTCTCTACGTACCCCGACCGGGCTTATAGTCTAAATAAAAGTGATGGGAATGACATCACATAGATCTTATAAGTGCTGCCCATAATATCAATAAGCTGGATTCCAGACATTAAAAAAAAAACTTACTTGAACAGAATATGCTTTTCTTGTCCACTTTAACTTTTCCAACGACGCCTGGCAGGAAATCAGCCCAAGCTAACACATTTCCCTTTTGAAGATGATGCGGGCAGGAACTAGCCAATAGTTTTACCTTTAAAATAAAGACATTTACAGTTAGTTTATAATACTGTGAATTTCAGTAAACAACTGATTTCTGAGCCAAACGTACCTGTTCTGGTGAAAGAGGACTATCCCATATATTAAGCTGGCTGATTGATCCAACAAAAGATTCTGCAGGGTTGAAACCTTCCCCCCTCTGGTCCTGTTCTTGTGCAAGAACTAAAGCACCCCCTCCTATAACACCACAATAACACACTCAGTGTGGAAATGGCAACACAGAAGAATATATCTACATTACAAGGCATAAGGCTTATTTTCCACTTTACTATATCTTTTTGCTTTTGCCATACTTAGTATTATTTTATTACTTTTTATAGTTTTGATAAAATAGAAATTGCTTCATAAATCATCAATACACTTTTTTCAATTGAAACAGATATTCATTGAGGTTAGTCATGTCTCTAGAGCTCTCTGTAGAGTTGATTCCTGGAAAATTTTATTGCAGATGTCAAGTTGTACAATCTTTTTAATGGGTTAAATTAAGAAAACATTAATACTGCCCATTTTCTAAATAGATTTTGTTGTAATAAATGGGAGAACGTGCTCTTATAATTGTATAGCTAATACGGAAAGCAACATTTATTAGAAAAGTTTTAACTGCTCATAAAAACTTTATATTCTTTTACAAATATAGATAATAGCAGAGCAAAATTTGGTATTTGAAAGGGGTATTTTAGCCCTAGAGTAAAAATGAATAATCTGCTGGGTAGGAAAAAAATAAAATAAACAAACAAACAAAAAAAAACACTTACCTAGCCAGGGCTGTATTTACCACTAGGCACTGGTGGAGCAGTCCCTAGTGTATCACGTATGGGTTCTGTGATCTGTGTAGGGAAGTGAGTCATAAATAGGCTAAAAAAGAAAAACCTGCCACTGATCTAGCACCATGGTTCTTCACTGGTTGATGAGTGATGTTGCAGCCAATCACTGGCCTCAGTGGTCTCATCCTGCATGTGCAGCACATAACCACTGTGGGGCACATGAATGTTGTACACAGTGTCCTTGCAGCAGGCTCAGTAGAGGATAGAGTGTGTGGAAGATTTTAGGGTGACCTTTTTTTGTTTGTTTGTTTTCTTGTTTATCATTTGGACTGTTTTCAGACTAGTCCATGTTTTTTTTATTTTTTATTTTGGAAGATCCCTTAAATTTTGAGGTATTATGTCAAGTCATGTATTAATTTTGGGGGTATCAGTTTAGGGTTTTTATTATTCTAATTGCTAAGTCAAGGGTTCTATAAATTTTTGTGTCTAAGGCATGGGTGATGATATTATATAATAAACATACTGGAGGTGAAGGGCAAGGGAGGGCCCCAGAATAAACTTTGTTATTGGGCACATAGGACTATTATTATTTTTCTGGTGTTTTGGGTGTATGTGAACATTTTTATTATTAATACCATATAGTGTATTATTTGTATATAATGTCATAACAAAAAAGTAACACCTCCAGTTTTAAGGTTCCTTGCTCAAAGAAGGGTGTAGCTTAGGGTATTATAAGTAGTAAATACAGCCCTGTACCTAGCCACAGTTCCCTGCTGCTCCCCCAGATCTCCATCCCATCCCATCCCATAATCTTTATTCTTGCTTCTAAGACAAGTGCTTGGGAACATGCCTTCTTAACAAATCATTACACACTGCTGTGGCCAGTGATTGAGCAGGTGGCAAGTCCTGGTTTCAAGCATTGTTCTCAGATGCAGAAACTGGAGAAAAGTCTGACACAGTGCTCTCCGCTGCCACCTCTGTCCATGACAGGAACTGTCCAGAACAGTAGCAACCCCCGCCCTAGAAAACCTTTCCTGCTCTGGACATTTCATGTCATGGACAGACTTGACAGTAGAGAGAAATGTGTCAGACTGGAAAGAAAACACCACTTCCTGCAGGACATACAGAAACTGATAAGTACTGGAAAACTTTTTTTTTTTTTTTTTTTTTTAAATAGACGTAAATTACAAATCTGTATAACTTTCTGACACCAGTTAATTTAAAAGATTTTTTTGTTTGGCTCGAGTACCTCTTTAACCCCTTCACTCCTGGGCTAATTTTCATTTTTGAGCTTACATTTTTGGCTTCTTGTTTTTAAAAGGCCATAGCGGTTGCATTTTTTCAGCTAAAGACCCACATGAGCCCTTATTTTTGCAACACCAATTATACTTTGGAATGAAAGACTTAACTTTTTCACAAAATATGCTGCAAAACCGGGAAAAAATGATTTGTGCAATGAAACAAAAAAAAAAAAAGTGCTATTCTTTTGATTGGGGGGGGGGGGGGGGGTTGTTTGTGTTGTTCACCCCATGGTAAGACTGACATTTTATCTATTTTCCTAAAGTCAGTATGATTATAATGATATGTAACTTTTATAACTTTTATTTTATTTTACATTTAAAAAAATTAAACCCTAATTAAACCCTGTGAAAAAATATGCAACTTTTTAATCACATTTTATTACAATTTTTCTGGATTTGATGATACAAAAAAAAATCAACAATTTTGCACTTTTGCCCCTTTTTTTGGGCGCTTACGCCGTTTACCATGCAAGGCCAGGAATGTGATAATTTAATAGTTTGGGCAATTATGCACATGGAGATACCAAATATGTTTATTTATTTATTTTTACTTATAAAAGGGGGTGATTCAAACTTTTATTAGGGAAGGGGATTTTTTATTATTACTGCACTGATCTTTCATAGAGGTTAGTGCAGTATACTTAATACAGAACTGATCGATTAGATCAGTGCTGTATTAAGTATGGGCTGCTGCAGCCCAGATCTATAAATAACCAAGCCGGGATCAGCACCAGTGCAACGCTGAGGCCCAGCTCAGTAAGAGGAAGGGATTTTTCCTCTGTGATTTAAGATTCCCCCCACTAGACACCAGGGAAGGGGTACACAAGCCATTTAAATGCAGCTGTCAACTTTTTTTTTTCAATTCTCAGTTTTAATGATTTTTGAATATATGACAAGAGAACAAACAGGCCAATCCATAAGAAGCAAATAGAACGTATAACTGAGGATACGGACAGGCCAATGCTAAACAAGAGTTGTTGGAAAATGCAGCTGTCAACTTTGATAGGTGCCTTTGAATGGTTTAATTAGCTGGAGCTAATGCCTGTGGTCCCTGGCTGCTGATAGTCACGGGCTGAAGAGCGGGGTCACAGAGTAACCCCCCTCTCTGAACTCCCCTACTAGTCACAGGGCGTGCCGACACGTCCATATGAGAGAAGGGGTTAATAGGTAATTCTACTTTTATTTTGTGACAATATGTTTAATTTACTATTTAGTCAAATTTGTAACCTACCAGGTATGTGTTCCCCTACTGATAAACCTTGTCCATGATCAGAGAGTTTTCCATCAATATAGACTTTCCAAGAGCCGTCAGTACTTGTCCAAGTAACAACAATATGATGCCATTTAGCATCATTTACAGAAGGGCAATTAGTTATTCTTCCTTTTCCGTTTACATAAAGCACCCATCTGCAGAGTAAAAAGGTTATACGATTAGCTACTTCATCTTCCATTCATGTCATTCCATAAGCATCAAAAGTCTCAAATTATCAAGTGTCCAGAAGAATTACCATGGGCCTAGAGATGGTATTATAAATAGTATCTAATATCTAGTATCAAAAGAACAGAAACACAAAGTGGCATTCCAAATGGCTTATTCACCAATTACTTTCTAACCCCACAATGACAAACAACTTTTTAACCCCACAGTAGAGTTAAACCCATTGCAGGGCAAATGAACAGTTTACTGGTGGGATTAAAGAAAGGAGTGCATAAAAAGCATGTCCCAAAAGAACAAGGGAAGAAAGGATATGCAAATAGTTCTTACTAGAGATGAGCGAACCGGTTCGCCCGGTATGGGATCCGATTCGGATTTTCCCAAAAATCCGAGTCCGATCGGATTCGGATTTTTGGAAATCCGCTCCGATTTATTTATTTTTCTTGCTTTCTAAAATGGCAGCCGCCATTCTAGAAAGCAGAAAGTGTTCCGGGTGGAAAAAGTGCTTTCCCATGATGCCCGGAACACATCCAATCAGCAGGGATCTTGTACTAGCCCACCCCCTGTGTGACTTCGGTATTGCTTTAACAGGAGCGGTCACATGACCGCACCACGCAGTGTGTAGAGGGAGAGAGAGAGAGAGGAAGCAAGCTGCTGTTGTGTACTACAGACTACTGAGAATATATTGTGGGAAAAGAAAGGAAAGATTAGAAAAGCAGAGAGGAGAAAAATCTAGTGATTGAGAGACAAATATAGAGAGGGCGAAACATAGATAGATTAGGCATTGGACAGAAAAGGGTGCACAGAACCAAAACGTGCAGTACAGATATACAAGTCCTATACTTCTGATAGTATATATATATATATATATATATATATATATATATATATATATATATATATACATACACATACACACACACACAATTTCCATACTTGGACCCTTCTGATTGAAAGTGTGTATATCACATCCGTCTTATCCTGAGAGACTAAAATACCTGGTTCAGGTGTATAGCATTGTATCTTAAAAAAAAAGTGCTATATACCCAATTTCTATACTTGGACCCTTCTGATTGAAAGTGTGTATATCACATCCGTCTTATCCTGAAATACTAAAATACCTGGTTCAGGTGTATAGCATTAGATCTTAAAAAAAGTGCTATATACCCAATTGTTGACTACTGTTGCTCCTGCCTGGCCTCCATGTTGGCTACTGCTGCTTCTGCCTGGCCTCCATGTTGGCTACTGCTGCTCCTGCCTGGCCTCCATGTTGGCTACTGCTGATCCTGCCTGCCCTCCATGTTGGCTACTGCTGCTCCTGTCTGGCCTCCATGTTGGCTACTGCTGATCCTGCCTGGCCTCCATGTTGGCTACTGTTGCTCCTGCTTGTCCTCCATGTTGGCTACTGCTGCTCCTGCCTGGCCTCAAATGACTATTGCTGGACCTCCACTGGCATCCAATGACTACTGCTGCTCCTTTACTGCATTTGTGACCTTTTTTCCTGCATAGACCCTGTAATGGTGAGTTTACTGCATAGACCCTGTAATGGTGAATATTGAAGTCTAAAAAAAAAAAAATTTTTGACTTTGAGATATCGAAAAGATAATGATGTTACTAACCAAATTCCACCAAATACATTACCCCCGTATCATATAGATGCTTTAAACTATGAAATCCGAAGAAATCCGAAATTCGGTCAGACCGAACTTTCCGAAAAATTCCGAAAGTCCGGTCAGACCAAACTTTTGAAAAGTTTGCTCATCTCTAGTTCTTACACCACTTAGGCAAAGTGATGTCCAAAGTGAAGTCAGTGTTTCACTCCATCTAGGAGTCTTAGAGCATTGTTATCCCTTTTCAGTGCAGAGCATGGTGTTGGCTGGCTTATTAGAGGCCTATCGACGTGGGTCAAAGGGATACTAGCTGTCTATAAAGAAAGTCTGCCATAAAGACATGTGCAGACTTGAAGGCCTTTCTTGCTCCACTGGGAACTTTTTATGGTGGAAAAACTAGTATCCCTTTGACCCACGTCAATAGGTATCTGACTAGCCAGCCAACACCCTGCTCTGCAATGAAGATGGGCAACAACCAAGAAACAGCTAAAGATTTTTCCTTTTGGAGAGATTTGTGGCTTGGCATATTTCCCCAGTTAATGTTCTAAGACTCCTAGATAGAGTGAAACACTGACTTGAAGGGACATCACTTTACATCCTTTCCTTATCCTCTCTTCCCAGAATTAGGTCTTTTTTAAACTTTTAAAATGTTTAGTGTAATTAGATTTAACAGCCAGTTCATTTTTATATGGCGTACTTGGGTGTGAAATACTTTGTAGTGATGTAACTTTTGATAAATTGCAACCCCACTGTGGAGGTGAAATTGCAAAAAAGTTAGTACGAGAAGGTAAAAGTCCACACATAACCACTAGTGGGCACTGGCCATCCCACAACAGCAAACATATACAAGATATAGTGGGGTTTAAATGTTTGTCACAAGATAACAGATGAATAAACCATTTCTTTTTGAAAATTTGGAATACTACTTTGTCTTTCTGCACATTTAATACTGGGTGAATCATTTATGGTCACGGTCTGGAGGATCAGTAGATCCGGCTAAGGCTATGTTCACACACCATAGAATAAACGTAGCGTACAGATGTATTTTCAATATAATAACGTGTTCCATTAACATCAGTGGGAAATTGGCAGACACAACATAGAACAACTATAATTTATAACCACCAAGTTCTTCTTTAATCTGTTATAGCCTTTTCATAGCCTTATTGATTGAGATTACTATACACAGTGTTGTTCTAACTACTGTATTGTTACCACACTAGGACTATGTTGTCTAAGGAGTCGAGTAGTTTTGTGTCTACATTTGCTCTGTATAGTGGTGAACTAAGCTATTCACATACTTAAAGTTAAGTTTTTAGAGACATCTGAGTAAATATGTGTGTAGCAAACCCTGTTTACCTACCCTAAGTAGGGTAAAACTGCAAGTCCTAAAAGTGCTGTTTTTTGTAAAACAATTCAATGGCATTCACACTAAATTTAGTGAGGAACCATGACCAAAAAAATTATTACAAAGTAGTGCTGGGGAGCAAAAAGTTGTATTATGTTGCTTTATACAGTATAAGGAACATTGTAAAATATTGTACAGGAGGGATCACCAGGTGCATATGCTTTTGTGTTTGTTGAAGTTAAATAAGTTCTAGTTACCCATTATAGTCTGTGAGAAGGAATGCGTTGTCAATGCCATTACCAACGGCATACGATATTGGTGTCCCATAATTGGTCACATCTGAGGATCTCATCCAGAAGGCACAAGTTATTGCACTGAGTGTTGGTAAAACATTATCAAGCATGACATAGCTGTAGATAGCAGAGACCTCAAACTCCAGGTTAAATCCAGAGGACTGTTCTGCACCAAACAGAAACATCTTCACATTTCCATTATATTGTCATGAGTAAAACACACAGATTAACACTATTACATAATCTTTTTCAAGTAAAGTTAAAAAAAGATTCTTACCATACTGGGCATAGGACTGAGAAAACATTCTCACAGCACAGCCCCCAATTCCCAGCAATTGGACCCCCACTGATTCTGAGAAGTCTGTTCAGGGAAGTGTGACACTGCTCCATCCAACTGAATCCAGCTGTGCTATACTGCCGGGGGCACCACACATTGTCTATTCTAACAATGACTGGGGGTCCAGAGAGATGAACCTCTACTAATGAAAGGTGACACGTCCCAGCTTTATGCTATCCCTTTCTGTGAAGGAATAATCCTTTAATGGTAATGTGTCAATGTAGATTTAGAACGGGTGGAAATAATAGAAACCAGTGCTTAAGAGAAGCTTTTTCTGGCTTCCTTACTGATTTGTAGGATAATATAACAGAATTTGTGTAGTTGTACTGTAGAGAATCTAGAAATGAATCTGCAAGTGTTAAAAGGATGAATTATACCCAAGAACTGCCTTGTTCCTTTCATATTGGTTGTAAAAACACTATCACAGCTATGGCTCTTTTTTACACCATATTTGTGCTGTATGTTTGCCATATATGCTGGGAAATTTCCTACTTTAAATGGCAAATGTATTCATAGACCCAATGGTGGCCAAATGAGTGTAATTTTGTCCTCAGTTTGAGCAGTTTGCAGCAGAGTTTCCATTTTATTGCTGGATGGAATAATACAGTTTAATCCAAGTTTCAGCTTCCCAGACTTATGTATGAGTAGAGAAGGATCAGTGCCACAAGCTAGATATAAGGGCACAAGTTAACAATTCCCTCCAGTTCTTGCTATTGAGCAGACTACTGATTACCGGTAATGGCGGACTATGGAAACCGTTCTAATTGTAGCTTACTGGTGGAAGCAGCATGGTATTTGATGTATCTCTTGTTTCCCAGCAGCAGAATGCTAGAGAATTATAGGAAGAGAATACATCTCCTATCTTATTTTTTACATCCTAAAATAAAACTAAAAATTAAAGAAATAAAAATCTGATAATAAGAAACCAGTAGATAAAGGAAATTATGTCTCAGAGGCACAAATAAATCCAGACACTCAGCATCAACATACATCGATTTTGATAAACTAATCTTTCTTCACTGCTTTAAAAGAGTTAGCCATCTGGACACATTAACAAAATTAACCAAGAGTATAAAAACGTGAACTCACATAATAGCAGTAATAGAACTTATACATTTGTGACTGAAGATGATCAATGTGCCTAGTCAATGTAATTAACATGTAATAGTATTCTACATGCCAAATGCAACAACTTCTCTGCTGCTAGATAATAGATAAGATGCTGGGGATCAAGTATCAAACAGCTGATTAAAAAAAAAATGACTGCAATTTTGTGCCTAGATAAACTACCATTATAACTTCTAATATAAATCCTATAAATATGTATGTTTTATGGTGCGTTCACACCTACAGGATCTGCAGCTGATTTTCTGCAGCAGATTTCATTTAAATAACTGAACACAGCATCAAATCTGCTGCAGATCTGCTGCAGATCCTGTAGGTGTGAACGCACCTTTACAAAGTAAACACATCTACTGATCTAGGTACACTCATTCCCCCTTTCCTCAATGGAAGTTCAGTTCACAAGACAGATGCTGTGATCGAGGTCTCCACAAAGAGGACATGCACTCAGAAAGCCAAGCCAGAGGAATACACTGGGCATCCTGGCATCAATCCAGGGATGGCTTGTATGCAGATGCTACTGCAAGCCAAGACTCCAATAATTATGGAAATTAGCTGTTCATCTTAGGTGGGAGGCGGAGCAAGACAGCACTGGGTGGAATACATAAAATTGTCTGCTTTGCCCATAGCATCAAATATGTGAGTCTACCATAGATTATAATTTAATAAAAAAAAACACAGATTATATGCAGCCTGTAAACTAAAATGTAAAATATGTTTGTGTCCTTCCTGCAAGCCTGTATGTTCAGCACTCGGCAGAAATGGAGTGGGTAATACCTGTTTCACACCTGCTTCCTGAAAATCCTGGTGCACATTTACAAGTGTAAGAATTGATGCCATCTGTACATTTAGCCCGGTTGAGACAGGGGTTGGGTTCACATTCATTGATATTGACTTCACACAGTTTTCCTATAAAGCCTTCCTTACACATACACCTAGAGTAAAGTATAAGTCACACAACACAAATATAAAAATATACATTAAATAAATATCCATGCAAAAATTAACAAATATATAACGCTAAACGCTGTTTTATTTCAGACATGTTGCATTAATACATTTTCCAAATTGGTAACACATTAGTCATCATAAAACAATGTCTTCATAGTAATTACAGGGTAAGGCTATGTTCACACAACGTATATTTTATGCCATTGCCACATAGTATACCCTCCGGACGGGATCCCTAGCAGCGTGGGCGTGCACTACCGGCGGGAATGATCTTTTCAGAGACACGGAACGACCGGTCTCTTACAATGTGTGAGCATGGCCTAAACATGTAAACTCAGTGATGCCTATTTAATTCATATTCTGTTCAAATTATTGGCAATGGTGCATACTCTGCTGTTTCCATAAATAAAATAAAAATCTTAGGGGGGTCATTCGTATGCCACATCACTGGCCTGGTTCTCCTGTATTGTATGATCCCAAAATACGGCAAAATATTTTTGGTCAAACTCTATTTAGTTTGAATCTTGGGGGTTGCCAAATTACACCCCCCCCCCCTCACAAAAATAATAGATATTCATGTTTGCTAAATGACTACCAAGGTCGAACAGTCTTACAGCCATGGCAGGCCTGGGGTGCTTTGATAGGTGCCAACTGCAATGGTAACCATTAGCACCTGTATTGAGAGATGAGCAAAGCAGCCAGAAATTCGTTAAGCTAGCTTTGCAAATTTTGGGTCAAATTCGTTAAGATTCACAAATTGAATCTTCATAAATTACATTAAAATTAAAATTTGGAGATTCGTTAAGATTCACAAATTGAATCTTAATAAATTACATTAAAATAGCCACAACTATAGTAGCTACAGTACTGGGACTATTACAAAAGGGAGAATTTGTTAAAGCATAATGTTGTAAATGTGTCAAAAATTGGAAAATCACAATTTAAAAAAATGTCAATCGGCCAATCAATCAACCAATTTCTGCCTTGGATGCCAGGGGACCTTGGAGGAATAGTGGCGTAATATCAATTTTTCCCCCCCGGACAGCAGTGGAGTGCGACCACTGATTATGTAAGGCGCACACTCAGTTCAATAATGAAACCCAACTTGTATAAGTAAGAGTGGAGTGCAAGCACTGATTATGTAAGGCGCTTGCTCAATTCACTGATCCCAGTAAATTGGTATAACTCAATAGGAGTTAACAGGAGTTTACAGAGCCCAGTGCGTGAATAACTGTGAATGGACTGTGTCTTCAATGGTCCCAGTGAATTCCTATAGGCATCCAGTTACATGGCAAACTGAACACTTGGTTGACATCTCCAATAAATAATCACCCACAATCAGCCCTCCTATCCTCTCCTCTCTGTCTCTATATCACTCTGTTAGTCTCTCTCTGCTCTGCTCTAATTGTCTACTGCGATCCAGCTCTGTCCTCCACACACAGCCGACTGGCCACATTCGTAAACGATCCGCCCCTCCACCCTTTCCCTGGCTAGATTTACTAAGAGGCGTACGCTTCTCAGGAAAGCCTGCAAGTTATTTATGTAATGTAAAGCTATGGAACAAAATAAATGCCTATAAACTATGCAAAGAACAATACACTAAACAAAATAAACATGTTTATTATGCAGAAGTTGTAAAAAATTCAATCCATGGTGCCATATTTTATATATGTAATTCACAATTTAGTTGTTGACTTGAACATTTCTAGACTTTCTTATAATGATCCTTCAAGATTCTGTTATGGATGGAAAAATGAAGTGTCTTGCTGCATACATTTTATGGTACTGTTTATATGTGTCCTTTCTACAATGTACTTTTCACACATCATTGTCCATTATCCTATGCCTATGCCTAGTCATAAATACCAGAATAATTTCCACTCCTATGGGCAATCTTCCACAGCAAACACATTTATCACCTGAAGCTGTTAATTCCATCAATGCAGGAGGCCCCATTCTTGCAAGGTCTACTTTGACAATCATCAATATTTTGTTCGCATTGTTTGCCGGTATATCCAAGGGGACACACACATTGGAAATCTCCTTTCAGATCCTTACATTCACCATTGTTTTTACAAGGCTTTGACAAACATTCATCTATTTCTATTTCACAATTTGTACCTGGAGATAAATCAAAGAGAATGAACAGATTAACATGTACACAATTCATGTTTTGAATATTGTTATGGGGCATCTGTGAACTCAATCAATGGACTAAGGGAGCTTTTACATAGAGAGATTGTCTGACAGATTTTTGAAGCCAAAGCCAGGAACAGAATAAAAACGGAGAACGGGTCATAAAGAAAAGACTTCAATTTTTTCTCTTTTAAAATCTGTTCTTGGCTTTGGCTTCAAAAATCTGTCAGATAAATCTGTCTGTTTAAAGGCTTAAAAGCACCTTTAGTTCAACAGCACTAATCCCTCCTTTTACATTGGCCGACATTGGGCCGTGTAAGGATGCAAACAAGCACAGATTAGCTAGATTGCTTGTTTGCTGAGCTTTTACACGGCACAATAAATCGAGAGGCCAGGCTACATGGATTATCCTTGTATTTTTCATGCAGCCATGGAAACTGACAGCAAAGAATTTTCCACTATCAGTTTCCGAATCACAAGCAGTGCATACTTACCTTCTACGCTGCTTCTGATCCAGGATCCCGCCCTGCGGCTCTCCCATCCTATGGCTGCTGTTGTGTGTTCAGGCCACTGCCTCCTGCAGAGTGATCGACAGACAGAGGAAGTGGCGGTCTGAAGATACAGCAACAGCTGAAGGACGGGAGAGCTGGAGAACGGGTTGCTGGATCACAATTAATTGGCCTGTGTAAAAAGACCTTTAAGCCTGAGGGTTTTTTTTGGTTTGTTTTTATGTATATTTTACTTTACTTGTTTTTTTTTTTGTAACTTGTATTACATTGTCAGTAACAGATTCAGCAGTAATCTCTTGATTTTTGTGATGCTCTGTTGTATCAGGGCATGGTATATCACTCATTTTAAACTCTCATACAGATTTGTTGACCCTTGCCTTTTCTCTAAATTGATTAAGAAACCAATGTAGTATCACAACATGCTATCTAAACACTCAAATAACTTCATTTACATGAAAGTCACTGGGTGTCCAGTCATAGGCAGACTAAGCATATTTAGTGATAAATACCATGTAGTTGTAAACACCATGTAGAAGACTGGTAAAATCTCATACTGTTCACTTCAGGATTTATTATGTTTAGAAATAAGTTAAGAAAGGGCACCTCTGTATTTTAGCATTTCATGGCCATCTTGTAAATGTCCTAGTTTACTACTGCATAGGCATTGGGTGCCCGCTGTTTACTATAGCTGACACCAAATTGCAATGGCGGGCATTGGAGATAACAGTCATTTATTCTTTGTCAGTATTTTTTAAACACAGCAAAAACTATATAAATTTGGTATTCACATTGTAATGACCTACATTATAAAGATACAGTACCATGCCATTTATACCATAAGGTGACATTTCTCAAAAGTTTCAAATGTATCTTATATGTTAGCTTGCCCCTGTCATTATAAAAACTTATGACAATTCTCCGAGACGTGAAAAATTCTGATCAGTCAGGATCTAACTGTTCAGACCTCCACCAAACTCTTGATATAGCCAGGGGAAGTGCTTGGCTGAGCATCTTGCTTCCTGACTTCCTGCGATTTCCATCTTACTGCATAGGATGAGCTCTAGTATGGAGCTTGTCATATCCAGTGAGGCAAAGACTGCAGGGAGCAAAGGAAAGAAGTGCTCCGCTGCACACTTCTACTGGTCTACAGAGATTGCTGGAGGTCTAAACATTTCGATCCTGACTGATAAGAATTTTTCACGTCTCTGTTACATGTCTTTTGACATGTTTTTTGCCTTTTTATAATGACACTTTTAAAAAAAAGCTCTCATATGGAAATGGCTCTGTCAATGGAAAAATGTTAGTTCTTGAAAGACAAGGATGAAAATAATGAAAACGCCATCAGCGAAAATCGCTGCGTTGAAAAGGGGTTAAGTTGCACCTGTCAAGGGCGCTTTAAACTATGATTTATTCTGACAATGACAAATGTAGTCCAAAAGGGGAATCTCTACTGCTTTCATGTCCTTTATTGAAATTGCTGCACTATTAAATAAAAAAAAAATCTGATACCATTATATTACTGAAAGCATTACAGGTAATAAAGAGAAAAGAAAGGAGACAATGTGACAGAGCACGACTTGTCTCTACAATTATCACAATATAAGAGTTTGATAATACATATGTTACAACTTTTATATTCTGACCTCTTTTCACGTGTTTGGACGATTTATGTGTACGCGTATTATATAAGGCAGAACTTTGCACTGACCTGTGTTCTGACTGTAGGCAACCAAGGCAGAAACATAAAGAGCTGTTTCTATTTGTGCTGATCATAACAGTACATAAAGACTACTTAATGCAATCCAAGGTCACTTGAAGCATGCAATATTATCTAATAAGTAGGCTTCTAGCAGGGAATGCCATGGGATCATAATAACTATCTTCTCTGATACTGAGGTGGATTAATGCTGAGAGCAGACAATAGACATCTGCAGTGAGCCATGGTGCTGAGAAAATTGGCATTTACTGTTCTCGGCAGGTGCCGAAGACAGAATGCTGAGGCCGGCTAGATCTGCAGGATGTTATTCTTTTTTCTTTATTCTTTTTTATTCTAACAAAAATCAAAAAGATTAACTTGTTTATGATTGTTTATGAAAGTCGAATGTGTTGTGCATAGACAGGAGTGCCGATGTAAAGCCAGCACTGTATAAAAGCAAGTAGCCAGAAATAAAAGAAATCTGATATTAGCCAAGGTGACCTGGTTAATATCCTCATCAGCTGGATGTCTTCAGTATACATAATATATGCAAAACATCCCATTGTCATTGTGGGGAGCAATAACAGGTTGTAATGCTATTAAGTGGGAGAAGCAAACTCTCAACATAAACACAGCCTTTCTTCTCACCAGAGGCTTCATAATAACAGCTGAAGGGCTGTAGTGAATATAAAGCAGGGGTTAAAGAAACATCGGGATATTACAGACCACATTCCACAGTATGCGCAGGGCAGTCAAGTATAATACGACTAGACTTTATGTCAATCAATGTAGATCAATTTACTGTACCACTGTACCATTAAGGGATGCACTTGAGCGGTTGCAGCTTATAAGAGAATGAACTATAAAACGAGACAATTATAATTTTAAAGTGTACTTGACCAAGTACAGAGCATTCTTTATTCTATATTAGATTCTGTTGGCATCCTGCTTTTTTTTTTTTTTTTCTACTGTTGGAGTATTCCCTAAAATATACCTCCAATGGAAGACTGCAACATATGCTTACATTATCCATTGACTCTCATTATACATTGCATATATATATATATATATATATATATATATATATATATATATATATTTATTTATTTATTTATATGAGATAGTTAGAACACACTTTTTTCCATTTTCTGACAACAAAGATGCGTGAATATAGAACATTTCTGTTGAGGTGAGATACTGGCCCACAGGTTGTACAGTGCACCAACAGTAATCTATCCCTCGTCTTATTCTTTTTTTTGTTTTATTTGGTATTTGTCTGTATGGCATCTTCCTATACACACAGTATATTTCAGGCAGTATTTGGTCCTCATGTCAGGTCCTCATAGCAACCAAAACCAGGAGTGGATTGAAAACACAGAAAGGCTCTGTTCACATAATGTGGTAGTTGAGTGGATGGCCGTCATTTAATGACAAATATTTGCTGTTATCTTAAAACAGCGGCTGTTGTATTGAAAAAAATGGCAGTAACATGATATGGCGGCCATCCACTCAATTTCAACATTGTGTGAACAGAGTCTTTCTGTGTTTTTAATCCACTCCTGGTTTTGGTTGCTATGAGGACCTGACATGAGGACCAAATACTGCCTGAAATATACTGTGTGTGAACCTAGCCTTATAAAACGCATCACTCTGTAGGTGTGCCATTTGGGATGTTTTCCACCCATATAACTGAATCATAACAAAAGCTGTTTTTTTTTTTAAACTCAAGCTGTTTATTAAATTATATTTCGATGTAATTGTTTCTTTTTTAACCATTGAAAAAAGTTGTGTGAAGCAGACCTAAAACAATAAATTACATATCTTTTTTACTGGACCATTGCTGAATATCCCCTGTGTAAAGTCCAAGTAATTTATTTGTCAGATATATTTTTAAACTGTTCTTGATATGACATTTTAATCACAAGAATAGTTTCTATATTCTCATTGACTCTAAAAAAGTTGAATGAAATCCCATCTGTATGTTGCCTGTGATCCATGATAAAGCAGGTTATTTGGTACAGAGTTATAAATACATTCATAAATGAATTGCACAGGTTTAAAAAAAAAATAAAAAAATCAGCATTTCATTACTCCACCACAAGATGTCCCAGAAGTCACAAAGGATTTATTTTGGTGCCTTAACGTTCTTCAGCTGTAGGACTTTCAGATATTTACTTTTATAGTCTTAATTTTGCTTTTCCTGACTTTCAATAATTAGTAAATTACTTCAGATTCTTGTTCATATGATTTGTCAGTAAATCCATATAACAGATCAGTAAGTGTACATGAGACCTTAAAGGGGTTATCCGGGTAACAAAAACAATATTCTAAAGAATCCCCCTTCCCAATACCACTCAGGATTGGCAGCAGCTAGAAAGACAGGAGACAGCTCAAAATACTCAGGGGAGCTTGGTGAGTAAGGGCCCTTTTACACAGAAAGATTATCTGACAGATTATCTGCCAAAGATTTGAAGCCAAAGCCAGGACTGGATTTGAAAAGAGGAGAAATCTCAGGCTTTCATGTATGACCTGATCTCTGTTTATAGTCTGTTCCTGGTTTTGGCTTCAAATCTTTGGCAGATAATCTGTCAGATAATCTTTCTGTGTAAAAGGGCCCTAAGACCAGCTAGCATATCATTATTTTGCCCCCTAAGGGTACGTTCACACTTACCGGATCCGCAGCGTATTTTCTTCACAGCAGATTTAATTTAAATAACTGAACACAGCATCAAATCTGCACCATCAAATCTTCTGCAGATCTGCTGCGGATCCTGTAGGTGTGAACGCACCCTTAAACAGCAGCACATATAAGGGGAAATTTATGAAACTGGTGTAAAGTAGATTTGGCTCAGTTGCCCTTAGTAACCAATCAGATTCCACCTTTCATTCCTCACAGATTCTTTGGAACCTGAAAGGAGGGATTTGATTGGTTGCTAGGGGCAACTGAGCCAAATCTACTTTACACCATGTTTGATAAATCTCCCCCACAGAGTCTAAAAGATTGTAATAAAGATATGTAGACACCTTGTATGGTGCCTTCATATGGGCAATGCATCTTTGTAAAAACGCCTCCATTATATACCATGATAAAAATAACTTTTCCACTTGGATCCATGCCAAATACCCTCCATACTCATTGTTATCTAATATTTTAATATAATATCAAGAGCAGGCTATTGTTATCTTTTTTTCTAACCAGTACAACATAAACCCATTAAACTAGATGCCGTGGTACAAAGTAGTATAAAAATGTAAGTCTTAAATATGTCCTCTAATGTGCAATCCAAATGGGGAATTTGTCAGGACCAATATTTCTTACAGGAGTCCTACTGAAAAAGGCACTGGCTTGCTTCGTACCAACTTTATTAGTAGGTGAAATAAAGTGGCACAGTCCATGTACCACACTGTCAAATGTACGCCATCTATAAGCTGTCATAGATTTCGGGCAAACTTATCCCATTTTTTGGTTTACATTGTAGTAAACCTGTTGGGCCATGTAAGCGCCTTTCCATTAGGACATACCAATTTTTGTAAAGTTTTTGAGAGCAGAATAAAAGGGAATTTTTGTCCATAATAAAAGCTTATTCCAATTTTAGATTAAATGTTTCTGGAGACTGTTACCATATGTAATTATTATACGCTTTTAGGCTGGGTTCACACTATGTATATTTGAGGCTGTATTTGTGAGGCTGTATAGCAACCAAAACCAGGAGTGGATTGAAAACACAGAAAGGCTCTGTTCACATAATGTTGTAATTGAGTGGATGGCCGTCATTTAATGGCAAATTTTTGCTCTTATTTTAAAACAACGGCTGTTATATTGAAATAATGGCCGTTATTTACCGTTATATGACGGCCATCCACTCAATTTCAACATTATGTGAACAGAGCCTTTCTGTGTTTTCAATCCACTCCTGGTTTTGGTTGCTATGAGGACCTGACTTGAGGACCAAATACTGCCTGAAGTATACTGTGTGTGAACCCAGCCTTAGGGTGCCCCCACATACAGCTTTTTTGTGTCTTTTTCTTGCCTCCCAAACAACGACAGAAAGTGCTAAAGATGTTCTTGGCTTTTTTTTTTACTTTAGGTGTGAAAGGCTTTTTTTTTCTTTGGGTTTTTGAGAAAGAAAAAATATTCCATAGAACTCTTTAGGAGAGAAACACCACAGTTTGCAGAAAAAAAACTAAACACTCAGCATGCTGCATGTTGGAAAAACTGTCACAGAACCAAAAAACTATAGCCCATCTCAGAGGTTCTATTGAGCCATAATACAGTATTGTGTATGAGCACTTTGTCTTATGCTGACTGCACAATGAAAAACTTGATTGATGTCAGTGGGAAAAGTGATCATAGCAATAGTTATTACTACAATGATTAATACAAGCATATTCACATAATTTTGTTTCAGTGCTCTATTCAACCATTTCTAATGTTTCTGCTTGCGGTGAACTTGCAATGTAGATAACTAATTGACTGTAGTTTTTATTGCATGAAAAACATTTCGAAACATACCGAGAAATCCATTAGCACATCGGCAGTGATACGTGTTTATGCTGTCAATGCATGTGCCCTCGTTTTTACATGGACTAGAAGCACATTCATTAACATTTTCTTCACATAAAGAACCTTTAAGGGAGAATAAGATAAATATATTATTTCAGCACAATTATTAGTGAAATAGTATTTCAAGTTTAGTACTTGATGACTTGTAATGAGTGACTAATGCAGAATACAGTATATTTAAAGGTTTTAGTTTATTAAAGGGGTAGTTAAGCAAAAACATTTTTCTTTCAAATCAACTGGTGCCAGAAATTTGTAATTAACTTCTATTAAAATATCTCAAGTCTTCCAGTACTTAGCTGCTGTATGTCCTGCCGGAAGTGGTGTATTCTTTCCAGTCCGACACAGTGCTCTTAGCTGGCACCTTTGACACCCTGACGAAGCGGCAGCGAAACGGCATTGGAGTGAGGTGGTAGGCCAGCGGACTGGGACTCTTACTCTTATGTGCAATATTGCATGTGTGGTACTATACTGCCACTTTGGATTTATTCTGTTCAGCATACTACAGCATTTTGTGTAGCAGCACTTGCACTGGGGCAGCACGGTGGTTCAGTGGTTAGCACTGGAGCCTTGCTGCGCTGGAGTCCTGGGTTGAAATCTCACCAAGGGCAACATCTGCAAAGAGTTTGTATGTTCTCTCCGAGTTTGCGTGGGTTTCCTCGCACACCCAAAAAAAAACAAAAAAAACCCATACAGATAGGTGAAGCGCTGCAGAATCTGTGTGCTATACAAATAAACAATTATTTTATTTATATATTATTTATTATTGTTTACATATGCAATTAAACTGACAGGTTTACTCAATGTTTTTTTTTACATGCACTTTATACCATTACATGTCCAAGTAGTGGGGTCTCCCACCTCCCAGTTCTTGTTTTTAGTGTTGTTCTTTGTGATAGAATAAATTAAGTTTTGTTAATAATTTTCTAATACATTTGTGTGACTCTAGTCATTGTGGGTTCTTTTTGCCATGTAGGTGTTATAGATTAGCTGTCACCTTTGTCCGTTACAGGAACTTTCCAGAGAAATAGCAAATCCCCATAGAAAACTTCTCCTGCCCTAGACAGTTTCTGTCATGGACAAAGGTGGTGGCAGAGAGCACAGTGTCAGACTGGAAAAAATACACCACTTCCTGCAGGACATACAGCAGCTGATAAAAGTAAAAATCTGGCAATTTCTGGTGACAGTTGATTTGAAAGAAAACATGTTTTTTTCTGAACTACCCCTTTAATATACCAATGTGAAGTCTAAACCTATAAAATAGTATGGTTGTTCCTTAGAGGGGTTTACCCATTGCAAACTATTTTTTTGTTACATTACTGTAGATACTGTATGCCACAAATGCTTGGCTGAAGGCTTCATAATAAAGAAAGCATGCTTACCCATCCTCATGCCCCTGCAGCACTGACTTTCCTGACTGATTTCTGCAAGCTGCCTGTGTCCCAGAGCTGCAATGTCATGTACCCCATTAAAGGACTGCCGGCTCACTCTATCAGTGACTGGGGCGGGACACAGCTGCAGTCACTGAGTGGCTGAGTGAGCAATCCCTCAGCCAGGCTGTGACGTTGCAGCTGGAAGAGATGGTTACACGGCTGACAGCGGTGGGTGAGAGTTTGGATGGGTAAGTATGCTTTTTTAATTATTATTATGTTACCATCCCCACCCACCCCCTGCCTGCCTGAGATTTTGATTTTGATAGGGCTATCTTTGCACTACTGTACTGATACAGCCACGCCCACTTGACACTCTTCATTTGATTTCATAGTAGTTCAGCCCCTCTGATGCAGTTTTCTCCCAGCTCCTTGCTGTTCCTCTTTCCCTGCACCGCTATCGTATTACATTTCTCAGTAGTCTTTGCAGTATATGCTCAGAACGTCCTGTTTCTCTGCTCCCATAACCCCCCCCCCCCCCCTTTAAGCAGTATTTCCGTAACTGTACAGCCTATGTACATATCTTGTTAGTCAAAAATGTTTTCTCCCATGGGTTCTTATGATATACATCCAGTGAATACTAATTCTTCATATAGCAAAAAATCAGCTAATACTAATACTAATCTGCTTTTGTTGCAGCTGTTCTCTGTTACCTCGGAATCCAGCGGGACAATGGCATTCAAATCTTCCAACACCATCATTACAAATTCCGTTGTTCCTGCATGGCATGGATTTGCAGTCATCAATGTTAATTTCACACTTTGTACCTGAAAGCAGATTAGTAAATTACTAAAGCAGGCGCATATTATGCTGCTATAAGAGAGCGCATACTTACAAATATCCAAGTAAATGTTCCAAACAAATGTTTAATTCTGTTTAATTCTGGCTAAATATAAACTTCACTTGGCAGCCAGGGGACAATACTCATTTGTAGGAAACTTAACAATAAATGCTCCACAAGTTATTTAGCCCTGGCCCATTTTAATTTTAGCAGTTGTTAAGTATCATTTATTTTAATGACAATAGATGTAAATGGAGGTAGGAAAAGTTAAGAGAAAGAGGGTATTACGGTATTTTATTATGAGCATATAATAAATCTGCCAACTATCATCTCTGGAGGCAGACTACTAACGGTGACATGACTAAAATTTCTTTTCACCATCTGTTGCTCACATAACAATGTATTTAAAAGAATAATGTTCATTCTGACGACAATGATCACCACAATTTACCAAAACAGTTTTAGATATGGCTTGTCAACTTGTTTCTTCTTTGAGAAGGCTTTACTATAGGGCCAAGTGCTATAACTGGGGTCATTTAGATGATGCAAAGCAGAGAAACTCAATGGCATTTTGCAGCCTTTTACAGGGGCTTTCCAATCTTAGATATGATGTAAATGTACCATAAGTGGGTATCCTACCTCTAGTGGCTTCACCTATTGGGAGAATGGAGGTCCTGTGAGTAAAGGTCAGGGACATACAGAATACACAGACTAGGTGAAGCCCTGGCACTGCTCCCACCAAACTGTCCCTTACTTTTGGGCAACCCTACTCCTTAACAGGCCAGCCCCAACCTGAAGACTGCAACTGCTCTGAATACAGTGCAAATATAAGACACAGACAAGACAAACGAAATATACAATAATTGAGGGGTCAGCAAGCCAGGTCAATAACTATCAGGCTATGAAGTACAAAGTCAGTGGTCAGAAGGATAGTCAGGAGAACGAGAGCCAAGGTCTAGTAACAAGGTATCAGACAAAGTAAATAGGATGGCAAGAGATATCTAGCTTAGTCCCTCCAAATGAAGGCGATAGCAGGCAACTAGAACATGGTGTGGGTAGTAGTTACATAGGGGCTGAAGTCCTGTCCCCAAAAAGAGATTGGAGCAGGGACGCCAGCCCCTCCTCCAGAACCAAATCTGACTGGCAGTAAAAACCTGTCAGTCAGGAATCAAGTGCAAGGTGACTAATGACAAATCCACCAGGTGAGGTGATCACATGCATGCAAATCAACTGTTTCCATAATGCCTATATCCTTATATAGAGCGAACCTGGTGGAGGCATGTCTCCATTTAGTATTTGTTCTCCCAATAGGAGAGGACACCAAAGGTATGAGAGTGCCACTAATTTAGTGAATGCAACAGTATAGCTCAGAGATCTGGACACCATTAAAACAAAGCTGTAGCACTCAGGGAACCTAACACTCAGGGAACCTAAATCCAGATAAATATGAACAGAGATACACATAAACTTTAAACAAAATCTATCATCAGGTTAATGCACCCTAAGCTGCTGACAGAGCCTAATAGGGAACAAGACAGGGCTTTTAATATGGTGGCCAACTCTTCAAGGGGCGGCCTAAGTAATAATTGGGGCCTCATTAGCATATTTCTGTACATTTATTTAATAGAAACAGCAGACTGGAGCTCCTTTTTAAAAGTGACTGCCTCATGTCCTCTATAGCAGCAGACTAGAATGTCCTAATCTGCTCATAGATCCCTTTGAAATAAGACCTGTTTACTATAACATTTTTGAAGCAATGTACAAAATGAGCAGGAAATTTGGTTACGTGTCAGGGTATGATGTGTTGCCATGACATGAGTAACATTTAATGGTGTATGGTGGAGTAATACAGTGGAGTAAGTTGCATTGGTTCAAACACATTAAAAGATCTTGTCAGGGCCATTTATGAAATGCATATTCTGTATATGTGTCCTAAATGTTCGTAAGTAAACTCTTAAGTAGTGTTTGGTTTATTTTAACACTTTTACTAAGGCTGGGTTCACACTACGTATATTTCAGTCAGTATTGTGGCCCTCATATTGCAACCAAAACCAGGAGTGGATTGAAAACACAGAAAGGCTCTGTTCACACAATGATGAAATTGAGTGGATGGCCGCCATTTAATGGCAAATATTTGCTGTTATTTTAAAACAACGGCTGTTGTATTGAAATAATGGCCGTTATTTACTGTTATATGGCGGCCATCCACTCAATTTCAACATTGTGTGGACAGAGCCTTTCTGTGTTTTCAATCCACTCCTGGTTTTGGTTGCAATATGAGGACCACAATACTGACTGAAATATACGTAGTGTGAACCCAGCTTTACTGTGCTTTATACTGTGTTTTAATGCTCACTTAACATCTTATGGGAAGGAACATGTTTTGGAAAGTTGGAGGATAGGATCGAGGTATTTAAAATAAGTCACATAGGCATAGATGGAGGCTCATTTGGAACTGTGTGGAGTCAACTATTCTTATCTCCAAGTTACCAGCAGGGACCTTGTGTTGGTCCTGTTTGTAAACCTAATACATGGTAATTCTCATGGTTAAGGTAGCATGAATGTGCTGACAGGTATCCTTTAACAATTTATTTTATTTTGTTCTTCAAGGTTCTATATAATAATTTAATCATGCAAAATATTTGGTAATCAAGCTACCACTAGAGACGAGCGAAACTCGAGCATGCTCAGGTATGTCCGAACCCGAGCATGCAGCATTTGATTAGTGGTGGCTGGAATACATGGATACCGCCTATGGCCTATGGCTGTATCCATTTTTTCTAAGGCAGATTAGTGTAAGTATTTGATGTGTATTTTATGCATCATGTTGTAATTAACACAATAAACATCTCAGCTTAGTAATATAATTTTCCACATAAAATTTCCCACTTCTAAAACTGTCTCAACTCTCCAAGTATAGCAACCTGTGAATGTAAGATAGTTTAAAGTTGGGACCTTGTAAAGAAATCATCTTCAGTATTAAATGGCCAACACTATACTTAATTACCTGTGTAGCCCTTGAGACACGTGCAAGTATATCCACTTCCAACCTGTTTACAGGTTCCACTATTCTGGCAAGGATTTAAAAAGCACTCATGAAAAACCTGTCAAGTAAAACAAATGACTATTGGAAATATATATTAAAAAAGGAACATAATAAAAACAATGTTATATTAAAAAACATTAAAAGGAAATAACCATGAAAAAATATGTATTAAAACGTATCACAATGGAATTAACATAAAAAAGCAATATTGCAGCCAGGATGGAGTGCTGTATTATCCACACAAGGCTTCAGATTTGAATCCTATTTCCTACTTGCTATTCCCCAGTGGTAGAGAACCCGCTATGAAGAACCATTTCTCATAACTAACATCTCTTCTTACCCTGTTGCTGCACTATTTCTGTATAAACCAGATACCTGCACGAAAAACCTAATTTGCTAAGTGCAGTCATGCATGTTTACCTCTGTTGTAACAGTAGAAACAATATACTTAGACATTTTCTAAATAGGATCCTTGCAAGGTTTATGTTGAATTAATCATCTCAAAAATACAGATTTAATATTTTCATAGTATCTCAGGCTACAATGTATGAATTATTTATTCAAAGCTCCAAGGAGATTAGAAACTACACTGTAAAGTATGCAGTGTGATACAGCTCCATAGTGTTAAACAGTATAACCCCCAAATTGTAGCTATACAGGGATGCGGGCAACATTTGTGTACATACACTGATACACTAATATTATCAGAGCAATCTGCCTAATCAGGCAGATCTCTATTGTGGTACTGGATGGATGAAATAAGTATTAACAGACTCTGCAAGAGAAGTGACCAAGCTGCAGTATTCCCTGCCCCTTCCTGCCGTGACTGATTGATATACAGGATGGTGCTGCTACTTTCACTGTGACTCTTTAGCTGTTTGTGAAATGGACAATTTTAAAGGGAATCTGTCAGCTCCTGGGCCCTACCTAAGGGGCTGTAGTTGGTAGTCCCCTAGTAAGCATGGTGCCTTTTGGTAATTTTCCGTGCAGTGGATTATGCAAAATCTCACGTCTCCTACTGTAATCAGGGCTGTGGAGTCGGTAAGCCGCAGCTCCGACTCCAACTCCGACTTCGACTCCTGCTCCTTCATAAATGGCCGGTCATATACCAGGGGAGTTATTTATCACACTAGCTCAGCAGCATCTCCCTAATGTCCTACATGATCCTGGGGGCGACTTCTGAGGGAATGAGGAAAAATATAAAGCAGCTTCTCCTGTGTGTGCAGTGGATGCAGCCAGTGTTTAGCCTCAATGTCCTGAACAACTTACAACTAGACTAGAAGGAGCAGGTGGTCTTTTCCTACTGACAATCTTCTATGTTTCTAACTAAATATTCACCATACACAGAAATACTGCTAACAATCAGGGCTGTGGAGTCGGAGTCGGAGCTAGTTTTGGCTGGAGTCGGAGTTGGAAAAAATGTACCAACTCCAGCTTTAAAAAAAAAAAATCTTAGAACAATTTAGAATTGAGAATTGATATGATTTTTGCACATCAATTTATATTATGAGCAACTTTCTGATAGGACACTGACCCTATTAGATAAGGGTGGTCAAGGAAAAGTTGTCAGTCACTATTTGGCAGTTTGTTTCTGAGCTGGAAGAGTCCATTGTGTGAGAGAGATCTGTGCTGTTCTCTTCCTGAATGCTGGATGACTGTATATGAGCAGCAGTGTAATATGAAGATATGAAGATAGCAAATGACTGGCCATCCCACCGCTACATCATCCAGGGGCTTACCATATAAGCCCCCCTGTTAAGCCCCCACATAATATACCCCCCTCCCCTCATGCAGTCTCCACATAATATAGTTCTATCCGGAATCTATCCGGAATCACCTGTTTTGCGAATAATTTAAGTGCAAGTGGGCTCTCTGTGCCGCTTGCATTAGGAGGGCGTACACCTGCGTACACCGCAATTAACATTTTTCTGGTGGAAAAATGTTAAGAAAACATTGGTGCGCACAGAATGTATGTAGAGGCATTGTGTCTCTACATAAATCCAGTGAACCTCGGGGTGGGGACATTTTTAAGCCCAGTGCAAAAAACACTGGCCTTAATAAATGTCCCCCATAGAGTTTATACTAAGCTTCCATTTTCAACTGGAATGGTGCATCACTGAATATTCTGAAATTGAGATGATTGGGAAAGGTAGATAAATGTCCCTGACATCTCCCCCACAGCCCCGGCAGTATAGTAAAATATAATTTTGTGCCAGACAACACCTTTAAGTTGCACTCATCTCTGATTACTATGCCAAACTTTTGCCAAATATCTAAACTTTACTTCAGAACATTCCACAGCAACTTGCTTATAACATTTGTGAGAAAATATTTTTTTTTAGGGTGATCCTTCACAGAATGCATATGCCTTTCTTTTTTCTGCAAATAATCTATTCTAACTTCACTATACCAATAGTAAGAACAATCAAACTGGTGTGTACAGAGTCAAGATTAAACAACATCTTGGGAAAGCACAAGCAAAAGGAGTTACAGCCGTTTCACGCGCATTCGCGCTTTATCATGTCTGATGAAGTATGCATGCAAGTGAAACAGCTGTAACTCCTTTTTTGCACAAATGAATAAAAGAAGATCACATTATATGGTGAGTGCACTTTCTCATTTCTACATGATTGAATCTTGCATTGTATCTGAACTTTTAAAGTGAGCATCAACCAATGATCGATACTTCATTATATGCTATATTCACCCTAAAACCCTTGCCTTCATATTCTGATGTGGTGGTGCCAGTGGCTTTCTATTCATAAAGATCTTTCAAGCAAGCATACTCTTTCCTTTCCACCTATGTTATATTTAGTAAATTATGGTTGTGACCTGACCTTCTGAACTTACATTACCAGCCATTTGTATAATGTATCTAATGACACATTGGGGGGGGGGGGGGATTATGAAGCAGCTCGGGGGCCACAGACAGCAAATTGCCAGCAGTGAGAGAGTGGAGCAGTAGGCAAGGTTGCATGCAAGGGGGATGTGGCGTCTATGTGTACCGCATTTATAACTGTTTACACCAGCTCGCTGGAGATTTCAGTGGTGGTGCACGGGGAGCTCCGGATTCACAGACACACAGGGTTTATGTAGAGACGCACACCTCTCTACATAAACCCTGTGTGTCTGTGTACTGGTGGGGACTGACTTATTATTTAAAGCGACTCTGTACCCACAATCTGACCCCCCCTCCAAAATGCTTGTACCTTCAGATAGCTGCTTTAAATCCAAGATCTTTCCTCGGGTTTGTGCGGCAGGTGATACAGTTATTGTCCTAAAAAACTACTTTTAAACTTGCAGCCCCATGCCCAACGGCCGTGGCCTAGATTGTGTATGCATTAGGCTAGCACATCCTCTCTGTGCTTCCTCCCCGCCCTCCTCATCATTAGGAATGCTCCAGGCAGATTGTCTCCTATTCATCATCTGTGTGAATACTGAACATGGGCTGGATTGTTAAGGCACCTGTGCAATGTTTAGACAGGAGAAAATGTTCCAGTGGTATTCCTAATGATGAAGAGGGTGGGGAGGATGGACAGAGGGGTGGTACAAAGTTAGGGCACAAATACACCAAGCCCCAGCTGTTGGGCACGGGGCTGCAAGTTCAAAAGTTGTTTTTAGGACAATAACTGCATCACCTGCCAAATGGACCCCAGGACAGATCTTGGATTAAAGGCAGCTATCTGAAGGTACAAGCGGTTTGGGGGGGTCAGATTGTGGGTACAGAGTCGCTTTAATTTTGTGTTGCAGTTTAGTGTAAAGTTAACAGTTAAAGGGTAGTGCGGCGCTGAACAATTATTCACAAAATAACACACATTACAAAGTTATATAGCTTTGTAATGTATGTTATGTATGTGAATGGCCCCCTTTCCCGTGTTTCCCCCCACCAACGCCAGACCCGGAAGTGTGATGCACTATACTCACCTGATTCGTGTCGACCCCGTCCGCCATCTTGGGACAATGATGTCATCTTCGGGAGGCCAGCCGAACCGCTCCATCCGTCCCTCGTGCCGGCCCCCCTCTGCCACGTCATCAGCTGTTCAGCCGCGATCGGCTGAGCATAACTGTGCCGAAGATTACATCATTGTCCCAAGATGGCGGTCGACACGAATCAGGTGAGTATAGTGCATCACACTTCCGGGTCTGGCGTGGGTGGGGGAAACACGGGGAAGGGGGCCATTCACATACATAACATACATTACAAAGTTGTATAACTTTGTAATGTGTGTTATTTTGTGAATAATTGTTTAGCGCCGCACTACCCCTTTAATATAGAAGTGTCTGGATGACCATTTTCAAATTAGTAATGGCTTACACCAATCACCTAAGCTCACGGATTTAAGGTCCACAGCCCAGGATTGCTTTACTCCTAGCACAAGCTAACTCCAAGCCTCACCCTCACTTCCTTTGTTATGTCCTGGTCTGTCTGTTACTAGAGACATAGTAATTTGCAGAGATACCTAGTGATGGACTATCTAATGTATGCTGTACTCTTTGTATGGTAAGCATGGATTTACATGAATACATTCATAGTTAGACCATGTTTACATAGTGTAAGACGTTGGCTGTTGTGTGATCTGGCCGTGTAACAGAACCGCCGGTGTCAGAGAAGATCATCCTGGCAAGTACTGCAGTACCGACCAGATGATCTTTACTTCGCCTGAATTCAGCTGCGGGCGCATCAGTGTGCGTCCGCATTCAAATTCCGTGCTGCACACAATAGGGCTCCATTGTGTGAACTGACAGATTCTCTGCGGACACTATTCAATTAATAGTGGCCGCAGAAAACTGACATGTCAGAATGTGTATACACTCTGGCCGGGATTCCCTCTAGCTGCAGCACAATGTAAGTTAAGTATTAATCACGGCTGTGTGCAAATCGGCAAATCAGCCATGGATAACCCTTTCACGACCTGGGATGATTGATGCCTCAATGCCCAGGTCGTGATTTTACATCAGCTTATGGGATCATAAAGATCCCATAAGCTGATGTCCCCTAGCTCTGCCGCCTCTCCGATGTCCCCTGTTACTATCTTATAACAGAGGCAGGGGAGAGAGGGGAGGCGGCAGAGCTCACAGGCGCGCGCCCGGCACATATTCTGTCCTCCCTCCCCCTGCCGGCCTCCGTAGATAAAAACCGGAAGCCGGAGGCTACCATCGGGGCTCTGCTATCAGTTCCAAAAGTCCCGATGGACACCGGAGAGACAATTCTCCCTCAGTAGAGAGAGAATTGTCTCTCCGGAGCCCTATAAATACTGCGGTCGTGCTGACTATAGGTTTAACTCTATAGGTTTAACTCTCAGCACCGGAGCGCGGCTCCGGTGCTGAGAGTTGCGGCGGGTCCCCGGCTATCAGTGATAGCTCCTACGCCTGTGTCATCCTCTGCAGTAAATTTACGTCGCTGCAGCACCAGGCATAGGCTGCAGCAACGTAAATTTATAGTGCAGTGGCGGGAGGGGGTTACATAGTGTGAACAAGACGTTATACAGGATACAGCATTATTTTAATATCTATATCTAACCTACTGTTTCCTTCTGTAGTCAAGAAAATACAACCCGGAGCCCTCAGCATGCTGTTAATTCAATAGTTAATAATTTTTTGTAATAGAGGAGAAATTGTTTTTTGTGTGAATCCAGGACCTATTTTTGTATTATGTTTAGCTTAAGAGCATTCTTTATATTTCAATCTTGTGAAATTATACCTTAGCTTTTCTAGGTTATTGCTTCTTGTCACATATAGTGCACGTACATCATGTAGAATGTGCTTGAACACATTCTCTGTAAGGCAGTAGACTATTGTTTTATTGAGCTCCGCACTACTTATCACTGGAATTAAATCTGGAAGCTTTGACTTTAATATTAAAGCATTGATTCAGGTAAATAGGTTACAGTTACATTAACATTATGCATTAGTTGCTTAGCTTTGCTAATGTATTCAATAGACTTCCTTTATCTGACTTTATGACTAGGCCATTAGAGGTAGCACAATGAAACAAATCGTATCCTTGCCTGACTGCTGACTTTGTATTTGCTGTTGACATTTTGAGGAGAAATGGGAATCATTACGCTTTCCTCTGCTGCCGAGAAGCTGGAGCCAAAACCTACAAAATAACATTATAAGAAACACATGTTATCAATCTTGTGATTACTTATAACATCTGTGATTAAAGCAAATACCAACTCTCCCTTTTAGCTATGGCAAAGGGTGCTGTTCACTAAGCGGCTACATTATTGCCAGACAGCTCTTTTGCTATACTATGGTTACATATAGCTTTCTCTTAGAAACACACGTTTAATAGTCAAAACACTAAACCCGAGGTGCTGGAACTGGCAGCCATATTGCCTTCTCCCAAATACCAGTCATGTCAGTCACCACTCTTATAGCTAGGCAAGCAAACTAATGAAGCAAATAATAAACATTGCAAAACATGGTTCTGAAAAGCCTTTTTCCATGGCTATAAAATCTATGGTATGTAAAAGCAATTTCCGCATCAAAACAAATATATACATTCTCTGATGACAGCTATAGGCCTATTTTTAATTGTATAGTCTATTCTTATATGGAATGATTTTCCTGGATGCAGACAAGCTCCAGCCATTGCATATTTTACATTGATGATACCAGTGAAGATACAGTTTAATGGAAAGGTTCAAATATTTTACATTTTTATTTTAGGCCACTTGCTACATTATTTATAGTTTACATCTTTTCTACAATTGGTGAAGATAACAAGGAGTCTGGTACGAAGAGTCAAAGGGGCTTTTCTGATGCTGTAAACTCTAACACCTCCTTTCTCTCTCTTCCCTGCTAGACGTGGGGGCTAAATCCCAAGAGGGATTAGGTTGAGAGGGAGGAGTAAGAAGGTGTTACAGCTTCCAGCTGATCAGTGGCTCAGGAACGCCTCTTCATACTATAGAAAAAAATGATTTTATACGTTTTGGAAGAACAAATGGGTATATGAAGGGACCCATGTGTCTCCTTGATCTAACAGTTATCTAACAGTGTCAGCAGTTTGAAATGTGATTTGCAGCTGACAGTTTCCTTTAAGAGAAAGTAGGGATCTCTATAAAAAGCCATCCCAGGTAGTATCAAGTATCTGGGGAGCAATCTTAAAATTTGTACCTGGAGTACCAGGGTGAGCACAAATTGTAATTGTACCTGTGTTCTTCAGCATAGTGCAGCACTACACCATCTCCATATAATTGTGGACAACAGAGATCTTTATGCACCAGATTGCTTATTAGTTTTCCTAGGGTCTCCACCACCCTAAATCTGACCAAACATCTGAGCTGCACCCCAGTCACCGTTACTTTATTTACCAGATTGGAGGCTCATATTACTCTACTCCCTCCTTTCTCACAATGCAGAAATAAAATGGCCTACTCGCCTCAGAAAGCTGAATTCAGGGATTTTACTACTGTAAGTTTATATACTGACTTTCTAGCCCTTGACCAAGTTTTATTGTTACATGTGTATAGTTTTTGGGGGAGATTTATCAAACAGATTCCACTTTTCATTCCTCACAGACTCTTTGGAAAATGGAAGGTGGAATCTGATTGGTTGCTAGGAGCAACTGAGCCAGTTTCACTTTACACCATGTTTGATAAATTTGCCCCTTTATGTTTTATTTGAAAATTAAAATACTCAATAATGTGTAAAAAAAAAAAAAAAAAAAAAGAAGACTGCCTGCTTAGTGCCAATGCCACTCTGATCACAGGATTATAATAGCTAGCGGGTTTCCTCTACAGACACACTGATGGTTTGCAACTCCCTGTTTGGATAATATATTCAAGTTTATGTATATCACTAAAGGGCTCAGTGAATAAACATATGTTTATCTGTCACTGCATTCTGGCCACTTTACTCCCATGTAGTGAAATAAAACAGTTGTGTGGGATAATTTGTAGAAGCAAGAAACAATAAGGCAACAATAAGCATTGTTTCTAAAGTAGAGTACAGCATTTAAAGTCAGCCTGTCAGTTCTGTACATCTGCATTTATACACAAATAAGTGCTGGGGGGATAACATTAACCATACCTTGATGTTTGCTGATCACCATTTGTAAAGGTATAAAATCCCTCTTTTTGTTAGCAGCTGAAGAGTCAAACTGGTGGTGCTGAGTTGCAGGAGCGTGCCTCCTTCTCCCTACCCTGCTCTGCATATTTGGTTACAGGGCTCAGCTTCCAGTCCTGTATGTCAATCAGTAAAAGTAGGTTGGGAGGGAGATGAAGGAGGTGTGCTGCTGCAACTCAGCACCACCAGTTTGACTCTACAGCTGATAACAAAAAAGTGAAACAAAAAATAGTAAAGGTCTGCTACACCTAACCCCTACGAATGGAGTCCACCCCCTTCGAGTGCACCACTATTCCCAGCGCTCACAGGATATAAATGAATAAATGAGTATGTACCAATATAGAGGGCTCTCTAGAAGCAGGTGGTGTGTTACAAACACTGTCAAGACATATGATTTGTGCACCTGTATAAATTGTACGTCAACATTTATTGCTTGAATCTATATATCATATTGATAGTAGGTCATCGCTGTAAAAAACCTAGTAAGGTAAACCTAATAGTAGAAAGCAGTCTATATGCATAGGAAATACATAAAAATCACATATAAATGCCTAACTAGTATAAAGATAAAAATGGATAAAATCTATAAGATAAAATAAAAATTGTGTGTATATGGAGCCTAGTGAGGTTGCCTGCGCCGGGCCCAGCGCAGGCAGCTCACCTAGATGTATTTAGCAGTAGTCCCGAATCAAGAAGTCTGGCATAGGCTCGTATCGCTGGATGGCCGTTGGAATAATTATATTAGTGTCCTAGTGAGACAGCTTACTTTTCAGATCATACACTTTGGGTGAGATAAGGTGCTATAAATGACAAATGGTGGAATGTCCACCTCTCACCCTGCCGGCGGTAGCTCCCACGGTCCAATATAGTATTGTAGCGGCGGTCCAAGTCTCAGTCAGTGCGGCTTCTATGCAATCCGTGCAGTTGAGATCTGATTCAGCACAGTGGGTTGTCTCATGCTGTTTGCAGCATCCACATGCATGTGAGCGCGCGCTCTTGTTAACTGCCGCTTGGTTTGAATGTCCAGGCAGATACGGCTTGAGTTCGGGATATAATCAGTAAATGATAAAAAGGCTCTGTTATCCTTGGTTCTTGTACGCGTTTCAGGAGATCTACTCGCTCCTTTCCTCAGCAGAGAACTTGGATAACTCTGGTGCAGCCATGTCTGTTTGGACTTTATATCTGTTCCAAATCTAACAACAAGACCCGTAATGGATCGTTCCGGATGGTTTTGCCATGTTTTTCAGGTCAGAAGATAGAAGTGCTTAACTGGACCTATAAAGGGATGAGTGGCTCCCCATGTGT
Organism: Dendropsophus ebraccatus; assembly: GCF_027789765.1. Lineage (NCBI taxonomy): Eukaryota > Metazoa > Chordata > Amphibia > Anura > Hylidae > Dendropsophus > Dendropsophus ebraccatus. The sequence goes on along the minus strand of NC_091456.1, from coordinate 81,536,473 downwards.
AGGTATATACATAAAGAGATTCGTTGTTGAGTCCCCTCTATGTTCCAACATGATCCTGTAGTGTCCATCTTTAGAATAGATGTGGGGTTATGCATGTTTTACATCTTCGGTGTGCAGATGTAGCTTCTCCCTTGTGTGAATTCTATATGTCTAGTTGTCCAATATGGCTTCTCTCCTGTGTGAGTTCACATTTCACAAATCGATCTTGAAATGTGAACTCACACAGGAGAGAAGCCATATTGGACAACTAGACATATAGAATTCACACAAGGGAGAAGCTACATCTGCACACCGAAGATGTAAAACATGCATAACCCCACATCTATTCTAAAGATGGACACTACAGGATCATGTTGGAACATAGAGGGGACTCAACAACGAATCTCTTTATGTATATACCTACACATGGGGAGCCACTCATCCCTTTATAGGTCCAGTTAAGCACTTCTATCTTCTGACCTGAAAAACATGGCAAAACCATCCGGAACGATCCATTACGGGTCTTGTTGTTAGATTTGGAACAGATATAAAGTCCAAACAGACATGGCTGCACCAGAGTTATCCAAGTTCTCTGCTGAGGAAAGGAGCGAGTAGATCTCCTGAAACGCGTACAAGAACCAAGGATAACAGAGCCTTTTTATCATTTACTGATTATATCCCGAACTCAAGCCGTATCTGCCTGGACATTCAAACCAAGCGGCAGTTAACAAGAGCGCGCGCTCACATGCATGTGGATGCTGCAAACAGCATGAGACAACCCACTGTGCTGAATCAGATCTCAACTGCACGGATTGCATAGAAGCCGCACTGACTGAGACTTGGACCGCCGCTACAATACTATATTGGACCGTGGGAGCTACCGCCGGCAGGGTGAGAGGTGGACATTCCACCATTTGTCATTTATAGCACCTTATCTCACCCAAAGTGTATGATCTGAAAAGTAAGCTGTCTCACTAGGACACTAATATAATTATTCCAACGGCCATCCAGCGATACGAGCCTATGCCAGACTTCTTGATTCGGGACTACTGCTAAATACATCTAGGTGAGCTGCCTGCGCTGGGCCCGGCGCAGGCAACCTCACTAGGCTCCATATACACACAATTTTTATTTTATCTTATAGATTTTATCCATTTTTATCTTTATACTAGTTAGGCATTTATATGTGATTTTTATGTATTTCCTATGCATATAGACTGCTTTCTACTATTAGGTTTACCTTACTAGGTTTTTTACAGCGATGACCTACTATCAATATGATATATAGATTCAAGCAATAAATGTTGACGTACAATTTATACAGGTGCACAAATCATATGTCTTGACAGTGTTTGTAACACACCACCTGCTTCTAGAGAGCCCTCTATATTGGTACATACTGATAACAAAAAAGGCTTTTATAGCTATACAAACAGCGATCCGCAAAATTAAAGATTAAATGGGTACTCTGGAGACTTGAAAAAAAATTGTTTGCTAAAGAGAAATAGCTTTAATAAAGTTATATATTACTTTGTAATATAACTTTATTAAAATTATTTTTCTATTTTTTAGCTTCCATTCAACTTCTGTTTGTATCTCAGTATAAGAAATTAGACAATTGTGTGTCTGTGTGTGTGTGTTTGTGTGTAATTTACATCTGGTAGGCTTCCTTTAAATGTGGATTTGTCTCATAGCTAAGAGATGTAATTTGCCAATACAGTTTGCTTTATAGAATCTAGTTATGTTTTGCAATTAACATACATATTAGTATCTCCTGAAAAAAAAAATCTGTTATTTTGGTGTATAGTAACTACTATAATAATACTATAATAATACAATAATCCCCAAAAACATTTGAGATACAGTCTACAATTCTGTGTCATATACTGACATGACGATAGCTAAAGGTTCTGTCATATATAGGCAGAAAAGCAATACATTCACAGCCATCTACTGTAATATAGTTAAAGAGCTGATATTACTTTGTAGCAGAATTATATGCCATGTATAAAGCTCAGTTCCATACAAAACAGGTTAACAAGCTCTTCTAATACTGACTCAGAATTCCAATGAGCACAAAAGGCAGCTTACTTGAACAGTCTGTTATCGACCTGGCTCCAGTCATAGTCGTTGTTCCGTAAAATGGACATGACAGGCAATAAGATTTCCCCGGTTCCGGCTGATAGTAGTCCCTTGGACAGGGAAAGCATGGCACCAGTCCAGACCGTGAAAACTCACCGGCATGGCACGGAACTTAAATGTAAATACAGGATGTTAAAATGAATTGTTTAAAACTTGGAAGCACAAGCATAGCTTATAAACAACATTCAATAAATCACAGAAATGAGAAGATTTGTCTGACAAATGCAATGCCCTTCAGTTGTGCATCTAACTAATAGTGAAAGTAGACAGAAGGCCAAAATCTAATGTTCTTTAGCTTATTTATTTATACTATATCCCATGTAATTTTAAAATACCTATTTAAAAGTAATATTTGTGATACAGTTAAAATAACAACAATATATACCTTATGTATTTAAACCCAAGTATAACAACAATATAATGCATGACATGTGAAAGATAGTAAAACACGATTGAAAATGGAAAAAATAATACCACTAGCTGATTGGTAGGATACTAACATATACTGTATGTTAGTTATAGATAAATATATAATAGGTACGATGGGGATAGATAGGGCAATAAACATGCATCCTCTTCTAGTATAAATGTTCATGTTTATTGCTCTGAGATACAGTAAGTGTCTAAGGTATATGGCATTGCCATCACATTATGTTATGGCATATTACTCGTATGGCTATGATATTAGGATTGATGGAACCCCCACCATTCCTGAGATATTTCCTTGGCTTTTTAAATGCATAGAAACACTCCTGGCCACTTTTGATCTAAATGTTGTACCACATCCTAGCTATAAGCCGTGACATTAGGATAGATAGGAAACCCACCAAGATATGCCTTCAGTTTCTTTCCCCATGTTTAGAGGTTCTACTGGCTACCTTCTTTGCAGCGAACTCAGAGGATTGTGGGGGTTCTAGCGGTCAGATCCTCACAGATGAACAAGTGGTGTAACTAACAATATAAAATCACTTGTAACATGGGGGGAAACCCCTTTAAGGCTATGTTCCCACGCAGTATTTTTGCTCAGTATTTTGCAACCAAAACCAGAAATAGATTGAAAACACGGAAAGACTATGTTCACACACTGTTGGAATTTGGTGGATGGTCGTCATTTACTGGCAAATAATTGCTGTGTTTTTTTTAAAACAAAGGCAATGATTTGGAATAACAGCAATTATTTGCCATTAAGTCATCCACTAAATTTTAACAGTATGTGAACAAAGTCATTCTGTGTTTTCAATCCACTCCTGGTTTTGGTTGCAAAATACTGAGCAAAAATATTGTGTGGGAACATAGAATAAAACTGTGAGCTAGTAAGCATCTCTTTTCATGTGCAACTGATGAGAAAATTGTTATCTTAACCATACTTTTCTCCAAAGTCTTAGCCACGTTTTAAATGCGACTACAAAGGTTTTGTGAAACCTTAGAGTAATAAATAGAGTCAATAGTAAATATTTACCATTATCCTGAGGGGCAGCTTTATGGGTGTAAGGCGAATGCGGCTACATGGTGGCAACATCCTCCTCACATGAAGAGGGCACTGTGGGATCTATCTGTGCAATCTGGGAGAGTGCCAGAGGGCTGCATATGCCGTGGCCTGGGGTGCTGGGACAGGTGTCTGCAGCTGGTGGGCTCTGGTGTTTTGGGGCTACTTGTCACTGTAGGCAGAAGTGGCAATACCCACCCCCGGACAAGCAGGCCCCGGACCTTAAGTAGAGCTATTGTGAGGTGTAGGTGAGAGTGCAGGTGCGACGACAAAGGTGACAGAGTCCCGATTTCAACAGTATTTAACTTTACTGAAAATACTTCTGTAAAATAGAAAATATGAGAACAGTTCTGGTAACAAGTACTAGTGCAAAAATACTTTGGCTTTAAGAACTTCAGAAGTGGACTTGAGCAGATAGTGATGGGATAGAAAGTAAAGACTTGTCTGGAGAGAGAGAGTGGTGTAGGGGCCGGGATGTGTGTAAAGAAAGAGACTTGAATCTTGTAGTGAACATCTCATACTCACATTTAGATAAGTCTCTGTTATCTGACTGCCTTCTGCCTCCCATCACTGACCACCCTAATATGTAGTACGAGTCTTAGGTCTTTGTCTGTAGGTGTAGCTCCCAGTGAAGCCTAACACCAAGTGGACGAGCATCTGTCAGTAAAGTATATTGGCTTAATGCTGTTTTGCTTTACTGGGAATCAGTCCCTCTGCCTTTTCCTTAGGGAGTGACAGTCCTGACTGTGAAGATCCTCAGTGTAGTCAAGGGTGTCTCTCCTATAAAACGGTTACCCCACCTCTTGTATTTAGCACTGCATCTTAGCTTAGTTGGCTCTCACTGAACTGAACTGGTCTAAGACTAAGACTCATCTGCCCACCTAACTGGAAATCCCTACCTTTTATAGGGTGGTGTAACAGGAAGTGTAAGAGAGGAGAGAAGAAGTGTAGAGTGTCTGCTCAATAAAACAATACACATAAACATAGCACAACCTCTTAGATATACTGCAGCTGTTCACAGAGGGACTGAGACACCTAGTGGCTGCAGCGAAGAATGCAGCTAAAATCACTGTGTCACTATGTGACACCTGAACGAACTAGTTTTACCTGGGTGTTTAAAGACAAGAAGAAACACCCGTAGTGGGACACTTCACATAGGACTAAAAAAGTAACTGCAAGCAGGGGCTGACACTCTCTTAATGACGGACCCTCTTAACCCATGTATATGCTATATTAGTCTTACCTAACGCAATAGGTTTTTTTTTAACGCTTAGGTATCCAGTTACTTTCAGGTAGTTTAACATGATGTATATTTCAAAATAAAGCACTGTTTATTCAATTTCTGCCTGTATAAAATACATTGTACATATGACAAATGTTTGTTAATATTGATATTTTAACGTTTGCTACAAACCTCCACATTCTGAGATGTCCACTGCTCCTCTTTTGACTGTTGACATTCCCTTTGGGCAGGAGATGCAGAACTTTGCTCCTATCGAAGACTGGTAAGTACCGTGTGGACATGACTCACAGGTTTCAAGACCATTTGAAGAATATGTTCCAGGCTTGCACTGAGCTGAATTTCAATACAAAAATGTATAAAGACTGTATACTATAATAGTTAAAGGACATTATTGTTAAAGGACATCGCAACATAGTTATTAAGGTTGAAAAAAGACAAGAGTCCCTGAAGTTCAAACTACAAAAACTTTACTGAGTTGATCCAGAGATAGGCAGATGCCAGTTGCCCCATCACACGGAAAAAAAATTCCTCCAAATGGCAATCAGAATAAACCACTGGAACAACATTCTATCATATGTGCCCATTATCCAGGCCTCCCTTGAACTTATTTAAGGAATCAGCCATGAAAACATCATATGGCAGAGAGTTCCACAGTCTCACTGCTCTTACATGAAAGAACCTGCGTCTGTGCTGGTGGCGAAACCTTCCTTCCTCTAGACATAGAGGATGCCCCCTTGTCATAGTTACAGACCTAGGAGTAAAAATATCAATGTGATCAAATCGCTTATAAGACGTCTTTTTTCTAAACTGAATAGCCCCAAATGTGATAACCTGTCTTGATACTGTAGCCCATTTATTCCCTTAATGACCCTGGTCACCCTCCTTTGCACCAACTTCAGATCAGCTGTGTCCTTCTTGTATATTGGTGCCCATTTTTAGATATTTGGGGTGGGTGCCAGGTTTTAAATTTTTCAGATGGCTATAGCATGTCCACAAGTCTCATCCTGACTATGGGTCAGATCACCCACAGTGACAGCATCATAGCATGTCTATAGAGGAAATGGGAGAGATAACTCATATTTGACAATCTAAAGTCAAAGCATAGTGCTATCCAATTGTGAGTTAAAGGGGTTGTATTGACTTTGGACAAAGCATTTTGTTAGAAAATTAAATTTGCTAAATGGTGACCCTCTGGAAACAACACCAAACCTAAAAACAGGGTATCCTAAGTCTACTGTTATTGGAAGCATGAGGGAACGCCATACAAATTATAGTTTATGGGGACATGAACCCAGACTCTCCACACTGGGGTCAAGGTGTCAGGCTATTGTAAGGCCAACACTGTTTAGACAACTATAATCAGTATTATATTTCTTCTTTCTTTGTTATTCTTCTTTAAGCAACAAAAGTCCTTTTTTTTTTTCTAGCATATCCATAGATTTTTTTTTACACAAAGATCAGTTATGCTAAAAAAAATCTCCCATCATACAACTATTATTGTGACTAATTCAGCATAAAATGCTGTTAGTTTACACCATAGCAATATGTCATCTGTTTATTTCATGCACTGGCACTTAGCGCAATCAAATAAATTATCCATGGACACAGTGAGAAAAAAAATTAGTTGTTCTTTGTCTGAAGTCTGGCTCTAAACTTTCAGAGATGTATTTTAAATGGATTTTGTGCTTCAGTAAGTTTTTTTTGCCTTGTAATTTTCAAAAATATGTATTTTCTCAAATTGCAAATAAGTAAAAGTATGTTTCTAAATATACAGTTTCTCTTCAAAACCAAAAGCTTTCATGTTGTTCCATTCTAGAGTACATATTAAATAAACTTTACACAACATGTATATAGGACATAAAAAGTAACACTATTAAAGAGTAGGTTTATGCTGTCTTATATAAGTAGTATAAACTAGTTACAGAGAAGTTGAACAGAATGATGTATCACTTACATTGTTTTGTGCAGCTGATTGAGAGATATCCTCCTGAATAACATGGACAATAAGTAGCCCTCTCCATTATGTGCATGAGCCCCGCAATCCTCATTATTCATGAGAATCAGAAAATTCCGCCCACCAGGTGCTGATTGGCAGTTATCTATCTATGCTGTGTATAGGCAGTCACCTGTCAATTAGCAGCTGAAGGGCGGGGAGAGGGGTGTGGCAAGAATCCTATTCTCCTACATTTTAGGCTGAACAGAATGATGTAAGTAATATATTGATCTGTTGAGCATTTCTGTCACTAGTTTATGCTGCCCTCACTTAAGGTGGAATAAACCTAGTGACAGATTCCTTTTAAATGCTATATGTGTTGGGTACAGGGCCGCCATCAGGGCAGTATTAGGGGTACAGCTGTAGGGGGCCCGGGCCCAGGCTATGATGAAAGGGGCCCACCTGTTCCTGCCTCCCCGCATTGAGGCTCCTGAGAGCCCTCCTGTCAGTGTCTCCATACAGTATAATGGGGTGATAGACAGGAGGGTGTACACACAAGCAGGGCCCCCCCTGGCACCCCCGGGCCCCTTCCCGACCCCTTACTACCCTCTGCAGCTGCTTCCTCCTCTCTTCTCATATCCCAACAGAAGAGAAGGGGGGAGGGGCCAGAGCGGCTGTGAGGAAAGAGGCTGAGGACTGCACCACATGGAGATTGGTAGAGCCCATGGAGATTCTCAGTGTACAGTGTAAGTGTGTGTCAATGTAATGTGTGTGTCTGTTAGTGTGGATGATAGTATATAATGTGCATGTGTGTGTCTGTGTGATAGTATGGATGATAGTATATAATGTGCGTGACTGTGTTAGTATGGATGATAGTATATAATGTGTCTGTGTGATAGTATGGATGATAGTATATAATGTGCGTGTCTGTGTTAGTGTGGATGATAGTATATAATGTGTCTGTGTGTTAGTATGGATGATAGTATATAATGTTCTTGTGTGTGTCTGTGTTAGTATGGATGATAGTATATAATGTGTGTGTGTGTCTGTGTTAGTATGGATGATAGTATATAATGTGCATGTGTGCGTGTGTGTCTGTGTTAGCATGGATGATAGTATATAATGTGTGTGTGTGTCTGTGTTAGTATGGATGATAGTATGTCATGTGCATAAGTGTGTATATCTATGTAAACGCTGACTGTATGTAATGTATACTGTATGTGTGTTGTGTGTATACGATGTACGGAATGTAAATGCACATTTTCATACATGTGTGTACATGAATGTATGACTGTATATATATATATATATATATATATATATATATATATATATTTAATGGTGTACAATAAACTCCAACATTTTATTCCACTGTTTTAAAGGGAAACTATCAGAAGGTTCGTCCTTATGAACCTTCAGATACTGTATGTCACTTTAGTCGCCTAGCTCCTTATTCTGGTGCAGGTCTCCTCATTTTGTGTTCCCTACCCTTTTGAAGCATTTCAAAATGAGGAGCTAGGCGACTACAGTGACATATGAACCTGCTGTTTTCCTTTAAAATTCACAGTTTAACTGTAGATCTAGAATGCAAAAGCTATTGCTGTCATAGTAATAGTTTTCTGCATACTAGATCTACAATAAGGCTATGTTCACACGCTGTAAGAGACCGGCCATTCCGGCCTGTCCGGGTCATGGAACAGGCGGTCTCTGCAAAGATCATCCCGGCTGGTACTTAAGTACCGTCCGGATGATCTTTCCGGCTGCAGTGTTCTGATGCTGGAGCATCAGCATGCGCCCGCATCAGAACTCTCATAGCACACAATGAAGCAAGCGGCCGGAGCTGCTCACTTCATTGTGTGAACTGACAGGTCTTTTGTTTGTTTGTCAGTTGTTTGCTGCGCCGCATGGGATCCCGGCCGGAGCGTATACTATGGGGGACATTTATTAAGTCCGAAGTTTTTTACGCCGGACTTATAAATGTCCCCGCATCTCCGGCGCTACGGAGATTTATGTAGAGGCGGACTGCCTCTACATAAATCCCGTGCGTGTGGGTGCGCACAGCCGAAAACCTACGCCACCTGAAAGGTGGAGTAGGTTTTCGGCGTATCTTTGTGCAGAAAAAATGATAAATCGCGCAGACTCTGAGTCCGCGTCCCCCGTAACGCCCCCTTCCCCCCCTCTCCCCGCCCCCCGGAGTACTCGGCGGAAAGTGCCGATATGCGAATATTTTATTCGCAAATTGGCCATTTGCGAAAAAAAAAATACGCAAATCGGCACTTTCCGCCGAAAATCATCCGTACGCTGGATGATACATGTCGCCCTATGTGTATATGCTCCGGCCGGGATCCCATAGAAGAATAGGCAGTGTTCTTACGCCGTACTTTTACACTGTGTGAACATAGCCTAAGGGTGCGTTCACTAGCAGTATATGGAGTCAAAGCATTATTGTCAAATTAAATTGAAGAGAATGTTCCCATAAAAATTTAAAAAGGCAGGCAGGGTTGTGTGAGAAAATAAACAAGTAAACCTACCCCTCCTCATACCTTTGTTGCGCCGCTCCTCAGTCCTGTTGATGGCCGCTGGCTGTCATCTTCTGCTGGAATCTGGATACAAGATGTACCCAGCTTTTCCAGCTGCAACGTCACATACCCAGCTGAGTGATTGCCTGCTCAGCCAGTCAGTGAGTGCCCCAGTCACTGATTGGCTGAGCCGATTATAACTCAGCTGGGTATGTGACGTTGCAGCTAGAAGAGCTGCAGGAAACCAGCGACTGTCAACAGGAGTGGCGCTATGGGGCATGAAGATAGGTAAGTTTACTTTGTTAATTATTTTGCTGCACCCCCCTCCTGTCTGCATTTTTTCAGTTTTGTGGGACTTCTCCTTTAACATTTGACATGCTAAACATACATGTAAAAAATTAAGATCTATCAGAGTCTCCCCTTGCAATTGTTTGTTAAAGCTGGGTGAAGCACACAGTAGAACACTTTACTCTCTGGCTCAGCTTGCAGTGCAGCTGATTGCAGAAGACAGGCTCCATTATAGTCTATGGCGCCCATTTCCTGTGATCAGTTGGATTGTGTACTAAGCCAGGGAGTGAGCCATGCTACCCTGCACTTGGCTATAGCTAACGATTATAAGGGTTATATACCCGGACCAGTCTAAACAATATTTCTTAAAGGGTATATGTCGTAAAATTAATTTCTCCAGAGTGGTGTACAGATGTAGCTGCTGCTAGGAGATCAGGTGTTATGTTTTTATTTTAAAGGAGAAGTCCCACTAAACTAAAAAAAGGCAGACAGGAGGGGGGTGCGGGAAAATAATAAACTATGAAAACTTACCTATACTTGTGCCCCATAGCACCATTCCTGTAGCTTTCCCAGCTGCAATGGCACATACTTGGCTGAGTGATTGTCTGCTCAGTCAATCAGTGACTGGGGCAGCACACCACGGCAATCACTGACTGGCTGAGCAGGTTAATAGCTCGGCCAGGCCATGACATTGCAGCTGAAAAAGCCAGGTACGTGACATACCCATTTTCCAGCAGAAGATGACAGCTGTAAGCCATCAGTGGGATCCAGGAGAGACGCAAAGGTGGCACAAGGACAGGTGAGTTTACTTGTTTATTATTTTCTCACAACCCTTTGCTTGCCTTCTTTCATTTCCATGAGGCTTCCTCTTTAATTATTAGGGCTTGTGGATGGAACTGCTAGAGTCCAATGTATCCAAAGCAACTGCATCTACACACCACTCATCAGTCAAAGATAAATCCCAAATTTTTTGGAATATAGCTTTTGTTCATGGGGGGCCCAGACACTTTGGCTGTATGGGGCCCCGAAATTCCTGATGGTTGCCCTGGTTGGGTATACTTCAGTATACCAGTGGAATGCCAACATATCCCAGGGTGTACCTGCGCTAGACCCATTAAAGTCAATGGACCAGATGTAGTGTAACAGTGGCTAGGTTCAGTGTATGGTTTTATCTCATAATGTACAAAATGTGCTCCATAGTGCAGATGATTCTATATGAATAAGGAATCACACCAACAACTATCATCAGGAGTGAGGCTTGCAAAAACAGCAGACACAAAATTGTAAAGCTATTAAACACTTACAACTGGTGAAGTTGTTCAGCACATGGCAGCTCTACTCAGTGTTATCCTTAAGAGGGCAAATAGACATTAAACTCCAAATGAGCAGGATCATCCAAGCACAGACCAGATCACAGGAACAACGGGTATGTTAAAGAGACTTATTCTAGGAACCACACCATGTTTCTTTAGGCGACTGATGCCTAAAGAAGGGATCAGACAGACCCTGAAATGTGTTGTGGTTCCTGGAATAAATCTTTTTAACATACCTATGATCCTGTGGTCTGGTCTGCACTTGGATGATCCTGGTGTTTGATGTCTCTTTTTATCTCATGGGACTCAAAATTTGACCCCCCCCCCCAAAAAAAGAGCTCAGAATGATCACCTAAGGTGTCCAGGCAGGGGCGTAACTAGGATTCATGGGGCCCCATAGCAAAAAAGTGTATGGGGCCCCCCAACATACTCACCTGTCCCAGCGATATGGTGCTGTCCCCCCTTCAGCAGCTCTGAGACGCTGTGCCCTGGGGTGGGGGGTGAGGGGTAACTGGTCTCTGCTGGTTTGGGCGGCTCTGAGACACCTGCGGGGTGCGGGCTGCTTTAAGATGCTGAGGAAAGCTGAGAGACCCATTATAGAGGATGCCAGGGAAACTGAGAGACCCCATTATACAGGATGCTGGGAAGCTGAGAGACCTCATTATAGAGGATGCCAGGGAAGCTGAGAGACCCTATTATAGAGGATGCAAGGAAAGCTGAGTGACGCCATTATACAGGATGCCTGGGAAGCTGAGAGACCCCATTATAGAGGATGCAAGGAAAGCTGAGTGACCCCATTATACAGGATGCCTGGGAAGCTGAGAGACCCCATTATAGAGAATGCCTGGGAAGCTGAGTGACCCCATTATAGAGGATGCCAGGGAAGCTGAGTGACCCCATTATAAAGGATGCCAGGGAAGCTGAGTGACCCCATTATAGAGGATGCCAGGGAAGCTGAGTGACCCCATTATACAGGATGCTGGGAAGCTGAGTGACCCCATTATACAGGATGCTGGGAAGCTGAGTGACCCCATTATACAGGACGCTAGGGAAGATGAGAGACCCCATTATAGAGGATTCTAGGGAAGCTGAGAGACCCCATTATACAGGACGCTAGGAAAGCTGAGAGACACCATTATAGAGGATGCTAGGGAAGCTGAGAGACCCCATTATAGAGGATGCCAGGGAAGCTGAGTGACCCCATTACACAGGATGCTGGGAAGCTGACTGACCCCCATTACACAGGATGCTGGGAAGCTGACTGACCCCCATTACACAGGATGCTGGGAAGCTGACTGACCCCCATTACACAGGATGCTGGGAAGCTGACTGACCCCCATTACACAGGATGCTGGGAAGCTGGTGACCCCCATTACACAGGATGCCAGGGAAGCTGACTGACCCCCATTACACAGGATGCTGGGAAGCTGAGTGACCCCCATTACACAGGATGCTGGGAAGCTGGTGACCCCCATTACACAGGATGCTGGGAAGCTGGTGACCCCCATTACACAGGATGCCAGGGAAGCTGGTGACCCCCATTACACAGGATGCTGGGAAGCTGGTGACCCCCATTACACAGGATGCTGGGAAGCTGAGTGACCCCCATTACACAGGATGCTGGGAAGCTGACTGATCCCCATTACACAGGATGCTGGGAAGCTGGTGACCCCCATTACACAGGATGCTGGGAAGCTGGCAGTGATAGTTACCATCATTCAGGCTGTCTTCTCCTCAGATACTGTTCCGGTGAGCTAATATATCACCCGCGGTGGGCTCCAGGGGCGGGGCTTGCCGTGATGGGGGTGGAGCTTATCGGAACCAGCCAGGGACTGTGTGGGTGAGGAGGAGGGGGCATGGTGGGCTTCTTACCTGACCCTGGTAGCTGTCACTGCACAGGCAGCTATTCAGCAGCAGGGATAACTCTGCGGCCCAGGTCACTTGCTTCCCGTCCGTCCGTCCTCCTCCTCCTCAATAATGGCGCCTGCCTCGAACTGTGACTCCGCCCCCCTCCCCCAGCGTAAGTGTACGGCAGAACAGAGAGGACCTGCGTACGTGCACTTACGTGGGGGAGGAGAAGACAGTTCAGCAGTGACTTCACAGGCGGCCGGCCCATTAACCAGGAAGCAATGCGGGAGGCGGCGACATAGAGATGCGGGGGCGGGCCCCATACGGGTAGGTGTGGGCCCGTCCATAGTTCAGATACAGAGTGCAGAGTGCAGACAGCCACCCGGGGAGAAACTGTCTGCAGTGCACTCTGAGAAGAGAGGAGACACAAACGAATAGCTGGCGGAGCCGAGCCCCTTGATGTGACGGGCCCCATAGCAACCGCCACGGTTGCTACGGCAGTAGTTCCGCCACTGTGTCCAGGGCTGGTGACGAGAAGATACTACTAGTGTGCTGATTGAGTCTCCTGCACAATAAAAAGAATTATCACCAAGGTCCTGGGCATTCATGTAGTGGGACATAGCTTCTGAGCATGTGTTTCCACTAAACACACTAAGTGGATATTTCAGTGAGGATTAAAAAAAAACAAACCAGGGAGCACCATAACAATTATGTAACACCAGGATCTAGACACACGAGCATGTTTTGCATTATCTAAGGGTATGTTCACACAGAGTAAATTCAGCAGAATTCTACCTGCCCCAGTGTCAAAGGGCATCTCTATGGGAGGGCTCATGTGCCTCCGCTCTCCGCTCAAATACTTTACTCAGTGTGAACATACCCTAACAGTGCAGATTGATGGGGGGAAATTAGATTTTTTTTCTTTAAGCACAAAGCTTCAACATAACAAATGAAAGCATCTAAAGACTTTCTGAACAAATTACACACACACACACACACACACACACACACACACACACACACACACCTATACTGTATGTATTCCATATCTTTTTCCTAAAATCTAGTGAATATATTATGTTAACAGGAAAATAACCAAAATCAGAATAAAAAAACATATGATGCCTTATCTATTTACTTTCTTACAACACAAGTCATTATATACTATTACCTACCTTTGCATTCAGATATACGCTTTGAATGCAGGTATTCGGTGTAAGTGTTGGAAGGGCAGCTTTTACAATCCATTTGGCCTTCTTCGTCCTGGTATGATCCAATCCAGCAGCTCTCACATGTGTTGTGTTCCAGGGAATAAAATGTACCCTTCGGGCAGTTTACTGTGGAGTCATGCAAATAAGTGAGTTACATTAACATAGTCCAGGTAACAAACTGCAAAACCTAGACAGCTAAAGAACACAAAGCTGCAGGCTACCGGAATCAAAAGACACATATACAAAGGCTTAATTGCTGTTCTTGCACCAGTCCCTACTAATCACAATGATAAATTCATGGGGAGTTATACAGCATGATCTTTATAGCTACATAATAGCTGTCTATCTACTGTAAGTTACGATCAGTTGATGAAAAAGTGCAAACTTAAGAAGATTACCTCTGATTTATCTTAATCCTATAATGTAACTCGAGAGTTCAGCACTCTCCATTGATCAACACATTCTAAAAGACAGATGCTCAGCTTCTTTATAGAGCAAGATATCCTTTCATACCTTATTATAACATTTAATAAATAAACCTGATTATGTATTGATTTTTCCTTCTATGAGCTACAGATGAAAATAAGAATTATGACAGAATTGTAAGTTAAATTGTGCAAGAGTGTCATCTGGGAAAGGCAACCTGAAAAGGTAACACAAACAAGAAGTGAAAGCTGAGAGCAGTACATGCTAAAATGCTTTAAATCCTGATATTATTTGTGATAAAAAATATTTCTCTTTCCATTTTTTTCAATTACCATTTAGGTGTAAAGAAAGCCAGCAAAAGCTAACCCTTTTATTTATCGCACTTGCTTTCTCATTGCCAGAAAAGTCTGTGTAGTACTGAATGCGAGAAAAAAAACATACCTCAGAAATTCTCTCATTTATAGACATTTACAGACTTATTAAGTAAGGGGCACTCCACAATTTATTTTTTATGATATAGTGCAGCATAGGCTATTACTAGAAAATAATGTAGAGGTTCTTGTGTATGGCTCATTGTATGGTTCATTGTAGCTGATGTGGCCGGCATCAGCCCTATTGATTCCTATTTGCACACTGAAATAATTTTCTAATGTTCCCTAGATTTCCCATGAAGCCTCTCACCTAATGACATAAGGCTAATTACTTGCTTTGAGTCAAGTAGCCAGCAACCTAAACTGAATAAATTGATTATCATAAGAATTGCAGTGTTTTAAAAGCTATTAAAGTGTCACTGTCGTTATAACTTTCAAAATCTAAATCAACAGTAGATGTGAAATAAAGCAAGATTGCAATATACATTCATTATTATTATTATTATTATTATTATTATTATTATTATTATTATTATTATTATTATTTTGCTTATCATGCTGTAAAACAAAGTTGAACAGAAATCCAGGTCCAGTCTCTTGAAGACAGATATTTTGCTGGTTGAAAAAGAAAAAAACAGACTAAACACAGGAATTCCAGCCATTACAGAGAGTCACAGCTCAATGTGTGCATCAGTCACATGACTGCTTTCTCTCTGTGAGCACTCAGATGACCTGGGAAACACTGGACTTCCTGTTTTCTGACTCTTTGAGAAAAAGAACAGTCAGAAAACAGGAAGTGCTGTGTTTTCCATGATAAATGAAAAAAAAATGTAAATTGCAAACTTGCTTTATATCACATCTACTGTTGATTAAGATTTTGAAAGTTACAATGAAAGGTACACTTTAACCCTATGTTTACATCCTCTCACTTTTACTGCATAATTGTAGCATTTTGTATGCATGTTGGATGTATTTTTACTGTGATTTTCAAAAATATTTGTGCAATTATCTTGAAAAGACAAAATGTGGGAAATGTGGGAAAACAGAACTTACAAAGGGGGTATATAAATACAGTATATACTAATGCCCAAGTGATAGAGATCAAGCTAGGTGGGAAAAGGTTTGTGAGCTGCTAGGAAGGATCTGATAAGTGATGATGTAATACTGTAATTCACAGAAAGTCAGGTCACCCAGGACCCTGTGGATCAAGCTGCTAATCAAATTACCTAGTGAGGGAAATAAAATATTAGGGCTACAGTATTAAACAGTAGGACTAGTGATGGTAAGTGTGCATTATACTGGGGGAAATGCCCTCATTTTTAATTAAATCTGGGCCAGTTTCCATTATTATTAGGACCACTCCAAGCAGTATCATGCAGCTAGCCCCCCAGCCCCAAAAAAACAGATCCTCATCTGGAGAACTTTAGAGTAAAATCCAAAGGCCTACTTGAACAACTTTGTCGAGAGTGGTACAAACCAACCAGTGAGGTTGCATAGTGGGTCTACATTATCATCAATAAACAAGATACTCATGTTTATGGGTGACCCTGCAGAAAAAAAGTTTAAAGTCTGATTACAATTTATACTGTGAACATTAGTGCTCATATATAGATGTACTATATCTATATTCACTGTAGCAATAATGGAAGAATATTTAACTACAATGTTCTACACTGAGAAACCTCTGGTAAGTCCATGCATCCATGGAGTGCTAACCTGTCTCTGTTACTGTAGCCATCCATTACTCAGTCTAGACAGTACCATTAGAGCTATTCTGGCAAACATATGCAAAAAATACACTGTAAAGGAAAGACCATGATAACTCAGCTCTTCCATCTCTGAAACACGCTTATGGATGGTTATAATTCTACAGCTGAGCCTTATTCTTAGTGAGGCCACATTGTTCAATGCTCCACATTATTTTTTAGCTGCTAACATTAGAACTGACAAGTTTACAGTCTCGTAAAGGGTCCTCTCTCATTGCCCACAAAATACACCTCACACAACTGCACAGTAATAATACCAATATATATTAAAGGGAACCTGTCACCCCCTGTACCGGGGTGACAGGCTCCCGACTCCCCGCTACAGCCCCCTATACTCACCTGATCCCGCCGGGTACCGCTTCTGGATCCGGTCGGATCACGATGATATCAGCCACTGCAGCCCGGCGCGCGCGCTGAGAGATGAGTCCAACGCTCATAGAGAATGACGGAGCACTAGAGTCTCCGTCATTCTCTATGAGCGTTGGACTCATCTCTCAGCACGCGCGCCGGGCTGCAGCAGCTGAAATCTCCGTGACCCGACCGGATCCAGAAGCGCGACCCGGCGGGATCAGGTGAGTATAGGGGGCTGTAGCAGGGGGTCGGGAGCCTGTCACCCCGGCACGGGGGGGGGGGGGGGGGGTGACAGGTTCCCTTTACTCTTTTATAATTATCTTTATAGAACTACTATAGCATATGCACTTTACGATACAGGGGAGTATAGATATAATCAGACAATACATGGCAACAAACTATTTATTACACAAGAGGTGTAAGCATCACAGGCTTACTATCTATGAAAAAATGGCTGAGATGAGAGGTAAAGGTGCTTGAATTGTACAAAGATCCAGCCATCTTTTCTATAGCATGGAAAAGTAAATACGAAAGTACTGTATAAAGGGAATGCAGTTGTAGAGCATATCGGGCAAAGGCAGCTGTCTCATAATATAGATCATGATCATTATTAGCGGCCGTCTATATTACAAGACAGTGGGGACATAGCCTTATACTGTGGATTTTGGCAAATAAGCTGCAAGGGATAGTGTATTAGAGAGAACTGCTACAGCATAGGAACAGTCTTGGAGTGAGGAGGTTCAAACTAATCTTTGAGCCCTTGCAGACCGTACAGCATGGGTAGGGGTGGTAGACAGGCATGGAAAAGGAGATCCATGGCAGTGTAGCATTGTGGATGACATTGGTAAGCTTAAACTGTATTCTGTAGCAATTTTTAAGCAGTGCAGTGACTGACATAGGGAATGAATTCTGTTTATCACATTATTTAGTAATGTTATTGTTTATATTGATTTGCTGTCTTTTCCTTTCTCATTATTATCCCCTCTTCCGAACATCCCCTGTATTTGCTAGTCTTCTGACACATATATCCTTGCTTTTCTAAATATTCGAAAAGCTTTAGCTCTCTGCTACAGTAATTGTTCTACTGCTTGTATACACTAAATACCTTGGTTTAAAAGAATGAAGGGAACCTGCGAAGCCCATTACGCTTTTATTTATACCTTTGATCATTACCCTGAGCAGAACCCAGCTCTGCCTGCACTTTATGCTTTCTTCCTATAGACTCCAATATCAAATATGATCGACCACATGATTATCATGCCCAGCTTTCCTTATGGGACACATTAGTGAATTTCTGTTCTTAAAAGAAGCAACATATTTTGCATTCTTGCTTACTTCATATTCTATTTAAAGCTCTCCACTAGGTTTCAGCACAGTGCTCTTAAAAATGCTTGATTAATGTTTACCTTTCCGAACCTTCTGCCTCATCCATACTAGTGGTGTGCAAGAGCTGATTACTCAGTCTGAAGCAATGCTTCAATATTCTACTGCATACAAACACTGCCACCTTCAGGACAAGCAGAGCATTTTTGTCTCTATTTTCCTATAAGGCTTATGCTGCTGGATTCCATGGCTAAAAATCATTATAACATTTCTACATACATTCCATTCTCCAAGCAGCTAATGCATGCCATTAACATTTAACACAATGTCTTAAAAGAACTACTTAGATTGGATTAGACATTCAGTCATGGCCACTGCATACTATAAATAATATCCGAATGAACAATATCACACATAATCTATGTTAGGATTCAAAGTAGGTAGGTGATATTTAAATGCATTCAGGTATTTAAGCTGTGAATGGCATGTGAACTCTCACTATTGTAATTCACAACCCTAGCAGCTGAGATCTGGCAACTAGGAAGCATAATACTATTATGTTTGTAAGGTTATTTTTTGGTGGGATGAAATAAGCCCTACAATGAAAGACTATGAACAACAGCAACATAGGGGTTTTTCTGTATGCTCAATGCATATAAAGTCACCTCTACTCAGATTTGTATCAACATCCTATGTGTTAATTCAGAAAATCCAAAAGAATGGAGTCTGGATAATGTTTTTAGTGGTGCAAGGATCCCCTGATGAAACCAATCATCTATTGGAGAGAAATGTGCTGGGATGAGGCCACGGGAAATAGGGTGTTGCAGGTGACCATTGGTGACAGCCAAATTGAGGTGGGGCAACTTTTTTAGAGGTGAATAGCCTTTTTTAGGTAGGGAAAGCACAAGTTTACAGAGAGGGCAGAGAGCGAGGGCACAGCCGTAGTGGAGGCCTGGCATGACTGGGTTAGCTGGGGCAGAAAGCAAGGAGTAAGGGTTAATATAGATAATGTATGGTGTGGGAGACAATGGAGGAGTATTAAAGGTTAAAGACAGGTCAGGAAGTGTAGGGCCAGGTTGGTTAGGAAGAAAGGGGGCATTAATTCATTTACCAGGAGTGCAGCTAACATGCCTATTAGAAGAGGTGGAGACAACGTGGAGTATCAGTCTCCTGCCATACCAGCTTAAACCTCCCCGCCTGCCCGCCATATGTAGAAGCATTCAGAATGTATAGGTGTCTGGGTGTGGGCTTTTTATTTTAAGTTTCTGTCATGACAACCTGCTGTAGGGAGGTCTTGCAGGACATGTCAAAATAAAATTGGTTAAAGGAGGACCCAGTAAAGGATCACACTCCCCCACTTATGGTAATGTAAGTTGGGATCATATGGTGTTGTTCCCACTGGGGTAGGACCCTGAGAATAGTGGTGTGGAGTTGCAGAACCACTTGACTTAATGTCAGCACAGTGCAGCTCATGGACAGTCTTGGCACTGATGCAGCTAGATGGCGCCCTGCGAGTCCTCCCTTGTTTTTGTTGATCTGGATGTGTTTATATTATGTATACTGTATTTTTTTCCTTGTTCTCTTATGGCTATTTTCTCCAATGTTTACCTGTGTGTCCATGGTTTGTGGGATATATTTAGAAGAGGGGAATAGTTGAGGTAGATGAGTGAACTTATTGTAGGTTGGGGGGGGGGGGGGGGTTAACGTAGCTGGAGGTAACTCAGTAGTACCCTGAGTCATGTCTTTAATTCCCAATCACCAATGGATCATGTTCCTTTATTTAACCATGTTCTTTTTAATCATATTATATGTTGATGGTTTCTCCACAATTTTTATCATTCAGCTTATGTAGACGGTATCTTGCTACTTACCTGGCGTTGCAGTGATTGAATTAGAGACTTGGACTTACTTTGAATGCTGAGTTGCTGTAAAACTGTAAAAATGTATTCTTGATAATTTTAGGTAGGTCAGTCATATGCAGCATGAATATGGGGTCATGAAGAAAATGGATGGTATGGATGGATGCATGGACTTTGTGTTGTGTTATTGAGTTGTGTTATTTGAGTAAATAAATAAATGTAGTCACTGCCTAGATAAATCACTTAGACTTATAGTACTGTACAGTACTATAAGTCTGTATAGTACTTATAGTACTTTAGTACTGTGATATGATGATAACTTATTTATGGTTATCTCAAAACTTTTTTTTTTGTTTCTTAGGACTTATTTTTAACCAATTTAAAATAAATAATATTATTTAAAATTTTGTTTTGATTTTATATGTACTGACAATATTTCAGGTGAACCTTAGAGGTGTTCTTTTGGTGGGTATGCTGTGAGAAAAGATTTTTTTTAATAGTTTAAAAAATATATATTGTTCCAGGGTTCAAAAACAAAAAGCTAAATAAAAACAAACAAACAAAAAAATGCTTTAGCTACTTTTAAATTCAGTTCCACCATCAGAAGAGCCCCTTAAGTCTAGCCATCTGGTAAACACCAGAGCAGCAGCAGTGCAAGAGTGGTAGATAATGTATTAAGATGTTTAGTGGGTTTTGTCTTTTTTTTAACCACAGTTCCAGTCTGTACTTATTTTCTACAAGTACTTCTAGTGTTGAGCGAGCACTAAAATGCTTGTTACTCGAACATTAAGTAACAAAGTTGACTTAGGGTACAAACCCACACACCGTATACGCAGCTTATTTACTGCTGCGATACGCAGCAAATACGCAACAAACACGCAGCAAATACGCAGCAGATTAGATCTAAATAACTGAACACAGCATCAAATCTGCACCACCAAATCTGCTTCAAATCTGCTGCGTTTTTGCTGCGTATCTGCTGTGTATACGGTGTGTGGGTTTGTACCCTAAAGTAACAAATTCCATTGAAAACAACTAGATGTATTTAACTAGAAGCCCAATGCTTGGCAGAGTGTGGTTACCTGGTTAACCTGTAACAAAATGACAGGATAAGTTAACCCCCTGGGGAACAGACTGTGCTCAGTTGGGGTTGGGGGGGATTATCCTTACCGCCTGGGTCCTCTACCTATCTTCACGATCACTGCTCAGCCAATCAGTGACTGAGGTGGGAAACCACTGCAGCTGTTGATTAGCTGAGCAGTCATAATAAAATGGATAGAAGACCAGAAATCCCCCCCAATGGGTTTAAGCCTGTTAATAAAATACATTATGCATTTCCACAGCCCTAAAGCTTCTTTATTGGCTTCAGGAAAGTCAGAACTATACAGTTTTATACAAATGAACCTCGAGAATAATACAACTTTACCTTGGCTAAGTAATTTATATATGTGCAATAGATAGAACAGACACACCTCATTCATCTAGAGATTAAGAAGTATTCCATTTTGTCTTGTGCAGCAGTTGACACATTTGTTAGCAGCTGCAATTATTCCTGTAACACCAAATCTACTGTGAGTGAGCTCTGGGGTAAACTGCAATTATATCTGCCAAGAAATATATAAACATATTCCAAATATAAGCTGAGAAACTATCTGTAAATAACAGGTTTTACACTTAATTAATTACTGACAGGATTTGTGAATACTAACATGTGAGATAATGTGAACCCCGAGAGGATACACACTGATGAGCCTTTACATTAAAACCACTTACCTAACATCATGTAGGTCCCCTGATGCTACCGAAACTGACCTGTTAAGGCAGGGACTTCACAAGAGCTCTTAGGCTATGTTACCACTATGTAGAGATGAGAGAAAACTATGGCCGTTGTTGTAAAACCATGGCTGTTTTACAACAACAGCTGTGGTTTAGTGTTAAACAGTGGCCGTTTTTTAGTGAATTGTTAGTACATAATGGGAACATAATCTTAAGATGTCTTTTGATTTCTAGCGCCAAGCTATTAGCAGCAGCGAATCTGTGAAACCCTTTAGGCTAGGTTCACACTATGTAACTGTGCGGCTGTATTTTTTATGCGGCTGTAAATGTGCGGATGAAACTACGGCCGTGGGAAAAGACATGCGGCTGAAAACATACGGTCATTTACTTGGAAATCTGGTTCAACTAAAAATAACAAATAAAATCTTAAGAAAGTGATGCAAACACCTCTGGATGCATCTGGGAAAGCAGGGAACACAGTTTACATGAATTGCTATTACCGGGGTTTGCGATCCTCTGCACTAATGCCGATGTCTCTCATGGTTAATCTATTAAAATAATAAAACACATTTTCGTTGTAATAAAGTGCCTTTCGTTGTTCAATAATTAAATTTAAACTAATCCATCATTTTGCAATTAAATATACTGTTAAAATAAATATACATATAAATAAATGTATATTTATATATATATTTATTTTTTGATAGTATATTTAATTGCAAAATGATGGATTCATTAGAATTAAATTATTGAACAACGAAACTGAATTTATTTAATCGAAAATGTGTTTTATTAATTAAATATTAATTAGTACAGGAAGCTCCAGTAAGCCGTTAATTCATATTGCCGGCAAAAGAGCATTCTGTACTAATCATCACTTTACTTTAATGAAAACATCAAATGTTTCTTCTAATTATGTTATCACAATAGCATTATTAGAAGAAACATTTAGAATTATATGTGCGCTCAGCTGATTGGCTGATCGGCTAAGCGCACATATAAAGAGCCGGTCCGCAGTACAGTGACTTCATTGTGCTGCGGACCAGCGAAGAGGACACATCGGGGTGAGTATAGAGCTCTCCCCACCCCCTCCCCAGCACTGCACCCCTCCCAGCAAGGAAGGGGGGGTCAGTTAACCCCTTCCTTGCTGGGATGGGTGCAGTCTGACATCAGTCTGGCCCCCAAGGGGTTAAGGGGGATGCAATACATCCTCCCTTAACCCCTTGGGGGCCAGACTGTAAGCAGCGATCTGTAAAGATGCTGCATACTGTAAGGTGCACAACACCGCTCACAATGATGGGTGTTGTGCTCCTGTTTGTGTGTTTTTTGTGTGTTTCTCCCTTTTTGTTTTTCAGATATCGGTATCCTGGGGATTACGTCGGATTCCGTGGACTACGTCGATGACCAGCGTTTTTTTTTTTTTTTATAAAATGGTCAATGAGGGGTGTGGGGGTGTTTTTATTTGAATAACATTTTTTTTTAACTTGTGTCTTGTCTTTATTTCTTTACTTTATAGACTTAGTAGTGGAAGCCGTCTAATAGACGGAATCCATTACTAAGTTGGGGCCTAGTGTTAGCTGGTATAAAATGGCTAACACTAACCCCCCATTATTACCCCAGTACCCAATGCCACCAGGGGTACTGGGAAGAGCCGGGTGCCAGTGGTCCCGGAGCGTCAAAATTGGCGCTCCTGGACCGGGCGGCAGCAGGCTGGTAAGATTTAGGCTGGGGAGGGCCTAAACCAATGGCTCTTCCCACCCTGGTGTTACCAGGCTGCTGTCGTTTGGTTTTTAACCCGGCTGGTTATAAAAATAGGGGGGACCCTATGCGGTTTATTTTTTTAAATAAATAAATAATTTAAAAAAACGCATAGGGTCCCCCCTATTTTTAGAACCAGCCGGGTTAAAAACCAAACGACAGCAGCCTGGTAACACCAGGGTGGGAAGAGCCATTGGTTTAGGCCCTCCCCAGCCTAAATCTTACCAGCCTGCTGCCGCCCGGTCCAGGAGCGCCAATTTTGACGCTCCGGGACCACTGGCACCCGGCTCTTCCCAGTACCCCTGGTGGCATTGGGTACTGGGGTAATAATAGGGGGTTAGTGTTAGCCATTTTATACCGGCTAACACTAGGCCCCAACTTAGTAATGAATTCCGTCTATTAGACGGCTTCCACTACTAAGTCTATAAAGTAAAGAAATAAAGAGAAGACACAAGTTAAAAAAATTTTTTATTCATCAACGTAGTCCACGGAATCCGACGTAATCCCCAGGATACCAATATCTGAAAAACAAAAAGGGAGAAACACACAAAAAACACACAAACAGGAGCACAACACCCATCATTGTGAGCGGTGTTGTGCTCCTTACAGTATGCAGCATCTTTACAGATCGCTGCTTACAGTCTGGCCCCCAAGGGGTTAAGGGAGGATGTATTGCATCCCCCTTAACCCCTTGGGGGCCAGACTGATGTCAGACTGCACCCATCCCAGCAAGGAAGGGGTTAACTGACCCCCCCTTCCTTGCTGGGAGGGGTGCAGTGCTGGGGAGGGGGTGGGGAGAGCTCTATACTCACCCCGATGTGTCCTCTTCGCTGGTCCGCAGCACAATGGAGTCACTGTACTGCGGACCGGCTCATTATATGTGTGCTGAGCCGATCAGCCAATCAGCTGAGCGCACATATAATTCAAAATGTTTCTTCTAATAATGCTATTGTGATAACATAATTAGAAGAAACATTTGATGTCTTCATTAAAGTAAAGTGATGATTAGTACAGAATGCTCTTTTGCCGGCAATATGAATTAACGGCTTATGGAGCTTCCTGTACTAATTAATATTTAATTAATAAAACACATTTTTGATTAAATAAATTCAGTTTCGTTGTTCAATAATTTAATTCTAACGAATCCATCATTGTGCAATTAAATATACTGTCAAAAAATAAATATATATATAAATATACATTTATTTAGATATATATTTATTTTAACAGTATATTTAATTGCAAAATGATGGATTTGTTAGAATTAAATTATTGAACAACGAAAAAGACTTTATTACAAAGAAAATGTGTTTTATTAATTTAATATATTAACTATTAGAGGCATCGGCATTCGGCATCATTGCCGGCTATTTTTGAAGTACTCCGTACGGACTGCCTGTCAATCCACGGCCGCGTTTCCAGCCGCAAACAATGGTCTTGTTCATTTTTTACGGGTCCGTTTACGTTCGGGCCGTAGATTCATACATAGTGTGCACTGTGCAGCCGTATATCCTATACTTTCCAGCGTACGCATGAACCACCAAAAATACCGCCGCACAATTACAGCCGCAAATACAGCCGCACACTTACATAGTCTGAACCTGGCCTTAAGCTGCAAGCAGAGGCCTTTATGAATTGGATGTTTGATCACAGAAAGGGGGTTATCCAGCTTTTACATTTTTTTAATATATCGCTGCACTGTTGGTAAACATAATAAAAATGTTATGCTTACCTCTTTGTGCTCCCCCGGTGTCCTGATGCAGCCTCTCCAATGTCTCCCTGCTGACTGCAGTTCTGCTACTATGAGACTGTCTTTGCGAGTGACAGCCCGCTTCGCCAATCACAGGCCACATTGTTGTCCCTCCTCAGGCAGTAATTTACCTGAGCAGTCTGTCACTTCTGAGACAAGTTGGTCTTGGAAATAGTGGGGCTGCAGTCAGCGAGGGACACTAGCACAAGGTCATTTCAACACCAGGGGAATGTGGAGAGGTAAGCATTACATGTTTATAATGTTTACCAACAGTTCAGCAATATATATAACAAAAAAAAGAAACTGAAAACACTGGATAACCCCTTTAAGGTCTAGGGAACTTCGAGGCCAAATCAACACCTTAAACTCGTCAAATCAAGTCCTCCAAATAATGCATTAGCAATTTCTATGACGTGGCAGAGCACATTATCTGCTAAAATTCATTGAATTTTCATTGATGGGATCACATGTTTTTTTTTTTACAATGTTTAGATTTTAAATGTTCAATAAGAAGGTTTTAAATGTTCAATAATAGAGCCCAAAAAAACATAATACTGTCAAAAGCATTACATTAACTCTGCTGGCTTGGCTTCTTCCCATAATGCATGGTGTCATCTTTTTCCCAGGTACTGTAAATTATACAAACACACACTCCATGGTCAAGCTATGATGTTCACAGGCTTTTGTAGGCATTTTTGGTGATGGGCTAGAACTCTGACAGGTGTGTAAGTATACAGCATCATATGCATCAAGCTGCAATGCACAGTCTCTTGCTGGTTGTTGCTTTTACCAACTTTTACTGATTGTTCACTTACTGCCTAATATATCCCACTCTTTGACTTTTCCATTGATCAACTTCACTATACCTGTGAATGATTTTAATGGGATCGCTGATCAGTGTACCATTTAACAATAAACAACAAAAAAATGACTACTGTGAGATCCAAGTGTAAGCCGCAATTATATATGCCAATAAATGTATGCACATATTCCAAGTATAAGCTGAAAAATCCCCTTGTAATTACAGGTTTAAGAGTTATTAGATGAAAAGCTTTGTCAATACTAATGTGTGATGAATAGGAATATGAACTTCGAGTATACACTACTGTTCAAAAGTTTGGGGTCACCCAAACAATTTTGTGTTTTCCATGAAAAGTCACACTTCTTCACCACCATACGTTGTGAAATGAATAGAAAATAGAGTCAAGACGTTGACAAGGTTAGAAATTATGATTTGTATTTGAAATAACATTGTTTTTACATCAAACTTTGCTTTTGTCAAAGAATCCTCCTTTTGCAGCAATTACAGCATTGCACACCTTTGGCATTCTAGCTATTAATCTGTTGAGGTAAGCTGGAGAAATTGCACCCCACGCTTCTAGAAGCAGCTCCCACAAGTTGGATTGGTTGGATGGGCACTTCTGGCGTACCATACGGTCAAGCTGCTCCCACAACAGCTCAATGGGGTTCAGATCTGGTGACTGCGCTGGCCACTCCATTACCTATGATAGAATACCAGCTGCCTGCTTCTGCTGTAAATAGTTCTTGCACAATTTAGAGGTGTGTTTAGGGTCATTGTCCTGTTGTAGGATGAAATTGGCTCCAATCAAGCGCTGTCCACTGGGTATGGCATGGCGTTGCAAAATTGAGTGATAGCCTTCCCTATTCAGAATCCCTTTTACCCTGTACAAATCTCCCACCTTACCAGCACCAAAGCAACCCCAGACCATCACATTACCTCCACCATGCTTAACAGATGGCGTCAGGCATTCTTCCAGCATCTTTTCATTTGTTCTGCGTCTCACAAACATTGTTCTTTGTGATCCAAACACCTCAAACTTGGATTCATCCGTCCACAACACTTTTTTTCCAGTCTTCCTCTGTCCAATGTATGTGTTCTTTTTCCCATCTTAATCTTTTTCTTTTATTAGCCAGTCTCAGATATGGCTTTTTCTTTGCCACTCTGCCCTGAAGCCCAAAATCCTGCAGCCGCCTCTTCACTGTAGATGTTGACACTGGTGTTTTGCGGGCACTATTTAATGATGATGCCAGTTGGGGACCTGTGAGGCGTCTGTTTCTCAAACTAGAGACTCTAATGTGCTTATCTTCATTCTTAGTTGTGCAACGCAGCCTCCCACTTCTTTTTCTACTCTGGTTAGAGCCTGTTTGTGCTGTCCTTGTGAAGGGAGTAGTACACACCGTTGTAGGAAATCTTCAATTCCTTAGCAATTTCTCGCATGGAATAGCCTTCATTTCTAAGAACAAGAATAGACTCTCGAGTCTCAGATGAAAGTTCTCTTTTTCTGGCCATTTTGAGCGTTTAATTTACCCCACAAATGTGATGCTCCAAAAACACAATCTGCTCAAAGGAAGGTCAGTTTTGTAGCTTTTGTAACGAGCTAGACTGTTTTCAGATGTGTGAACATGATTGCACAAGGGTTTTCTAATTATCAATTAGCCTTCTGAGCCAATGAGCAAACATATTGTACCATTAGAACACTGGAGTGATAGTTACTGGAAATGGGCCTCTATACACCTATGTAGATATTGTACCAAAAACCAGACATTTGCAGCTAGAATAGTCATTTACCACATTAGCAATGTATAGGGTGTATTTCTTTAAAGTTAGGACTAGTTTAAAGTTATCTTCATTGTGTCAGGGATTAGGGGCTTCAGTATAATTTTGGGACACAGAGAAGATAGGGTTAATGTGAATTCTCATTTATACATAATTTATAAAATGCTGATGTTGTTTATCAGGTTGGGTCACTCTGACCCATCCTGAGGACACTTATCTATGTTCTGGTCTACAGAACATTGATAGAAAGCTACAGAGACATAATAATTGAAGATAACTTAGCTAAATAAGCAGTAATAAACTGATTAGTGGGGAATCGATCAATACCAACTTTTAACCAACCATATTGGAAGTTTATTGTGTTCATTTTTGTTACTTCTTGTGTTTGAAATTTCAAGTGTCAGTGTTCAAATCTGAAAGATGAAAATTTAATTGCATCCCTAAATATCAATGAAAGTTTTAAGGTCTAATTGTAGATAATCCCAGATTTTACAAAGGTGGATGACACAAGACAGGATATACGGTGACCTCCACGCAGAATGAGGTGCCACTAGAGCAACCACCCTATCCGAGGTGTGAGGACAGTCACTGAGACAGGTAAAAATGGTTGAAGGTAACTGTGCAGATGTCAATGTGAACTTCAGGTACACTTTTTGATTACCCACGATTATGGGTCAATTGGCAAATTAGAAATTTTGTTGGAACCCTGGGCAAACCAATAAGTAACACAGTTCAAAGATCTAGCGCTGTCATAAAGAGCGGCTGACACAACATTGAGGTTCACACAGGTAACCCCAGAAGCCAAGAAGGGGGACAGAGGATGGATGAAGCTGCCGATGCTGCAATAATGAATGTAAGTTTGCCCATACCAACCTGGGATAACATATATTAAGTCCATAGAAGACATCAAAAAGAGTAGTTGATTAGTTAAGGGGGGTTTCCAGTATTAGGAATTGAGAATTCATAGGAGTCTACCTAGAACACTTGTGTATTATGGAGAAATTCTATTATGGTTTTCCAAAGTTGTTAACAAAAGGTGTATAGTTTTATACTTTGCTATGTTATTGTATACCTATAGGCCAAGTATAAAAAGGGGGAAGAAGGGAGACATGAATTAAGCAAATGAGCTTAGAACTCCACAAAAACTTATATTTCTGTGACTAAAAAAGTTTATTGTGTTCATTTTTGTTACTTCTTGTGTTTGAAATTTCAAGTGTCAGTGTTCAAATCTGAAAGATGAAAATTTAATTGCATCCCCAAATATCAATGAAAGTTTTAAGGTCTCATTGTAGATAATCCCAGATTTTACAAAGGTGGATGACACAAGTTAAGTTAATTCTCATAGATACATAATTTATAAAATGCTGATGTTGTTTATCAGGTTGGGTCACTCTGACCCATCCTGAGGACACTTATCTATGTTCTGGTCTACAGAACATTGATAGAAAGCTACAGAGACATAATAATTGAAGATAACTTAGCTGAATAAGCAGTAATAAACTGATTAGCGGGGAATCGATCAATACCAACCTTTAACCAACCACGTTGGATGTTATTCTTATTAATTTCCCTTATTCTGCAAGTAAGATGTTTACTCATATTGATCATTCTGCGCATGACCAGATACAATCACATGACTTCATCTATGGAAAATACCTAAAGATTCTGTGTTAATGTTTAATGAAGTGTACACCCTGCGAGGGGTATAAAAGAAGATGACTTTGTTGCAATAAACATGCTGCTACTCAGAACCATCTCGAGTTGTCTGCATCCTTCTTGGCCAAGTCGCCCCTTCAATCTGGCTACCATCCAATATACCTGAAGGTCTTACCCGAAGACCACCCTAACAATTGAAAAGTACAATGCTTTTCCTTAAAAAATAAGGACATTTCAATGTGACCCCAAACTTTTGAACGGTAGTGTATATATTATTTTTTACTTATAATCTTTTTTATTGAAAATTATATAGAACAATAAAGAAATGCAAGCGTGCCATAGTGAAAATTCACAGCAATAAACCACTTCACAGTTCAATGGTTAAGAATTTGTAAAATATGTATATATGTATATACCAAGATAGAAAAAGGCACAATATAAGAGTTGTATAACTCCACCAAATAATATACTATAACATGAAACCAGGGGTGGGGTGGGAAGCTGACGATCAACAGACAACAATCAAGACATAGGGACAAAGAGGGGAGAGAGAAGAAGAAAAGGAGAAGGTCCCTTGATTCACTATTCAGAGAGAATAAGGATATTCCGGTCTTACGGCCTCTAGGGGGTAGTGTATATAATATATATATATATATATATATATATATATATTAAAATGGAAGTTATGGACATTTTTACAATTGTCTGTAGGTATAACTTTAATGAGACCAGGACAGAAACTGGTCAAGCACTAATTTTAGTTATTACATAAAACTTCCCTTTAACAACTAAACAAAAGCCTGATCCTATTTTACATATTGACTTAAACTATGATTTATCATTTTTCATGGCAGCAGAGAACATCGCAGGCTTTATTTGAAGGAGGTAACACCATTATATAACTGGTATTTTCCTTCCCTGTTGAACTGAAGGCAGCAGTATGGGATTATTGTCTATATTGTCTATGGGAACTGCTGGAGAGTACAGTGAGAGACTCCATCTCCAGGATCATGGGTGGAAAGTCCAATTGCTGTAAATAGTGGTTAAGTTAAGTGGTCGGACATTTTTTTTTTTCAAAAGAGTCGGGGAGTTGGTGGCTGAACATAATAACATTCAACTACCTCGCTGGCTCCAGTGAAGGGTCCGCTGTCCTTAGCTCTGGTTCCTGGTCCCGCAGATGTTTCCTGGTCTGAACGGGAAGCCAGCGTTAGCTCTGCTCAGCCAGTCAGTGACATGAGGATGCTCCCTTATTTAAGGCAGCATAAACCTAGTAACAGATTCCCTTTAAATCTAACTGTGAGAAATATATAATGAGTCCATCTTGGAAGTGGAGTCGGGACCTGAAGTTGACGTAGGATGACACCTGGGGAGCACTAAAAGCTAAGAATACACTGTTTGGCTATGTTCACACTTGGTTTAACAGTGTCTGTTGCATAGCAACTGTTAAACTGCCCACTGTCTACATTCCTGCAGCCGATACCTCTTTATCTGCTGCAGGAACGTTCTTACATTTAGCCATTCACCTTAATGTAATGTGCGGCCGCCGCCGCACATTACATTGTATAAACAGCTATTATTTCCGTACACTGTTCACTGTACGGGCTTCAACATAACGCTGTGGAAACACAGCGGGCGGCATTGCATTGACTTTAATGCAATGCCGCCCCTGCAGTAAATAATGGACGCTGATTCTATTGCAATCAGCGTCTGTTCTTTACTGAAAGATTACATTGTGTGAACAAAGCCTTTATGTTATCCTTAGCAACCTATGAAAAGTCATTTTTGAGTGGAATACCCATTTAAACTTCAGTAAATAGACCAGTACAGAAGCCTGTTAAAGCTGATGCAGCTGGGTACTGTTTGAACATCAAGCTAAGCAGCATTTATATTCTGAATATGTTTCTCACTCCCATGCTCTTTACATAAATACAAAAGTGTATATGGAAACATCACACTCCTCCAACTGATTGATAAAACCTGGAGCAGAAAACAAAAGGAATATTCCGAGAGACGTTCAAAGTCAATCACTGTAAACAGTTTTTTACTTATCCAGCTGACAACAGGCTCTAGTAAAAATAATAATCCCCACAGGGATCTCGCTTAAAGTCTCATCCAAACGGCATTGAGAGTGATTAAAGAGTGGTGAGTTCCCGGTGGGATTTATTTAAGTGAGACCTACTGTCAGTGAGCAGTTAAGCTAAAAAAAGGACATCACTGACCTAAACACATAAATGATTTTGTTGCCAGATAGGACAAGAGTCATTTTTCTGGAATGCATGACTAACCACATAGCTGGTGCATGACTATAGGAGGTGCAAAGGATACAACTGACCGCGAGCCTTACAGCCCTAGGGATTCCAAAGGGCCACACTGACCCATATGAACAGACCAACTGTCAGACTAACACAGACACAACCAGACAGTGGGCTCTATCTGAACCACCCACTGTCCCTACCTAATTGCCTCAGCCGACCCTAGGCGGTCGCGGACAACCACGGAGACGTTCCCTGCGCTATATACGTGATACACAAAACAATACGGACAGACGAACACAATAAGGAATAGTAAACCAGGCCGGGTCAAACCACACGGGCAACGTAGTACAAAATCAGTAATCCAAAAAGAGTAGTCACAAGTCAGGCAGGAGGTCAGAAAAACGAGTCGAGCAGTAGGAGGGATAGGACGGGGAGCGCAGGAATATACAAGGGAGAGCTGGGACCAGGAATACACCTAATTAGCCAGCGCTGGGACTCAGTCTGTGCTTAGCTTTTATGCTGACCAAGAGCCCGGTCTGGATCCTTATTGGACAGGCGCTCTGATCTTCCAGGTACAGACAGGCAGAGAAACCTGTCAATCACAGCAACAACACAGGTGTAAAATCAAGACCAGGAGCTTCTCAGCTTAACTCCTGCATAGCCAGAAGCTGAGAAGCAATCGGGTGTGGCACACAAAGGAAAAACACCAGGTCCAGTTCACACAGGCTACTGCAGATTCCTGACACCAACACTATAAATACCATGCAAAAGTAGAGGCGAAAGGGTGAAAGAGGCAGATTATGTGGCTCTTAAATTGCAAGTTTTTAAATTAGTTAAAAACACCTAATAGAGAGAATGGAGGTAATGAACAGACTTCAACTTTACAGATCTAGGGTACAAACCCACACACTGTATACGCAGCAAATACGCAACAAATACGCAACAAATACGCAGCAGTTTGATGGTGAAGATTTAATGCTGAGTTCAGTTATTTAGATCTAATCTGCTGCGTTTTTGTTGCGTATTTGTTGCGTTTTTGCTGCGTATTCGCTGCGTATCGCAGCAGTAAATACGCTGTGTATACGGTGTGTGGGTTTATACCCCTAGAGTGTATTCTAAGACTACTCTTTTAGGCACTAAGGGGCATCTTTTTCCACTTTTGCTGTAATGAGAAAAGCTCATTAAGTTCAATAATATAAAAAAGTTATTTTCATCTAACTTACCGCACATTCGTCCCTTCAGTACAGATCCTGGCCTACAGAAGAGAACAGCTTTTCCTTCCTCCAATGAATTGCTATCAGCTATGATCATTTCTGAGGAAAAGTGGAAGGTGTTCAGGGGCTCCTTACGAAGAGTCCTCTTCAGCCTATTTGTTATGGTCTCTAAAGTTTTCAGGAGCCGCTCTTGGTTGGTTGATTCCAATGTATCATTTCTTTTCTCTGGTAATGGTATGCTTGCTGAAAATAATAATGGTGATAGTGTTAAAAATAGAATGAGCATAATTTTTTGTGCATTATGCAGACATTATATTCGGGCAGAAATTCACAGAGAACTTGAGCGTAAAGATGGTTATTTTGGCATCTGAGATACCATGTGATACTTCCCTCCAAACAACTGTGAAATATGATATATTCACATAAAGACAAAGCAGTAAAGGCATATTAACTAATGAATTGTACTGAAGTACCATCTTTATTTCCTAAAGTATAAATAAACATGTATAGAGTCGCTAGTTCTTTAACATCTCTAACACTCTAATAATAAGTTTCTTAAAAGTTCAGCAAGACATTTGCTTGACCTTCGAAACGATTAGTCATCCTAACCTACTGTTTCCTTTGAAAAAAATCCAAAAAGTAAAGATTAATGATCTGGTCAAAAATTAACATTAGACATAACATGGTGTTTATATGTGTCATGGATACATAATAAGCAATAATTTTTCATTGCTGCATACTAAATAAATAAATGCAATATTAGTTACCTCTCCCTTATATAGACGATAGTGGCTATGCGAAGACTACTAAGGTCTATGCAGGCTGCAAAAAAATAAAGGTGAACAAAGTTTTCCCAGCTAGCTTTCCTATCTGGGAAACTTTGTCCACGTTGTACACTCCAATCTTTTGACTGTTCGTGCCCCTGGGCAAGCTGCGGTGGATGAGGCACTGATATGTGCTGTATAGAGTTGTGCCTATGTCCTAGCACAACCCCGCAAGGTGAGAGATTCCTGCTTTACTCATTGCTATCTCACTACCTGGAAAATACTGCACCATCTCTCTTTCTCCTAAAAACATAAAGGTAGCAATTATACATAGAATTTCTTCACATTTATGTATGCTGAATCTAATTTAATGCACCCATTGACTTGATAGAATCCAAAGCAGTATCATTTTGGGCCTCTCAGACCAGGAAACGGCCGGGGAAAGAAGGGTATGCAGGCACCAGCGCTGGAGCCTGGAAGGTAAGGGCATGTTTTTTTTTTTTTTTTACACACCCTCCTCAGCAGCTTTGAAAAAAATATCCCTGCCCAGAGTTTTCCTTTAGTATTTAGGCTGCGTTCACACATACTGCATTTGCAGCTGATTTCACAATGCAAGTTCCGCGAGATCCTCATACCTTTTAACTCATTAGCTGCCAGACCTTTAAAGAAGCTCATACATTACCTGCCAGCGCTCCTGTTTGCTTCTCCAGCTCTCGGGTCACTGACAATAGATTGGAAATCCTCTGGGAGAATGCAGAGACCATAGGGCATAACTGTATCGCATATTGCAGTGGATTTTGCCATGGAACTCACAGCCTGAAATCCACTGCAAATGCGGCATGTGTGAATGCAGCCTTAAATGTTTTGATCATGTCCCCCCTTACTCTTCTTTCCTCTAGACTATACAGATGTAGATCCTTAAAGGGGTAGTGCGGCATTTAACATTTATTCACTAAATGACACACATTACTTTGTAATGTGTGTTATTTAAGTGAAGGGCCCCCTTCCCTGTGTCCCTCCCCCCTGGAAGTGTGGTGAAGTATACTTACTCAATTGCTGTCGATCCCGGCCACCATCCTGGGTCGACAACGTCATCTTCGGGAGGCCGGCCGGACCACTCCAGCCAGCCCTCATGCCGTCCCCCCTCTGGCGCGTCATCAGCTGCTCAGCCACGAGCATAGTTATGTTCAGCCAATAGCGGCTGAGCAGCTGATGATGGGGCAGAGGGGGGGGGGGGCGGCATGAGGGGCGGCTGGAGCGGTCGACAGCAATTAAGTAAGTATACTGCACCACACTTATTTTATCAATATATTTTGTTGTACTTTTTGTGCTTACCTGTAAAATTAATTACAATTACTTATTGTGCTTACCTGTAATATTAAAAATAAACCTAACTTTCTGTTCAGTAGCTGGAATATTCACTCTTTTATGCCTCTTCACACGCAGATGAGATGTGGTGTCAGACATTGACTTTTCACCCAGTTCATCTTCTGTTACATCAAAACCATCATCATAAGAGTAATCTAATCTGTTTGCAGCTCCCCAGCCACCAGGTCCTGGAAAGAGTTTACATGAGAAATTCTTATTTATTCATTTTAACATAAAATATGAATTTTTAAATAAAATAGCTATTTATATAAGGTGTAACATATACAGGAGGACCTTTAGAATGTAAGAAATAAATGAATAAATGTTAAATGGTAATTTTCCAGTCACCTATAGCAAATCCATTCTCATAATCATAATTGTATTCAAGGCACTGTCGCTGGTACTGATCTTCAAGCCGACATT
This sequence comes from Dendropsophus ebraccatus, assembly GCF_027789765.1. Lineage (NCBI taxonomy): Eukaryota > Metazoa > Chordata > Amphibia > Anura > Hylidae > Dendropsophus > Dendropsophus ebraccatus. Next base: position 81,500,873 of record NC_091456.1, on the reverse strand, counting down.
CAATGTCATCAACATCACTGCAGAAGGATGGAACCTGTAAATAAATACCAGCCTATAAAATACCACACCAAAAGATATATACAACTGAAGTTTATACTCAAAATATAATGCTTCTATAAATATAAAGCTTCAGACAAAATGCAGTATATTTTTTATCTATTTGTAAATGCCACAGAAATAAATAGGAACTTAGTTTTTTTTTCTTTTACACTTTTTATTTCAGAGATTAAAAAAAAAAAAACAGAATTACACACAAGATCCATCCAAACACATTGCAAAATATCCCCCAACCCTCCCTCTCCTATCCCTATCTCCCCCTGCCTGACAGCACGAAAAAAGGAAAAAAAAAAAAAAAAAACTCATTCTGCTAGTGCATCAAGGCTCATTCCGCCATTTTTTCCATATTCTCTGGTACTTTACATACTCTTTGCTCCCTTTTTTGCCGCCAGGTTCTCATATACTCTATCCACTAACCCTCTCCACTCCTCCAACCCTGGGGGCATATCTTCCATCCATTTTCTAACAATGACCACCTTAGCGCATCCCAAAATTCTGTTAAGCAATGTGTTAGTTTCCCCATCCTCAATCAATCATGCGAGCAACAGCTAAGCCTTTGAGTATATACTAACAAAATCCATCCCCATCACCTGATCAACTGTTGAAAAATCTCTCTCCAAAACTGTGCAACTCTAGGGCATGGCCACATCTGATGCACAAGATCCACACCTATCTCCTGACATTTCTTGCCACTAATCTCACCAACCTTTCCAAACTGCATCAGCCTTTTGGGGTATAACACAACCAGTAGAAGATCTTAAAGTATATAAGCCTATGCGATGAACTTTTTGACGTGCACCCCAAATTTCTTACTATTCCAACTGAGTAGTTAATCTGTGATTTTCTATATTATGCTGTTTTTATTGTGATTTTGTGGTATCAATTTACTAAAGTAAAAGTTAACCCCTTCCTGCTCCACGGTGTACAGGTGTATCCTTGGAGCCATGTTGTTGGCGCTTCAGAGTGTACCTATATGGATGCCTGAAAGTCCCAGCCACAAGTTTTTTTTTTTTTTTTTTTTTTTTAAATTTAAATAGGGTCCGTTATTATAAATTATAACTGAAGTCAATGCATTAAAGTCAATGGAATGATGGCCGCCCAATACACATAGGGGGAGATTTATCAAACTGGTGTAAAGTAAAATTGTCTTAGTTGCCCCTAGCAACCAATTAGATCCCCCCTTTCATTTTTCAAAGAATCTGGGAGGAATGAAACATAGAATCTGATTGGTTGCTAGGGGCAACTAAGACAATTCTACTTTATACTAATTTAATAACTCTCCCCCATAGTGTATTAAATAACAGACTTTGTGTGGGCATCAAATTAAATAATAATTATTTGTGTGCATTATTTTTAGTTATTCAAACTTTTTTTTGCCACCCTTTTACTGTCTTTACTTTAATTCAATGGACCCTCAAAAAAGAACAACACCCAAAAGGGCCTAAACTAGAACAATGTACCAACAGCTGTAATTGCAATGATGGGCGCCCAAAATGCGAAATGACATTGCCTCTGCTACACAATGAACAGAGACAAACTCCATTTACTGGGTATTGCAGCACCAAACATATGTGCGATAAGGGTACTGGGTGTCTGGCCCCCACCGATCAGTGACTGATCAGCTATCCTGTGGATAATTTATTAGTGAATTTTGCCCAGAAAGCCATTTTAATATGAGTTCAACTGCAGTTACACATCTCCTCTGCTACACAATGAGTTGCTTATATTAGAATTGATTATATTTTAGTTTAGAATACTTAGAATTTTAGTTTAAAACACTAGTCTATAATTTCCAATAAGGAAACTAATGCAACAGCAAGCCATCTTCAAACATGTGCTCTCACAGTTTTGTGTACTGTACTGTGTAATAGCACTTAGAAACACCTAGCGTCATCCTGGCTTAGTTTTACTTGAGACATCCAAGGTGTTAACGTTCATGCATTCTTGCACAATAATTTGTAAAAGTGAAATCCACTTTTCAATGAATTGCAAGAAAAGCTAACTCACGTACCATTTTACCAAGAGATGTTTGGAAAGCATCTGCAAAGTTCTTCAGCAGGTTGGTGTCATCACATCGTGTGGCCTTATAAAGCGTTTCAAATGACTTAAATCCATGGTTAGCAAAACGCTTCACTGTAGATTATAAGTGTAAATGAATGGGGTTATTAATCTTGTTTTCCTAGTGCTCTTGGATAACACATTTAGCTAGTGATTCTCAAGATCTTTTCCACTACCCATATTCCATACAACATTATAATATGTGATGGTGCTTACCAGAGCAGTCTGGCCATTCAGTTGTTTGTGGTGGTTTCCATAATCCATCCTTAAAAGTACAGTACAGATTCTGAACTGAGCCTTCTGCTACTTCAAATCCTTCTTTACACTGTATGGTGCAGTTTACACCATCTGTGTCCTTAGAGCAGACAAATTCTCCATTTTGAGGTGTTGATGGAAGCTCACACGGTGAACCTACAAGTAAGAAAGTAAAAACATGATTTTATGATTGAGTAAATGTCAACATGTAAGTTCTAGTTTACTTTTTTATTTTTTTTTATTTTATTTCTCTCAGCTTTTATCTTTAAAAAAAAAATCACTTTCTTTTACATAGGGATTAAAATAAAAAATACAATTTTAAATACAAAGTCACACGCAAAGTATAAAGATTTACACAGATATATTTAATACCTCTCACCCCAGCCCTGGTTTACTAATATACTTTAACTATACTTTATACTTTAAGTGTTAAAGTGGAGGCTTTATGCTACCAGTATGGTGAAAACAAATTGTATTTGTGTGCTGTTTTTAGGTGGTCTTTAAGATGTCTTGAGGCCCAAAAAAAAGCTGTGAATTCTGGAAACATTCTAGTAAGATGAGATATGGCATGCTCGAGTTCAAATACACTTTGGTACATATATGTTTTAATGTCAATTCCAAGTATTTAAAGGGGTATTCCACTAAAAAAATGATTTGCAATATTTAATAGTACCTAAAAAGTTAAATATATATGCAATTGGATGTTTTTACAGCCTCTGCACCATTTTTGATCTTTTTTAGGTGTCTCACCCAAGGTCAGCACAAAAATGCTGTTACACTGAGACTTCTCTGTCTTGTTTACAAGACAAGGTCACATGTCCTCTGTCTTTGTTTTGGGCTGGGTTGTGTAAATATTTACTGCTGCTAACCCAGCCCACTGCAGAGACACAGGACAGTACAGGCTTGTCTCCTGTGTGAGAGGTGACAGGAGATACATTTCCCCAGCACAGCAGCCCCTGCGCACAGATGGATGAGGGAAGGAGAGAGAGAGGTGAATGCAGGGAGGAAACAGCAATGCACCAGGAAGGGAATAAGAGAGGGAGAGACGTGAACGCAGGGGAGGAATCAATAATGGATCAGGGAGAAAGGGAGAAATTATGACAGAATGGAGGAGGGTGAGGGAGACATAGGAGGTGTGGTGCATGCTGGGAGTTGGAGTCTCCTGGCCAGCACCATATTGAAAAGCATGACAGAATTTTAAAAACTTTGATATAGAGAACAGAAGCATGCAGAAATTCAAGAATAGTGTCAAAATGCTCAGGAAGACACAGTGATAACAACAGGGCTGCTTTTGCAATTCTTTTATTAACTGCATTGGGTGGAATACCCCTTTAATGTAATTGTTTAATAAATTACTATATTATAGCTTGAACACTTTACTGGTTTATGTGTTCTTTTACTGAATACCATTAAGGAACTTCATGATAGCAGTTTAGTGGTACAATTCTAATCTATGAAATATTTCATGGCTTCAAGAAATTAAAAAAGCAATACAATAATAGTAACAGTAATGTTCTAAAGACACATAACAGAATGTGAAAAATAACATATACATAATAAATGACTGGGGTAAATGACCTCATACTGTACCTTTAATGACTATGTGAATCTCACATGTTCTAGTATTACCCGAAGGATCACTGGCAAGATACTCTACAACGGTTTCCCCTTTAGGGAAAATATCTCCAGGAGAATGGGTTTTGGTAATAATTAATGGAGCACCTAGAAATGCAGGAAAATAGTACAGAAATTTAGATTCACGCCTAAATATAATTTATGTTAGAATATAGCAGTTTAATGTCCTCGTAAGTCATAGCGTGCATTTGGAATTTTATATGAAAATAAGTTATGTTGTCTAGAAGTTGCTCACTTTAGTTATTTTATTAACTTTCACAGACCAGTGTTTCTCAACTGGGTTCAGTGGAATCTACTTAGCGGTACCAGAAAAAGACATCAACAGTAAAAGATGTAATATAGCACCTTTTTGACACAATGCTGCCAAAATTGTAGCAAAGATTTCAGCTATATTGCCACAAATTGCAATAAAATAGTGCAAACTGGATCAAAAACTCCAGTGCTACAAAAATACTATGTGTGAACACAGCCTAACACCTCAAATTAATGCAATGTCCTGGAACCCATGTGCCTCTGCTAGGTTCCTACTGCTGTCAGTCAGCACTGATATATGTCTTTTCTTGGTACCTTTCTTATATGCTATATGTAATACTGCTTTTTGTCCACAAGATATCAACAATTTTTTCCTATAACAGCCAGTACATTGAAGGTTTCAGTGGTTATTTTGTTCTTTGTATGTTCTTACACTGTACTGTATGTGTGAGAGAATGGTTGCCAGCAACTGCCCTCTCCTCAGTCTACCAGAGGCTGTTTCCAGAAGGTTCTAACCTTCTTGTATCAGGTACCATGTTACCTCAGGCTGCTATTCACCAATAGAAGACTAGCCCAGCCTTAGCCTATAAATAGCTGGTAGAAAGAATCATGAGGGACTTTTTGTCTTCTGGTTAGTCCTGACTCTCATCCCCGAGCAGAGATAGTTCCTTTCTAGGGCCTAGTCCCTGTAGCCAGACGTCCATGTGCCTAACTGGACCTGGCACTCCGTGATCTCTTTCATAATTAGGCAGTCTCTCAATAGCCGTGAGTATGGGTTATCTTCTGCCTAGACAGGCCATCTCCTGGTACCATTTTATTGCAGTACTTAATGATGCGTTTGCACAGAAATTTATGGCAGATTTTTGAAGCCAAAACCAGGAACAGACTATAAACACGGAAAAGGTCATAAAGAAAAGATTGAGATTTCTCCTCTTTCCAAATCCATTCCTGGCTTTGGTTTCAAAATCTCTAAGATAAATCTCTCTGTGTAAAGGCACTTTAAAGGGAAACTATCAGTAGGTTTGTACATACAAACCAGTTGATATGTACCTGTTGCAGCTGAGTTGCCCATTCTGGCATCAGTCTTCTTATTCTTCTATGTGGCACTGTTTAGGAGTTTTTTTTCTCTGAAATAAATTTGCTAATTAGTTCCTCAGCCCCTCAGTACAGTGCCCCGCCCCAATACGGGCTGGCAGACAGGCGAGACATTGCTATGAGGGGCAGAGGAATGTCCCCAGTGCACCAAAAGGACTAATTAGCACATTTATTTTGGAAGAAAAAGCTCCTAAATAGTGCCAGAGGAATAAGAAGAATGAGCCCCTCAGCCAACAACAGGTACACATCAGTGTTATTGTACCTCATTATGTTTCAACCTCTTTAACGGGCTGGCCATCAACGTACTGGATAGCCACCTCCAATAGGTGGCACTAGAGAAACAGTTGAGGGCTAATTTGCATGCCTTTTTCCAGGGAAGCATTACCTGGACTATGGTACTCCCAATGCCAACTTGCAGTCTCCACAAGGAGTAGCTGACCTATTTAGACTATGTTTACCCAATTTTGCTTTACAGCCTTCTTAGATAGCAGCCATTTTGATATCTATAATTTGATATTTATAATTACGGCTGCAAATGGTCATCATGATCATTATTTGTTGCCAAAATTGTCAAAAAACAGCCATCTTTTGGTGTCAGAATGACATTCATCAAAAAATATATTACGTTGTGTGAACATACCTTCAAATGTACATTAAGGCTACTGTAGGTTCACATACAGTAAAATAAAATCATAACACACAGAAAAATAAGTATTAAACACAGCTACATCACGGTCCGTCCATACAGACTTTGTAAAAAATGTTTTTTGTTTTTTTTACAATGTATGCACAAAGTGACATTTTTAATTAAAAATGTGGCTGCATTTTATACCTATTTTACAGTTAGATTTTGACTACATTTTAGGCTATGTTCCTACTTTGAAAACATGTCGGGAGAAGGCATCCGTCTTGTTATATAGCTGCTAATAAAGAACATAGGGGGAGATTTATCAAACTGGTGTAAAGTACAATTGTCTTAGTTGCTCCTAGCAACCAATCAGATTCCACCTTTCATCCCTCACAGATTCTTTGAAAAATGAGAGGTGGAATCTGATTGGTTGCTAGGGGCAACTAAGACAAATGTACTTTACTCCAGTTTGATAAATCTCCCCCAAAATCTTTATTAATGGCTGTCCATTTAATGGGATCACCGCTTTCTCCAATATATTCCCAAAGTGGGAACATAGCCTTAATTTAAATGCTTTTCTGTCTATTTATGGTTGTCAAAGTTACTGACTTAGCGCCTGTACTATGAAAAGAATGTTATTATAGGCAGAAATCAGATGAGAACTATGTGGCTTCAAATGACCACTATCAGTTATTACACATTACCAATTTTAAATGCCCTAAACTGCCAATAGATTCCCTTTAAATTAGGACATCTTATCCTTTTGACAATGGAAATCCTTGTGGTGCTTTTACAACCATAATGGCTACCTTGCAAAAACTAGGAATCTATTGAAGTCCGATTTACCTGAGTTATCAGAGAATTGCGGTTCCTCCCACATCACACTCTGCATGCTGTCAATGGTTTGAGTGGCTGGAGGGGATCTGCATCTGTCTATGACTGGTGGATCTACATCTAAAAACACATAACACAAATGAAAGTTGTTGTATAAGATTAAAACACATGGCTGCTTCCTTCTGAAGCTATACGTGTCGATGGGTTGTGTCAGACATTGCAGCTTAGTGTCTATGAAGAGAATAGGACTCCACTATAATATCAGAAATAACCTGGGGACAGGTACCGCATTTGGAAAAAAGCAGACATGTTTCCTAATTTTTCTAAGTTCTCCGGGAAAAACAAACAAACTATAACTCAATATTCGAAGCATGTGTGAGGCTTTACACGACACTACAGGTGTGCATTATCATTATATCTGGAACTGTTCTTCTATGCCATTATCACCTATTTATGTGTAAAATCCGTCTATTCTAAATGTATTTAATCTATACTAATCTTCCCAATTTAGCACCCCTGGATTTGGTTCACAGTAGGGTGTGAAGACCTTAATAGGGCTTCATTAGAGAGAATAGGGAATGGCTATATTATTCTATTAAGCAAGCTGTAGGTGGTTTCTGATTTTGGAAGCCACCTTGCATTTATAATAAGCATTTACTGTTCAATGTTTCTTAACTAATCCACTTAAATTGTTAAACCCCACTATTTTCTTTGTTAATTTATTGTCACTTTAGGTTTAAACTATAAAACATTTCAGTGCACAGCTTACAGTAACAGTATGAAGTAACTGTCCTGGTGTGATGACTAACTAATGACTGTGAAAGAGCCTCATCTGTAAGTATTATGGAAAAGAATAAAAGCAGAGAGTCGCAAAATCCAGGCATTTATTTCAAGCTTTAAACCATTTTATTTGTACTTTTTGTCTGCTTGCTGACCATGTAAAAATACACATACACACACACACACACACACACACACACACACACACACAAACACTGTAGGATGCGTTCACACCTACAGAATCGGCAGCAGATCTGCAGCAGATTCGCAGCAGATTTGATGGTGCAAATTTGATGCTGTGTTCAGTTATTTAAATGAAATCTGCTGCGGATCTGCTGCGGATCCGCAGCAGAAAATCAGCTGCGGATCCGGTAAGTGTGAACGTACCCATACTGTAGAACAAAAAAAAGAAAAGAATAACAAATAAAGTTTTATGTGTTTATTGTTCAATGTTACCATAACTTCTAGATTGACGCGGTGACCCATGTCCATAGGCCTCTCACTAGCCAGCCAACACCCCACTCTACACTGAAGAGGGGCAACAACCCCTGTCAACAGCTGTCTGAAGAAGGGTAGAAATTTTGGCTTGGCATATGTTCTATGACTCCTAGATGGAGTGAAACACTGACTTAAAGAAATATCACTCTGCCTAGGTGATGTGAGAGCTATTTGCATATCCTTTCTTCACATAACTCCTATAGACACTAATACATATAAACAACAATGGGACAAATATGGCACCAAACATATCTGGCAATGTACTGAAAACTTACCAATAACCTTGACGTTGAAGGTACAACTTGCTTGGTTACCTGAACTGTCTGTTGCAGTGTATTTTACAGAAACCTCCCCAATAGGAAACATATGAGGTGGTAAAAAAGCTGGACTAACCTCAATCAACACCTAGATGAAAGAAGTATTTAGAGAGTATATATTATGATATATGGTACTCATGTTAAGCTTTAAACTGTTCCATTATGATTTAGTAATAAGTTACTTGGCAGTGCCCCATGACATGAACCAATGGCTGTATGTGAATATTTCTGCATTCGTTGTTTAGGGTCCATGCAATCATCATGTCAATCATATCAGAAATCCAAGGGCATGCCCTATGGTTTCTGACACAGAGGCCAAGACTTAAAGGAGCTGTTAACTTTCAATTTACCATGCTGCCTCTGCTATGGGGAACATAATAGCATGTACACTAAGCATGTATATTTTCCTGTCTCGATCTGCTGCAGCTGTCCATTCCCAGGCCACCCATGTCTACCACTGTCTTCTTCAGAGCTTGCAATGACGTGACGTGCAGATAATGTTAGAATCGATTTGATTTTTTGTGAAAATCGCAATTCGATATTCCCAAAAAATATTCCAGCAGGGCGGGCGGTGCGGTCGGGGCAAGCGGGAACGGCGGCACTGAGTGTTGGACCGGCGGTATGCAAGGCGGGAGGGAGCTGCGGTGAGGTGTCGGGGTGGACGAGAACTGCGGCGCTGAGTGTCGGGCGGGCGGTGCAGCGATATGCAAGGCGGGCAAGAGCTGCGGTGAGGTTCCGGAAGTGTCAGGAGCTGTGGCGCTGAGTGTCGAGCGGGCAGGAGCTGCGGCGAGGCGCAGGGTGAGCGGGCAGTCAGCAACAGCCTCCAGCCGCTTAAAAGAGCAGTGAGTGACTGACCTGCCCCCGCCCCTTAATACAGCGTCCCGCTCCCCTCTTGGCCGCACATGCAGGTCCCCGGTCTCTGGAGGAGCCGAGGAGGCTGCAGGGACTGTACAATAGGGTGATATCGCCGCTGCGGGTCCTGGAGCTGTACAGCGGGACACCCGAACCCGCTGCACAGCTCCAGTAATGGCAGCGTCGCTATCACCCTATTGTACAGTCCCTGCAGCCTCCTCGGCTCCTCCAGAGACCAGGGACCTGCATGTGTACCGGGGTAAGGAGAGGAGGAGGAGGGCTATGTGCACTCCTGCCTCAGTCACCCCCAGCTGCCCCAGTTTCCCCCAGTCACCCCCAATGTACTACTACTTCCCCCCCCTAATCCTATGCCTGTACTACTACTGCCCCCCTCATCCTTTACCTGTACTACTACTGCCCAACTCATCCTATACCTGTACTACTACTACCCCCCTCATCCTATACCTGTACTACTACTGCCCAACTCATCCTATACCTGTACTACTACTGCCCCCTCCTCATCCTATACCTGTACTACTACTGCCCAACTCATCCTATACCTGTACTACTACTGCCCAACTCATCCTATACCTGTACTACTACTGCCCCCTCCTCATCCTATACCTGTACTACTACTGCCCAACTCATCCTATACCTGTACTACTACTACCACACCCCTCATCCTATACCTTTACTACTACTACCACACCCTTCATCCTATACCTGTACTGCTACCACATTCCTCATCCTATACCTGTACTACTACTACCACACCTCTCATCCTATACCTGTACTACTACCACACTCCTCATCCTATACCAGTACTACTACTACCCCACCCCTCATCCTATACCTGTACTACTACCACACTCCTCATCCTATACCTGTACTACTACCGCACCACTCATCCTATACCTGTACTACTACCGCACCACTCATCCTATACCTGTACTACTACCGCACCACTCATCCTATACCTGTACTACTACCCCACCCCTCATCCTATACCTGTACTACTACCACACTCCTCTTCCTATACCTGTACTACTACTACCACACCCCTCATCCTATACCTGTACTACTACTGCCCCCCTCATCCTATACCTGTACTACTACCACACCCCTCATCCTATTCCTGTACTACTACCACACCCCTCATCCTATATCTGTACTACTACCACACTCCTCATCCTATACCAGCACTACTACCACACTCCTCATCCTATACCTGTACTACTACCGCACCACTCATCCTATACCTGTACTACTACCGCACCACTCATCCTATACCTGTACTACTACCGCACCACTCATCCTATACCTGTACTACTACCGCACCACTCATCCTATAGCTGTACTACTACCGCACCACTCATCCTATACCTGTACTACTACCGCACCACTCATCCTATACCTGTACTACTACCGCACCCCTCATTTTTACCTGTACCACCACACCCCTTATCCACTATAACTCCACTACTACACACCCCTTATCCACTATTACACCCTACCTAGATATCTCCTATACTACATGGGGGCACAGAGGAGGCTTGTATACTACATAGGGGCATAGAAAGCACTGTTACAGTAGGAAGCAATACAGTTGTCTCAAACGTCATTAAAATAATATCTGACGTTGCAGGGAGAAAAATGTTCTTTTTATTTAGCAAAGAAAAAAAATCGAGATTTAAATCGAGAATCGTCCAAAATTTTCTAAAAATCGAGATTTTATTTTTTGCCCATATTGCCCAGCCCTACGTGCAGACAAGAAAATGACCACTCAGCATAGACAGCACAGTCAGCAGCAGACACTGTGTGGCCTGAAATGGGGGGCAAAAGCAAAGCTTCATGTTCCAGCTTAAATACATGCACCATAAAAAACATGCAGTTGAAAACACTGTTGGTGTGGATGAACCCATTTTTTTTTTAAATCTTCCTGAACAAGTATGTACAATAAGTGGCATAGATAAGACAAAAATTAAAACTGGTTTCTAAAAGCAATTTCTCTGTTTACAAAAAAATCTGAATCAGGAAATATATTCTATAGAAGTGTTATGCAAATTAAAAGATGAAGCCCTTGGGTTTTTCCCCTGCAGAAGTCCAGCGATAATTCTACCCAATCTTTCATAATGCCCTTATGCCCACAAGTAAATCTCCCTCTGTTTAGATTGACAGGGCTAACGTTGTTGGGCTTTTGTGGCTTAGGGGACTTTCCTATGAACTTTGGGGAAGATTTATCAATCTGGTGTAAAGTAGAATTGTCTTAGTTGCCCCTAGCAACCAATCAGATTCCACCTTTCATTCCTCACAGATTCTTTAAAAAATGAAAGGTGGAATCTGATTGGTTTCTAGGGACAACTAAGACAATTCTACTTTACACCAGTTTGATAAATCTCCCCCTTTATCTCTTAAATTGCTCAAGACTTCTAAAGCCTATACTGTATGGAGTGATACACTGGAGTGATGGACGGAAATGAGAGTGTATACCTCCTGCTTCAGGGTAAGAAGCTGCAGCCTACAAAATTGCCTTTAAATTGTTATTGTTACCTCTTCTTCTGAATTATCTGTCGCTTTAGGAATTTCCCAATCAATTTGAGCTGTATTTTGGTGCTGAATGTTTTCTGCAGTTATATCATCCGGACATTTGATTACTGGAGGCTCAATGTCTGAAACATATAGGAAGACAAGAATAAGTGGCTAGGTGTGTGTAGAGTATGACTCTCTAGTATGGATGTCTACTACTTGCTATACTACATGCAGCAGCTTCTGTATGTACACAGATATTCTTCCCAAGGCTCTGCTTTATGAGGGCAATATTTCCAAATTTACAGCGTCAACAGAAAATAGCATAAAAGCAGGGCACCTAAGATGCACAGAAAAACAACCAGTTCCTGAGGCTTCATAGAGGTCTTAACTGCCAAACTTAGGGTCCTATTACACGGAGCGATTTTTAACGATTAACAACTAACGATAAACGATCACAAATGAGATTGTTTATCGTTTACGTGAAAACCTTTATCATATTCCACACAATGATAATCTTTAGTTACTATCGTTACTACGATCGTTATTGTGATTGTTACTATGATTGTTCACTCCTTCTGATCCCAGCAAAACAATGAACCATGTGCAATTACACTGAACGAGTAGTGAACAAATTCGGAACTTGGAATTAGAGCAAACGATTAGCGAATGATTAACGATAATTTTATGTTCAGATATAAATCAAGAGATAAATCGATGATATACGAACGATTTTTGGACGTTATAACGATTTTTCGCACGATAATCGTCCTGTGCAATAGGGCCCTTAAGGTGACCATATGCATTAGAGAGAAGTAGGTTGATGGATGAACAACTATTGAACGAATGATCATCTAGTGAAGAATCCATTTCGCAAATGCAGCCACATACATTTTAGTCTATACTGACCATTACAGTTGTTCAAAATGCCAATATATCATTAATGACATAAAGTGAAAGGTGAATAATGTTTCTGCAAATATTCTGGGAATGTTCTGAAAATTCTCTCTCACAAAAGATCATTTGAAAAAGGAATGAAAACTGTTTTGACCAATAGTCAGGCAAAAATTTCAAACACGGTCAACTTCTTTTTGAGATAACCATAAAAAGACAAAAAAATAATAATTCATTATTCTATTTCACTTGGCGAACAATTGTTTTGGTTGTAATTGTCCATTTTAAAATTATTTTATGTAATGTGTATAGATACCTTAAAGGGGGTTATCCCGCGGTTACAATTTTTAAAAAAATGTATTGTTGGCCTGTTGGTAAACATAATAAACATGCTATGCTTACCTCTCCGCATTCCACTGGTGTCCCAGTGCTGTGTTGCCCATGTTCCCATGTTCCCTGCTGATTGCAGCTCGGCTACTTCCAACACACTCTGTCCTGCTGCCAGGGATTGGCTGAGCAGGCTGTCAATCCCGAGGCAAGTAACAGAGCTGCAGTCAGCGGGGAACACTGTAGAGGCCACATCGGGACACCGGGGGTGCGACACGAAAGGTAAGCATAAGATGTTTATTAAGTTTACCAACAGGTTAGCAATATATAAAAAATTTAAACACTGGATAACCTCTAAGTCTGGGGTATAATTATTTTGTTGCTTTGTTGTTACCTTTGCATTTTGCTGTTTGGGCATCTTCACTCCATTTCCCATTGGAAATACATTTTATTTCATTCCTGACTCCAGACAAAACAAATCCTTTTTCGCAGCCTAAATTGCACACTGATCCATAGATGGCTGCCTCTTGTCCACAAGTTGGTGGAAATAACATAACTTTAGCAGGTTTGGAAAATGCAGGACAGTAAATTTCTGCAAAACATATGTCACATGTAATTGAGTATTACTTACTGTGTAAGGTTCATAGAAGAAAATCTCCCCACTTAGAGCTATTTTTACTCCCTCAATGCTATTATCCCATGCAGTGATTCACATTTTCTACACATTTCCGATTCAACTTCCTTACCAAATGCAGTAAAAGACAAGATTAGTTGTATCACTGATTTACAGTAATGTGTAAGACATGTTAAGCACCAATGGTCCTAATGATAAGACAAACTATACCTGTACAGATTGGCTCATTTGCATCCCAGTATGAGTTTTCTTGGCAAACAAGTTTAGAAACTCCCTTCAATTTGTATCCATGATTACATGTCACAGAACATACAGTTCCATACGAGGTATCACTTGAGGAACATCTTATTTTTCCATTTTCAATGGGATGAAGTTTTGGACAAGTCCGAACTACAGAAAAACAGTGAAAAACACACAATTTTATGCAATGTTATAAAATATTAAAGCATATCATATTAAAGGTGGCAAACCTTCATTACTTATTCTATCCATTTTAGGAGATGGGGCAAGAGTGCAGTTGTTTTCCAGCAATACTCACACCTGCACCTTCTTTCCTGACTTCTCTGGCAAATCACACTAGAGCACATACTCAAAAGCCCTCCTGCTCTTTGCCATACCATATGGCATAATACAGAAGAATGTTCACTGGACTGGAACAAACAGACAGGCACTGTACTGGGGGAATAATTTATAGTACATTATTATAGATAGCATGGGGAGGAGAAGGTTGTTGATTTACTGGATTTGCATAAGGTGCTATGTGAGCTGAAAGAAACAAATTGCAGCTGAGAGGATCATAGCAAGGAAGGGCTTACATAACAAAAACAGCAATGTTCTATCCAGTGAACTATTGATAATAATGAAGAATAAAGGGAGGAGCTAAAATGATTGCATTCAGGAAGCAGTACTGTGTACACTGTGATAAAAGATAGACAGAAGCTTTGATTTTTCCTACAGCATGGAGCACCCTCTGGAGAAGACAGACAGGCTCATATTGTATATACACAGCCAAGCCTTTCTCCCCCTACTTCCTGTGTATGGAACTAGCTAAGCCCATCCCCACCATGACCTGTCTTGGACTCTCTGCTCTAAGTGATGGAATTCCCCTAACAACAGGCAGTGGAAAGCATTTTGCAGGGACATGAGACAGTTAGTAATTAAGACTTTAGAGCTGTTTTCTTGGTTTAATGAAGTCATTTACAACAACAGATAGTAAATGCCCCCCCCCCCCCAAAAAAAAAAAAATTACTAGTTGATTTACAATAGAACTAAATTGTCTCAAATTTAGAAAAATGCTTCATAACGGCCACTAGGCTTTAACCAAAAATGTATCCCCTATCCGCCACTGATTCCTACAATTACCTATCTTTGTCATCTAGCTTAAAGTGGTAATCCAGCGAAATGTTTCTTCTTTCATCAACTGGTGTCAGAAAGTTATATAGATTTGTCATTTACTTCAACTTAAAAATCTTCCAGCACTTATCAACTGCTTTATGTCCTGCAGGAAGTGGTGCATTCTTTCCAGTCTGATATAGTGCTCTTTGCTGCCATCTCTTTCCAAACCAGGAACTTCTCCAGAGCAGTAGCAACTCAACATAGAAAACCTCTCCTTCTCTGGACAGTTCCTGTCTCGAACAGGGGAGGCAGCAAAGAGCGCTGTGTCAGAGTGAAAATAATACACCATTTCCTGCAGGACAGCAGCTGATAAGTATGGGAAGACTTGAGATTTTTAAAATTTTAGTTAATTACTAATCTATATAACTTTCTGAAACCAGTTGAATTGAAAGAAAAAAAAACATTTTGCTGGAGTACCACTTTATTTTCTTTAAGTGAAGAAATGAGGCCAACTTGAGATGGGAACCTGCTCTCCAGTGCATACATTGGAGACACATCCGGTCATGGCTGTTGTGTAAATGAGACTTAAAGTCCTAACCATTAATATTTTAAGATGGGTGAGCTGAGCCTCCCAAACCTAGACTCTTTCTGAACTCTCCATTCACAGACAGGTAGCAGAGGCACTCACTGATAGTAGCAAAACATAGTTTCTTTATTTCATATTCAGGCAATACATGTGGAGTGGGCTAATGTACCAAACTTTTTAAAAAGTTTTGAATGAGTTTGGCAAGATGGCGGCTGCACATCCAAAACACAAACACGTGGTGTCCTCTTGTGGGTTTCCAGTGTCTTTTGCTGCCTGTAGAGTCACAGCCCGCTCAGCCAATCACAGGCTGACTGGGATGGGACAGGAGAGACAAGAGTGAAATCCCACTCAGCCAATCATTGTCCCATCCCAGTCAGCCTGTGATTGGCTGAGCAGGCTGTCACTTGAGAAGATGGGATGGGACGGGAGAAAAAGGGCACCAGGGAAACGCCAACCTTTAAGTATGATGGGCAAACTTTAGCAACTGCAGTAAAACAGCTAAACGCCTGCAATTGTTTAGCTGTTTTAGTGCAGTTATTTAAAAGAAAAAAATCAGCCCGATTGTGCTGATGTGTTTCTCAGCTGCTCAGATGTGTCTGCAGTAGTAGGTTTACACTGGGGAAAAAGTAGTTTTATTCCACCATGCGAAGCCGAGACAGGGGTGGCAACTAGTCATCTGGGCAGGATGATGCCTGTGACTAGTCACGGCTCTCTGTCTGTCAGTGTGCTCTGCGGGGATGATTGTCAGGCAGAGAGACCCATTAGTGGCCTCTCTGCCTGTCAATCATCCCTGCAGAGCACACTCATCACTAGTCATAGGCAGCTCCCCGCAAATAGAATTAATTGCTGCTCCTCTCCCAGCCTTATGCGGCGGAATAAAACTACCACTACAGACGCAGCTGGTAGTTTTAGGAAGCTGGGAAACATATCAGCACAATCATGCTGATTGGTTTGCTTTAAAGTTCGGTTTGGACGAACCCAAAGGTAAATTGAAGTTCAGTTAATCATACTTTTGAGAATTTTGCTCATCTCTACTAATATACAGTACATTTGCTGGGCAATTATGGTACATCTTTATTATTTTTCTCAGCTGGGTGGATTTCATAATTTATTATACTTTACTGCATGTTTTGAAGATTTGGAGGTGTACATAGTCATATGTTTGGAGATACAACATATATACAACGTAAATGAGATTTGGCATATGTTGCATTTTTATTTAAATTTGCTACTTAAAAGAAGGAAAGAATAGGTGGAAAAAAATGAGGTGAGTCAGTTGGTTTTTGCCCTCAGCACATATTCCTATAATTTCAACTGGAATAACATTGCATTTTACCAATGTATGAACATAAAACAATAGTAAAAGTGACCAATTTAATGGCAACCCATACAACAGCTACATAAAATTCTGACAAGTCATAGAACAGTGTGTGAAATGGAATGGAATCTAACAGTCATTTAGTATGGGTAAGCATCGGTTACAGCCAAGTGCCTTGCAGTAAATACTATTTATAGAATTGACTATTAAACACCTTCTTGTAAAATCATTTTGGCAAGGACAAAGATTCCCCAGGTGTTCCTAAAGAAATTCTAAAAACACACAAGGAGCAGAAAAGACTTCAAATAGTCATTAAATGCCTATTCATGTGATAAAATGATAAATGACTATTCACACGCTCTTTGTGTCAGCTTAAATACTTTGCCAGACTCTCACTCTAAAACAGTGGAAAACCTTAAGTTGTTAAGGTTTCCTCCAATTCTAGGTCAGAGAGTTAATTAGAATCACGTTTTGTTGTTTTAACCTGATTGTGTAATGACTGAATGTCTGACATTGAGCTTTTTGTGGCTATTGCATCTTCTTAGAGAAATACAAAAGTTTATTCATTGCTATCTTACCTCTGCAGGTGGCCTCAGAGCCAGACCACAGTCCATTTGGTTGACAGAGCCGAATGCTGCTTCCAACTAATTCATACCCTGTCTTGCATCGAATTCCACAGGCTGCATCAAAGTGATTGTTGCAGATGTTCTGGATGAAATAGCCATTCTCTGGGGGCAGCAACTCAGGGCAGTGCACAACTAATGATGTTTAGAATACAAAAACAATTGTTAGGGGAGAATGATTTGCATTTCCATTAACCGAGATGAAATCTGCCACAAGTTACAGCAAGTTTCATATGCAGGAGGAAAATGCTTTCAATTTGTAGGTTTGTGTAGTTGCTATGCGTTTATGTAATTAATGTTGCCATCAAGAGAGAAGAACATACGGCTGTAAGCGAACCAGACAGTGCAGTGAAAGATTAAAGGAACAAAGTGGGCAAATGTTGGTTGTCCCGAGGGCATTTTTTTGCCATACTGCAGAGCTGTATAATGCAGCAAATGGATTATACAGACAAAAATCCACCTGTCGTTTACAGTGTAATACAAGTGTATTAAAGTTTACCTGTCATGAGGACTGCTACCGGATTAGTAGTTAGTTCCATGCTGCGGGCGGAAGCTCAGGTCTCTATAGCTACGAATACTAATGAGACCATAATGTGCCAGACCTCCATCAGAATAGGGGTCTCACACATAATGTTCTCATGCGTGTTCGTAGCTATAAAGACCCAAACTTTCACCTGTAGCATGTACAGTAATTTACAGTTGATGCAGAAGTGTTCCTCATGACAGGTACACTGTCAGTTTACACAATGGAAAATACAGCTCCAGCCGCACTCTCCATTGTGTGCAATGGTGAATTGGGATGCGGGTGCCCACATCCCAATTCACCAGAAAAGAAGTTTATCCGGGCGGTACTTCAGTGCTGGCCGGGATAAACTTCAATGACACCAGCCATTCTCTGACACGGCTGGGTCACAGAATGGCCGGTGTTATACATAGTGTGAACCCGGCCT
This sequence comes from Dendropsophus ebraccatus, assembly GCF_027789765.1. Taxonomy (NCBI): domain Eukaryota; kingdom Metazoa; phylum Chordata; class Amphibia; order Anura; family Hylidae; genus Dendropsophus; species Dendropsophus ebraccatus. Next base: position 81,482,419 of record NC_091456.1, on the reverse strand, counting down.
TATGCTATTTTTATTTTTTATATTTATCGGTGAGGGTGTGTGGACACTTGAATTTTTTTTAGTAGGCTTTTAAATTTGAAAAATTAATTTTGGATTTGTCTGAGGATCTTCTATATAAGTAAGGGACTTGAACTGATCAAAATGTGAGTGCCCTCCCATTATCTCATTACATGATATCAAAATGTATCAATTCGATCATTATTTAGATATTCTGCCCTGATGGATCAATCTCATTGACATACGAGTGAAGAGAAGAAGATGATAAAATTTTGAAAGTCGCCATATCGGATCAAGGGTAAGTTTTTCCAATGTGAAGGTGGTCATGCAGTATATCAAAGAAAAAATCTCAGAAATTGATTGTGACAGATTTTCAATATCTCTTAATGGTTTAAAGATTACCTTAGAAAGTTGCTTTGTGTTCAGCACCATGGACAACACAAACACATCACATAGGTGTGCATCGCAGGAAATGTTCCCAGTTATTGTTGTAACTTTCTGTGTTGATGTGCTGCAATGCAGCACCCTCCCGAGAGGCACACTGTTAAACTACGTGTGTACTGCATTGATCTTTGCAATCAGTGCTCAATTGCAAAGGGCTGCTAACGCCCATAGTAAAAAATGCCGAGCTGGCACCAGCATCATATAATCTCTGGGGCTCGTTAAGTATAACTGATCAGCCTCTCCCAAGCGCATAGGGGGAGATCAGTCTCTACCAATCACATTGGAGGAGGCTGATCATGGTACTATACCATCACTGATGTCTTTTAAACTGCATTTAAATGTGGCTGTCAGTTTTAACAGGTCATTTAAATAGTTAATTAGCCTGCACAGCCATTTAGACATAGCTGCAGTCCCCGCATGGCCCCACCCTGTATGCACTTAAGGATGCAATAGCATATGGGTACTTCATGGATACTTAGGGAGTTACCCTTAATGCTGCCTTATTTTGCTGTATAAAGTTACGCTAACAGTATATACCACTTAATGTGTTTACATTTATTTATCATTTGAGTTTTTTTGTTTTTTTGTCTTTTAATAGTGGACATGGGTTGTAAATGGATCTTGGATGAGGGTTAAGCTGAATGGGGGGAAGGGTGTATGAGGTTGGGTGGATAGCTCAGGGCCCAGGGTACATTTAATCTGCCACTGACCTTACCTTTGCAGGTTTGGCCTTCTTCTTCATATCCCTCTTTACATACACAGTCCTCCACTGATGTGCTTCCTGGTGGTGATGTATGATTTGCATCAGGGCATGAGATACAAGTGCTGACTCCTCCTGGTTTACCCTCAGGTTTGTATGTTCCAGATGGACAGGCTGTTAAACAAATATTTAAGGAAATAAATAAAAATGATATTTTATTGTATAACAGATTATTCAAATTCCAAAAAAGACCATATGCTGCAGTTCATGGAAACAAGTTTTGCAAATTGACATAAAAAAGGGTATGAAAGGGATTAAAAAGGTCTTTGGAAGTCAATCAGTAGTTAAACAGCAGAATTTCCTGTAGAAAAAAAAAAAAAAAAAGAAAAAAAAAATAATAAAAAAAAAAAATAAAATAAAATATATATATATATATATAAATATATATATATATATATATATATATATATATATATATATATATTTTTTTTTTTTTTAATAAAAAGGGGTATTATTGTGCCAATGCTCTCACCATAGGAACAGCCTGCCTATAATAACAACCAAATATATGGATGGGTATATGTATAGCCTCCTATAAAATGCACTTGTCTTTGTTACTGTAGGCCTAATATGCTTGTTGCATAGCACAACTTGGGGGTATTTATTGCACAATTAACTTGTACTCAACCTTGGGGTTTTCCTGTCTTGTATACTGTAGCGGTTATGCCTTGGGGGTTGGTCCAGGCTAAACTTTTACTCCCAGTTAGAATGAAACAGTGAATTGAAAGTTGGTATGAGAGAGCTATTTTGCATATTTCCTTTTCCTATAATACCTATGCCACGATGGGTGTCGTAGTCAGGTTAATAAATCTTGTCGCGCTTAGCATAGCTGCCAGAGCAGGTTCTTTTACTACAGGCAAAGACAAATGTAGCCCTATTATACAAGCAAAAATGTTAATAAAATCAGCACGCTATCTCCCCCAAACCAACATCACTGCCCTCAGCGTATTCCTCTGCTATGGAGGCTTTTACTAAGCATTTGTACAGTGTGTGCTCTAAAACTCAAAGGCACGATGACTTCGATCTGGGGATGGGCTTGTATGCAGATGCCATGGCCGTAGCTACCATAGAGGCAGGGTAGGCAGTTGCTATGGGGCCCGTGCAGGAGGGGGGCCCGGAGGGGGAGGTAAGAGCGTGTGTCTTTCTGCTTAACCACTTATGTATTG